>NC_143516.1:58350293-58950293 GCF_031878675.1 Megascapheus bottae
ACATAAAGAAAAAATCACTTGTCATGGCTCATGCCTGTAATACTAGCTACCCAGGATGCTGTGATGTGAGGATCATGGCTCAAAGCCAACCCAGGCACGAAATTCTGTGAAAGGCTCAAAGCCAACCCAGGCAGGAAAGTCTGCGAGACTCTTACCTCCAATAAACTACTCAGAAAAAGCTAAAAGTGGCACTGTGACTCAAGTGGTAAAGCACTAACCTTGAGCAAAAGGAGCTCAGAGACAGTGCCCAGGACCAGAGTTCAAGCATTAGAACCAACAAAAAAAGAAAAATCACTTATCTACAAGCTTTGATCATCACTCCTCACCCACCAAAATGAACTCCAGATATGTCATTTCACCAGCCACATCCTACATTGCAGAACTTACAGAAATTTTAAAAGCAGAGTACTAAATTCTTCTCCTTTGGAGAGAAAACACTGCCATTTTCCAAACTTAAGATAATGAACATGTCTTCATAGACAAATACATTTTATAAAGCTATGTGTCTATTGGTGATATTAAATGTAGTTCATGTAGTAAATAAAATAAAAACCAAATAAAGGTTCATAAAGCTCATCAGTGTATCAGCTTTTAAAGAAACAGATTTATATTACTGTGTTTAATTCTCCTAAAAATCTGAAAAGCTCCTTATTACTCTAAACAGCAGAAATTTTATATAACTTATTTAAGATCGGATAGTAAGGAAATAATGAAAACGAACAAAGTTTAAATGCATCAAATTCCGTAGCCTAGACTTCTACCTGCAAAATTCTAAAAAACACAACTGAATTGCTGTATGAAACAGACTTAATGATCACCAAAACATGAAATAAATGTAGCCACCAAAAGAAAAACTGAAATCATAATGCAACACATGAAAGAAATTATACTTAACTATATTTAACTTCTCAAACAATTAAAATTACTTCCTAATCATGGAATCCTCAAAATTCTCACACCTTAGAGCCACACAAACAAAAGCATTTTTAAAGGCTGCTTGTATTCCAATATCTTTACAATTTGTATAGAAAGATGTTTACTAAAAGAGAAATTAATTAATACTGATTTTAGAACTGGCTTTCACATTAAAAAAGCATTCTCAAGAGAATGTTTTTAAATATAAAAAATCATAAACATAGCATTAAAGCAACTTGTGGAAAAGCAAGGTTTAAATATAATTTAGAAGGGACCATAATTTCTGAGAATATTTCTATGGTTCACTTTCTACATGAGAACAAAGTAAGGAAACAGAATTTTAATTGCTCATTATGAGACACTTGAAAGCTGCTTCTGGAATGATTTAGATAAAGGAAAATAGGACTGTATTTATTGAAGGCTTTTGGGGGGGTACTGAGAATTCAATTAAATATAATCCCATTCAAGAAACTATTTACTGGAAATTACTGCATGGCTTGCAAATATTCTCATTTATATAGGTCAGAAGACCTTGGGAGGAATTAAAACTAAAATCAAATAAAATTCAATTAACATCTGTTTAGATGCAGGAGAAAATAAAGGAAAAGACAGACTGAATACTGCAATTATCTACTGAAATAGTATTTTTTTTTTGCCAGTTCTGAAGTTTGAACTCAGGGCCTGAGCACTGTCCTTGGGCTTCTTTCTCAAGGCTAGCACTCTGCCACTTGAGCCACAGCACCATTTCTGGCTTTTTCTATGTATGTGGTACCGAGGAATCGAACCCGGGCCCTCATGTATGCTAGGCAAGCCCACTAGGCCAACTCCCAGCCCCTGAAATAGTATTTTTATAATTTTTTTTTCCAGTTGTAGGGCTTGAACTCTGGCCTGGGTGCTGTCTGTGAGCTCTTCAGCTCAAGGCTAGCACTCTACCACTTGAGCCATAGTGCTATTTGAAATAAATTTTTTTAATAATTTTACTCATGACTAAAATCGACTTGAAGGTTCTTTTGAACTCTCCTCCTTACAAAAAGGAGACATTTTACAAGCATTTAATTTTATATCATGCACTGACAAAATGACTATTAAAGGGGCTAAAAATAGTCTCCATTTTAACCTTATCCTCACTGGATGAAAGATTAAAAATGCTAATTTATGGCTTAAATCAGAGTAAGGATTAGTATTAACTTAAAAATCAAGGGTTCTGAATCCCCAAATTAAAGTGACGGTAAACACTATATTGGTTTTCATGGTTTAAAGCTGTGATTTATGTGTCAGTATGCCCTGACTCTGTTGCTTAAACATTTATAAACAGCACTATTTTCAAAATGAGCCTATAGACTGACATTTGAAGACATCAAAGAATGGGTGTCACAGTTAATACTGCTCAAATCACATGAAGAATGCACTTGGATCCTAGAAGGTATCTTCAAGGTGACTAAAAGGAATGTTCTTGCATTAAATTAACAACTACAGCAAGCACACATTTCATAAAACTTAGAAGTGTTTGAGCCTACTATTATCAGACTTCTATACTGACAACTTTTTTAGGAATACTATTTTGTGAGTTGGCATCAGTGGCTTACACATGTAATTCCAGCTACGCAAAAGGCTGAGATCTGAAGACTGTGGTCCAAAGCCAGACAGAGCAGGAAAGTCTGTGAGATTCTTATCTCCAATTAACTACCAATGGTTCAAGGGGTCAAGCATTAGCCCTGAGCAAAACAGTTCAGGGAAAGTGACCAGGCCCGCAGTAGGACCAACATAAAACAAACAAAAAATAACTATTGAGGGCTGGGAGTTTGGCCTAGTGGTAGAATGCTTGCCTAGCATGCTTGAGGACCCCGGTTTGATTCAGAGCCTGGGGGCTGTCCCAAGCTCTTTTGCTCACAGCTAATGCTCTACTACTTTAAGCCATAGTGGCACTTCAGGTTTTCTTGTGGTTAACTAGAGATGAGACTCTCATGGACTTTCCTGCCTGGGATGGCTTCATACCTCAATACTCAGATCTCAGCCTCCTGAGGCTAGAGCCACCAGAGCCCAGACATTTAAGTACCCTTTTTTTTGGGGGGGGGGGGACAGTCCTGGGGCTTGAACTCAGGGCCTGAGCACTGTCCTTGGGCTTTCTCAAAGCCAGAGCTCTACTACTTGAGCCACAACACCACTTTGTCTTTTTCTATGTATGTGGTACTGAGGAAGTGAACCCAGGTCTTCGTAGATGCTAGGCAAGCACTGTATCACTAAGCCAAACTCCTGGCCCCTTTTTAAGTTCTTATTCAGTAAAGTTACTCAAGGAAGAAGTATATTTTAATGGTATAATACCTGACATTTTTATAGTTCTGTCAGAAGAGGTTAATTTTTTCTCTTAAATGCAACATATTGCTGGGTGCTGGTGGCTCATGCATGTAATCCTAGCTACTTAGGAGGCTGAGATCTGAGGATTGCAGTTCAAAGACAGCCTGGATACAAAAGTCTGTGAAACTTTTATCTCCAATTAGTGCCAGAAAACCAGAAGTGGCGCTGTGGCTAAAGAGGTAGAGTGATAGATAGTCTTGGGTTGAACAGCTCAGAGACAATGCCCAGGCTGAGTTCAAGTCCCACAACCAAAAAGAAAAGAAAAAATCATCATAGCTAAGTATGTACATATTAAAAACTGTCATTCTTTTCAAATGTTTAAGCCCACTATGGAGTTGCTTTACTATATTCCTTATTAAAAACCCGTAACGAAAAACTGCTTTTGTAACCTCTCTGAAAAACTACTGGTTCCCCTGAAAATATTTTCTACGTCACTACTTTTGCTTTTCAGTCCTACTCATTTTTAAATATTCTTCTGGAAAAAGTGAAATACAAACAAGATAAAACAAATCTACTAAACAAAAACTCATACTCACTTCAAATCTATATGCCCACATCTCCATTTATTTAAACATACACACACATCACAATTCATTTTTAAGTAGCTTCCTTCATATCTAGAATCAGAACAAAGGAAATGCTTGCGCCATCTGATCTCTAAATAATCTCCCTGGTAACTCTCTAATACAGTGAATAAAGATGGCAACCAAAGACATAAGTCTATAAGCAAGTCTCAGTACCAACTCTTTGGCAAACACACTGAATGTTCCAGTGTCTGTTTCATTGCCTGTGAACTTTCACTACTCTATTCACTTGCATTCTACTAGATTTTTCACAGTAATTAGAGATTGACAAAAAATCAAAAGTTTCAGTGTGATTTTAAAGAACTTAAGCAATTATATAGTCTTATAGTCTAAAATTAAAGAGACAAAATTAAGTATTTACATAGTAATTTCTGTGGTGACTCTATGTTTTAATGAGTAGGACCTACTTTTGAGAGATTACTGGGTGGCAACCTTTATTACTACATTGTCTCAGGTAAAGATAGTGAGATAACAGAGGTTAAGTGACTTATACAAACTCATGTCATGAGTTATAGAGCTTAACATTGAATCCTGTGTCTGCTGTATACCATAAGTCAAAGAGCATAAAATCAATTCAATATAACAATGAGAATCTACAGACACTAACTATGAATATTTCCTTTAAAAGGTCAGCCTTTAAATGAGAGGAAGATTCTTTCAGAAATAGCAGTTATATTTATATACACTTGAAAAATCATTTTAAAAAAATCTCACAAGCTAAGGAGTTTCTTACTCTTTACCATACACAGTCATTGCTGGTCCTAAAGAAAGTGTGGTAAAATAACAAGTATCCTTCTTTTACCTCTACATGTCATTAAACAAGAAACTACACTTCTTGTCTTGCTATTTCCATCCATAGACTCAGAAAATTTTAATTCCTACCTGACAAAGATAATACGAGGAAGAATTTACTGTTTGTGAGCTGTTTTGAGATTCCAAAATGAAATACATAATCCAGCTGATCTTGAACCCTAGAAAAAAGACAATCTTCACTGAAAACAATTGCTTCACCAGATGCTTCCAAAATATGTTCTGTTAATTATAAAAAAGGTTTTTATTCTAATCCAACTTGACTGCAATAAATAATTGGACATTTTTCCAAATCTGTCTAGAAAGTTCCTTTGCCCATTTCAAAAATTTAATGCTTCTGCCTTTATGCATTTCTTCAATAATCACACTAAGTTATTAAATTGGCAAAAATTGTATGCATTTATTACAGAGAGCAGGGGCATTGAAGAAATGATGCGATTAATTGCAACATTAATGTATAAAACAAAGTAGCAGACTATTATACAAAGTTGGCTAAATTTAAACTTCGTTCTTGGAAAATGAAATTTACTGGAGAATATTAGGATATCCAATTTTAAGCACATCTTTGTAGATCAACCTTTAACAAATATTAACCCTTTATAGTTTCATGAGATTTGTCTGCAGCTGCTTCTTCTGCAGTGACTAGTGAACAAAATTATTAAAACTCAAAGCGTCAGTCACTAAGTGTAACAGTCAATATAGTCAGTATTTACTTCTATTAAGTTACAGCTGGTGAGGAAAAGCAAAGAGATTTTATTAAGTTGGAAGTTTCAAGAACTGAGTGGACACCTTAGAGAGCAGCTTACAACTTTTTTGAGATTTACTGCGAAGTAAAAATGTACAGACAAGTGAAGAGGGTCTATCTACACAAACCAGTTTAAATAGGAAAAAAAAATTGGAAACTGGAAATGGATCCAAAATGGAAAAGAACCCAGGGCAGAACCACTGGACAGAAAGCAAGGAGGCCTGGGAGGAATAAACGCCAGCGCAAAGCAATGCTCAAAAACAAGTAACCACCACAGAAACTGGCAAAAGAGAACGTGGACAAGCATCCAAAGAGGAAAATGAGTAATAGGTTACCCCAGGAAGCCCTGTGGGCCCCCGGGGCCGGACTCCGGCCCGCAGTCAGATGCCACAGGAAGGACGCGGTTTCTAGTCCAGGGACCCCGGGGCCGGGAAGGCGCGAGATGAAGAGAAAGACTCGCCAAGGGGGTGAAGACAGAGGGGGCCCCAGGGCCGTGGGGGGGGGCACCGGGGACGAGAGGACACCGGGGCCGCGGGGGGCACTGGGGAGGCAAGGGGGGCAACGCCGGACCCTGCGTGGGGGACGCCGGGGACTTGGAGGGCACTGGGGCCGTGGGGGACACACCAGAACCTGGGGACAGGACACCGGAGAGGTGAGGGCGGACACCAGGACCGTGAGGGGACGACACCGGGGCCCTGAGCTGGGACACCGGGAACGAGGGGGTACGCCCACCGGGGAGCCGGGCTGCGGCGGCCCGTGGCCCCGCGCCTCCGGGAGAACGTCCCGCACCGCTGTCCCTACCGACCTTCAGCGAGCAGGGACCGGGCGGGGTCCGGCAGCTCCGGCCCGGAACGCCACGGGAGGCCGAGCGACAGGAGGCCGAGGCCGCTTCCGGTCCGGCCAGGACAGGGGTGAGGGCCGGGGGGCGGAGGCGCTGCGGCGGCCATGGGGGGCTTCACGGACCGCTGTACAGGCTCGGGCCTGTCCCTGCGTCAGGCCGAGGGGCTAGGAATCGGTCCCTGCCCGTCTCAGAACCATCCCGTTCGGACCCACTCACATCGCCATCGCAGACACTGCGACCACCGCAGCCTCCCTGTCGCCGCCGCGGGTCAGTCACCGCCGCTCGGCCTCAGGCCCAGAGCCGCCGGAGAGCATGCGCAGTGGCGGCCTTCTCCCCTGAGTCCTCCGCTGGGAGGCAGCGGGCGCTACCTGAGCTCCACAGGTCCCCGGCGCGCGGCCCCGCCCCCGGCCAGTACCCTCCGCCCCCACCTCCTTCCTCCCCCTCCCTCTCTGAGGACAGGCCCCGCCCCCCGGCTTCTGCCCTCCGCTGCCCCTCCCCCCGCCTCGCCCCTCCCTCTCTGAGGACAGGCCCCGCCCACTCCGACTTCGCGCCCCGCCCCTCCGTGCGGCCGGAGCCGTCTCTGCTTCGGCTTCTATGTCCACTGAGATTTCCAGATTTGTTTGCCCCGTTTGGATCTCGTTTCCTCCCGCGAGAATGAGGGGTTTGCGTCACTGAAGTGCGTCGGCTGCCGCGCCGAGGCTGCGGGATTTGAGCTTGGAACTGGGCAGGTGCGGCCGAAAAGGGTGTGGTGGTGTGGAACGCGTCCTGCTCCTCCCTGCGGTGACGGTGACGACAGCCGCGTCCCGGACGGAGCGGCGGCGAGGGGTCCCCGCTCTTCCCCTCTCCCGGCCCTCCTGGTTCCCGGGTAGGAGAGCCGAGACCGCCCCGCTGTGGGGACCGCGGAGTCTGCGCGTGCCCTGGTGCCCTCGGGAGCCCGCGGCGGCTGTGAGCGATGCGGGTCTGGAAGCTTGGAGGTGACCCAAAGAGCGAGGAGGCCCAGCCTCCTTAACAGGCGGCCGCCCAGGAGGCCCAGCCTCCAAGAACGGGCGTGGGAATAGCGGTTGGTGATCGCAGCCTCGTGCTGGATCTGCACGGCTTCGTGGGTGAAGCTGCGTGAGCAGCCACAGCCGCCTGGGAAGACCAGTTCGCCTAGGTTTTGGGTGACCAAATTGGTGGGTGGATACTGGTGATGGTTACACCACGTGAGCCGACTGACTACTGAGTTGTGGACTTTAAATGGTGAACATTTTGTATAAAATTTATATTTTACTACAATAAAAAAGGACTTGGAAAAAGGTTCTGTGCCCTCACTTGGGAATGCACTTGCCCAGGCCGTTTGAGCAAGTTTGGAATACAATTGAACCTGTATTTCTCATCTTTGGATGAACTTTTAGCATAATTGGCATCGCCTCAGTTATAGTAACTAGTCTGTTAGCGTTACATTTTATGTTCCTTCTGGAGTATTCTCTTGTCTTCCTGTAAAGCATAGATTTAACCATTTTCATTTGTCAAGATGAGTGGCCACAATACTAAAGAACAGTTTTTCCCCCTAAAGAGGTTACGTTTCTTTAACAAAAGATACGAGATTGAGAAAAGCCAAGTTTCATTATACAACTTACTCCATGAATATATACACCAGCTACTAAGAACTGACAAATATGTTATTTCATAAGGTAATGTAATATTATTTAAGGACTTTTTCCTGTGATCTTTTTAGAACTCTGATATAAACTGAGGTACCATAGCTAGGTTGGGTTTTTTCTCCGTCTAGATTGTGTTGATTACATCTGGTTGTTCGTTAGAGGCTGCTGGGAACAAAGACCATGATTCTAGTATTAAAGGAAAAATGGACTCTGTCAAGTGTTGTAGTGTTTAATAATATATTATGGGGGGGGAACCCTGGTAATTGAGTAATTCATTAAAAGACAAAGTGATTTTCTGCCTCGATCTCTCAGAACCAGTCTGTCAGACAAGACATTTCTTACCACCACCATCTCTCTAAATCATTCCTATGAAGGTTAATTATTTAGTATCAAGTGACACAGCAGTGAAATCTCTGCTTTACATGCCTGCCTAACACTTACCATTTTTTAATGTTATTTATACTAATAGTCTCATTTTGTGATAGCAAATACATTAGGGAAACTGTCTCACTATTTGAATTTCAAGTCCTGATCTTTAAGACAAATCAACCACCTATCTTCAGCATCGTGAGATTTTGATTTAGATATCTTATTGAACCTTCTCTTTCAGTATATCCCAAAGCAGACTTACCCTTAACCTGTTCCCTCTTGACACCCACACTTCTTCTCCATCCTTGTAGTTTCTGCCTCTTTAGTCCCAATTACAAAGCCCCAAACCTCACAGCAATGTGATGCATTCCTCACCATTTAGTTCCTAGCCTTTCTATTCCTGTGCCCTGTTTTTAATATTAGTCACAGATATTTCTATATTTCCTAATGCTTCTCAACTCCATAGAAAAAGTAGCCATGGATAAAAAGAACATCTTTTCTGGTGACAAGAGAAAATAATCTTTTATTTTTCCAGTCCTAGGACTTGAACTCAGGGCCTGAGTTCAAGGCTAGAACTTGAGCCACAGCACCATTTCTGGCTTTTTTCTATGCATGTGGTACTGAGGAATGGAACCCAGGTCTTTGTGCATGCTAGGCAAGCATTCTACCACTAGGCCAAATTCCCAGCTTGAGAAAATCTTAATGTGGATAGACAAGAAGGGAAATTGTCCATTTTATATTTTCAGATTTTTTTAAAAGATTGAATGTAAGAATATAACAGCCTTGCATAAGCTATCTTCTACTTCACAGATCTTAGTAATATAACTTACTGAACCCTTATCATCTGAATGCCAGCCTTAATACTACATGTCTTATATTTACTCAACAAGATAGGCATTTTTAGCCCCTTAAAAAAAAATGAGTATTCTACAGCCAATAAGTGCTAGACAGGGTTCTAAACTTGATCTCTCTGATCAAGAAATGTGCTATTTGATTACATTGAGAAATCAGTCCTTTTAAAAAAATAAATATGTAAAAGTACTTATCTAGCATAACTTTACATCTGAATTGAAAGCTGCATAAAAATAAACCATTAACTTTAGCAAATTACTGTTACCTCTGCCTGTTTTCATATTTAGCTAAGATTATAGACCATCAAAATCAAGTGTTCTTACCTTTTTTACCTGTAGAATAATTTCAATAAGTAATGTACTTGGTCAGTAATTCATGTTTTCAGTTCTCCTTTTTGCTAGTTAATTGGTGGTAAGCCTTACAAATGTGTCTGCCTGGGCTGGCTTCAAACCACAGTCCTCAGATCTCAGCTGCCTGAGTAGTTATGATTTAATAGTCCTGAGCTGCCAGTACTCCACCTATCCCTAGATATTTTTGAAGTATAGGTCAGTTGCTAAATTTTATGTGGTACAGAAAAACTCAAGGAAAAGTTTCTTTGTTTCTAAAACAAAAAATTAACATTTGTTTTTAAAGATTATATAAGTTTTCTATTTATTTTAAAAATGCAGCCTAAGTACTGGTGGTTATTTCTGTAATGTTAGCTTCTCAGGAGGCTGGATCTGAGGATCGCAGTCACCACACTGACATTATGAAGTTGTGAGCTGTTTTGTGAACAAAAGGATATAAGGTATATTATACAACTCAACATACAGCAAGAATACAATTCAAAATTATTTGATTTTAGAAGGTTTTTTTCCCAAAAGATTATGTTTACTTTTTTACTTGATTTGTAGTATATTTCACTCTGTATCACTTTATGAATTAATGGTGTCCTGACATCCCATGCAGATGAGTCTCTTACATTTGCTCCTTTGTAAAGGAGGAAATGCCCAGTGTGTAGTGTCTCCTAGAATTCGCTCTCCCTTCCTCCCTCCCTTCTTCCTTCTTTTCCTCCTTCCTCTCCAGGTTCTCCTTGAGGCAGATGTGAGGTGAGCATAATTGGAGGGAGGGGTCTCTTGGAAATTCTGTGCTTGGTACCATCATACCACCAGCAGCTACAAGAAAAACATGCCAGTGAATCTGGTCTTTAGTGATAAGAAAAGCAAATCACAGTATTCACAATATGTCTTGTCAGATAAGGATGAGTGGATTTTTCAGTCTCCTGTTAACCATTGACTCACACTATTTCCTATTTCATATTCTCAAAGGTGAAATGGTATTGTCTAAGTCAGAACTATATAGCTTGCCTGAGTAATTTAGTGTTGTTGGCTTAGTACCCAGCTAGACTTATCTCAGGGTGAAACAAGAAGGAATACGTTTTGTGTTCAGCATGTGTGTGATTCATCACTTCATTAAAATTAACCTATATTTCTTGACCTTCCGTAACAAAACAATTCCACTAAAAAGAAGACATGGCAAGCACTAAACTACTGTGTGTGAGTACACACACACACACACACACACACACACACACACACACAATTTTGATGACTCGATTTATCCTTTCATCTGTTTGACACAATTTCCTCTGTGAAGGCAGTGTTAAGCACATGCAGACTTCAGTTGAAGCACTTACAGCAGGTTCCTTGTTGCTAAGATCTAAATACTAAGACACCTGACTCATCAAATTATTTATGAGAATAGTTACTTGGGTGGAGGCTCATCCAGTTAATAACTAAACCTAATTCTCAAATGTGTTGGCAAAGGGCATAATACAACTTAATGATGCTGTATCCACCCAGAAAGATAAAGGAAGCTTTGATAGCCTGATGGGTTGGCTGGGATGAAGAATATGACTCACTGGCACTTGAGACACTGAATGAGTGGCTTGACTTGGAAATATTTTGAAAGTTGAAGAAGTGGGCCATTCTTTTGGAGAATGCTGTACAACAAGCCTGGAGGAAATGGGGATTCAAAATAAAAAGCTTCAAAAAGAGAAAATATTGTGTAAGAAAAACATAAGGCAGAGCATTAATATTTGCATTGTGAGACGTGAGTCAGGGTTGGTGCTGGCTTACAACAACTAGTTAAACACCTTTATACAAGTGATTCACTAAATGATCTCAGGAATGTCAAGGTCTGTCCAATGCCTGGCATGTAGAGTCACATTTTTTTCTCCTCGCTTCTGTGATTTCCTCTTTGTTTAAAAGTAAGAATCTTTAATATGTTACCTTTATCGAGTACCATGTAATTCATATTTCTACAATGTTAGTGGCTCAGATATAGCTTTTCAGCTCTTGCTATGAACAATTGCCAAATATAACAAGAAATGTAACCATTAGTATTGGATTTCTGCTATGTGGTTCAGAAATTATTTGGAGAGGGCACTTTGGAACAAAGACTCTTAGCTCATTTTGATGTACTTGATTCTTGCCAAAACCAACCAACCAACCAACCAACACCTGTATATAACATTCTGTATAGTCACAATATAAAGACTATAAGTATCACTGATAATTCTACTTTGAATGTTTCACTATCACTGCTGATATTTTAAATCTTGACCTTTTTTTCTAGTGATTTTTTTATTGTAATTAATAAAAGGGTTACATGATATTTGCCAGATAGAAGGTGCATTAATTCACATACATTGATACCCTTTCACATGTCTTGGTCCCCATCACCCTCGTTTTTTCTGACAGCAGCATAGAATTCCATTGTGTACAAATACCACAACTTGTTGATCCACTCATCAACTAAGGGACATCTAGGTTGGTTCCATATTTTTGCTATGGTGAATAATGCTGCAATGAACCTTTTCATGAGAATAATTTATTAGAACATAACACATATAGCACATTGTAACAATTTATGGTTCCCAAATATTACATTAGTTCTGAGTCAGGGTGAAATGTACTCAAAAGGTAAGAGTACAAAGCAGGGCATTAATTGCTCACACCTGTAATCCTAGCCTACTCAGGAGGCTGAGATCTGAGGATGTTTTTTTTTTCCAATTTTATTGCCAGGATAATGTAAAAGGAGTTATAGTTACATTTGTTAGGTAGTAGGTGCATTATTTCTCGCACATTGATATCCCTTATCATATTTATGTCCCCATTTTCTTTCCCCCACTCCCTCCCAATCATCTTGTTTATTCCCCTTTCCTTCCCTATTCCAAATAAACAAACATATATACAATATACCAGTTAACAAAGTCAGATACAGTAACAACATAAGATTAACCATAAGGGCAAAAAAAGAGAAGAGAAATAACAGTACATTAAGAACAACAATCATACATGATAAACCTCATGTTTCCATATCATAGAGTTCATTTCATTTAGTCTCATCCTATCTGACCTGTGTGCATAAGTTTTGAGCTATTGTAATCCTCTGCTGGGAGAGTCATAGATATGTATTAATTAATACAAATGAGGGAAACCATTGAGCCTATGTTCCTTTGGGTCTGGCTTATTTCACTTATATGATTTTTTCCAAGTATTTCCATTTCCTTACAAATGGGGCAATGTCATTCTTTCTTTTTTTTTATTGTAATTAGTAAAACGGTTACATGATATTTGCCAGTTAGAAGGTGCATTAATTCACATACATTGATACCCTTTCACATGTCTTGGTACCCGTTTCCCTCCCTCCCCACACCCCCCACCCGTCTTGGTTTTCCCCCCTTCCCTATCAAATTTCAAATATCCAAATACAAAAAGTTCAATATATCAGATAACAAAGTGAGATACTATACCAATATGAGATAACCAAGGGACAGCAAAGGAGATGAGAGACAACATAGTACATTAAGGACAACAATCATTCATTATATGGCTTTTGTTTCACTATCCTGGAGGTCCTTTCAATTAGCTTCACATTATATGTCCTTATGTATCAAGAGTTTGCTCTATTGCAAATCTCTGCTAGTAGAGCCCAAGGTTTCTACTGATTATGACGAATGAGGGAAACTATTGAGCCTAAGTTCCTTTGAGTCTGGCTTACTTCACTTAATATGATTTTTTCTAAGTCTTTCCATTTCCTAACAAATGGGGCGATGTCATTATTTCTGACAGCAGCATAGAATTCCATTGTGTACAAATACCACAACTTGTTGATCCACTCACCGACTGAGGGACATCTAGGTTGGTTCCATATCTTTGCTATGGTGAATAGTGCTGCAATGAACATTGTTGTGCTAGTGGGTTTAGTATGTCCTTGTTTCTGGGTAGTTGGGTAAATGCCAAGTAGTGGAATTGCTGGGTCATAGGGGAGTTCTATGTTTAGCCTTTTGAGGCACTGCCACACTACTTTCCATAGTGGTTTGCACTCCCACCAACAGTGTAGTAGTGATCCCTCCTGGCCACATCCCCTCCAGCATCTGTTGTCATTCGTTTTCCTGATCTTGGCCATTCTAGCTGGAGTGAGGTGGAATCTTACAGTTGTTTTGATTTGCATTTCTTTTATGACCAGAGATGTTGAGCATTTCTTCATGTGTCTATAGGCCGTTTTTGTTTCTTCTTCAGAGAAGACTCTCTTTAAGTCTTTGGCCCATTTTTTAATGGGATGGTTGTTACTTTGGAGGTTAGTTTTGGAGTGATTCAATTTTTTGAGTTGTTGATATATTTTAGATATGAGGCATTTGTCCGTTGTTTGGTTTGTGAAGATCTTCTCCCACTCTGTGGGCTTCCTGATTAGTTTACTAGCTATGTCCTTTGCCATACAAAAGCTCTGCAGTTTAATGCAGTCCCACTTATCCAGCCTTTCTCTGATTTGTTGTGATTCTTGGTCTTTATTAAGAAAGTTTCGACCTGTGCCAAGGAGGCCTAGTGTATCTCCTATTCCTTCCTGTAGAGTTTTCAGTGTGTCAGCTTTTACCTCCAGGTCTTTGATCCATTTGGAGTTAATTCTAGTGCAAGGTGACAAAGAAGGATCCAGCTTTAGTTTTCTGCAGGTGCTTAACCAGTAATGTCATTCTTTCTGATGGCAGCATAGAGTGTCATGGTTTGAAGCCAGTCATGGCTTCATGTCCATAAAATCATGCTATATGTTTAGGATTTTATTAGTGTAATATGAATAAATGTATATGCAGTATACCACCATTTTTGTCAGCAACATTTATTTAATCCTGCATCCTTCATTTGATGTTTTACTGAAATATATATTTTCCTTTTCTAGAATATGCTAATATTGTCACCTAGAAAAAATTCATGAGAATTTATTTGGGCTTATATAAAATTATGGCAGGTTGCATTTTCTTAAGAATTAACCTTCCTCTTTTACACCCTTCCTTTCCACTCACCAATGAACACCCTTTGGGGCAAGTTTCATCAAAATAGATACAGCTTTGTTGTTGGGCCAGTTCAGTAAGACAGGCAGGAAGAAACTTGTATGGTGAGGCATTGCTGTGCCCACAAGATTGCCCTGGCACCCAGCAAACAAGTCGGCTGTTCCCATGCTTTGTGTCACATGTCTGAAGAAGTAAAATACTGGAACCCAGGAGCTTACAGTGTGCTTTGTGGGGAAAGGCACAAGATGCAGGATAATTGAAGGGGAGGACATGCTGCCAAAGGAGAGGAAAAGAAAGAATAGTCTGAGAATTTCAAAGACAGGAAACTTATCATGAGTGTGTATATGAGTGCAGTGCAGGCATACAGGAAGGAACTAGATTGTGAAATAACCCCAAGCACTGCTGGTTAGCCTGTCTCCCTTTGAAAGACAACATTTTTAAAATTTTTTTTAATAATTTCCTAACAGGAAGTAACACAATGGTAACTGGAGAATGGTGGTATGGAAAAAAATATCTAAGAGCTTGGAAGAAACCAGGCTAAATAATTGATTAAAATAGCATGTGAAATTCAAGTTGGGGAAAACAGAAAGGGAATTTTGCCCATCTAGTTTTATTAGCTAGGCATAAGAGTCAACCAAATGCCAACTTTTCAAATATGTCAAAGCATTTTAATAATCTAATCTTCAAATACAATGGCAACTATGTGCTCTTAGTATTATGGCATTTTATACTTCCAAAAATGGTACTAATGAATTTACAAAGTTTTGGTTGTATAGATTTCAGAAAAAAATAAAACTATTGATAGTTTTAAAACTCTGAATAATTTGTTTATTGTGGGATTAAAAAGGCCTTTGTGTATATTTTAGTCAAATTAGAGTAAGTCTATCCTATTTTAAGGTAGAGATACCATGTGTAAGACTAGCCATCAGCAAGTCACTCATTTATTTTTCATATATCTTCAAAGAACTATTTTTTTTTCTGTGTACTGGTGCTAAGACTTGAACATGGCCTGAGCACGGTCACTCAGCTTTTCCATTTAACTGGTACTCTACCACTGGAGCTGCACAGCTGCTTCAGGCTTTTTGCTAGTTAATTGACAATAAGGGTGTCACAGACTTTTCTGCTCCTGCTGTCTTTGAATCATGATTCTCTCTGGAGGAAGAATGCCTGTCTAGTCTTATTTTCAACTCAGTGTGTGTATGTGTGTGTGTGTGTGTGTGTGTGCATGTATGTGCATGTGTATACATGCCAGTCCTGGGGCTTCAACTCAGGGCCTGGGTGCTGTTGTTGAGATTTCTGGGGTCAAAGTTGGTACTCTCTATTACTTGCACACAGCTTTTTGGTGATTAGATGGATATAAAGAGTACTTTCTTACCTGTACTGGCTTCAAACTGCCATCCTTAGATTTCAGCCTCCAATACCTAGCTCAACTTAAAAAAAGACCTACTTTATTTTTTTTTAATAGACCTTTTTTGCGGAGAATGGGGGTGGTAGGAAGAACACAGGGAGTTGAAGATACACTGCTGCTGAAATCAAATTTCATCTATTTTCCAAGTTTTGTCTAGTGGGAGACCTCTTAATTATATTTGTAACTAACCCCTTTCCATAGTAGATTAGAGAATGCCCTATGATATTTTCTTGTAGACCAATTATGTAGAACTCATTTATTCTGAAGAATTGCTGTCATAAAATTTATACAGTGTACCTCACTTCTTTTTTTGTCACTGTGGGGCTTGAACTCAGAACCTGGGCATTGTCCTTGAGTCTATTTGTGCTCAAGGCTAGTTCTCTGCCACTTGAGCCACAGTGCCACTTCTGGTTTTTGAGCGGTTAATTGGAGATAAGAGTCTCCTGGACATTCCTTCCTGGGCTTCAAACTGTGATCCTTAAATCTCAGACTCCTGAATATCTAGGATTACCGGTGTGAGCCACTGGTGCCCCTCTCACCTTATTAGTCTTTTATTACTTCTTTTCATATCCTTGGTTTTTTAAAGTGCTATTTTATTGTTGAGGTAATGTATGGAGGGGTTACAGTTACATTCATCAGGTAGTGAGTGCATTACTTCTCAAACATCGATACCCCTTCCCATTCCTTTTTTTGTGGGGGTTTTTTTTTCAGAGGTACTGGAGCTGGAACCCAGGACATCACACTTGCTAGGCAGGGGCTCTACCGGTGAGCCACACCTCCATCCCTGCTCCTCACTAAATATTAGTTTTGGACGGGATCTTGCTTCCTGCTTGGGTGTAAGCATCCACCCTCCAGGTTTCCTGGGGCAGCTAGGGTGGCAGGTGTGCCCGCTGTCCATATTCCCCTGTGTTGTGATAGACTCTTCAGCCAAGTTGAACTGCAACTACAGTCTTTCCTACTGAGAAGGAGGTCCTACAAACACTTTTTCTGGGCTTGGCCTCCATCCCCCGCCTCCAAATCTCAGCTACAATTATAGATGGGAGCCACCAGTACCCATTTTCCATATCCATTTTATTCTCCATTCTCAATTTATGTACTCCAATTACATTGAGTGTGTTTTTCAAAATGTTTTTATTTTCTAAATAGGAGATTTTTGAATTGACATCTGGCTCCTGGGGGGAAAAAGATAAATAATAATTTTATCCTTTAGCAAGCTTTTGAATTCTATAATGCTTTGTGAATATTGATTGAATTTAATCAATTGTACCTTTGAAATGTGATTGCAGGACCCAGAGCATAGCCTACTGGTAGAGTGCTCGCCTAGCACGCACAAAGTCATGGGTTCAATTCCTCAGTACCACATTCACAGAAAAAAAAGGCAGAAGTGATGCTGTGGCTCAAAGGGGTAGAGCTCCAGCCTTGAGAAAGCCCAAGGACAGTGCCCAGGCTCTGATTTCAAGCCCCAGGACTTGTAAAAAAAGAAAAAAGGAAAAAGAAATGTGATTGCATATTTGCAGCTAAAACAATTTAGAAAAGATAACTTGGTGACAAACTGAACAACAATAAATTCATTTGAACAAATTCCTTGGGTGCAGTAGTTCTAAAACACCAGTTTTGGTAGTGGCCCATTGCATAACAAGTTTGAATCAAATAACGAATATTCAAATAGAGGATAAAAACACCTTGCAGAAACTATACTGTCTGTATGAAAACTCAGGCATTGCACTGATGTTTCTTTGATTTCAGCCTCACATTTTACATAATTTGCTATATAATCAGTTATTTGATCTTTTAGAATAGCCAAAAGAAAGGATATTAGAACAATATTCTTTCAACCTTGCTTTCTTTTTACATGGTAATCTGCGTATCCAAAGCTTCCTTCTTATTAGTTTCTAAAAATTCTAGGAAATAATTTACCATGTATGCTGAGCATGATTTTATTATAGAGTTAAAACCTTTTCCTACACCATGGGAACAAGAGGCAAGGCCTGGTCCTCTCTCTCATGAGGCAATGTTGTGTTTCTGGTAGCTCTTGAAATTGACTATATGTACTTATTCTCTGCTTTCTTTTTAAGACAACACAGTCATGGAAGTTCTTCATACAACATAGACTGACCTAATCATCTTGCTTCTACCTCTAGGACTTGTACTTGACTGCAGATGGCTTTGCTTATATTTTACCAATGAAAACAAAGCTCCAGCTTGAGACAGTTTTGCTTTTTCTACTATACTCTCCACACACTCACAAGTTCTTTCTCCTTCATGGAGAAAGGTCCTCCAGTGTGTTTGCATCTTCAATCCCTCATCTATGTCCCTCTTTATTTTCGAACTTCTTTGTGGCAAACCTCCCATAAACTAGAATGCCCTTCAGGTTTTTCTTCTTGTGTTCATCACACAAGAGTGGTTATCCAAGATTATATTGAAGACAGCAACATTTGCCTCCAGTCCTGACTACTCTTCTGAGCTTTCATTCCCCACAAGAAGCCTTTACCTGTCTTTTCAAACAAACCTCTTAAAATGTTTGGAATGAGTTCATTATAATTGAAACTCTGTTTTCATTATTTTATCTTCTATATTCCATTTGTCAAATACTAAAACCTACAAACAATATTTTTTCATTAGCATTGGGATTTGAACTCAGGGCTTCACACATGTTCCATAGGTGATACACCATTTGAACTACACCTTCAGTCCTTTTGATATGGTTGTTGGTTTTTTTTTTTTTGCCAATCCTGGGCTTGAGCTCAGGACCTGAGCACTGTCCTTGGACTTTCTCAAGGCTAGAGCTCTACCATTTGAGCCTTGGCACCACTTCTGGCTTTTTTCTATGTATATGGTACGGAGGAATCGAGCCTGGGTCTTCATGCATGCTAGGCAAGCACTCTACCACCAGGCCAAATTCCCAGCCAAATAGTATGGTTGTTTTTGAGATAGGGTCTCACTCTTGATCCAGACTGTCTAGAACTATAGACAGTCTATATGCTTCCTACACTAGCTGGGATGATAGACATATGTCACTACAATTTACTCTTTATTTGAAAATGGGGTTGGTGTGGCCTTTTTTTTTTCACTGAGCTGGCCTAGATAGGGAAACTCTCCTGAGTAGCTAGGATTGTTGTCATTGGCCACTACACTCAGCTTCTACAAGTTATCTTTGTCTCTTCTAACTTTCTCACCTTTAGAGAATTAACACTCTCTGAGAAATTTGTTGATAATTAATAGTGGTGACAGCAGGCAGGGCCTTTTTCTAAAGGACCAAATATAGTATTTAATCTCTAAAGTGTTATGTGGGGTGTTATTACCTCCATTTTAAAGTTAAGAGAATGGAAAGCCTGAGAAGAAAAGTTGCTTGCTTCATACAGGTAAGAGAAGGTACAGATGAGATCTAAACCTCCGTACTTCAATGACATAGAAGTCCCTTAACCATGCAGTACTGGTCCAATGTGCTAGAACCCTAAACACTTCTCTAATCCATTTCATCCTTTTCTTTTTTACTTAGTTAGGCTTGGTTCATCTGTTCCATTATTTCTTGCCTAGATGGCTTCCACAACTATTTTCAAAAACATGTTCTTAATTCTCATCCATTCTTTTCAGGGATGTTATATAAGTGATGCCTTTGTAATCTGTAGATCTGAATTTTTATTTCAGTGACATTTTATTCAATTATTTACTTTTATCCTATTACATGTATTCTTTTCTTCCAGGACAGAAATTACCAAATGTCTTTTTCCTGTCTTTTTATTTTTATTTCATTAAATGTTAATTCCTTTTATGTGTCATCAGACTATTGACAACACACACACACACACGCACACACGATATGCCCTTTTGTCAGATCTAATAAAAATTCACCTCTGTGAGTGTCATTAAAAAAAGTAATAATTCCCAAGCTCTTTTCCTCTCCTATTCTTCATTTGTCTCCTTTGTGATCTTTTGTTAGTAATTCAGGCTTCTTTTTTTCTTTTAGGGAGAGTATACCTGTCTTAAGCTTCTTCTAATCTCAGGTGAAAAAAAATTGTCCCCTCCCTAGGGACAGGTTCTAAAATTGGGGTCTTTTTTATAGTCTAGACTTCATTTTTTCAATATACAAGCTTCCCCTAGGAAAATAAGTGTTTCAGGAACATTTTTTTAAAGGAACAGATGGCAGGTTCAGAAATAAATTTTTAAAAAGTAAACATTTGAACATCTTTGAAAGAGAATTATAAGCAATTCCTTAACCTCTCCCCTTCCAGGTGGCTGAAGTGGGCAAAGTTGAGCTTGGAGGAGATAGCATTATAGAATTTTCCTGTACACCAGGCTCTCCTGGCTCATACCTGTAGTCTTAGCTACTTTGACCTGAGATCGAAGCCACTCTGGGCAGGAAAGTCCATGAGCATATCTCCAGTTAATTATCAAGAAGCCAGAAGTGTAGCTGAGGCTCAAGTGGTAAAGTGCTAGCTTTGAGTTCCAGCTGCCATACTGGTGGGGATGGGGGAAAGAATAAAGAAAAGAATTTTCCTGTTGAATAAAAAAGATACTCCCACAGCCAGTGGTCCTGAAGTCAGGACTTCTGTCCCATCTGCAGAGGGAAGATACAATGTAAAGAATTCCTAGCATGAAGAGGAGTAGAAGATGAAGGGGAAGGGCATATATTGATTGTGTGGAGGTAATATGATAAGCATCCTATTTGCTTTTAATTTAGAACTGTATGTCTGCTGTCCCTATCAAAATCTGGGCTAAGGGGCCGAGAGTTTGGCCTACTGGTAGAATTACTTGCCTAGCAAGCACGAAGACCCAGGTTCCATTCCTCGGTATCACATACATGGAAAAAAGCTGGAAGTGGTGCTGTGGCTCAAGTGGTAAAGCTCTAGCCTTGAGAAAAGTCCAAGGACAGTGCTCAGGACCTGACTTCAAGCCCCATGACTGGCAAAAAAAAAAAAAAGAAGAGAGAGGGGGGGGTAGGGAGGGAGAAAGGAAGGGAGGGAGGGAGGAAGGGAGGAAGGAAGGAAGGAAGGAAGGAAGGAAGGAAGGAAGGAAGGAAGGAAGGAAGGAAGGAAGGAAGGAAGGAAGGAAGGAAGGAAGGAAGGAAGGAATCTGGGCTAAGAGGCAGACTCCAGTATCCCACACCTGTAGTCCTAGCTACTCAAAAGTTGGGAGAGCTGGAGGATTAAGGTGCAAAGCCAGCCAGGTAGAAAGGTCCAGGAGACTTCATCTCTAATTTACTAGCAGAAAGCTAAACTAGGGGCATAATTAAATTGGTAGACCCCCCCTCTAGTCAAGCAACCAAAAAGATATGTCATGGCCACAACTTTTGAAGCTAGAGAAAATAAATTATTTAGATTCTCTTAAGTTTAGAGTACCAATGTTCTTAGCTTTTCATTTTCTGATTTTCTAGAAGCAGACTCCAGGCAAAACTTGGGACAATTAAGGTTTATTTGAGATGAATTCTTAGAAAACAGATTTTTTTTTCTGTTTGCACTGCTAAGGATTGAATCCAAGTCTTGAATCTACTAGCAAAGGACTCTGGCACTGGGCTAAATCCCTGTGTGTGTCTTTGGCAAAAGTTTCCCCCCACTCTTTGGCATGCCTTTACATTCTCTTGGTAATGCATTTTGCAAAACAGAAACTTTAAAATTTTAAGTAAGTCCAGCTTATCAATTACTTCTTTAATGTCATTGACATTATATCTCAAATATCAAACCAAGACTAAGTTTTTTTGTATCTTATATTTAGTTTTTTTGTATCTTATATTTAGGCATGTTATCTATTCAGAATCATTTATTTTAAGATTATAAGATGTTTCTATTACTCTACTGATAAGAACACAATGAAAAAAGAAAATTATAGACCAATAGCCTTGGCATAGAAAATATCCTCATCAGAAGACTTGCAAATATGAACACATTGAAAAGGTGATAGAGAATGGCCAAGATGATTTGGGGGTAAAAACAAAATGACTGGGAGGGGGAGGGTGGGAAATAGAAACAAAAACATGAAAAGGATTATGAATGTGTGAGAAGTAATACATCTACTACTTGACTAATATAGCTGTAACCCAACAGTAAAATAAAAATTTAAAAATCAGTAGCTTTTCTATTCACAAATAAAGAAATAATTGAGAAGGACATTAGGAAAACAATCCGTTAATAGCCTCAAAACAAACAAAACAAAATAACATGAATGAATAGTTATCTAAGGAGATGAAGAATTATACAGTGATAATCACAAAAATACTGAAGAAAAATGATAAAATATGGAAACAGCTACTGTATTAATAGATTAGAAGAACATTGGTGTGTAACAATGTTAATATTGTTTAAATAGCCTTACTACCAGAGGTGATCTACAAATTCAGTATAGTAATTATCAAAATACCAATGGCATTCTTCCCAGAACTAGGACAAAAATTCTTAAAATTCATTTGTAAGCATATAGAAAGACTCTGATAGCTGGGCACAGTGGCTCATGCCTGTAATCCTAGCTACTCAAGAGGCTGAGATCTGAGGATAGAGGTTCAAAGCCAGCCCGGGCACCAAAGACCGTGAGGCTCTTATCTCTGATGAATCACTAGAAAACGGGGAGTGGGGCTGTAGCTCCAGGGGAAGGGTGGTAGCCTTGAGCTGAGGAGCTCAGGGACAGTGCCCGGCAGAGTTCAAGCCCCAAGACCCGCAAAAAAAGAAGAGAGAAAGAAAGAAAGAAAGCAAAAAGAAAGGAAGGAAAGAAGGAAGGAAGGAAGGAAGGAAGGAAGGAAGGAAGGAAGGAAGGAAGGAAGGAAGGAAGGAAGGAAGGAAAGAAGGAAGAAAGAAAGAAAGAAAGAAAGAAAGAAGGAAAGAAGAAAGAAAGAAAGAAAGAAAGGAAGAAAGAAAGAAAGAAAAGAAAGGCAAGCCAAATTCTGAGTGAAAAAACAATACTAGACATATCACAATACCTGATTCCAAATTATGATAGAGCCATTTTAGCAAAATCAGCAAAGTACTAGCATAAAACATGTGGAACAGAGTAAAGTACCCAAAATAAACCAATATAGCTAGAACCATTCTAACATTTAACAAAGGCATCCAAAGCACACAGTGGAGAAAAGACTGACTCCTCAACAAATATTGCTGGGCAAACTTCACATCTACCTGTAGAAGTCTGAGATAATCCCTGAGCCACTTGTGCTGTAAAAAAAAATCCACTCACATGGGTTATAGACCTTAATGTGAGACCTCCAACTATGAAACTACTAGAGGAAAACATGGGACCCCCTTCTAGGAAACAAGAACAAGATTTGACAAGAGGAATTTTACCAAATTAAAAACGTTTGTGCAGTAAGCGACATGAGATTGAGACTACCTACAGAGTAAAAGAAAAATCTTTGTCAGCTCTTGGACAGAGGGTACATATCCAGACTATCTAAAAAGCTCAAAAAGCTTAGAATCAAAGGAACTATTGTTTCAATTAAATTATAGCAGGTGATCTGAACAGATATCTCCCAAAGGTAAAGGTACAAATGACCAATTTTAAAAGATTATATATATATGACATTTTTTATTGTATTTTATGATCAGGATAATGTATACAGGGGTTACAGTTACATAGTTATATTCATCAGGTGGTGGGTACATTATTTCTTGACACTTGATACCCCTTCTCATGTTTGTGTCCCCCCTCCCCGTCATTTTTTTCTGTTCTTGTTTTTGTTTTGTTTTGTTTTAAAGAAAAATGGTCAACATCTTTAGCTACCAGGGAAATTCAAATCAAAGACACATTGGAATTCAGTGTGGTAGCACCTCTACACAATCCTAGTACTTTGAAGGATGAGTCAGGAGAACAGCAAGTTTGAGGGCAATGACTTGGTCTAAAGCTAAAAGCACAAATAATAACAAACGAACAGCATGGATATTCCATCTCATTCTACTCAGAGTGACTATTATCAAACAAAACAAACAAAAAATTCTTGTTGGGAAGGAAAAGAAAGCCTATACACTGTTGTAACAGTGTAAATTGGTACAGCTACTGTGGAAATCATAATAGTCTTCAAAATCTAAAGATAGGCCATGCCCAGTGTACTTATGAATCTGACTATTGCATGTTTGGAGATGAAGTCTAGGAAACCTTTAGGCCTAATTGGCCTCAATCATCTGAGTCTTACCTTCTTGAGTAAAAAAGATTACAGATGTGAGCCACTGGCAGCACCTTCCTTTGAGCTGAGCAAATGAAAATCTCCAATCAAAATCAAACCCAAATGCTTTTGTATGAATATAAGAATGGGCACTCCATAGCATATGTTATATACAAGATGTTTTAAACGAATAAAGCAGAAACACATTTCTTACATGGTAAATATCACATATATACTGCTGAATGCAGAAAAGTTATTAGGGAATACATTTACTCGATTTCATTTATGAAAAGCTTAAAACACATAGAAATAGGTAACTATGTAATTATGAAATGTGTAATTATGTATTTAGTCTCCAGGCTTATCATACACATGACCAAAATTGGTTGAGAAATGGTTTCACAGTCATAAAATGACAGGCTTTACCCTTGTAAAGCTCAGAAAAATCAGTAACCTTCCCTATAGGAAATATAGGATCATTTCTATTTATGGCTGAAAACGTGTTGGAACAAGTAAATGTAACTATTTTGAAGACTAATGATTTGGAAGATAGTGCTAAACCAGTAAGTCATGGAATTAGGTTATGGTATATTTAGTAATGAATGATCCTGGCAACCTCTGATCAAAACGCTTTCCAATTAGACATCAAAAACAGCTCCAGGGTGGGCAAGGACACAGACACAGATAAGCACTTACCTAAACTCTATCTCCAGCTGCACTCTATTATGTGTGTCTATGTGGTGAGACAGTTCATGTATCTATAATAGAGATGTTTAGTTAGTGCTTGGGCTTTATCTACTAAATTTGGTTTAAGTATTTAAATATTTTTTTATGAAATACACACAGAAATTCCCAAAGCAAACACAAAGATCGGCACCATGGAAACATATCCGTGTAATCTCAAGTCAGCATTTCAAAGTCCCCGAGTGCCTTTCCTTATGACATCTGCCTCTGTACGGTTCACAGGGAACACTCTTCTGATGTGTATTTCTTCATTAATTCCTGTCTTTGCTTTATTGTTTTCCCTCTTAACTATGCATCCCCAAACAATGTAGTTTGTTCCTGTGTTAAACTTTTATGGATTGAATGGCAGTGCTTATGTAACTATGTCTGTGTCTTTTACTCAACATTATATTTTCTCAGTGTCATGTGTATAGAACAACAAACACAGATAAGTCTTACTTATATCTGCTAGCTGCCATGCTTTGTATTTTATGTGGCAGTTGGAGCTGGGTGGCATCAAGAATGTTATTTTTGGTATTTCAGTATACCTACAACTGTAGCCCCAATAGCCTTTCCACTATATAAGGAGAAGTTTAAAAAGTTATAGTGTGTCTTGAGTATGTACCATGCACTAAGATGATGTGACCCTGGTTACACAGTATTTTTATGTTCAAGGAAATGCCGTACAATATGGAGAGTTTGCCCACTTTTTTATATAAATAAAAAACTAAAATTTACAAAGAAAAAATACACTCAGGATTTAGCCCTTCTGAGATTTAGTTACCAGGGGCACAAACCTTGTTGTTATTCTGTAAAAACTATATTAGTCATTTTAAGTAAATAAATGAGTGCATTTGGTGTTTTATAGTAGTCTTTTTCTATCTTGCCAACTTTTAGTATTTTGCTTCATTGTTTAATTTTTTCCTTGGATACAGATAAGAAACTGAAACTCGGGAAGATAAAGGTAATGGCCTTAAGTCACCTCTCTACAGCTCTTCTCATAGTAGAACATAGTGACTTTCCTTTCATGGACTATTTAGAGATGTGACCCTCTTATAGGGAATCAGGAGGGATCTGGTGGTCCAGCTTGAGCGGGATGAGCAGGGATGCATTCAGCTGAATCTGTTCCACACCAGGTAGTCATAATCTAGCCAAGTTGCCTTCGGTAAGTTATATGTCCTTTCTGAAGCTCAGTTTCTTCACATGTTAGTATTTATCTTGATCAGTAATGTTAACCCTAAAGTTCACAGACCATCCCAAGTTCCTGTTTTTAATATGGATTTCTGAGCTACCTTAAAACTTCCTAGCCTGTGGAACTTGTATATTTAACATCTTCTCATGACCAAGAACCCATGGAGCACATGGTGATTAAAGTCTCTTTGGTGGCAAAATTCTGGGATAGAGTTTGAACTTTTCTAACCATAGCATCTTCCATCAGAGTTAAGTGCCTTCATGAATCAGAATTCTGTAATTTTATTAATAAAAATGAAGCCATTCAAAGTCAGTCAGGATGCTAAACACATTACTATTGCTGTGAGTGACCATAACTCAAATCTAAAGTGTTACTAATCAAGATAGCTTGGAAAGTTTTGAACAAAAGATTTCCCAGTGGAATTATATCTACATCATTTAAAAAATACTAATAATACATAGTGAGAAAAACTGCAACATAGAAGACAGACCAGAGACTGTCAACATAATCAGCAGTAGATAATAATAGAATGCCATGTAGTCTTACTAGGAAAACTAAGTAATTGTTTATACACTCAAAATTACTTTTAAAATATCAGCTCATTTAATTATACAGTGTAGCCACTCTGGAGACTATTGCTTTATTTTTGCTTTGCTATTGTGTTCCTTATGTGTTTTAAAAATTCTTTTGTGACTTATTGGGAGGTAAAAATATCCTTGTAATAAGTACCAGGAAATGAGTATATACAAGAGAGGGATGAGGGGGAAAATGGAGGAGTAAACAATGAAGGGAAGCAGGAGAGGAGAATGCAGTCAAGAATTCATCGTGTATGCCACATAACTAAGAAAAGGAAGGGAAGGGCTGAGTAGAAGGGGGTGAGAATGTTGAAGGGTGCAACAATGGTCAAGATGCACTGTATTCACAAACTGCTTTGTAACCTGGCACCTCCTTTGCACAACTACTTAAAGATAAATTAAAATTTAGAAAACACTCCAGTAATGTTTATGTTTTCCTATGGCTAGTCTTTATATTCTGAGGAAGTAGAGTTATCCGATTAATTGTTGTCATTGTTTTGGAACTTTTTTCCACTGGAATAAACAACCTTAAATTGTGTGACAGTTCCACCTTTCTGCAGTCAACAGTCTCTTCATGGGTCTTCAAATCTGTATTTGTCACATATGCTCCTCACAAAGCAGGTTTCTTAGCTGGAGCATAGCCACTGAAGGAAGGAGATTCAGAATTGAGAGGACCATATTATTATTTTTTTTTGCCTGTCCTGGGCCTAAGCTCAGGGTCTGAGCACTGTCCTTGGACTTTCTCAAGGCTAGAGCTCTACCACTTGAGCCTCAGCACCACTTCTGGCTTTTTTCTATGTATGTGGTACCGAGGAATCAAACCCGGGTCTTCGTGCATGCTAGGCAAGCACTCTACCACTAGGCCAAACTCCTGGCCCGGACCATATTATTTTTAAGAGTTCCCAGGAATCCTCCTCTAGTTTTTGGAATTGTGAGGTGGAGTCCAAAACCTGTATAACGGCAGCTGTTCACATTTTCAGTTACATGCTGAAAACTTATGAAACCTTACTTGTTCTAGTTTATAAATAAGTCATTACTATGTTAAGAAAATGGGGGACTTCACTATACAAAGAAGTATATGTTTATTGATCTCCTCTACATTGATTTAGATATTACTTGTTATATCTTAATTTGTTTTCCTTGCAGTTCTCTCATCTTCCTTCTTTCTAGAATGCCAGTAACATAAAACTGATGAAACTGCTTAGCAATTATGTTCTAGTAGACACTCACCATGGGAAAGAGAGTGGCCCTACCTTTCTTGTGTGAGACACCGCTGATGTTAGAAGCAGCCTGAGCATGTGAGTGATGAAGACTTCCCTGGGGAGTTCCACTGACGTGCTGGGCACCTGCTTGGGGCTGTGTAGACAGGATTAAAGGGAGAGCTAAGAGTTAGAGCCGGCAGATTTCCTCCCCTTTATTGAATAAGGGTCTGGAGGAGGAGAACTTCAGGACAGTGAAGGACAGTGGTCCTACATTGCCCCCATTGCATCTCCAGAGGGGTATGCTGCCACTTCAGTAACCAACTCCTCCTCTTCCCAGTAGGAGTGGGTGTTCTCTAGCATGCTTTCTTCTGATGCTTATTTTACTTCTCCTGCCACTGGGCTGATGTTCTAATTTTAGATACTGTCCCCAAACAACTAAGGTCATTGCAATGCCATCCTAACCAGGAACAACTGCCAACAGAAATAAACATTCACACTTCCTCCTCCTCCTCTTCCTTTGTCATAGATGACTTACAAGCTAAGTTGTGCTTCAACATTCCAGTATGCTTAGAATGTGGGAACAGTGAAAAGTCCTCTTTCGCTGAGACAGGAAAGAGATGGTAATAGCTTGTCTAATAAGATGTCTTGGGCCAGTCTGATCTAAAGCTGGAGGGAGAATAAGAGATAAGTAAGGGATTTTTGAGGAGTGGAATCATATAAGGTTGATAGTGTTCTGTTAGCTGGATGGAACATGGCTTAATGAGAAGAATATGTAGCAGTGTTAAGCGGAGGGACAAAGGCGAGAGAACCCAAAGAAGTCTTGACAGCAACAGAGCAACTGAAGGAAAAAGAAGGCTCAACCTTGGAAATAATTTGAATGAAATATCCATAGAACATATTTGCTACTGGAGGGAGAAAAAATAGAAAACAGAGGCAAAGTCTTTAGTCTAAGATTCACCCTTCCATCCTGCTACCTTTTCTTCTTCATTGCCCAGGTTCTTGAAAGAGTTGTATCTCCACAGTCTCAATTCTCTCCCCAAACTGATTGCACTGAAATGGTTTGGAAAAAGATTACCAATGACTGTGTTCCACCCTAGTGCACTGGAGAAAGATGGGTTGTTTATTCTACACTATTACTTCCATTTACCTTTAAAGCCTTCTACTCATTTGAATCTTTCCCCTAACTTTGATTACTTACTGGACATATTTAATGCTTTCTCATACTGTATTAACACCTGATATATTTTGAATCATCAGAATGTTGTTCTTAATGATCTTATTTCTGTATTTTCTGCACCCTCTAATGCCACTGAAAATTTTGAACTAAACATACCCCCTTATCGACAACAAATCCCAAAGTTCATGCACAATAGCTTTCCTGAGGTATCAACTTGTTATTTTTCTTCTAGACAGTTCTAACTCATGGACACTTCAAAGGCAACATGTTCAAGATTGAGCTCAACATTCTTGACTCCCTTCTAAATCCATTTCTCTGCTAAATTTACTCATATTGGTGTCACATAAGCTTTGTACTCTCCTGCTGCTCCTACAGCCGTCATTCCTCTTTTTTCAAGTTCATGGAGTTTCCCACTCTTTCCAAGCAATTCCAATGCATTTAGTCATCCTTCACTTTCTAAATACATCAAACAATAGTTCTATTTTACCTTTACAAATATATTTGATTTGGCTAGGCCTTAGAGAAACTACAGGCTTATTATGATATTTAGAAGATGCCAACTAACCTTTGTAAACATATTCCCCAAAATGATTATTGCTCAAATGTGTGGTTCATGCTCAATTTACAGCAAATGTTTATGTGAACACTACACTTTCTGTCTGGATTCTGTGGTTTTGAATACCTT
Organism: Megascapheus bottae; assembly: GCF_031878675.1. NCBI lineage: Eukaryota > Metazoa > Chordata > Mammalia > Rodentia > Geomyidae > Megascapheus > Megascapheus bottae. The sequence goes on from NC_143516.1 coordinate 58,379,782, forward strand.
TTTCATGCAATTTTTCCATAAGTTAGCATGACATGCAAACTTCCTGAGGATACAGAATGAAGAAGATGGCTTCCCTATAAATGCAACTGACCTAGTTTATTAATTTAAAAGAAATCGCTGTCAACAAACTTTATAAGTTTATGACCTAAGTTTCTTATAGGAAATCCTCCACAGGAGGCTACTTTATGATTAGTTAATTAATTCAGCATGGAATTAATACAACAGGGCTAAGTTGGCTGATCCAAATGATTGTTGTTCAAAAGGCCTGATGAAGTCCCCTGTATTTTAAGTATCTATATGCCAAGAAGACAGGCTAAAATGTGGAAAGACTGTCATCATTTTGTCTCTCTCAGGCCACTCTAAAGATCGAAAAATTAAAGCTACTGTTTCCCGTTCTAGTTTTCAGATCTGACTACATCTCTTCTGGTCCTATGTTCTTTTCTCTATAGTCGTGAAGCTCTAACATCCAAGATTTCTTTGTAATTGCAAAGTCTCTGATTGGTTCCACTGTTGGGCCTTTTAGGAGCTTCCACTAATGCCAAGTAGACCCACACACATGGCTTAGTCATCTCTCTATACCACAGTTAGCTACTCCTGTAGGCTTTTGTATTTCTAAAAAATACAGTTTCATCTGGGAGATTTGCTGCCTGTGTGTGGATGCAATTGTTTAACACATAATGTCCATAGTCACAATTACTGCTTGCCTGGAGTATGGTGTCTGAAAGACCTCCCCTTATCCACTTTCTTAGCCCTTTCTCCATGCAGCAGTCAGAGCTGTAGTTCAAAACCATATTGGATCATACCATTAACTTAGTAAACATATTCTAATGGCTTTCTATCTCACATAGGGAAAGAATTTGTCTTATGTTACTCTCTCCCATGAAAATTATACTCCAATCACATACATCTGGCTTATTAGTTGAGATGGGGTGAAGGGTCTTACTGATTTTTGCTCAGACTGATCTTTTTTTTTTTTGCCAGTCCTGGGCTTGAGTTCAGGGCCTGAGCACTGTCCTTGGATTTTCTCAAAGCTAGAGCTCTACCACTTGAGCCTCAGCACCACTTCTGGCTTTTTTCTATGTATGTGGTACCAAGGAATCGAACCCAGGTCTTCGTGCATGCTAAGCAAGCACTTTAACCACTAGGCCAAACTCCCGGCCCCCAGACTGATCTTGAACTATCATTGAATTGATCTCTGTCTCCCTCAGAGCCAAGATTATAGAAGTGAAGCACTGAACTCAGTTATCTCTTTTTGTTAGAGTTTAGCTGAGGTCCAGGTTATTGATATAAGTCTCACATAGGGCATTTAGCCCATTTGCCTTGGGGACTATGGCACCAATCCAAGATTGTTTCTTTTCATTGTGTAAATGAATATTAGAGATCCCCCACTGGTGTTGTCTAAAAGAAAGAAGGCATGTGGTCTCATCTGTAGTTATTAGTGGAAAAATCAGTTGAACTCCATATACCCTATTAGAAGTGGTTTGAGAATGTACATAAATCTACACTGGAGAAAGAAAAATATCTTTAAAATTGACACCTTTGGTTGGTTGTGCTCCACCCCCCCCCCAAAAAAAGAAAATAGAAATGTACGTAAAGTTTCGCATTTATTTCTCCTACAACAATTCAAGGATCTCCCTAGTATTAAATGTGTTTTGTCATAATGGCCTTTTATTTCAGTACCAAAATGATGTCTAAAGTTCCTCTTGTGGTTGTGTGTTTCTCCTCTTTGATAGCCACGTCCCCTGCAATCCCGCTGCATCTGAGGCAGGACTGTGAAGGTTATCAGGGCTACTTTTGGCTTTGGCAAAGTCAATTTGACCCAACCTCCCCAGACTTCAGCTCTGACATTCTCAGCCAAATGAGTAAAAGTGAAAATAACCACATTGGTATAACTTAATGACTTTGGTTACACAGTGCTTTCCTAGAAAGCACAGTGAGTCAGTGGCAGAGTACCCTACCCTTGTGTCCCAGGGCATATCACTGCTCGAGGCCAACTGGGTAAAAACTCAAATAGGTCCCCATCTCAATAAGCAAGCTAGGCATACTGATTTGTGATAGAGGTTCCAGCCACATGGGTGGTTGTAAGTAGAAGGAGCCTGATCTGAGGTTAAAAGAAAAATACAAGATCTGAGGCTGTGAATGTAGCTTAGTGGTAGAGTGCTTACCTAGCATGTATGAAGCCCTGGGTTTGATTCCTCAGTACCACATATACAGAAAAAGCCATAAGTGGCCCTGTGTCAAGTGGAAGAAGTGCTAGCCTTGAGCAAAAGAGGTTCAGGGACAGTGCCCAGGCCCTGAGTTCAAGCCCCAGGCCTGGCAAAAATAAAATGCAAGATCTCACCTGAAAAATACCTAAAGTCAAATTAAAGGCTGGAGGCATGGCTCAAGGGTGATAAAACACCTATTATCAAACATAAAGCCCTTGGTTCAGACCTCAGTAAAGAATCAAGGAAGGAAGGGAGAGAGGGAGGGGGAAAAGAAGGAAGGAAGAAAGAAAGGAACAAAGGAAAAAATGAAGAAAAAGCCAGACTGTCTGGCTAAATCATATAAAAATAATAAACCATTAACTGAAAATTACAGTAAGAAAAAGTATTCACAAATCATTTTTCACATAAGTAGACGTATCTAGAATATGTGAAGAATTGAGAGCTTAAAGTTATATTGGCAATTTAATCATAAATTACTGAAAACTTCCCATGTATGTTTCTGCACAGAACACACAAAAGGCTGTATGCAGGGGAATGGGCTCAACACCATCAGATGTTAGTAAAATACAGATTAAAGGTCCAGTAATACACTTGCACTTTAGCATCTTTTAGCAACAGATTTGTCTTAGGAGAAATATGTCATTAGCTAGTTTTGTTGTGTGAAGATCACATGGTTTACGTCCACATGCAGATGGTGTATCATGCAATTATGAGAAGTAGGAGTATACTCTAAAATAGTAAGAAGGATAGCACAGTAGCAACACAGCCAGTAATATAGGTATAAGGTATCACTATCTAGTACCATGTATTGAACATACGTGTATATACTATACTTTTGTTTCTATGTGCTGGTACAGAGGCTTGAACTCATTGCCCTGGGCTTTCACCATCAAGGTGGTACTCTACCACTTTAAACATACCTCCATTTCTGGCTTTTTGCTAGTTTTTAGCAATAAGAGTCTCATGGAATTTTCTGCCAGTGTTGGCTTTGAATTTTAAACCTCAGATCTCAGCCTCATGAGTAGCTACGGTTACAGGGTGAACCACCCACCAGTGCCAGTCCATGCATAGCCTAATACTTAAGTGTACATATATCTGTATTTATTCCAAAAGGAGACAGCTAAACAGCGTTCTTTCATTTTTTATTACAAAACCGTAATCAATTCCTTCCTAGTTTTCTCTCCTTGACTTATGTGTGTCAAATTATAAAATTCTAGTATCTTAAATTTCAAATTGGAAAACTAAATCTGACTAAAGGAAAGACATGTGATTATTCTTATTTTCTTTGATACAAAGCATTACAAGACACACTGTCCACCAGGCTGACAAGGATTTTGAGCTCAGTTTCATTGAATAGTAACCTTCAACTCAAGCATGATCTTTGAGACAGTGCCATCTCGTGGCAATATTGGAGAAAATACTGGTCCCTATGAAATTTCCAGTGTGCAAATACTGGTAGTTGGCCATGATGTGTTAAGAAACACCAGCAAATTAATGACTACTCTTTATCCTCTAACCCGCAGTGCTGAACTATGTGTTCACATAATATTGGTATGATCTTATTAGTCTTTTACACTTCAGATGCCTGAAATATAAAACCAAGTAATTCAGAAAATACCATGTAGTACTAGTTTCTAACCACTTACAATAGATACAGGCCAGGTTTTACAAAACTATTTCAATTCTTAGTGTATAAAGAAGAAAAGAAAATAATTTGTTATTTCTTATAGTAATAATTATCTATATTCATATTTTGTGTATGTGTGTACTGGTCCTGAGGCTTGAACTCAGTGTGTGGGTGCTGTCCCTTTTTTGCTCCACCACTTGAGCTATAGCTCTACTTCCAGCTTTTTGTTGGTTAATTGGGAATAATTTTTTCTTTCTCTTTTTCTTTGTCGAGCTCCCAGCCAACTGTTGATCCTTGAAGAGAACCAACCTTTTGTTCCATTGACCCTTCTTGTTTCTTCAGTCTCTGATTTCATGAGTTTCTACCTGGGGATTTACTGTTTATTTCTGTCAACCCACTTCGGATTCATCTTGTTCTCATCAATACAGTTTGAGGGGTATCATTAAGTAATTTTTCTGAAACTATTCGGAATATGTTTGCTTTGGGGTTGTTTTTGGTTTTGTTTCTTGCCAGTCATGGAGCTTGGACACAGGTCCTGGGCACTATACTTGAGAAAGCTCAAGGATAGTGCTCTACCACTTGAGCCACAGCACCATTTCTGGCTTTTTCTGTGTATGTGGTACTGAGGAATAGAACCCCGGGGCTTTGTGCATGCTAAGTGAGCACTCTACCACTATGCTTGTTCCTGGCCCCTTGTTCTGGCAGCATATTACTATAGCTTAGGTTGTCCTTGAGCTCACTATATGCCCAGGTTGACCTCAAATTCATAATTCTCCTGCCTCAGGCTCCCAGATGCTGGAGCTACAGGTATGCATGACCATGCCTAGCCGAGTTCCAATTTTTATTTTATGTATTTATTTTGTATTTATGTTTATTTCGAGTTTTTTGTTTGAGTGGGTGGGTTTTCTTCCTTTTTGACTATTATGATAAATGTGATATACAGAGGAGTTGTAGTTACATAACCAGGTAATGAGTACCTTTCTTTTGGAGGCAATGTCTTGTAGGCAGTCATCCTATAAATTTCCCTCTTAGAACTTTGCCGTATCTTAAAAGCTCTGCAGTTGTGTTCAGTTTTGCTGAATCTGCAGTTGTTCTCTGTAAGTGGGCCTTTGCCTTGGAGGAGTGTGGTGGATGTTTTTCTGTCCCTCTGCTAACCCTGGGAAGAATGGAGGCATCTGTGGATGCAACATCCCAAAGAAGAGAAGTCACTAAGGAAATCAATACCTGGAACCAGCCATGCCCTGAGGTGAGGTTTTGCCCTGCATGGATCACAGTAGTTTTATAAATAGCTGCAGGAGTGGGGCAAGCCCTGTCCCTAGTGGGCTCAAGTTTGCATAATGGAGTGCTCAAAGGACACCACCAAAGCCCTGCTCTTCAAAAGAAGTTGTGTCATTTGTAGTAAAAGGTGTGAAACTGGGAATTACCATGTTAAGAGACATGAACCAAGCTCAGAGAGACAAAGATAAAATGCCAGGCTGGGAGTTTGGCCTAGTGGTAGGGTGTTTGTCTAGCATGCACAGAGACTGGGGTTTGATTCCTCGGGAGCACATACATAGAAAGTCTGAAGTGATACTTCGGCTCAAGTGGTAGAGCTCTAGCCTTGAGAAAGCCCAAGAACAGTGTTCAGGCCCTGAGTTCAAGCCCCAGGACTAGCAAAAAAAAATTCCCTTGTTCACCTGTAGAATGTAGACATCATTACCACCATAAACATACATTGCAAAGGGGTGGGGGAAATGCTGGCAGAGAGAGTGAATGGTGTGGGACAAATGTGACCAGAAGTACCTCAACATGTGAAAAAAAACATGACATCTACTAAAATGCATTGAAAAGGAGGGCGAGAGACAGAGAGGTTAAGAGAGAATAGTGCAAAGAGTATGAATCTGATCAAAGTTTATTACGTGCTTGTATGTAAATCTCTCAATGAACCCCTTTCTACTTCATCTGGATCTGAACTTTTAACCCTGGTGCTGATAAAAACTAGAAGAGTGACTTTTGCAGAAGACATAACACAAGTGTCACCTGGAGATGCTGAGGCAATCCCGACCTAGACTCTAGCTTGGAGTGGTTTGGGGAATTCAGGCCCAGGTAAAGCAGCTTGTAGTTGTCCCAAAATCTCACTCCGATCTTCACACCATATTTTTCTTTTCAAATACCCTTCCTGTACTCAGTTTTTGCCTGTCTGTTTTGCAAATCCTGGACCTGTACTGTTCTTTGTAGGGCCTGTGGGCAAAGCCCTGTCTCCAGCCGCCACTGGCAGTTTAACTTCAAGTATTTCAGGAAAATTGCAGTTTGGAGACTGAGGGTGTGTTGTCTTTGTGGGATCCAAGAGCAGCCGTCTGGGCCCAAGGGGCCTGCTAACTTGTTTATTTTTAAGTGACTGTTCAGTGAATGTTTTAATTATAAAGGACAGTCTGAGTTTTATGGGGTTTTTTTTCTGAAAGGAAAGCTTTTTCCTTCTTGCCTTGACCTATTTAGTCTTTACCCAACAGCCATTGCTGGAAAAATAAGGACTTGTCTTGTGTGCTGATGAGAAGCCAAGAAAATGACAAGAAGAGCACACCGGGCCCATTTATAAAATAAAACCATTTAAAATCACAACCAACAGTATTCCAATTCAGACTTTCCAGGTGATAAATTTCTGTAAATGTAAAGACATATTTTTCTACATATTTAATTTTCCTCTAAACTTTTAAAGTCTAGATTTTCTTAATTTACTGGTGTGTACTTCATTTAAGGAATGTATAGAGAAGAGATTCATAGGAATGGGGGAAGGTACTAGTATATTTGAATTCACATTAAACTCCTTTGAACTGTATAAAGCAAAGGCTTATATAAGGTGTGATTGTGTTCTTAATGTATTATGTTATTTCTCATCTCTTTTGTTGTCCCTTGGTTATTTCATATTGTTACTGTATCTTACCTGGTTATCTGATATATTGTATATATGTTTATTTGTTTATTTGAAATAGGATAGGGAAGGGGGAAACCAAGATGAGGGGAGGGGTTGGGTGAGGGAAATGGGGACAAAAACATGAGAAGGGGTAGCAATGATTGTTAAGTAATGCACCTTCTATCTGGTGAATATAATGTAACCCTTCTATTAATTACAATATATATATATATAACAAAGATTGTAAATATGTTGCTGTCAGAACTGAATGTGACATGGAAGAGTTCTGTACATCTGGAAAAAATTGGAGATGGGGGTCTCTACTCTTTCTACCTAACTTCCTTGTACTACCAGGTATTGAAAGTAAGGAGAAAATAATACCACACAAATATAAGATGAATACATATTCATAAAATTTATATGTATACTTATATTTTTCTGCCAGTAATGGGATTTGAACTTAGGACCCTTAGCCTCCAGAGTCACTAGGGTTACCAGTGTGAGCTACCAGTGTGCCCAGTGGGTCCAGGTTCAAAGCCAGCCCTGGGCTGAAAGGTCCATAGGACTCTCTCCAGCAAGAAGCTGGTGGCTGTGGCTGAAGTAGTAGGGCAGCAGCCTTGAGCAAAAGAGCTAAGGGACAAGACCCAGGTCCTAAGTTCACTAGGCCAAACTCCCGGCCTGATGACTCCTTTTATTAGTTTTTCTTTAGTCCTCTTCTTACAAATTCTGAAGGAAGTCATTTTTGATCTTGCTATTTTGCATGAGTATATACCCCTTAATAACTTTACATTTGGAACTATTAAGTGATTTCAAGGAGACAAGAGGTGCAAGAGAGAACAAATTTTAAAATGTTGCCGAACACTGGTGGTTTCTTCCAATCATGCTCTGCCCATCCTGTCCTCGTGTCCCAGCACTAGAAGCTGCTCTGGAGACTGGTTACGAGATGGGGGAGATCCCTGCCCCTCCATCATCCTTGTAATTCCTGTCTGCCTTCACATCCATGCTGGTCCTCTCAGGGAGAGCAGACATAGATGTGTGAATGCAGGGTCTTTTAGTTCAGAATGGCTCTAAGTTCAGTTTTTACAAACAAGGGCTCTTTGTCCTCAGTCCTGTGCAGTTGCTATTCCAGGGGTTTCAGAGATATTTGGAGTGCAAGGAAGGTAGGCAGAAGGATGTTACTGCGGTTATGCTTTGGTGCTTCTGGAATCCCTACACATGCCTTTGTGGCTTCGTGACTAGTTGGGTGGCTGTGATCTTATAGTCCACATTGCTTAGAGAGTGGAAATAAAAGGAGTAAAAATGTTTTCAAACCACTGTCTGCTGGAAGAATCTTCTACAGTTACTTGAACATCTCTGTATACTTTTCTCTCATAAGGTTATAGAAGTTTGAATCAAAAACTCAAATTTTACTTTCAAAGGCAAAGTTATATGTTTGGTACATAACATAACATATTAGTATTTGTTAAACACATCATTTGAAATATGATGTAAAATCAATGTTAATAAATTCTTTAAAAACTAAAAAAAAATGTTTGAAATTGTAAAAGCAATTACGTAAGTGCTTTAAAGTGAGGTGCCTTTAAGAAGGGTGCAGCACTTCATGCTCTCTAAACCAGGAACAAAAAGGGACTGGAAGAACGTTTACTAAATGTTAATAGTGAATAATCCCTAAGTGGTGAAATGAATGAATGATTTTGTTTCTTTTGTCCTATTTCTACAATTTGTAATTTTATATACTGTTCATATATTACTTCTAAAGTGAACAAATCAGTTATGTCCATATACATAAACACATTATGTGTGTATATGTACAAATCAATTGTGTGTGCATAGATATAGCATAAGAGTGTATGCATAGAAGTGTGTACATGCACAAATAAATTATGTGTATAGTCATAGATGTGTGTATACATATCTGGAGAGACACATTTGTAAATGTACAAACCAGCAGTGTAGAGGCATTGATGTGCACGCATACATGAATAGATATGTGTATGTAACCTCAGTTGTGTGTACACACATGTCCAGGAATAGACACACATGTGGCTGTATCTGATGCTACTGGATGGAGGCACTGGTTACCCTGAGCGTGATGCTGGCTCTCTGGCTCTCCTGGGACTGCTGGAGAAGGAGCCTTGCCTCTGTCCCCTCTCTCACCTGGGTCTGCAGACTGGGATGCCTCTCTTGTCACTAAGTAACCATGAACTTGTCCTGCCATCGTCCTATACCTCTTCACAGAGGAGATAGGGTACTCACACCTACCCCACTGGGTAGGATTGTGATGAAAACTTATTGGAAACACAGAGTATCAGAAAGGGAAGGTGCTGCCTATCAGGGAGCTTGAAGGACACATTAAAGGCAGTGATGGCTCCTGTTTGTCATTACAAGTATTCAAAGCCTGAGATCTAAGGATCATGGTTCAAAGCCAGCCTCAGCCAGAAAGTCCATGAGATTCTTATTGTAACGTTCAATGAAGGAAACTGCCACATAGTTCAGGCAGAAAAGAGTTTATTAGAGAGCAAACTGCTGGCTGGCCCGCAGTGAGAGAAAAGGGGTGACCCCTGACAGGCTCTGAATTTAAGTAGGAAGGGGGGGCGCAGGAGGAGTTGTGGCCTGGGCAATCCAGCATGTGACCTCAGAGAAAGGGAGGTTATCTGGGTAACATAGGTGCTGGACAGAGACTTCCTGCATGGAAAGTAAAAACGGGGTGGGGGGCACATGCATACTGGCATAGAGAAAAGCTTTTCCTGGGCAGACCTAATATTATCTCCAATTAACTATCAAAAAGCTAGAAATGGAGCTATGCGTCAACTTGTAAAGTGCTAGCCTGGAGAAAAAAAAAGTGCTCCTACTCTGAGTTCCAGCCAGGACAAGGGGAAAGAGAGAGGGGGGGGGAGGGAGAGAGAGACAGAGAGACACAGAGAGACAGAGAGACACAGAGACAGAGAGACAGACAGAGACAGAGACAGACAGAGAGACAGACAGAGAGGGGGGAGGGGGGAAGGAGAGAGAGAGAGAGGAGGGAGAGAAGTAGGGAGGGGAAAGACAGCAAGCTGGGTACTGGTGGCTCAGGCTTGTTGGGCACATACAAACACGCAAACATACATCAAATTTATGAAGGCATGAGCATGAAAGATGGGGACTATTGATTGATTGATTTACCTTGGGATTTCTAGGCAAGGGGTTTTAGCGGTTGGACTTGCCTAGGGTAGTTTCTAAACACCTGGCACAGCCACACCCTTTTCATGAGATCTAAATGTACCCAGTGACTGGCACAGAATGGGACCCAGGGAGAAGGTAAAGTTGAATGAGTTAAAATAAATTAATCAAGCAAAATTTGTCTGGTGCCAGGTGCTATTTGAAGTTCTAGTTTAACCCATAAGTATATATATATATACCAAAAAAATATTTGCATCTAAGGAAATGTAGGCAAAGAAGTTAATTACATGTGCATACTCTCCTAGCTAGAGGTGTAATTTCTAGCAAAGGGAGACTTGAACTCAAGCTGTCCGGCTGTGGAGCTCACATGCTTTACAGTTGCTAGAAACTGGTGGTGTTAGCATCCAGGTGGAGGAAGTGAGGACAGAGCAGTCAGTTCATCACTGTTAGTTGTTCTTGTAGTATTTATTTTGTCTTTCTTCAATGGATTTTCATAAACAATCAGAATGCATTGTTTTCTGATTTGTGCATTTGTGCTCTTATTCTGAGAGTAACCTTAAAATGGAATCAATATAATACTTCGATTTATACATATGGAAAAGAACCCAGAATGAAGTGTCTACATAGAATCAAAGTTATCTACTTGACAAGGGGAAACCAAATTCCAGTTTAAGTCCTTAGATCAGACTTTGATTTTCAGGAATGCACTCAGAGTTTCTCACAGGTGCAACATAAAATGATGTAGGCTCAAGTTTATTTCCTGGAAGAGAGGATTTTGTAATTAAGGACCTTTCTACACTTTGTTGATGAAAGTGAACATTCAGTTCAGAACCTAAATTTGATGACTAATATAGGTTGGCAAATGACAATAGTACAAAAGATAATTTTGTATACTTCATTCAACCAACTAAATCCACTAAATAGATAACTAGGAAGGATATTATTGCATTTTTTCATGAGCCCCAAAGTTCTCCGGAGCTCATGTAGCTTACAATGATACTCATTAAAAAAATAATTTAGCAAGGCGGGCACGGTGGCTCTCGCCTGTAATCCTAGCTACCCAGGAGACTGAGATCTAAGGATCAAGGTTCAAAGCCAGCTCCAGCACAAAAGGACCTGAGACTCTAATCTCCAATTAACCTCTAGAAAATGGGAAGTGGGGCTTGGCTCAAGGGTAGGGCGGTACCCTTGAGCTGAAGAGCTCAGCAGCACCCAGGCCGAGTTCAAGCCCCATGACCCACAGAATAGTAGTAGTAGTAGTAGTAATAATAATAATAATAATAATAATAATAATAATAATTTAGTGGAGCTGTTCTTTCATATACTCTGCCAGCCCACAGCTCTTTTTCTCCACACCTGTAGGAGCAGCATTTCTCGTGGATAAAAGCCCTCCGGGGAGCCTGGTCTGAGCTTTAGGTAGGAGGCCCTGAGTGGGAGCTGGAGCCGTTGGCGTTTCCTGGGCACCTGTGTCTTCTGGGCAGGGGCACAGGCCATTCTGCTGTCTTTCCGGCTCAGGGTCCACGGCACAAAGGGCGTCTCATTGTTTTCCAGATGCAAGAGCTCCTGGGAATGGTGGAGACACTCCTTATGGAAGGCTCTCAAGGAAGCCTCTGTGGCCTCTCCCAGGCAGGGCCATCCCAGGACATCCCGGGCTGTATGGGAGGCGCTCTCTTTGCGTTCCCTGCCAGGTTGGGGGCTCCTCTGGCCTAGCATGCGTCAGCACTGGACCTTGAACTCAATGTCTCTCACTCCCTTCGCTTGCTTTTGTAAGGCTGGTACTCTACCACCCAGTCACATCTCCAGCCCTGCTTGCAGCTGGTTAATTGAGGACAGAGCCTTTAGGACTTTTCTGCTGAAACTGGCTTCCAGCTTCCCACTTCAGATTTCAGCCTCCTGAGAAGCTAGGATTTGGCTTTCCACAGGGACAATGGTTCCCTTTGTCTATCAGCTTCCCACAAGTGTGGGTCATCCACGCATGGCCAATCTTTATCCTTTATTAAGATGCTTCCTCACCAGCTTTACGAATTCCCTTCCTTTCCCCTCTCTGCCTCCCTCCATTCCTCCCATCCCTCCATTCCTGTCTCTCTCCCTCCTCCCTCTGTCCCTCTCTCCCTTCCTCCCTCCCTCCCTTCCTCTTTCCTTCTGTTTGTGTTTTTGTACTTGGGTTTGAACTTGGTGCTTGTACTTGCTAAGCTGCTGCTCATTACATGTGTCACTCCCTCAGCCCGTTTGGCACTTGGGCTACTTTGTAGATAGAGCATTGCATTTTTTAAAAATACAAGTTTATTATTATCAAGGTGCTGGTCAGAGGTCGCCGTTTTGTCAGTCAGGTAATGAGTACATTCCTTGTTGGATAGTCACCTTCCCCCTGTCTTGTAGTTCTGTGTGATGCTCCACCTGTAGTGCACACTCTGATGGGACTGCAGACATGAGCCACCACACCTGGCTTAGTTGCTGAGATGGAGACACCACTAATGGTTTTCCTGGGGTAGCCTCAATGTGCAGACCTTATAATTTCTGCCTCACAAGAGGGGAGTTCTTGAAAGTGGGATATGGAGAGACAAATACAGAGGTAAGAATTTTTAAATACTTAAAAGGATTTCTTAAGCATTTAGTCATATAGGAAAATCTGCGTCTCTGTGTTTTTTAACCAGAGTAAGGAAGTACATTGTAAACGAAGAACTTCCATGGAAAACCTTTGGGAAATGTCTCCCAAATGACTCAGAGCTGGCTCACCTGGTGAGACTTTGGGCTATGAGGAGGGGCTTCTGCTATTCAGTTCCTCCTGCTCATTCAAGTAAACCCTGACTTAATGAACACTGTGACTCTGGCCATTTGTATTTCTATCCCCAGCCAGGATGGGTGCCTTAGGGAAGAGGAATCTGACAGAAGAGAAGATCCAGGCCTTATGGAAAGGTACAAGTGAGACAAAAGAAGCAACATCACTCTGTGAACAGAGACTGGACCCAGACAGGTAGGCTTTGAATACAAAAGGCTGGGAGAGAGCCATGAGCTAAGCCAGTCTGTTCCACTTCATCAGGGGACTTCCAGCAGGCAAATAGAGGCAGAAGACGAAGAAATTGATTGAAGAATAAGCAAATCATAAAAGAAGCAGCAGAATTATGTACTTTTTAAAAATATTTTTTATTGTAATTAATAAAAGGGTTACATGATATTTGCCAGATAGAAGGTGCATTAATTCACATACATTGATACCCTTTCACATGTCTTGGTACCCATTACCCTCCCCCCCACCCCCCCACTCGTCTTGGTTTTCCCCCCTTCCCTATCAAATTTCAAATAACTAAATACAAATAAATTCAATATATCAGATAACAAAGTGAGATACTGTAACAATATGAGATACCCAAGGGATAGCAAAGGAGATGAGAGATAACATAGTACATTAAGGACAACAATGATTCGTTATATGGCTTTTGTTTCAATATCCTGGAGGTCCTTTCAATTAGCTTCATACTATATTGCCTTATGTATCAAGGTTTTGCTCTATTGCAGATCTCTGCTAGGAGAGCCCAAGGTTTCTACTGATTATGACAAATGAGGGGAACCATTGAGCCTAAGTTCCTTTGAGTCTGGCTTACTTCACTTAATATGGTTTTTTTCTAAGTCTTTCCATTTCCTAACAAATGGGGTGATGTCATTCTTTCTGACAGCAGCATAGAATTCCATTGTGTACAAATACCACAACTTGTTGATCCACTCATCAACTGAGGGACATCTAGGTTGGTTCCATATCTTTGCTATGGTGAATAGTGCTGCAATGAACATTGTTGTGCTAGTGGGTTTAGTATGTCCTTGTTTCTGGATGGTTGGGTAAATGTCAAGTAGTGGAATTGCTGGGTCATAGGGGAGCTCTATGTTTAGCCTTTTGAGGAACTGCCATACTGCTTTCCATAGTGGTTGAACGAGTTTGCACTCCCACCAACAGTGTAGTAGTGATCCCTCCTGTCCACATCCCCTCCAGCATCTGTTATTATTCGTTTTCCTGATCCTGGCCATTCTAACTGGAGTGAGGTGGAATCTTAGAGTTGTTTTGATTTGCATTTCTTTTATGACCAGAGATGTTGAGCATTTCTTCATGTGTCTATAGGCCATTTTTATGTCTTCTTCAGAGAAGACTCTCTTTAAGTTTTGGCCCATTTTTTAATGGGATGGTTGTTACTTTGGAGATTAGTTTTGGAGTGATTCAATTTTTTGAGTTGTTGATATATTTTAGATATGAGGCCTTTGTCCGTTGTTTGGTTGGTGAAGATCTTCTCCCACTCTGTATGCTTCCTAATTAATTTACTAGCTATGTCCTTTGCCATACAAAAGCTCCGCAGTTTAATGCAGTCCCACTTATCCAGCCTTCCTCTGATTTGTTGTGATTCTTGGTCCTTATTAAGAAAGTTTCGACCTGTGCCAAGGAGGCCTAGTGTATCTCCTATTCCTTCCTGTAAAGTTTTCAGTGTGTCAGCTTTTACCTCCAGGTCTTTGATCCATTTGGAGTTAATTCTAGTGCAGGGTGACAAAGAAGGATCCAACTTTAGTTTTCTGCAGGTGCTTAACCAGTTCTGCCAGCACAACTAGAATTATGTATTTTTATTAAAAATATTAAACAACAGGGCTACTGTACGTTAGCTGAGTGCCAGTAGCTCATGTCTGTAATCCTGGCTATTCAGAAGGCTGACATCTGAGGATTGTGGTTCAAAGCCAACCTGGGCGCCAAAGTCCTTGAGACTCTTATCTCCAATTAACCACCAGAAAACTGGAAGTGGCACTGTGGCTCAAGTGGTAGAACGCTAGCCTTGGTCTGAAGAACTCAGGGACAGCAGCCAGGCCCACAGTCCAAGGCACATGATCTCCCCCCCCAAAAAAAAAATGAAAAAGGAAAAAGGAAAGATGGGTCAGAAGGGTGGCCTAGTGGTAGCATACCCATACCCTTGGCTCAGTTCCCTGGAGCCACATACACAGAAAAAGCTGGAAGTGATGCTGTGGCTCACGTGGCAAAGTGTTCAAGCCTTGAGCAAAAAAGTGTCCAAGGACAATGCCCTGGCCCTGAGTTCAAGCCCCAGGACTGGCAAAAAAAAAGAAAGAAGAAAAGAGTATATTTCCTTTTGGACAATATCACCCTTTTCCTCGCTCCCTCCGAGTTTTTCCCTCCCATCCCACTCACAAGTTATGAAGTTCATTTTCAACATGGTGTCCAGTGAGCGTCATATCTGCATTTGCTTACCCTTTGTCCTTCAATTTCTGTGCCTCTCCTTACACTCCCAAAGACATACACATGAACAAACAAAGCAAAAAGAAAACAGAAATGGCAAAAAAAGGAAAAAAAAACCCTCTTGTTTCCATTTCCTGGAGTTATGGGGTTTTTTTGATACTTTATATTATTAAATGCACATAGGTATTGCACCTTCTATTCCTTTCCTAAAAGAGTCCTCCTTTGGTCTCACTGTCTATGAATGGTGTGTTTTAGATCTAGTTTTTGCATGTGAGAAAGATCATGAGCCATTTGTCTCTCTGATCTTGGCTTACTTCACTTAATATGATTTGTTCTAGGTCCATACATTTCCTTGACAATAACATAATAATATTTTCTTTCTAATGGCTGTGTAAAATTCCATAATTTTTCGATCCATGCATCTACTCTGGAGCATCTGCACTGTGGTGAATAATGCAGCAGTGAACGTGGTGTGCAGGTGTCTTCATGGTGTCCTGGCTTGTGATGGTCAGGTGGATGCCCAGGAGTGGGATGGCTGGGTGGTGGGGAGGATCTATGATTAGGATTTTGAGGAACCTCTGGACTGCTCATCAGAGGGGTTGCACTAGTTTACATTTGCACCAATTGTGCAATAGTGTCCCTTTTCCCCCACATCCCCACCACCATTGTTTGATGTTCAAATTCATGATGCTGGCCAATCTTACTGGGGTGAGACGGAATCTCAGAGTTGCATTGATTTGCATTTGATTTCCTTTATGACCAGGGATGATGAGCATTTCTTGATGTACTTAATGTGTCTATTTGCCATTCTTACCTCTGAGAAATCTCTCTTTAGCTCCTTTTCCTATTTAGTGTTTTATTAGCTTTGGGAGGGGTTAGTTTCTTGACCCCCCTGGCCTATTTTGGATATTAGGCCTTTGTCTGATGTAAACACCTTCTCCTAATCTGTTGGCTGTCTTTCTAGTTTGGTAACTAAGTCTTTAGCTCAGCAGAAACTTTTTGGTTTCACTTAATTATATTTGTCATGACTCTCTCCTATCTGCTGTGCCCCCTGGGAGTCTTTTCAAAAAATTTCTGCCTATGCCCATGAGTTCTAGTGTTTATCCTATTCCCTCATTCAGGTCTGATGTTGAGGTCTTTCATATACCTTGAATTGATATTAGTGCGTGCTGACACACAGGGATCTACTTTTAGTACCAATTATTGAGGAGGCCTTATTGAATATCAGATAACTGTGAGTATACGTGGTTTTATTTCCAGGTCTTCTAGTCTGTTCCATTGTCTTCAGGTCTATTTTTGTGTCAGTACCAAGTTGCTTTTATTATTATAGCTTTCTAGTAGCACTTGAGGTCTGTAATTGTGATACCCACATTACTTTTTGTTGTTGTTCCATATAATTTGTTGTTTTGTTTTCTCTATCCTAGTAAAGAATATCATTGGGATTTTGATGGGCATATTGTGTTGGGTTTGTAGATCATTTTTGTCAGTATGTCCATTTTTTGCAATACTAATTCTACCTATCCTGAACTTTCAAGGTCTTTCCATTTCCTGATGTTGTGTTTGGCTTCTTTCTTCAAATTTTTATAGTTTTTACTATAAAGGTCTTTTGTTTCTTTAGGTTTATTCCTAGATTTTTTTGGGTATTTTGAATGGTGCTAATTTCCTTATTTCCCTGTCTGCATGTACATTGTTGGTAAACAAAAAGGCTACTGGGTTTGTGGGTTAATTTTGTATCCAGCTACTTTGCCAAAGTTATTGATAAGCTCTAGTAGCTTGGGGATGGAGTCTTTTGAGTCTTTTAGCTGTAAGATCATGTCATTTGCAAATGAGGCACAGTGTGACTTCTTCCCTGATACAGATCTTTTTATGTTTTTTTCTTGTCTTATTGCTCTGCCAAAGATTTCCAGAACTATATTGAAGAGGAATGTAGAGAGCAGATATTCTCACTTTCTTCCTGATTTTAGAGGAAATGGTTTTGGTTTCTTACTACTCAGTATGATGTTGGCTGTTGGTCTGCCTTTATTATTTTGAGATATGGTCTTTCTATCCTTAGCTTCTCCAGAGCTTTTAATATGAATAGATGTTGGGTTTTGTCAAAGTCTTTTTCTGCATTTGTTAAGATGATCATGTTGTTCTGATCCTTGGCTCTATTGATGTGATATATTATGTTTTTGATTTACATATGTTAAACTAACCTTGCATCTCTGGGATGAAATTTAGAAAAAATTACATAAAAATAAAAATACATAAAAATAAAAAATACATAATGAAATAAAAAAAGGAATCAGTTAAAAAACTAAAGGGACTTCAATAAAGCAGAATGACTTTAAAAACTGATACTGTGACTTGTTGCAACGATGACAAGTTTGGGTCTTTTTTTAAGTTATTTTATTTATTTATTTATTTATTTTTATTGTAATTAATAAAAGGGTTACATGATATTTGCCAGATAAAAGGTGCATTAATTCACATATATTGATACCCTTTCACATGTCTTGGTACCCATTACCCTCCCCTTCAGTCCCCCCCCGTCTTGGTTTTCCCCCCTTCCCTATCCAATTTCAAATATCCAAATACAAATAAATCCAATATATCAGATAACAAAGTGAGATACCGTAACAGTATGAAATAATCAAGGGACAGCAAAAGAGATGAGAGATAACATAGTACATTAAGGACAACAATCATTCATTGTATGGCTTTTGTTTCAATATCCTGGAGGTCTTTTCAATTAGCTTCATACTATATGGCCTTATGTATCAAGGTTTTGCTCTATTGCAGATCTCTGCTAGTAGAGCCCAAGGTTTCTACTGATTATGACAAATGAGGGGAACCATTGAGCCTAAGTTCCTTTGAGTCTGGCTTACTTCACTTAATATGGTTTTTTTCTAAGACTTTCCATTTCCTAACAAATGGGGTGATGTCGTTTTTTCTGACAGCAGCATAGAATTCCATTGTGTACAAATACCACAACTTGTTGATCCACTCATCAACTGAGGGACATCTAGGTTGGTTCCATATCTTTGCTATGGTGAATAATGCTGCAATGAACATTGTTGTGCTAGTGGATTTAGTATGTCCTTGTTTCTGGATGGTTGGGTAAATGCCAAGTAGTGGAATTGCTGGGTCATAGGGGAGTTCTATGTTTAGCCTTTTGAGGCGCTGCCACACTGCTTTCCATAGTGGTTGAAGGAGTTTGCACTCCCACCAACAGTGCAGTAGTGATCCCTCCTGTCCACATCCCCTGCAGCATCTGTTGTTATTAGTTTTCTTGATCCTGGCCATTCTAACTGGAGTGAGGTGGAATCTTAGAGTTGTTTTGATTTGCATTTCTTTTATGACCAGAGATGTTGAGCATTTCTTCATGTGTCTATAGGCCATACAAGTTTGGGTCTTATGCATCCCTCTCCTCAGACTCAACATCCATGTTCCCCTAGCTGGTCAAGAGTCAGGCAGTCTTCATGGCCTGGGCATGCCTGCCCACCTTCTCCCTATGCCATTATCCTAGGAGAGAGGGCCTGGGCAGGAGTTTTGGTGGTGTAGCCCATCTCTCTTCAGCTCTGGGCTCCACAAACTCATTCCCAAATGGTTTGGGGGATGGTATGCAGATTTTTTTTTTGCCAGTCCTGGGGCTTGAACTCAGGGCCCAGGCACTGTCCTTGAACTTCTTTTGCTCAAGGCTAGAACTCTTCTACTTGAGCCACAACACAACTTCTGGTTTTTTTGGTGTATGTGATACTGAGGAATCAAACTCAGGGTTTCATCTATGCTAGGTGAGCACACCATGCTACACTCCTAGCCAGACAGTGTTGCAGCTTCAAAACCCCAACAACTGCAAAGATTAAGAGAAAACAACTAGGGATGAATGCCACATTTTATCAAAGCTTCCAGCCACAAATTAGAGAGGATGCACAAGATTCATAGCCATTGAGTGTTGAAAAATCACCTAATATTTGTGACTGTTTCTGAGTAGGGGTGATTTTAATCCTACCTTATAGTGGGGTGAGCAGAAGTAAAAAGCCATTAGGCTCAAATAACAGAGGGCCATACAGAATGAAGAGTTAGCTATCAGAACAGCAAGATGGCAAGTAATGAGCTTGGTGTTATATCCCTTGCTTTTGCTAATCTCATTTAATTCTTGAAATGGTGTGTGTATGTGTATGTGTGTGTGTGTGTGTGTGTGTGTGTGTGTGTGTGTGTGTGTGTGGTGTGTGTGTGTGTGGTGTGGTGTGTGTGTGTGTGTGGTGTGGTGTGTGTGTGTGTGTGTGTGTGTGTGTGTGTGGTATGTCTGTATGTGTTATTTTCTGGTACTAGGACTTGAACGAAGGGCCTATGCACAATCTCTTAGCTTTTTCCTCTCAGTGCTGGCAGTCTAGAACTTTTGCTTGTCAATTGGAAAGAAGAGTTTCACAGACATTCCCACTTGAGTGTCCCTAGATCCTAGATCCTTGATACTTAGATCTCAAACTCAGGTATGAGTTTGTAGTAGGTTATAGCTAGGGTTACAAGTGTGAGCCACCAAAATCATTGTTTTTATGTCAGTATTTGCATCACATTTATAGTTAGGACTGTTGAGTAAGAGAGTTTAGCTAACTTGTCTAAGGTCTATGGCTAGGAAGCGCAGAATAAATGGGCTTCAGGCCTGCATGGAGGGGTAGCAAAGCTCTGGTGAGTTCCCCCACCTCTGGCTTCTCTGGGTAGCTCATTTGATGTCTTCAGGCCTCTGAAAGCATCCACTGTCTTCCTATAGCAGCTCTGAAAGCATCCACTGTCTTCCTATAGCAGCTGGCTGGAATCTTTCTGGTGAATTTCCCCACCTCCTGATTTTACTTTTTCTTTTTCAACAAACCTTCCCCCTTCTGTGAAGCCCTCCCTTGGCGCCTGCTTAGCTGGGAGGCCACACCCGTGGCCAGGGGTGGGTTTACAGGGCCTGTTCCCGCCCCTTTCCTCTGCTCCAGTGTAAAGTGTCATTGAAGCCTGGGGTTTCTCCCTTTGCTTGTAGCCCTCACAAGGGCAGGATTCAGTGTCTAAAAGAGACAGCAAGAGGGACTTGGATGTACTGACTCCCCTCCAGTTCCTTCTTTATAGGGACTGTGGGCCACCAAGGAGAACCTACTGTGGACATGCGTAACTGCTGGTAAGACTGTGGCTTTAGAACCTTATTGGGGAGCTTGCATTAGGGTCTGTCAAAATCCAGGGTCTCTTTCTGCAGTGTTGTTACAATGAGAAGAGAAGAGAGGCAAAGATAAATAAGTTCGGGGGTAAGATAGGAGAGCAAGCATGTTCGAAGTAGAAAACAAGAGACAGAAAAGAGAGAGGGGAGGCCACCATGGAGAGAGACAGAAATCAAAGATAAAAGATAACAGAGACAAGAAATAGATAAAGAAACAGCCAGCAAGTGAGATGCTAAGAGTTCTATCAACAGAGGCCATGGGCGCAGAGCCAGGTCTCTTGTGTCAGTCTACGAGCGCATAGGAACAACTCTGCACTGGAGTCTCATCACCCGTGTGAGCACAGTTAACCGAGCATAAACACAGGGAAGTAGGCCTCTTGAGGGATTTCTGCTGCAATGATTTTCCTTCCTCTTCTTCAGGAAAGTTCCTGTTTTCTTCTTGATATGCAGCTACCTGGGGCCTGGGGCATCTGCGGCTGCCAAGCGCCGCCCAAGTAAGACCCATGGTTTCTGTGTTTTGACACTCATTTGTCCCCAAAGACCACCAGAGCTGTGGCAAATGAAGCAGGAGTGGATGGGAAGACTGTGTGGCCTCTGGTCCTTCATGCTTTTCCTCTGCACTTTTGCTTTGGGCCGTGGAGATACTCAGGTGGCTAAGCCTGGAAAGGAAGTTGGATTATGATCACAATTAGCAGGAAGGCCAACTGAGTCAGCTCCTGGGCCCATCACCTGACTCAGCCAGTGACTAGCAGATGATGAGGGGATGCATGGCCGATGGATAAGGATGGGGCTGTGGAGGAGATGGGGTGAGGTCAGATAGGAAGAAGAGGTTTGGTATACTTTGACTGCTAGGCCAAACTATAACTGGAAAGAACATCATCCCTTTATGCTTCACTGGATTTGACATTTTCCAGAAATCTCATTGAACTGGCCCAAAGCTAACTTGTACTCACTGTCACTGAAATTCCAAATTGATGAGGTTTAAAGAATATTTTCTACTCCAAACCATCCAGAAAGCTTTCCAACAAGCTTCTGATTCCAGGCCATTCAGGACACTGGGCAGCTTTGGCTCCCATAGGAACAAATTTCTAACTCTGCCTTCAAAGGATTATCTCTCCAGAACAGACTAATAAAGCTACTGTGTTCCTTGCATTGACAAGTCAACTTTCTTAAAAGTAATTGTTGTTATTGTTTGCCCTGCCCTGAGGTAGTAGATGGGGTAGGCTGACAGGCTATCTCTTTCCAGGATTCCCAGTCAACACAAACATCAATGGAGAGAACGAACTCTGTCCCAGGATTAGGGTTGGCCAAGATGACTTGCCAGGCAAGTAGCAACCTATCCTTTTATGCATTCCTTCCAGACTGGCTATGTTCTTTGGTTTGGAAAGTTGTAACAAGGAATGAGGCCAGTGCCATTTCTGACTTTTTTTTGTGTGTTCCCTTTCTGTAGGGTTTGACCTGATTTCTCAGTTCCAGGTGGACAAAGCAGCCTCTAGAAGAGCTGTCCAGAGGGTGGTGGGGTCAACAGCCTTACAAGTGGCTTACAAGCTAGGAAGTAATGTAGACTTCAGGATCCCAACTAGGTATTGTATTAAAAAAAATTCCTTATCAAATCATCTTTGTCGGGAGCCAGGAGCGTAGCCTGGTGGTAGAGTGCTGACCTAGCATGCACAAGTGTGGCCTGGTGGTAGAGAGCTTAATTAGTATGCATGAAGCCCTGAGTTTGATCCCTTGGTACCACATACACAGAAAAAGCTGAAAGTGGTGCTGTAGCTCAAGTGACAGAGCACTAGCCTCGAGAAAAAAGTGTCTAAGGACAGTACCCAGGCCCTGAGTTCAAGGCCTAGGACTAGCAATATATCTATATCTTTAGACATAGATATAGAGATAAATATATCTTCTTCACATGTGTTTAGGTTTCAGCAGCTAGGTAATGCTAGAAATGTCCTTATGATTTACATTTCTTGGCTTGTAGTTATATTTAATGAGGAAGGAATTTACTCACTTATCAATGCTTAATGCTTGAATACTGCTCTATTTCCAGTGTATACTTTACATTCCAGGAAAATAAGTCCTTCACTAAAACTATGGTACATTGATTCAGGACATGTTCTTATTCCCTTGCTTTCTGTTTGTTTTTTTTTTTTAAGATAATTTGTCTGGTTTTGACTGAAAGGACCCTGTGTGTAAAGTGCCAGAGTTGAGGCATACTTTATCCAGGAACCACAGTGTGGTTAGGAACTACACAAGGGCGCTGTTCAATGCCCCAGTGCTGAAATAGAAGCACAGGGCCAGAGCTCAGCTCCTGGCAGGCTCTAAACAGGAAAAGTAAGTGATTATAACAGGAACCATGGTGGTGAAAATACTAAAGGTAGAATAAATCTTCCACTTCATTGGTATGCTTTTCTGACACTAAGCTTTAAGCTCTTTATATTATATATAACTGAGGTCCATGAGAGTCTGTGTAAATGCTGAATAGTACCATTGTGATAAAAATGCTTCACTAGTTTAGTTTTTCTGTTATGAATATACTTTATTATACAGACATGATTATTATAATTACACATTTAATTCATTTTCACAAATGAATTAACCTTCCTTTAAAA
This sequence comes from Megascapheus bottae, assembly GCF_031878675.1. Taxonomy (NCBI): domain Eukaryota; kingdom Metazoa; phylum Chordata; class Mammalia; order Rodentia; family Geomyidae; genus Megascapheus; species Megascapheus bottae. Next base: position 58,402,668 of record NC_143516.1, read on the forward strand.
GATGAAAAAGGTGGGGCCTGGAGTTTGGCCTAGTGGTTAAAGTGCTTGCCTAGCATGCACGAAGACCCGGGTTCGATTCCTTGGCACCACATATATAGAAAAAGCCAGAAGTGGTGCTAAGGATCAAGTGGTAGAGTTCTAGCCTTGAGAAAGTCCAAGGACAGTGCTCAGGCCCTGAGCTCAAGCCCACATACATAGAAAAAAGATGAAAAAGGCTAGGTACCAGGGACTCAAGTCTATAACTAATAAGCTGAAATCTGAAGGTCAAGGCTCAAAGCCAGACTGGGTAGGAAATTCTGTGAGACCCAGGCTGTGAGTTCAAACCACAACACTGGCATAAAAATGATGAGTAGGAAAATTAGGCTGTTGTTTTAAGGTAATCTGTAAAAAATGTAATAGCATAGATCATTTAGAGACTCAGCTCCTTTTAAATTATGTATACTGTTTGGCTTACTGGTAGATGTAAGAATTGAATTAAAAAAGACAGTGAGTTAACATTTCTACAAATGAGATTTGTGAGACTTTTAAATTGTTTTAGGTCTATAGAAATACATACATAGTTTATTAATACAAGCAATAAAAAATCATGCCTTGATAATAACTACCTTGGAGAGGGAGGTAGAGTGGGAGGAGGAGAGAGGGAGAAGGAGAGAGAGAGAGAGAGAGAGAGAGAGAGAGAGAGAGAGAGAGAGAGAGAGAGAGAGAGAGAGAGAGAGAGAGAATGTAGCTGGGTGCTGATGACTCATACCTGTGACCCTAGCTATTCAGGACGCTAAGATCAGAAGATCGTGGTTTGAAGCCAGCCTGGGCAAGAAAGTCTAGAGAGTCTGTCTCCAGTTCACCAACAAGAAGTCAAAGTAGAGCTGTGGCTCATGTGGTAGAGCTCCAGCTTCAAGCATAAAAGCTCAGGGACCACATCCATTCTTTACTTCAAACCCCAGGATAAGCACAAATAAAATAATGAAATAAAAATCATCATCCATGGGCCGGGAGTTTGGCCTAGTGGTAGAGTGCCTGCCTAGCATGCACAAAGACCCAGGTTCGATTCCTCGGCACCACATACATAGAAAAAAGCCGGAAGTGGTGCTGAGACTCAAGTGGTAGAGCTCTAGCCTTGAGAAAGTCCAAGGACAGTGCTCAGGCCCTGAGCTCAAGTCTAGGACTGGCGCAAAAAAAAAAAAATCATCATCCACCAAGATAGTTATTTCTGTTTTCACAAGAAGGGAGCTATAGAAGAAGAGTTTAACTAGAAGTAAGACTATTTGAAATTCTGGGTTCTAGTTCATAATTGTTTACAGAAATGCTAATATTTTTAGCGAACAGAATTCATTGATACCTAGTTTACTGACCATTTCCTCCTTATTCAGAAATTTTTTCTAAGCTTAAAAGAAGGAAGGTAGAAAAATCATAATTTCAGTTCTTGCAAGATGACACTTGTGAGTTTTAAAGTTCAGTGTACCAAAATAATGAATAAAGAAATAAATGTAATAAACATACAAAGTTCAGTGCTCAACCCTTAGTAGTTGCCTTCAAAAGTAAACCATGTAGCCATCCATGATATTCTAGAGATGCTTGGGACAACAGTGAGCTTTTGCTGCCCTTTACATGACTAAGGAAGCAGCAATAACACAATGTTGGTTGGTGGGTCAAAGTACAACTGTGCTGGAGGAGAAAAGTAAGAACTGGCCATCTCCACTTGTCAAACATCCAGTGACCAGCAGCCGGCTGCTATATAAAACTCAAACTTTCCTGGGAAAGGCAAATATTCCCAGCCTGATGAAGGTTGTGAGTAAAGTCTGCACAGTTGCAAATGATAACTGAAATAATCTATGGGATGAGAGTACAATTGTGAGGAAGAATACTAGGTGAGAAGAACATGATCTCAATATGTTACACACAATTAGAAACATTAAAAGCTACTTTAACTAAAATGTTTCAACCAGTGGAGCTAATATGGACCCTAAGTGATTTATTTGCTCATTGTGAAAGCAATACTGCCAAGAACTTTGTAAGAATGTTGGTTTTGGCTGGTTCAAGATTTCTGAACAGTAGCTCTTTGGGTAGCATAAATAGTAATATTTTTGGGATTATGTGGCAGTGTGAGAGGGTTTTATATTTTAAGATCAAGCATGAGGGAACATTGAATGATTGAATTTCTGGGTAGGTATTTATGAACAAGAAAGCACAAATACTGTAAAGTTTTCCACATTGTAGCCTTTCTCCAGGTCTAGAATCTAAAAAGGCATAAAAGGGACAAAGTTAAATATGTATGAATATAGGAAAAGACTTACATTGACTACTTTCACATTTTACTCAGGCATTTGTATCCCCATGGACTGCCTGAAGAATACTCCTTTTTAACAACGTTCCGGATGACTGGGAGCACGCTTGGAAAGAACTGGAATATTTGGCAGATCCAGGACCTCGAGGGGAGAGAGCAAGTTGGAGTGAAGATCAATGGGCAGACAAAGTCGGTTGTGTTTTCATATAAAGGATTAGACGGAAACCTCCAGATGGCAACCTTTTCAGGCTTGCCTTCCTTGTTTGATGCCCAGTGGCACAAGGTCATGATTGGTGTGGAAAGGACCAGCGCCACTCTGTTCGTGGACTGTGTCAGAATTGAATCTTTGCCCATAAAGCCAAGAGGCCAGGTGGATGTGGATGGCTTTGCTGTGCTGGGAAAACTCACAGACAACCCCCAGGAATCTGTTCCCGTGAGTACAGGTCCATGCCATGCCAGACCAAATGCAGTGAATAAAGTTCCATGTGATAGTAGATCAAATGCAGTGAGTCTAGGTCCATGTGATGGTAGATCAAATGCAGTAGGTAAAAGTCCCCATGTGATAGTAGATCAAACCCATTGAGTATAGGTCCATACGATGGTAGATTGAATCCAGGTCCAGGTCCATGTAATGGTAAATCAAATCCAGTGAGTACAGGTCCATGTGATGGTAGATCAAAACCAGTGGGTATAGGTCCATGTGATGGTAGATCAAAACCAGTGGGTATAGGTCCATGTGATGGTAGATCGAATCCACTGAATATAGGTCCACATAATGGTAGATTGAATCCATTGCATACAGGTCCATGTGATGGTAGATTGAATCCAGTGAGTACAGGTCCATGTGATGGTAGATTGAATGCACTAGGTACAGGACCATGTGATGGTAGATCAAATCCAGTGAGTACTGGTCCATATGGTGGTAGATAGAATCCAGTGGGTACAGGTCCATGTAATGGTAGATCGAATCCAGTAGGTACATGTCCATGTGATAGTAGATCAAATGCAATGAATATAGGTCTATGTTATAGTAGATCAAATCTCTTGGGTACAGGTCCATGTGATGGTGGATCAAATCCAGTGGGTACAGGTCCATGTGATGGTAGGTTGAATCCATTGCGTACAGGTCCATGTGATGGTAGATCAAATCCATTGAGTATAGGTCCATGTGACAGTAGACTGAATCCATTGCATACAGGTTCATGTGATGGTAGATCGAATCCAGTGGGTACAGGTCCATGTGATGGTAGACTGAATCCATTGTGTACATGTCCATTTGATGGTAGATTGATTCCAGTGGGTACAGGTTCATGTGATGACAGATCGAATCCAGTGGGCACATGTCCATGTGCTGGTAGATCAAATGCAAAAATATAGGTCTATGTGATAGTAGATCAAATCTCTTGGGTACAGGTCCATGTGATGGTAGATCAAATCTCTTGGGTACAGATCCATGTGATGGTAGATCAAATGCAGTGGGTACAGTTCCATGTGATAGTAGATCGAATTCAGTGGGTATAGGTCCATGTGATGGTAGATCAAATCCACTGAGTATAGGTCCACATAATGGTAGATTGAATGCATTGCATACAGGTCCATGTGATGGTAGATTGAATCCAGTAGGTACAGTTCCATGTGATGGTAGATCGAATTCAGTGGGTATAGGTCCATGTGATGGTAGATCAAATCCACTGAGTATAGGTCCACATAATGGTAGATTGAATCCATTGCATACAGGTCCATGTGATGGTAGATCAAATCCAGTGCATACAGGTCCATGTGATGGTAGATCAAATCCAGTGCATACAGGTCCATTTAATCATAAATCAAATCCAATGGGTACAGATCCATGTGATGGTAGATCAAAACCAGTAGGTACAGGTCCAAGTGATGGTAGATTGAATGCAGTGGATACAGGTCCATGTGATGGTAGACTGAATCCATTTCGTATATGTCCATTTGATGGTAGATTGAATCCAGTGGGTACAGGTCCATGTGATGGTAGATCAAATCCATTGTGTACAGGTCCATTTGATGGTAGATTGAATCCATTCCATACAGGTCCATGTGATGGTAGATCAAATCCAGTGGGTACAGGTCCATGTGATGGTAGATCAAATCCAGTGGGTACAGGTCCATGTGATGGTAGATTGAATGCAGTGGGTACATATCCATGTGATAGTAGATCAGATGCAAAGACTATAGGTCTACGTGATAGTAGATCAAATCTCTTGGGTACAGGTCCATGTGATGGTAGATCAAATGCAGTGAGTACATGTCCATGCCCAGGCCAAATCTAGTGAGTACAAATCAAGGCAAAGCTTAGCAAAGCAAGTAGAAATCAGTAGTTCTGTTAAAGAAGATCAGAAGGCTGGTGATAAGGCTGTCTAAGTGTGTTTTCAGGGGGCCTGCTATCCAGGTTGTTGCTTCTGGAATTAGGGTGCTGGTGTCCTGTAGGAAAGCATTGGGAAATGACGGATTTGGAAAGACATCAGTTTCCTTGCTCAGTTTCCTTGCAGAAAATGGAGTAGCATCTCAAGCTGAGAAGGATAGATTTTGCTAGGACATTTCATGCTTACAGTTTATAACATGTTTTCTTTTTTTCTCATTGTTTACAAATTGAAACTGATTGTCAATGGGGAATGTGTGTGTGTGTGTGTGTGTGTGTGTGTGTGTGTACGTGCACACGCGTGTGTTGGTCTTGGGGCTTAATACTCAAGGCCTGGGTGCTGACCCTATGCCCTTTTGCTCAAGGGTAGCTCTCTATTACTTGAGCCATAGCTGTACTTCTAGCTTTTTGGTGGTTAATTGGAGATAAGAGTCCCATGGACTTTTCTGCCTAGGCTAGCTTTAAACTGCAATCCTCAGATCTCTTTGTCCTGAGCTAGGATTACAAAGTGATGACATTAGCACCCAGCAAAAGAGTATCTGTTTTCTGGTATGTTCCTTTAGTGCATGGCTTATGTTGCAACTTCAAAAGGGTTGACCAGATTAAATTATTTGTCACATAGTTTTTGTCAGTGGAATTCAACAACAAGAAGGACTCCAGATATGAAAATGAGAAATGTGCAGAGATTAGCATTTTAGCTGTATAATGAAAGAGACTTTAACCGAAGCACTCAACCACTCTTCCTTCAAAATAACTAATATGCAAATTGGAATTCATGTTGCATTCCAGGGGGGATTATTGGGGCAGCAATGGCATCCATGGCCCCCAAGTGCTCCTGACTCTGAATCCCAAGGGGGGCCTCTTCCAGACCCTATCCATGCTCACAGGTGAACCGCACCGCATTCCCCTATTATTTAGTGCCACAGCGACATTGCACATATTTAAATAGTTGTGCCAGTTTTTCCAGAGAGGATAATATTTTTGGAAGAAAACAGGTTGATGAAGTACTTCACTTCCAGAAAATTAACTTCAGCAAACTATATCTAAACTAAGGTTATAGTTTCTTGTTAAACTATATAATAACACTTCTCAGGGCAATTCCCCATTTTCAAAACCCAAATCTCACCCATATACAACACATGCTTGCTCAGAGATGTCAAGGACTCTCTTGGTGAATAAAATTGTGTAATTTTTTTTTACTTTGAGGGTAATTACATCTCTTTAAAAATGGTTATTTCCCTTTTATTTTATTTTTATTTATTTTTTGTTAATGTGATACTAAGGAATCAAATCCAGGGCCTCATCTATGCTAGGCAAACACTTTACCACTAAGCCACATTCCCTACCCTGTACACCTCTTCTTATCCTGACAAAATTCTCTTCTAGTCATTGGGGAAAGAGGAAAGAGAACTATAATTATCGTTGCTATGAATTAATTTTATGTACTTGAATATGAATCTACATAATGACAACTCTCAATTTTTAGAGGAACTGTAGTAACACTAGTAATTTTGCTTCCAGATACATTTCTACAACAAGCATAGGAAATATGGAAAAGTATGAAATCTTATAGAAGTGGTTTTTTTTTTGTAGCTCTGAAGTTTTCTAGATGACAGTATAAACAAGCTTGCATGTGTTCATTTCCATTTCTTATTTCATATTCACATTTTTTGACTATATTAGATTTTGAACTCTGGGTCTGCTGATGTTTGCTAGGCTGGTGCTTTGATGTTGAGCCATGCTTCCAGCTCAGTATTTTTGTCAGTTGTGGGACTTGAACTCAGGAGTCCTGGGTGCTGTTCTAGAGCTTTTGTGTTCAAGGTTGGTGCTCAAGGTTGGCATTTGGAGCCCAAGCTCCACTTCCAGTTTTCTGGTGCTTAGTTGGAGATAGGAGTCTCATGGCCTTTCCTGCCTGAGCTGGTTTCAAACCATGATCCTCAGATCTCAGCCTCCTGAGTAGCTAGGATTACAGGCATGAACCACTGGTACCTGACACCCAGCACAGTTACTTGCTGACTACTTTTAGGATAAGTTTTCTGCTTCCTGTTCAATTATGCCTTTGAATTGTAGTCCACCTGTCATTGCTGGGACCACAAGCCCGGGCTTGTGCACTCAGCTCTGGATTGAGAAGAGGATTTAGGAATGTTTCCGCTCAAGCTGGACTCAATCTGTGGCACTCTGTCTCAACTTCCCAAGCAGGTAGGGTTTACAGACCTGAGTCACTAGTGCTGGGAGTTATTTTCTATTCATCTTACATGAGAGAACTCAATCACCAAAGACTTTGCCCACTTGAAAGTAGGATTCACTGTGGAGCAGTGTGTATTTTTAGAGAACAGGCAGAGTCGCAGAATCAAATTCTATTCAATTGTAGTGTCAGAAACTTTGGAAGCATGGCTCTGCTATGTGATCTGTGGCAAGAGAGTTAATCTCTGCATCTCACTTTACCCATCTGTGAGCTTTGTCATATGAAATATAATTAACAGCCATTAAGGAAAAAATCATTCTGCTCTATTTTTCATCCCTTCCTTATAAATGTCACTGCAATCTAAAACAAAAACTTAAATAAAATCCCCCCTAAGTAACCAAACCATTCTCATAGAAAGTGCTTGGTCAAACCCTCTTATTTTAAGAAGCTGTGCAGTTGTTGGAGAAGTACCTCTATATCTTGCTACTCAACCATCCCCACTATGTAAGCATGGAGCAGAGAATTATAGATAATTTCCATCTTAGAATTAGTTTTTCTTGCCAGGTGTCAGTGGCTCATGCCTGGAAGTTTAGTTACTCAACCTATTTGAAGCACACAAATCCTTAAGACTATGTCTCCAGTTAGCCAGCAAAATGCCAGACTGGAGGTATGAACCGAGCAGTAGAGCACTAGCCATGAGCAAAAAAGGCTGAGCCAAGAGATTTTGTAAAATGATGGCTGCATTTTCTGGAGAAAAGGTATGATAGGGTTGAGAGAACCAAAGAATAATGGATCAAGAGGAAAGCTCCAGGTCACTCAGCACAGGGAGGGAAGGGTTGTCAACAGAGGATAAGAGGGTTTACTACCTCTTGTTTGCCTGAAGAAAAACCTTTCCTACTTCTATTGGCAGAAAGAAAGACAAAACTTTCATTGTCTTCAACTTCAGTCATCATCTTGTAACCTAAACTCTGGATAAGCTGCAGCAGTAGAAAAAAAAATATCCAATTTTGTAGTGGAGACAACAGATCTAGAACTCACTTGGTAGGAGAGAAAGAGTGAAAATCACTATTAGATGAGAAAAAAGGCCTGTGGAGATGGGAAATGGGATGGCCTAACCAGATATTTTGTAATGCCAGTACAATCTGCTGACCAAGATCTGGGGGACTGATTTGAATTGTCTTAGTAAAGAATCTTCTTAGTGGAAGGAGGCCAGTGGGGCATGAATGCAGCTCAGGGGTGGAGTGGCAGGCTAGCATGCCCCAGGCTTTGATCTCAGCCTGAGAAAAATATTAATAAGACTGGGGATGCGACTAGGGAAAGATTACCACCTGTCTAATACTCTGAAGGTTCTGAGTTCAAACCCCAAGCTGCTTCTTTTTCCTTGTCATTGAGGCTGTCTTACTTAGATTGAGACTTAACAATTCTGCCCTTGCTCTGTTTCTTTCCTATCCCACCCAGCCCCTCCTCCACTGAACTAAAACTGCAAGTTGTCATAGCACATTAAATTTTATGTCTAACAATAATGCAGTTTGCAGAATCTAATTTTTTAACTCTTTCTGATACCTCTTTTCCTTTAGCCCTGTCTCCATGGGCCATGACTACTCTGGATGCTTTCTTTCTTTTACTATTCCATTACTTCTTTTTTTTTTTTTTTTTTTTTTTTTTTTTTTTTGCCAGTCCTGGGCTTGAGCTCAAGGCCTGAGTACTGTCCTTGGACTTTCTCAAGGCTAGAGCTCTACCACTTGAGCCTCAGCACCACTTCCGGCTTTTTTCTATGTATGTGGTACCGAGGAATCGAACCTGGGTCTTCATGCATGCTAGGCAAGTACTTTAACCACTAGGCCAAACTCCCGGCCTCCATTACTTCTTTGTGCTAGTATTGGGACTTGAAGTCAAGGCCTCCTTGGCTTTTTTTGTTCTTCTTGCACTCTACCAGTTGAGCCATGCCTCCACTTCTGGCGTATTGCTAAATGGAATTAGGAGTCTCACTGTAGGCGATCTGTCTGTAGTGGCTGGCTTCCAACCATACACTGAGTCCACTGACCTCACCCTGGTTTTTAGTTGAGGGAGCCCTACATGACATCTCCTTAGATGTATAAATGACCGGCTTGGCTTCTCCAAGAACTAACTGACTGCTCCCTTCCTCCAGTTTGAGCTGCAGTGGATGCTGATCCACTGTGACCCCCTGCGACCCCAGAGGGAGACCTGCCATGAGCTGCAGGGCAGAGCCATGGTGAGTGCCTGGGCCAGCCCAGGAGGGAATCCCTCCCCTCCCCCTCCATTTCCCCTTCCCCTCCCTAGTTCACTCTCCCCCTCCTCCTTTCCTCTTTCTCTCCTCTTCCTCCTCCCCTTCCCCTTGCTTCTCCCCACTTCCCTCTTCCCTCTCCTCCTTTTCCTTCCCCTCTCCTCCCTCTGCCCTCCCATTCTTTCTCCCTTCTTCTCCCCTTCCCCTCTCCTCCCTTTTCCCTACCTTTCCTTCATCCTCTTTCCTCCTCCCCTTTTCTCCTTTCCCTCTCCTCCCCCTTCCTCCTCCCTTTTCCCTTCCCTTCCTCCTTCCCATTTCCCCCTCCCTTCCCTCTCCCCTCCCTTCCCCCCTCCAACCTCCCTGCCCCCCTCTCCCCCTTCCCAGTTCCCCTCTCTTCCTCCCCCCCCCCCCGCCCTCTCCCCTCCCATCCCTCCAGGGTTTTCTGAGGTCCACTCTCTGCAGCTGGGATTCTCGGATTCTCTGCCTGGCAGGTGGAAACCTCCAGGTGGTGTCTGCCCTTGGTGGGGTCTCCATCCCTGCCTCCCAGGGTCTCGGAGTCACCCGCCTCTTGCGCGTCCAGGAGGAGGCTGGGCGGGGCCAGGCTCCCTGGAGCCCAGCTCGGCGGGGAAAGGGTTAAGGGGCGCCCTCCCGCCAACCTTCCGCCCCGCTGTCCCCGCGGGTCCCCGCGGCTCCTCCCATCCCAGGACCCCTTCTTAGCCTACGTTCTTTGCTGGCCTGGCCGCTCAGACCAGCCGGGCTGGAGGCTGGGGGGACTCGGCGCCGAGGGAGCCTGGCGGGGGGACCCAGTGTCCCTGGCATGGCCGGGCTAGCGGGGGCGCGCAGGACGCTCGCGCTGCTGCTGTCCGCGCTCTGCCTGGGCGCCGCGCAAGTAAGTTGGGTCATTTCTGTCCTTCGGTTCGCAGCCTGACCGGACCACGGACGAGGTGAGCGGGCCGACGTGCGGGGACACCTGGACACCAGCGAGCTTGCCTGAGCCCCAGGGCTCCCGGCCGAGTTCGCGCCAGGGTCCGCAGCTCTGGACCACCCCCTGTCCAGGCTCAGCCCGCACGGCTCCCCTAGTCCAGGCAGCGGGGGAGCGGGGAAAGCAGCTGGAGCTGCTCCTCCTCCTCTAGCCCTGGTGGTTCAGCCAGGAGCCTGTGGTGGTCCTGGAGCCCTGCAGTCCTGGATCCCATCAGAATCCCAGCGACTTTCCTAAAGGCTGGAGGCCCCCTCCGTGGTGGGGGGTGTGGGGTGGGCAAGGAGGGGGGAACCTGGAGAGCAGGCCAGCAGGGGGGTAGGCAGGGGTGGGGGACAGGGAGTGGAGTAGGGGGGTGGGCCTGGGAAGCAGGCCGGGTGGAGTAGGGGGCTGGGGCGCTTGGGCAAGCCCAGCAGGAGATTCCAGTTCCCTTACAAAGACCCATTGTAACCTGTCTGGTCTTGGGAGTTCAGAAAAACAAAGTTTTCCTTGATGAAAGAAGCTTTTTCTTTCCCCCCTTCTCATACTCTCTTACTTTTAAATTTAAAATTGCCCATTCCCTAAGCAATGTAGATGTTGTTTCAAACACCAGATTCTCTCCCAGGTGGCTGTTTGCCCAGGCTAAGGGGGTCGGCATCTGAAACGGGGTGCCACAGTAGGCACAAAGACCCCTTGCCTGGCCAGCCCTGTAGGTAGACCTGAAATGAGGTGGGCTCTGGGCCAGGCTGCCCTGCCTCCATCCCTCCCAGCCTAGGACCCTCCTTCACGCCCTCCTTCTGTTCAGTGTGCCCTGAGGAGGCGAAGCCAGTGAGCTCTCCTCCTGTGTTTTGGACAGTTTACCTCATTTAGAACATGGCAGCACCCAAACCCCTGTGAACTTAGAAACATAGCTTTTGTGCTGGCTTTCAAAAGTTGAGGGTACCAGGAGGGGGAAGGTGGCTAGGTGACCTGCTGGGGGGCACTGCTGACCCTGTGTACTGTTTTTGCCAGCGAGGTCCTCCAGGAGCACAAGGCCCCCCTGGGCCCCCGGGGCCCCCTGGAGTCCCAGGCATTGATGGCATCGATGTAAGTGTCTTTGACTAGGACCCGTGTCCCGTGTTTCCTCTTGGATCCCCAGCCCTGTGCTTCCCCACCCTTCCTTCACTTGCTTGGGTGGGATGGGTGTTCAGAGGGAGCCTGTGTGCCTTTCCTCACCTCCCCCTAGGGAATAGGGTAGGAGTGGAAGGGGATGGAAAGCCCATGGTTGGATCCTGCAGAGGAGATAGACCCTTGACCCTGCCTTCCCACTGGACATCTCTCCTTCTGGATTTTCAGAGGAGAGATGGACCCTTCCCCTTGTCCCTGACGTCCCACTGGCACAGCCCTCCATCTTCTGCCCCTCACCCCCTCTTAGTGTCATATCCAAGAGCAGATCTGAGGTGAAGTATCAAAGGAACCTCTGGCCTGGCTCACTCACTAATGTTCTTGCTTTTTCTTGTGTACTTCCAGGGTGACCGTGGTCCAAAGGGCCCCCCAGGCCCTCCGGTGAGTTCATGGCAAGCCTTGTCCCACTCCTTTTGGTTAGATGTGTTTTGCAGACCCAAGTGCCAAAAAGTCTCATTTTTGTCCCCCCACACATTTCTCTCTCTCTGCCTTCCCTCCCCCTCCCCTCCCCCTCCCCCCTCCTCCCACCAGGGTCCTGCTGGAGAGCCTGGGAAACCAGGAGCACCAGGCACCCCTGGCACACCAGGTGCAGATGTGAGTAAGAGGGTTGATAAGCTCCTTCCCTAGCCAAGGGTGTGCGTGTGTGTGTGTGTGTGTGTGTGTGTGTGTGTGTGTGTGTGTGTGTGTGATCTATGCAGAACCTTTTTGTGGAAGGTGTCTGGGGACTGCCTGTCTGGACACACCCTCCAGAGTGCTTGGGTGACAGGTGTGGAAGACAGTGCCTCAGGTTCACAGCGCCACATGGGTAGTGCCTTCAGAGCTTGCTTCACAGACTCTGGCCTTGTACCACATTGCTCACCTCAGAATATCAAAAGGCTGCTCCTGATTTTGCTTACTGCTTCACTTCAACAGAAATTTAGAATAAAACAAATGACAGTGCTTTTAAATTTGTAAAAGTACACTTTAGAAGCAATGATAACTATTTTTCCTTGTCTATATTTCCAGCCCCACAATGCAAAGCAAACCATATTTCAAGTATTAAAAGTTGTAAAAGAGGGGCCGGGAGTTTAGCCTAGTGGTAAAGTGTTTACCTAGCATGCACGAAGACCCGGGTCAACTCCTTGGTACACATACATAGAAAAAAGCTGGAAGTGGTGCTGAGGCTCAAGAGGTAGAGCTCTAGCCTTGAGAAAGGTCCAAGGACAGTGCTCAGGCCCTGAGCCCAAGTCCAGGACTGGAAAAAAAATGAAATAAAATGAAACAAAGTTGTAAAAGAGTTAAATGTCTCAGATCAGTGAGTGGTCTGAGCTTGATTAATTCCCTAGGAAAAACAGGAGGGCATTAATGTTGTCGCTGGGTACAGATAGGGAACAAAGAAATGAAAGGAGGAAGGAAAAAGAGAAAAGCCAGACATGTCCTAGGATATCAGCCACACCACACAGCTGGGGCAGAAATTAGCTATTGGGATTTGTTTAGAGGGGTTTCTTTGGGGGCAAATGTTTTCACAAATATTTCCTTTAGACTTATAATAATCTGCAAAGAGTTATTGGCCTAATGTTTTTCACACATAAGGAAACAGAATAATAATGTAAGAACAAGTGATTTACTCAGGGACCCAAAATTATTGGGTGGCTAAGGTAGAAAAATAATACCTAGCCTGTAAATTTTTTTGTTCAGTCTTTTGTTTATGCAGATAAAGTTGAGGTTCTTCATACACAAACAATTGGAGAAAATAGGAAGAAAAGTGATAATGGTTTTTATAGTACTGATATTGATAAGTCAGTGGATATTAACAATCATTCATAAATGGTATTTTATCATGTTTGTAATTAGTGGTATGTTTTATAGACTGCAACTATTGGGTTGAAGTGACCTAGGACTTCTGGAATGTAAAAATGTGTTCCTCTACTCCTCGGTCTATTTGACATTTCAAATTTTATTTTATTTTTCTGTAATTAAGAATGGACATGGGGCTGGGAGTTTGACCTAGTGGTAGAGCACTTGCCTAGTGTTTACAAAGACCTGGGTTCAATTCCTCATTACTATATACTTAGAAAAAGCCAGAAGTGGTGCTGTGGCTCAAGTGCTGTAGCTCTAGCCTTGAGAAAGCCCAAGTGCCAGTGCCTAGGCCATGAGCTCAAGCCCCAGGATTGACAAAAAAAAGACATTTTGAGAGAATAAGGAAATAGAAACTAGACCACAGATTATTGGATTTATGTCTGGCTATAAGGAAACCAGGAAAGCTGACAAGATTCTAAAATACTTTTGTGGTGGTGAACTCAAAGATCTTAAACCTCCAATTGTTTTGCTTTATTGCAAAGCTTGTGTTTTGGCAATGTTAAAAAAAATGGCCTACTGGACAATGTTTATAAGAATCTGAAAGAGCAGAGTACAAATTTTGCCACCTATGTTGAGTGGATTGTGTGTGTGTGTGTGTGTGTGTGTGTGTGTGTGTGAAAGAGAGGGGGGGGCGAGAGAGCTCATGTATGTGTACTAGTACTAGGGTTTGAACTCAGCACCAGGGTATTGTCCCTAAACTTCTTTGTTCAAGGTTAGCACTAGTGCTATACCAACCACCTTGAGCCACAACTCCACTTCTGGATTTTGCTGATTAAATGGAGGTAAAAACCTCATGGACTTTTCTGTCTGGGCCGACTTTGCACTGAGATCCTCAAACTCAGCCTCCTGCGTATCTAGGATTACAGGTGTGAACCATTGCTACCTGGTTTTCAAGCACTGTTTTAAGTCTTTGTTGTGACTGAGTAAACAAAAACTCAATAGTAGGGTAGGAACAGATGAAAAGGTTGGTGTTGGCTCAAGTCCTCAAGCCCTGATAATGCGTGAGCAGGCCGAGGACAGTGCTGAGGTTTTGTGTCACACAGCCACTCAGGAGCAGTCAGGATCTACTCCAAATACCCAAAATACAGATGCTGAAGGAGGACAATGTAACACCCCAACCCCTCTACACACCTTAGTGGCCAATTATGTTCATCCTATTCAGTGTTGTGTTCTGAGCACGTGATGTGCTGGGCAGCGTGCTACAACTGATACAGGCATGGGATCCGTGTCCTGTGGGACTGCCTTTCTCCACAGCTGATGCCACTGTGCCTGTCCAACTTTAATTCAGATAACCTTTCAGTGACATACCCAGCTCACCACATCTGATGGAGGGCTTAGCGCGTGCATACAGCCTTCACACAGTCCAACTGCTACCTGGCTCTGCCTTCTTAGAATGCAGAGGGAACACTGCCAGACAGAGCAGCCATGCCATTTCTTGTTTTTGGTTAATGCAGTCACCATGGAAGAAGATTGCTTTGTGTATGCAGAGCAGGGACTGGGATACCTGCTGGAAAGTAGCAGTTAGGTGCAGTTAGAGGGCAGGAGTGGTGAAGGTGCCTCTGCAGTGTGTGGCTGCTCTGCTGAAATGTGGAGATGGACACCACATCCCCGAGCTCAGCATCTGTGGGCAGGCTTGTTCCCAAGTGACAGACCCATAGGCCAGCCAGAGCAACTCAAAATCAAAGACAGTTTTTTGAAAAGTCTTTTGTATGTATGCTCAATATTTTTATCTTCTGCAAGTTTCCAGTAGCTATCATTTTTAAATTCTTTTCTGATATATTTGTTAAGGAAAGTGGTGTAGAGAAATGCAAAAGTTATAGCCATAAATAATAGACTTAGGGATAAGGACATTGTAATTTTTATAATGCTTTGTCTCTAAGCAGACGCAGAAGACAACACAGGATTATTGAACTTCTGACAAAGGATAGTTACTAAAAGTTAGGAACATGCTATAATTTTTAAACAGAAAATAATTCGCAAGCAGATCTCATGTCAAATGTTACTTTTGAGTAAGAGCTTGGGGAAGTATTACTTTATAATTTTTATTTTATAAATTTTTATAATTTTATAATTCATAAATATTTGCACTGTACACAACACAACCATCCTGCAGATACTCACCAAATTGAACAAGTTCTGCCTAGTAGTGTCATGGTGGTTCTAACAGCAGGTCTTGCTTTGTCAGGGACTGACAGGACCTGATGGATCTCCTGGCTCTGCTGGACCTAGAGGCCAAAAAGTAAGTGAGCCACAGGTGTTCACTGTAGTGAAACCTTGAACTATCCTCTTATTGTACCAAATAAATTACAATACTTTAAACTAAAGTATATAAAGAAAAATACTTTTCCAACTAAATTTGGGTCTGAAAATACCAAAGTGGAGAGTTTTAATGATTTCAATACCTGTGCAGTTTGCCTGTTGATATATTAATGCTACATAAGCCAAGTACAACAAAGCTCCCTTTATTATTTTTAGGGAGAGCCCGGCATTCCTGGATCTCGAGGATTTCCTGTAAGTAGCTATAAAACCACAGAAGTAAAAGCCTCCTATCTTTAGGTAAACTTCTGACACTGTGAACAACAACAGTTAATGCAGAATTCTATATAAGACCTAAGAAAGAGCTTTATGACTTATCCAGTATGCTCCCTGTTCCTATTATGAGTACTAAAATCTTAGAGATATTTAAATGTATAGTATGAAGTGAATATTTCTATTTGCAGCTAGTATTTCTCTGTACACAACATCCTCTCTACCTCTTTGCTAGAGAACATTCCCTGCATAAAATTAGCAGGTCTGAGTTAATGGTCAGACCATTCTTCATATCACTCTTCACAACTGGATTGATCACAAATGTAATTTCAACCAGTGAGATGCTGTCAGCTCTAATTCGCAGGCTGGTCTTTTCCATCATCACCCAATCCTGTAGATTTACACTCCATTTTTGGTGCATGTCAGTGGTACTTCTCCTTTCCTCTTTCTCTTTTGCTCTTGCCATTCATCTGTGTCTTTTCTCCTTTTTCCCCAATGTGTACTGTTTTCATTGTCATATTTCAGCACCTGTTAACTTTTGCACTGGTTGCCTATTTTCAGCAGTGAACTATTCTGACCTTTCAGGTTGTTTAATTCAGATATCAACATCACAGAGATGTCTCTTAAATAACATCCAAGTCTCTAATAATGAAATGACATTATTAATTACTTCACTATACTCAGTCATAACATTTGTTTTTCAAATTGATCTATGTGTTACAAAAGATTCAAACATGCATAATAGTTCAAAGAATGCTTTGAAAAGCCTGGCTTACTATGGAAAGCTACTTACTGCTCAGATGAATCTTTTCTTGCTTTGGTTGCCTAAAAAATTAGAACAATGCCACTAACACAGTTCCATGTGTGGATTCTGGGTGATTCTTTACATATGGATATTGAAGAAAAGCAAGACTGAAATGAAAATTAGCAGGAAGGTGATAACAAATAGCTGTGAATAAATGCTATTCTAGTCAATGTAGGAAGAAGAATGACAAGAAATCCCCAGGGGAAATTAAAACTGGAACTCTGAAGGGAGATAAATCAGCAAGTGTTCAGTTTTCAGCTCAGCAAGCAAATTCTTAGAGTCCTTAACAGACCAGGCTCTGTGCTAGGGGTTGGGGCTTGGGAATTAACAGAATACATATGCAAAGGAGAGAAGGAAGAATGACTAAGTTTAAAACCAAATTCCAATTGGGACAGACTGATTGAA
This sequence comes from Megascapheus bottae, assembly GCF_031878675.1. Lineage (NCBI taxonomy): Eukaryota > Metazoa > Chordata > Mammalia > Rodentia > Geomyidae > Megascapheus > Megascapheus bottae. The sequence continues at coordinate 58,419,465 of NC_143516.1, forward strand.
GGGGTGATATTGATTGAGATACATTGCACTCAAAAACTGACATGTGGAATTGAAACCACTTTATACAACTACTTAAAAGTAGTACAAAAAACAACAAAAAAATAGACTGGATGCTTGTGGCTCACACCTGAAATCCTAGCTACTCAGGAGGCTGAGATCTGAGTTTGTGATTCAAAATTAGCCCAGGAAGAAAAATCTATGAGATTCTTCCCTCCAATTAATAAGCAAAAACGCTGAAAGTAGAGCTGTGGCTCCAGTGGTAGAGTGCCAGCCTTGAATGACAAAACTAATGAACAGCATTCAGTCATTGAGTTCAAGCCCCAGTCCTGGCACTAAATAAATAAAAAATACATTTAATATAGTCACATTAGAATAACAGTGTAGGTGACTCCAGCATTGCAGTCCTTTACTTTTTTTTAAAATAGCTACTAGTTTTAAAAATAATATTTCTAGATTTTGTGTCTAGAAATATAGGTCTACCTGTCAACTGGGAAGTATATGTTTTTTTATCCTTTCCTTTCCTTTTTTTGTGACAGTGGCTTTCTCACTTTTATTGTCTTTAAAAACAAAACAGTCACACACAAAGCCTTTAGCATAGCTTGAGGAGCAGGATAAGCTGCCGCCTCTCATTCTCCAGGGCTCCCTTATGTTAAGTATGGCATGTTTAGTGTTAGGGCTTATGGTTTACCCTGAATTATGTCTGTGTTGTGTCTGTATTTGACTATAATCCACTTACCATGAACATTTTATCTTACTCTTTCAGGGCCGAGGCATTCCTGGACCCCCTGTACGTATCACTTCATCATTCATCATTTAGTCTAGAAAAGTGGCCTAGTTCTCAAAGCTGCTCTGACTTTGCTATTACCACTCCCACCAGTGAAGTGTATAGGGTTTCCTAAGTGATCTTAGGTTGCTAGTAATGATAATCCCCTATTCTGCTAAAGAAAATATTTATACATACAAAAGATTTCTACTTTATTTTAGCATTAGAGTTTGCTCAGATGCTGTTGCTTCACGGGAAACCAATCCTGGCACAGGTTCATTAATTCTTCCTTTGCTGTTTATCACAGATGTAGTCAGGCTGTGAGTTACCTGTCACTTTGATTTCAGGGTCCTCCCGGGACATCGGGCCTCCCCGGAGAGCTTGGCCGTGCAGGACCTATCGTGAGTACACCTGCATTTGTGTAGGTCTTTGCTGACTTGCTAACACATGGTACCACAGAGGGATAGTCACCTTACTCTGTGTTCCTGCCTGAAGATTCCAAGATGACTGGTGAATTTTATTCCAGCTCGGCATACTGATGAGGTGAAAATGCTACCAAGTGAATTTAATGCTTTGTCTAGCCAAATTTCAGATAGACTATTCCCAAATAAGGGTGTAGCCCTTTACTAGACTCTTCACTTGGATTGGGTTCCCGTGGCCTTGCATTAGATTTTCCACATGATATACAAAGTAGCCTATTTATTTTCATGGAAGATGTTATGAGAAGATAGATAATTGAAAACTCACTTAGAGACAGAGTGCCATATTACATGCTCTATTTTTGTTGCTTTGAACACATTGGATTGAACTCAGGGTGCTGTGCTTGCTCGGTAGGTGCTCTACCATTTGAACCACACACCCAACTCAACACTTTTCTTACTTTTCCTCATGAACTTCTTATTTGCAAATTCACTTACTAGGCTAATGGGTATGAAATAATTACATATTTAAAGTAATTATAAGATGCTCTGTGCTTTTTATGACATGCAGCAAAAAGAAAAACTATAAATAGGAGTAATATTACTAATGACAGTAAACATTGAATATTCAGATTTCACTTCATTTTTTGCCCCTTTTTGGTATCAGTACAGAGGATTGAACTCAAGGCCTGGGTCTGTGCCTTAGCTTTTTCATTCAAGGCTGGTGCTTGGCCATTTGAACCACAGCTCCTTTCCTTCTTTCTTGTGAGTTTCAGAGACTTCCCTGCCCAGACTGGCTTTGAATCATGATCCTTCTAAGTAGCTAGGGTTACAGGTTTGAACCCCTCACACTTGGTTTGGGATCCATTTTTATGTGAACAGCTTATTTGAATGTAGCCTTCGTTGCATTTATTTCTATTGCAAGCATCACAAGCAGTGTCAGGCGAGTGAGGGAATAGGCGAATGTCAGCTACAAGATTCAGGCCTCCTGAAGAAGCCGGCTGCCCCATCTCAGTCCCGCTAGCCATGTGATGGCATTAGTAGTGTGGGTTCTCTACTCCTGACCAATCAACTAGGGAAATACAAAGGATTCTCGGTTTGTTTTCAGAGCAGATTAATCATCATGTAGAAAAAAAGGTGGCTTTACTTTTCTCTGCATCTCTCTTGGTTTTATTTTATACGTTCACCATCTTAGACCTCCCCTGTAATTGGTTTTGTTGAACTACATTGGACTTTGGTGGCAGGTTTTCTGCATGACTGAACTCTGAAGGGGTTTTCTCCTGTCTTGGTGGTTTGATGTTTTGTGTTTGATCATTACAAAGCTACTCAATCATAATTCTCTACTGCTTTTAGGGCGAACCTGGGAAGAGAGGACCTCCGGGGCCCCCTGGGCCTCCAGGGCCAAGTGTAAGTCATTGAAGCTTGACCTTCTCTTTGCTTCTGAGTGTAGAGGTTGGAAAACTATAAGAACCAAACATGCAAGAATGTATTAAATGAGCCATTGTCCTATGCTTCTGGAATGGCTACCAAGATTTTCATGCAGTCAGAGCATGGTTCCTATTAGGGGCAGAAAAGCAGAAGGAACACAATAAATGAAAATGCGGTTTTCACAGAGCAAGTCTTATTCATTGACTTTGACATCTTTTGACCCATGAGGTTTCTCAAATGCTTATATAAAGGAAGTTTTGAATGAACTAGTTTTTACCAAGATTTCATAGTAACAAGCTTAAAATACAGGAATTATGGGAATAATCTGTGTTTTTATTTAGACCTGAGAGTTTTGTCTGCTCTTTTGCCTGGCCTCTCATTTCATTCCTCTGAAGAGGTCATCTGCCACCATTTAGGGCTCTCTAACGGGGACCAGAGAGTCATTAGCACATGAGCATATTGCATGCTGCTAGTTCTTCCTTTTATTTTATGAAATATATTTATATGGCACTGCTCAATAGGGGTTTACATTAATAGGACTGAGTTAGTTATTTATAGTCTTAACTTTAATATCTTATTTGCTTTAGGGAACAATTGGATTTCATGATGGTGATCCACTGGTAAGATACTTTTCCTTGAAGAAAATGTAGGTTTAATTCAAAGGACATGTAGTTGTCAGATGAATTGCCATTAAAATGTTCTGTGTTTCTGTGTTTTACTTTCCGCAAATGTCAGAACGATTTGTAGCATGAGGATGCAGTGGACTTCAGATTCTCAGTCAGGCTATAGCACATCTTCTTTATGGAAGTGATTTGTTCCTCTGTTAACTTCTTGAAAGCCCAGTAATAATAGCTGCCATAATATAGGCCATTTTGGCCATTTAGTAAGGGAAATGAAGGGAGGTGGATTAGGCCATGATATGATGGTTGTGGTAAACTTTTTTTTTTGGTGCTAGTACTGGGGCTTGAACTCAGGGCTTAGGCACTTTCCCTCGGCTTTTGGTGCTAAAGGCTGGTCCTGAATCATCTGAGTCACAGATCTGCTTATGGGTTTTTGGTGGTGAATTGGAAATAAGAGTCTCATGGACTTTCCTGTCTGGGCTGGCTTTAAACCTCGATTTCTCAGACCTCAGCCTCCTGAGTAATTACAATTGCAGGAGAGAGACACCAGCATCCAGCTAACATTTCATATCTTTAATCATTTCATCTAAGGTGAATATGGCAAAAATGTTAATAGTTTTGAAATGTAGGTGGTTATGATGGAGCATATTTGCCGTGTTGTCAACATTTTTTTCCTGTCAACTACAATATTTGAACATAAAAGTGCAATTTTATAAGGAAAGGGGTCTTTTCAGTTAATGTACTATATGTGGAATCCTTGTTGTGAAGTAAGAATCTAGTTATTCTTCTCTCTCTCTCTCTCCCCTTCCCCCCCTCGCCCGGCAGTGTCCCAATTCCTGTCCCCCAGGTCACTCAGGATATCCAGGCCTGCCAGGCATGAGGGTAAGAGAACCATCTTATTATTTTCTTTTCTTTTTTTTTTTTTTTTTTTTGCCAGTCCTGGGCTTGAGCTCAGGGCCTGAGCACTGTCCTTGGACTTTTCTCAAGGCTAGAGCTCTACCACTTGAGCCTCAGCACCACTTCCGGCTTTTTTCTATGTATGTGGTACCAAGGAATCAAACCCGGGTCTTCATGCATGCTAGGTAAGCACTTTAACCACTAGGCCAAACTCCCGGCCCCTATTATTTTATTTTCTAAAGGAACTGTCTGTAGGAAATGGAGCCTTTACTTGAAGCACAGGCCTTCTTGTATAGACCCATTTGGATAGGGTCAAGTCTGAGTTTACTTAATTTGTAGTACAGATTCAATTTGGAAATTCAGACTGTTCTTCCTGCCAGGCCCTAGAGACCGTGGTGCTTCATTATAATTGAGTGTTTAGTTCAGGGAAGAAATGCCATTAAAACATATTGAATTAGCTTGACGCTGGTGGCTCGGGTCTGTAATTCTAGCTACTCAGGTGGCTGAGACTTGAGGATCATGGTTCAGAGACAGTCCTGGCAGGAAATTCTGAGACTCTTACCTGCAATTAGCCATCAAAAACCTGGAAGTGGGGCTGTAGTTCAAGTGGTAGCATGCCAGCCTTGAGTGAAAAAGCTGAGATATGGGGCCAAACTCTGAGTTTAATTCTAGTACTAGCATGTGTGTACATGTGTACACATGTGTGTATACACTGATTGAGACCCTTGAACACAAAAATCAAGAGAGAAGTCAGTTTCATGTAGAGGACTAGTCATGGGAGTATAAAGAGAGTAGTTTGTACATCATCTATTTGAGACTTGTTAGGCATAATAAGTAGAAAAACTCTACAGAGTAAGCAGAAAAAGAGACTACTATATTTTTCTCTTACTTTGCCATCTTGATTACTTCATTTTCTATTCCTGATATTTCATAAAGTCAAAAGAATAAATGCCAAATGCTAGTGGTAAAGGGTTTTCTTTCTGTTGTTGCTGAATTTTAGCTGCAATTTAATTTAAGTAACTTCTCATAAGATGGCACCTACCCTTATAGTAGTGGTGCTTAGGCCAAAAACTACTTTGACAGGAAAGATTAACCCCTAAGTTTAGCACTGAGCATAGGAAGAGGCAGAAAGCTGTGCTTCTGTGAGTGAGTCCAACTTCTAATCCAGCTTTTCCTTTGTCTTCAGAAAAGGGCAGGAATGGAGGAAGGCATCAGAGAAGGAGACAGGGGCTCGGGTTGTGGCTCCCAAAAGCTGTGGGCATGGAAGACTCTGTGCTCAGCCCAGCTTTGGCAGGAGTAAGGCTGGGAAACAGGGGTCTCAGGAGGAGTGGGCAAATACCTGCCCATCAAGTTGCTCAATGGGTTAAGGGAGCAATAGCAGTTTAGCACAGGGGTTCCAACAAACTAATACTGGTGTATCATACATAACATTTGTGTAATACACATGATACTCATAAGGCCATGTAAGGCAGCAATGTGGTGTGTGTGTGTGTGTGTGTGTGTGTGTGTGTGTGTATACTCAGGGCCTTTTGTTTGCTTGTTTTGCTCATGGCTGGCAATCTATCACTTGAGCCATGGCTCTATTTCTGGACTTTTTTCTTTTTCCTAATCCTGGAGTTTGAACTCAGGGCCTGGACACTGTCCTTGGGCTTTCTCAAGGCTAGCACTCTGCCCCTTGAGCCACAGCACCATTCCAGCTTTTCCTGTGTATGTGGTACAGAGGACTGGAACCCAGGACTTCATGTGTGCTGGGCAGGCCCTCTACCACCAGGCCGTGCTCTTGGCTACAGTTGTTCTTTTTAATGGACTTGTAAGATTCTATTGTGTACAGGTACCACAATTTTTTTTATCCATTTATCTATTGTAGGGCATCTGGCCTGTACTTCTGACTTTTTTGCTGGTTCGGTTTATACTGGTTAATTGTAGATAAGAGTCTTAGATTTGTCTTCCCAGGCTGGCTTTAGCCCAAGACCCTCAGACCTCAGCCACCTGAGTAGGTAGGGTGACAGGATGTTCATGGATCAGAGCTAGGGGAGTAAGGACCCCTTTGTGAACTACTTTTGGTACCAGGCCTCACAAAATTTTATTGATTTTTGCATTTTTAGGGTCATAAAGGGGCCAAGGGAGAAATTGGAGAACCAGGAAGACAAGGGCACAAGGTAAAGAAAGTAAATGTTAAATTGTGACTAAGTAGTAGTAGTCATTGGAATTATAACTATAAGGAGTCGTTATAGGAAGTAATGGTGTGATCTTTTACATTTTATTCTTCTTTTTCAACTAATATTTGCTGTATAGTCATTTTCTTTGGGAGTGAAGAGTTGGGAAGGCAATTTAGGAATGTCATCAATCTTTAGTATTCTTTTAACTCCTTGCCTAAAATTAATCTGTTGAATAATACCACATATGCAGGATAAATCACCCAATTCTCTGTACACTATTACAGTTTGACATTTATTTTAAAAGTCTTTTATTACCTGGTCTGTGAATAATTGAGGTGTTTTCCTTATCTGGAAGGTAATGCTGGGTTTCTAATGTTAAATTGGACTAAGACAGGAAAATACCATGTACTTTGGAAATTTCTCCACATGCCTATACCTCCATAGAATCTTAACATTTGTAATTTTGAGGATACAACAAAAATTTTACAAGTATTGCTGTGTGCCAAGGTTTGTGCTAAGTGCTGGGAACACAGGTATGAAGAATATATGTCTGATCACAGGTGGCTGGTCACATTAAATATGACATATTTATATAGTAGAATCTGAACTACCCACACAAGACAAGTGTGGAGTGACCTCACTTGCATATGCTTGCGAGGAGCTCCGCAGAGCGAGCCCACAGTGGTCTTTAGTTACTTCCTGGCCTCTGTACCTGATTTCTCCTTTTTTGGCACCAAGCACACTTTGCTCTCTCCGAACCTGAATTTCTGCTGCCAATATAGGGAAGTCATCTGGACATCCAAAACTGTAATTGTAGTCAATGGGAAATGTATTCTGAGAGTGTTTGGAAATAGCACAGTAAAAAAATGTAATTTAACAATATGACATTTCTTCAGATTATTTCACATTTTTTGTCATTTCAACCTTTAAATGGTACTCTTGGAAAGGTAGGTAAGAAGACGGGATAGAGCCTGTCACTTGGGGGTGGGGGCTCCCAGGTGGACCAAACCTAATGAGCTCAGGGGAAGCTCTCAGATGGGCCAGTCCTAAACCCAGAGCAGATGATAATGCAGAGCCCGGAGGCTGGAAGTCTGAACTCACTGTCTAACTTTGTCCTGAATTTATTCTATCATTTGGCTAAGGAATATTTTAAACTTGCTTATAAGTGGAGAAATGAACACTGAAACTTTGATCATTAAAATACAGTGTAGTGTCGTAGAATCATTCAGGGAATTTCAGAGGACTTGAATGGCAGACAGAGAAAGGAAGCCTCTGTCTATGTTCATCGGTGCTCTTTTTCAGGGTGAAGAAGGAGACCAAGGAGAACTTGGAGAAGTTGGAGCTCAAGGCCCTCCAGTAAAGTGCTTTTAACAATATTTATCTACAGTGTACACATGTGTGAAAAATGATGTGGAATATTTTCAAGATAGTGTTTTAAATCATAGTCTGAACATAATATTCTCTATTTTTCCACTAACACATCTTTGGGAGAACTACTTCCTTTCAGAATAAGAAAAGGTCCCCATGATACATTTGAGCGTTTTTTGTTTTTTGTTTTTTTAGCAAAAGAAAGTTCTCCATATAATTGATACATTTAATAGTAGTTTCTATAGCCAGGCAAATAGAAAGCAAATAGCAAACACTGAGCAAAAGACAGTGATGTCTTTTTTGTATGCTGTAGTGTTATTCATGAAATAATGGAATAAGTGTAGAATACCAGGTTAGTGTGGCTCAGTCCAACATGTGAGTGTTACAGCTAGCACAAGCGCAATTGCCCCTAACCATGCCTCTGTGTGTGTGTGTGTGTGTGTGTGTGTGAGAGAGAGAGAGAGAGAGAGAGAGAGAGAGAGAGAGAGAGAGAGAGAGAGAGAAAGAAAGAAAAGTATGAGAGAAAGAGAGATTGAGTGTGTGTGTGTGTTGTGTGTGTGTGACAGAGAGAGGGAGAGAGAGAGAGGGAGAGAGGAGAGAGAGAGAGAGAGAGAGAGAGAGAGAGAGAGAGAGAGAGAGAGAGAGAGAGAGAGAGAGAGAGAGAGAGAGAGAGAGACAGAGACAGAGACAGAGAGAGAGAGACAGACACCTGAGGCTTGAACCCTGGGCTTTTCATTCAAGACTGGTGCTCTACCACTTTGAACTGTGCCACTGAATCCATCTTTTTGCTCATTAATTAGAGATAAGTCTCATGAGCCCAGGCTGGTCATCAGATCTCAGCCTTCTGAGTAGGATTACAGGTGTGAGCCTGTGGTCTCGCTGAGCCATATGTTTTCATGAAGAGTGAGTCTATTAGGCTTCACTTTGATGCTGCTTACAGTGCGTGTCTACCCAGGGTTCAGAGAGGTGTGCAAATTGGCACTAACCAGGAGTTTAAAGGAAATGAGCAAAGACACCTCTGTATGTAGCAATCATAAGAAGTTGGAGGATGCTGTGGAGGAGGCCGGGCTGTTTCTGCCAGACCCAGAGCCTTTGCTAAGAGTTGGATGCTTATTTCACCCATGGGAGAGAAGGGTGGCCAATGTAAAAAACACATTGAAGCATGAACTCAGGATGTAAAGTTTGCCCAATTGGCTGGTGTTCCCATGCAAGCCATAACTCCAGCCCAGGTTTTTATGGGTTATTCTGTGAATGGAGTCTCACAGACTTTTTTGACCACAGTCTTCTGAGTTGCTAGGATCACAAGTATGAACCACCAGTGTCTAGCTCTGAAACAATTTTTTTTTGTAAAATAGGCTTTGACATTGGTAGTTGTGCCAGCTCAATTGGCATAGGGTTTAGGGTAAGCCTAATGAATTTTATAAAAAGATAATATGCCACAAAAATTCTTGCATTTTTCTTTATTAACCAGAAAAATGTATCTAAAGAATGGCACTCTTTCTTAGTGTTGCCATTTCCTAGTTTTTATTTTTTGCTGGTATTTGGAGGTGGAATTCAGGACCCCATGTTAATAGCACCTAAATCATACCATGGATGTTCTTGCTTTAGTTTTCTTTTTAAAGAGTCTTCTGCTGGCTTTGAATTGCATGCTCCCACCTTCTGCCTGGTGAGGGGGTGGCAGGTAGAAGCAAGTTGCCAGGCCCAGCCTGTGCTGTTATTCTTGGTTATGATTCAAACAAGCAAACAAACAAAAAACCCAAAACAACACTTGGATCAGCTTCTGTGACCAAACTTGAACTTTTGGAAGAGCATACTTTTAAATACAATAATCGATTCTTCATTGTACATTGCAGGGAACTCAAGGTTTGAGAGGCATCACTGGCATTGTTGGAGACAAAGGAGAAAAAGTAAGATGGTGATGATAATGTGATAACAAGTTGTTTGAAGTATTGTAAGATTAAGGTTAAACCGCTTAAAATAATCTTTCTCTGTCTTTCCCTCCCTCCCTGCCTTCCTCCTTTTGTTCTTTCATCCTTTTGTGTGTGTGTGCTGATGTGGTAGTGGGATTGGGGATTGTATAAGGCCATCAGAGCCATTTCCATCATGCAAAGGTTGGACTCTGTGCCGCTAATTGAAGATGAATGATGAACACAAGTTCTTTGTTGGGTCTTACAAACCCTTTTCCCCTGGGATGCCTCTGCTCGGCTCTACTTCTCAGGGCCCAAGAGGTCCAAGGCACTGTGGTCCCTTTGCTCCTCTTGCCACATGCCCTTGGTTCTGTGTCTGAACCTGCTGTCAAAAGTTTTGTAGTTTCAATTCTTAGGACAGATGAGAACCTGGGCCTCCTGGGGTGGTGATCTAACGCTCTGGTGGCTTCCTTCTCATTCCTCAGTCCGGGTTCTTAAAGTCCTTGGGACTTTTATCTCCAATTAACCACTAGAAAACCAGAAGTGGGGCTGTGACTCAAGGGGTAGGGCAGTAGCCTTGAGCTGAAGAGCTCAGGGACAATGCCCAGGCCCAGAGTTCAAGCCTTATGACTCACCAAAAAAAAAGGAGGAGGAGAAAGAGGAAGAGGAAGAGGAGGAAGAGGAGGAGGAGGAAGAGAAAGAGGAGGAGGAGGAGGAGGAGGAGGAGGAGGAAGAGAAAGAGGAGGAGGAGGAGGAAGAGAAAGAGGAGGAGGAGGAGGAGGAGGAGGAGGAGGAGGGGAGGGGGAGGGAAAAGAAAAAAGAAAAGAAAGGAAACATATTGAGAAATACTCAACACATCCAGTACTCCTGGGCCTGGAGGATGGTGGCCAAGCCCCAATTAGTCCCCATGAATGAGCACAGTGTTCCTAGATAATGTAGTTGAGGTGCAGTGTTAACTTCAAGTATCCAAGTGGTAGCTGATATTTTATTGAAGAACTGTGGGTGACATAATTAGATGTAAGCCAGTTTTCATGTCTGATTAGGTGCACCAAGGTCATGGCTGAATACAATTTGTATTAAAACATAAGTCTTTTTTTTTATCTGGCTATTAAATTTCTTTAAGAAAATGGCTTTGTTACTTAACATACATGACTGATCTCATTTAACATGCATGACTGACTTCATTATACAAGCATGACCAATATCAGTTTTACTTCTTTGTCTACTTCTTTGTAGGGTGCTCGGGGCTTGGATGGGGAGCCTGGACCACAGGGCCTTCCTGGGGCACCGGTGAGTGAAGGCCTTTATTCACATTTTATAGCAATAATGGGTTATTCTAATACATACATTTGTGTGTGCACACAAAAAGCATGTATATGTGAATGATTAAAAAATGGAAACACAGCCAGAAGAGTTTTTATTTATTCAAAAATTAGAATCTTCCTTTGGGCACAGAGATACATACCTCCAACATATGTGTGTGTGTGTGTGTGTGTGTGTGTGTGTGTGTGTGTGTGTGTGTGTGTGTGTGTGTGTGCGCGCACCCATCCTGGGGCTTAAACTCAGGGTCTAGGCATTGTCCCTGAGCTTCTTTTGCTGGTGCTCTCTCTTGAACCATAGCTCCAGTTCTGGCTTTTCAGTGGTTAAGTAAAGAGTCTCATGGGTTTTCCTCTCAGGCTGGCTTGGAGCTGCAGTTCTTAGATCTCAGCCTCCTAAGAGCTAGGATTACAGGCATGAGCCACTGGCGCCCCAGTTCCAATTTGAATTTTTTTTTTTTGCCAGTCCTGGGCTTGAGCTCAGGGCCTGAGCACTGTCCTTGGACTTTCTCAAGGCTGGAGCTCTACCACTTGAGTCTCAGCACCACTTCCAGCTTTTTTTCCCTATGTATGTGGTGCCAAGGAATCAAACCCGGGCCTTCATGCATGCAAAGCAAGCATTCCACCACTAGGCCAACTTCCTGGTCCCCAATTTGATTTTTTTGTATGGAGTAAGAATTATTTAAAAATCTATCTTAGGTATTTAAGTGTTTCACTTAAACATTTGTTTCCTATGCTGTCCTTTTGTTCCGACATCAGGATTCCTGACGTATGGTCATTTGCTTTTCTAACTTTCTGCTCCTATGGTTTCTCAAATAATTATTCCATACTTTGATGATTGTATGTACATATGTCATTATATGAGACTGCCTCAAGCCTTTCTGAGAAGTAAATAGACAAAACACTGATCTAATAGCAATCACACAGAAAAAGTAGACAAGATAAGAACATAATTTCTCACTATTAAGATCCTGTGGTCTAGGTCCGGGAGTTTGGCCTAGTGGTAGAGTGCTTGCCTAGCATGCACGAAGACCCGGGTTCGATTCCTTGGTACCATGTACATAGAAAAAAATCAGAAGTGGTGCTGAGGCTCAAGTGGTAGAGCTCTAGCCTTGAGAAAAGTCCAACGACAGTGCTCAGGCCCTGAGCTCAAGCCCAGGACTGAAAAAAAAAAAAAAAAAAAAGATCCTGTGGTCCTGTGGTCTAGTGGGAGAGAGAGAATGTAACTCTGATAAACCACAAAAATCTAGTGTTTAGATCTGAACACTGGTGGTTCATTCCTATAATCTTAGCTAATCAGAAGCTCGACAGTTGAAGGTGGTGATGGTGATTCAGAGCCAGCTATAGCAGACAAATCCTTGGAACTCATAGCTCCAAATAACCCACAAAAATCTGGAACTGGAGGCATGACTTAAGTGGTAGAATGAAATTATAAAAGTGGTATGAGTAGAAACTATAAAGTGATAGCATGAAGTCCAGAGGTCAAGCTCAGTGTGCGCGTGCACGCATGCACACACACACACACACACACACACACACACACACACACACACGAGTCAAGTGCTAGAGCATATAAACGAGGCCATTCATGCAAGAGGACTTTAGCAGAAGATGTGTTGGGGGAGCCATTCTGGGTTGGAAGCAGATGGATTGAACTGCATACATGTGCTTCATAAAGTGTCCTACACATGCAGCCCCTTTCTAGAGCTAGAGACTTCCCAGAGCTGAGACTGAAGAGACAAGGGGGAACCATGTTGTGCAGGAGGATGTGGAATGCCCAGCTAAGCACCTTCGGCACTGATTCACCCAAGGGTTGGTGTGGTTAAACTATTCAGAAATGGGGTTCCCTGCACCCCCATCCCCCTGCCCTGGGAGGCTGCTTAAATTAGATGTAATAGGAACTGAGTAAGTTGGATAGAAATCATTATTACTGACTGGGGATTCAATAATGGCAAAGAATTGGAACCTGGGTCACAGTAACAGTCAGCAAGGTTGGCTTACGTGCAGATGTAGCACACCGATTGCTGGCTGATGTCTGGAACTTCTTCCATCCATACACCACAGCAGGGCCGTGCATTTCAAGTGAAAACAAAGCCCATACAAAACTTCACAGTCCTGACAGCTATACCAACTCTCTTTTGTGTGCTCGCTCTGGGGCTTGAACTTAGTGCCTGGATGCTGTCCCTGGATCTTTTCACTCAAGGCAGGCACTCGACCTCTGGAGCTACAGCTCCACTTCGGGCTTTTGGAGGAGTGGGGGGAGGGGAGCTGTGTTCATGATCTTTCCTGCTTGGGCCAATCATGGTCCTCAGATGTCAGCCTCCTGAGTAGCTAGGATTACGGTGTGAGCCACTGACACTTAGCTCACAATGTCAATTTTAAAGGCTTTAACTATTATAATAAAAAGAGTTCTTGAACCTACACATCTGTGATAGATTGAGGTCAATGACAGAGCAATGGTTGGCTCCTAGGAGTGAAGTTTTCTAATTTTGAAAGTTGCCAGTCAATAACTTTTGCTTATATTAACAAAACTGTGCTTTCACACAGGGTGACCAAGGGCAGCGGGGACCTCCAGGAGAAACTGGGCCCAAGGGAGACAGGGTGAGTACTGTCGGCCTGCACACTGCATGGGCATGCCCCCCTCAGGACACTACAGTTTTGTTTGTTTTCTCCTCTGCCTGCAGGGAGGACAAGGCCCCAGAGGACTGCCTGGAGTCCCGGGGCCCAAAGGAGATGCGGTAGGTCCTTGGTAGTTGTGGGCACAGAATAAATCTTTCGCAAATGCACTAAAAGAGTCATGCTTGTATGTCTAAGACTGTGTGCTTCATGCATATCTTTAGGGCTTGCCAGGTGTGGATGGCCGAGATGGGATCCCTGGAATGCCAGGAACAAAGGTGGGTGACCATGTACCTGGTTGGCTGTGTCACTTCAGGTGACCCTGTGACTTTAGGTGACTGTGTGACTGAGGATGACTATATGTCTGACTTTGGGTGGCCATGTGACTTCAAGTGACGATGTGACTTTGGGTGGCCATGTGACTCTGGTCACTTTGGGTGACTGTGAGAGTTTGGGGATGAATGGTGCCATCTCTGCCCCAGCCACCTGAACACAGAATTTCCATCATAGTATTTACCAGAAGGTTTGTCTGGCCTTTTAGTTTTAAATCAAGTGTCACACACAGATTTTTCTCCTGGTTGCTTTTCAAAACTCGATACAGTGGCTCCACTGATGAAAGCAGGCTGGAGGAAAATGTGCTTACCTAAATTTATGTCCTGAGTCCTCGCCGCCCCCCCTCCAGTTAAGTAACATTTGGCAAGTGCACACAAGGTCGTCTGTACTCCTAGAAGCCAGGCCAATGTTTCTGTGAGTTAACGGAGATGAGGACTGGTGTTTCTCAGAAGCGTGTGTAAAGCTGAGTATGTGATGCTTTCTCCCAGGGCGAGCCCGGGAAGCCTGGGCCTCCGGGGGACGCTGGTGCACAGGGGCTGCCGGTGAGTGCTTGGCTGTTCACCTGCTTACCCAAAGTTTCACACTGTGAATTCAGAGGAGAGACTGTGTGTGGTAATTTTTGAGGATGATGTAATGATTTATTTTTAGTTTGTACTTTTGTATTTTTTCTCCAAAGAGTTTGCAGTTTCTCTAATCACTCTAAACAAAAGCAATGCGTTTATGTTTAGGGTCTTGGTCTTATACTATTTGGCTCTGTGTATGACATTATAGATTCTCTGAACTATGGAACACTCAAATTGATGTTTGTAGCATGCAGGTGCCAAAAACTCATATGGATTTCACTGCATGTATTCTTGACTCTTTGAAGGCAAAATTATCAAATGAACAAATCTGATAATAACAGGGATTGGCCCATACTACAAAACATGCACTTTTTTTGTGGGGAGGGGGGTGGTTGAGTGCTGGGGTTTGAATGCACAGGCCTCACACTCTATCTAGCTCCACTGATTTGCTCATGGTTGCTGCTCTGCCAGTTGAGCCATGCCTCCCATTGTGGATTTTTGCTGGTTAATAGAAGATAAGAGTCTCAAGGATTTGTCTTCCTGTGCTGGCTTCAAGCGAACATCTTCAGATCTCAGCCTCCAGATGCTAGGATAACAGGTGTGAGCCACTGACACCTGGCTGGCATCTGGACTTCTTATGCCATGAGACTGTGTGGAGTGCTGGTACAGGATTCTGAATCTGGCATCCTTCTGCCATTCTCTTCTGCTCCAAAGCCCCTCCCATTTGTGGCTCCTCTGTTCCTGAGCCATGTGATGTATAGCATTTTTCCGCCCTCAAGGCTGCTGCCCACCTGAGCAGAGTACTAGACCGTAGCCTGGAGGCTCATCTTTCACAGATGGCTTTGGATTTGCTTTAGGGTGTTCAACCCAATTGAGCCAGATAACAGACACGCAATGCCCCGTGCACTATGTGCAGTCATATACCTGACGAGCTCAGGAACAAGGTGCCTGCTCCTGGACACCATGCATCTGAGGGTGCTGGTGCTCCTCGAGTTCTGGGCAGGCCACTGGGGCCAGGAGTCCTACAGAGCTCACTAAGACTACATTCTGTGTGCACTTTTTCAGGGAGTACCTGGAATTCCTGGTGCAAAGGGTGTTGCTGGTGAAAAGGTAAATTTAACTAATATTTATTCCTTTAAGAACACACAGTTTATAATTTTAACATCTCCACTCTATCTTTTATATTTAACTCCTGGGAGAAATACCAAAAGTAAAGGTTTTACAACTTCAAATGCTAATCTTTTCCTACTTGAACATGAGGCTTCCTACATGAGAATGTTCATTTCTTACTATTTAAAGTGAGGCAGACATTATATGATAGAACCTTATGATACTCAGATAATTTACCTTTAACTGAAGAAAGAGATGGTAATAATTATGCCCATATCAACCAGCACATGTATTTTACCTAGCAAGCAAGTAACAACAATAGATGAAAAAATAAAAGAGAGAAAAAGCAACTGTGCTTTGAAATATTAGAGGTAGGCCGGGAGTTTGGCCTAGTGGTTAAAGTGCTTGCCTAGCATGCACGAAGACCCGGGTTCGATTCCTTGGTACCACATACATAGAAAAATGCCAGAAGTGGTGCTGAGGCTCAAGTGGTAGAGCTCTAGCCTTGAGAAAGTCCAAGGACAGTGCTCAGACCCTGAGCTCAAGCCCAGGACTGACAAAAAAAAATATTAGAGGTAAAATGTGGTAGTGCAAAGCTGGCAGTGGTGATGCCTGTGGACTGGCCTCAGGCACAGCGCCCTGAGCACACTGGCCCATGCAGGCCCATGAGTTTTCTGTGATGGCTTCTCCTGGAACATGCCTTTCCAGAAGCAGGATGGTGTGGCATTCTCCACAGCACCTCCCTTTGTTTTCTTCTGCCAGCTTGATTTTTTTCTTAGTTTACCAGTATCAATACAAGTGAAAGGGCTCAAAGGAAATGAGTCAGAAGTATAAGTGGTAAAAGGAAAGATGGCTATAACCAATACTATGAAGGAAGACAGATCTTCAAGTCCAAAGGGATTCTTGAGTGTGTGTGTGTGTGTGCATGTGTATGCGTGGTTTTTTTTCTGGGCTTGACCTTAAGACTGGGAGGCTGTTTCTGAGCTCTTTTGATCAAGGCTATCATTCTACATTTGAGCCACAGCTCTACTTTTGTCTTTTTGGTGATGAATTTGGTGGATAATTGAACTCTTCTGACCAGACTGGCTTTGAACCACACTCCTCAGATCTCAGCATGCTGAGTAGCTGGGATTGCAAGTGTGAGCCACCTATGTCCAGCTAGGGATCCCTTTACATAAAGAAATTTTAGTTTTTCACCTTTAATATACTTCTTGGACAATACTTACTGGATGTGGAAGCATTCATTAAGAAAGAAACTCTACAAAAGAAAATATATAAAGAGAAAAATGGTTCAGGCTGCTTATCTACCAGGGTCTGGGTGTGGGCAGGCGGGTGGTTAGGGCTGCTCTGAGTGCTTGTTTGCCTACAGGGAAGCCCAGGAACTCCAGGGAAGCCAGGTCTGCTGGGGAATTCTGGAAAACCGGTAAGCCACCCTCTTCCATTCCCATCCACGGATGTTACCAAGGGACACTGATTGACGTTTCCTCTACTCTTGTTCTTGGGCCAGGGCCAGCAGGGGCCTGCAGGAGAGGAGGGGCCCAGAGGACCCAGGGGACTTCCTGTGAGTATTGCGTTCCCCCAAACACTTGCTTAGCACTGATTCATCCCCATAGTCCTTCCCCAAGTGCTTGCCTAGCACCCATTCATCAAGAAGGCCCACTGGTGTTTGTGTGAATCGACAACGAGACTGCCATTCAGATGTACAGAGAAAGGTGACTAAACAGGCACAATGACTTTCTACTCTTACTTCAGGTTGAAAAGAATATTTTCATGTGCCAGGGCTAGGACTTGACTGAGGGCCTCACATTCTTGCTTAGCATTTTTGCTCAAGGCTGGAACTCTACCACCTGAGTCACAAGTTCAACTTTTAACTCATTAATTAGAGGTTAGAGTTTCATGGATGTTTTTCCTGCTCAGGCTAGCTTTGGACCCTTATCCTCAGATTGCAGGCTCCTGAGTAGGTAGGATTACAGGTATGAGCCAGCAGCATTTGACTTCTTAAACAGGGATGATTGGACAGAGATGTATGTAAAAATACAGAGCATCCAAACCCTCAAACCCCATAGGACTAGGTATGACCTTTCCTTTCCTTTCCATTCTGTTCCCTCCCTCTTTCTTTCTTTCTTTCTTTCTTTCTTTCTTTCTTTCTTTCTTTCTTTCTTTCTTTCTTTCTTTCTTTCTTTCCTTTTTTGGCAGTCTTAGGACTTAGAGTGTGGACCTTTGCTCAACTCTAGTGCTCTACCACTTGAGTCACAGGGCTTTTTAGAGTAGTTTATTGGAGTTAAAAGTCTCATAGACTTTCCTGCCCAGGCTGGCTTTGAACCACAACCGTTAGGTTTCAGCCTTTTTGTAAGGCTCCCAGCTTACATTTTTGATATTCGAATTCTGTCTTTACTCTGGTTCCTTCTGATTCTATTGTCAGTCAGAATGGGATATCAAGGACAGCAAAAAAAACAATCTTTCTATGCCAGCGGAGTGCAGGTTTAGCATCACAGCTGCTGGAGTACGCAGCTTGATCTGTCATTTAACAAGTCTGTTGTGGTCACTGATGTTGAGACATATATATTCTCAGGAAATGTATTATTAGCTAATAATCTCAGTGTTCCATTTAGCTGAACATGTTAGAAATAAAACAATTTTTATCAGACTACATAAGACAAAGACACTGTGCAGTGCCAGGAGTGTGACCTAGTGGTAGAGTGCTTGCCTAGCATGCACGAAGCCCTGGGTTTGATTCCTCCATACCACATACACAGAAAAAGCCAGAAGTGGTGCTGTGGCTTAGATGGTAGAGTGTTAGCCTTAAGAAAGTCCAAGGATGGTGCCCAGGCCCTGAGTTCAAGCCCCAGGACTGGAATTAACAACAACAATAAAAAGACTGTATCTACTTCTCAAATGCCAAAGCTGATAGATGCATGTGATTTTTCCAGAAGTTATTTTTTTTTGCCAGTTTAGGATTTCAAAAATTTGCAAACTCAGATTTCAAATTTTAAAAAAGTAAAATTGAACCACAAAATAAAATAAATGTTTCTGTACCTTCATAAATGAATTACATGTCTTACACCAACTTAATCCTTTAAGACCTATTTAGAGCAAGAATGAGTGAAAGGAAGTCTAATTTCTTCATCAGTTTCTACGATCAGTACCTTTTAGAAGTTGCAGAAGTGGTTCACAGGCAAACATCTCTGCACTTCTTTCTTGCTCTTTGTGGGTAAAGGTCATTTGCCAGGCATGTTTTAAAGTGTTCAGTAAGACTGAAAATTGACTGTGCTCTAGACCCTATGCAAAATCCCAAACCTGCCTCAACTGCAAGAATGCAGAGCTCAGAAGGGGAGGTGCATTCTGTATAGAAAGCTCTGTTAGATCTCTTGAGGTGAATTCCTGCCATGGCAACTGTCTCTGCCCTCAGTTAAAGGGAGAATATTTTGATGACTTTCATATTTAAATAAATAAAAATATAGCTGGATGTTATTTATTTATATACTACTTAAGCGTTTTTGATTTGGGCCAGATATCCAGTTGACAGTTATGTGTGTGGTTTCACAGGGCAGTAGAGGAGAAACGGGACCGATGGGGGCCCCAGGCATACCTGGCAAACTGGTAAGTAAGGGTCCAATCTGCTCTCTGAAAAACATTTTAACAAGTTTTTTTTTAAGAGTACCAGTTTAGGAATAAGTATGAACCAGGTACTAGTGCTTGAGGCCTGTAATCCCAGCTTTTCAGAAGTCTGACATAGGAGGACCGAGATTTGAAGCCACCTTGGACAGAGACTCTTGTCTCCAATTACCACCAAAAGGTTAGAAGTGGAGTTGTGGTTCAAATGGTAGAGCACCAGACTTGAGTGAAAAAGCTCAGAGATGGCACTCAGGCCTGGAGTTCAAGTCCCAATACCAGCACGAAATGAACAAACAAAAAGCATAAGAGAAAAGTAACAAGTAACAGCGGCCTCTTATTTGGGCTGCTATGTCACTGTGTAAAAAATGTAAATGTGAATTTCAAAACTGGGTACAGTAGCATAGAAAGCATGGTACCCACGTGACATGTGGTATACCTGTAGAGGATAGCCATGGGATGATAGCCACGGGACAGATGACACACATGCGAAGGTGGTCCACATGTGGAGATTGTCCACATGTGAAGGTAGTGCACGAGTGGAGGTGGTGCACGTGTGGAGGTGGTCCACGTGTGGAGATGGTGCACGTGTGTAGGTGGTGCACATGTGGAGATGGTGTAAGTGTGCAGGTGGTGCACGTGTGGAGATGGTGCATGTGTGGAGGTGGTGCACATGTGGAGGTGGTGCATGTGTGGAGGTGGTCCACGTGTGGAGCTGGTGTAAGTGTGGAGGTGGTCCACGTGTGGAGGTGGTGCCTGTGTGGAGATGGTGCACGTGTGGAGGTGGTGCAGGTATGGAGGTGGTGCAGGTGTGGAGGTGGTGCATGTGTGGAGGTGGTGCACGTGTGGAGGTGGTCCACGTGTGGAGCTGGTGTAAGTGTGGAGGTGGTCCACGTGTGGAGGTGGTGCATGTGTGGAGATGGTGCACGTGTGGAGGTGGTGCAGGTATGGAGGTGGTGTAGGTGTGGAGGTGGTGCATGTGTGCAGATGTTGTAAGTGTGGAGGTGGTGCATGTGTGGAGGTGGTGCACGTGTGGAGGTGGTGTAAGTGTGGAGGTGGTACATATTTGTTGGTGGTGTATGTGTGGAGTTAGTGTACATGTGCAGGTGGTACACGTGTGGAGGTAGGACATGTCTGTGGGTTAGCCTTGGGATGCATGGTCCCTGTGTCTGTCTGTGTTCTCTCCACATTTCAGATACCTTCACTCCAGGCACTCTGTTTATTTTCCAGGGCCCACTGGGCCGCCCTGGCCTCCCTGGCTTGCCTGGGCCCCCTGGTCTCCCCGGAATGAAAGGTGACCGGGTAAGATGACAGACCTGTGGGCCTTTATGGGAGAGGGGGTGGGGTGCATGTCCAGACCAAGTTTGCTTTGGGCTCAGTGAAGATGTTTTCTAGGGTATGCCAGAAAAGTCCACCCAGACAGGTGTGTGCAAGCTCTGAGGAGCTGAACAAGATGCCAGCTGCTCACACCTGTGATCCTAGTTCCTCAAGAGGCTGAGGTTGAGGACCTCACTTGAGGCCAGCCCTGGGAGACATATTTAAGACACTGATCTCTAATTAACCACCAAAAAGCCAGGAGTGGTGCTGTGTCCCAATGGCAGAATACCAGCATTGAACAGAAAAAGCCAAGGGGTGGCACCCAGGCCCTGGGTTTGAACCCCAGTAGTGACACTCATAAAAGAAGTAGCATATCTGCGGACTTATCAGAAGTCTAAGAATTTCAGCTGCAATCTATTTAGTTCTAAATTGTGCATGGATCCAGAGGAGGCCTAAGTCACTAGAGCCTCTGGATACCCTGTGGCATCCCATGAGTCCATGGGGAACAGGTTTCCTCCTATTCTATTCTTGTCAGCCCAGCAAGTAGGGTGGGGGAGCTGGATAAACAGAAGTATCTCAAAATACTGAAAAAGTACTGAAAAGGTATTGTTTCTGCTTTGTGCATCACAGGGTGCAACTGGTGAGCCCGGCCCAAAGGGAGAGCAGGTGAGCACAAAGGATGACAGGAGCTGAACAGTGCGGCCACTGCCCACTCAGGGGTGTGAGCTAATGGATGGAGGCTCCCAGCTTCTCTCATGGTGCTTCATCCTCTTTCCTCCCTTCCTCCCTCCCACCTCCCCTTTTTTCTTTTCTTCCTCTCTCCCTCCCTCCTTCATAGCCTCCTCCCTTTGTCTATCTCGTCCTTCCTTATTATCTTTAGTTAGCTGTCCAAAGAGGTCTCCCTTCAAAACCGCAGCTTCTAAGTGCAATGTGTCTGGGTCAATGTCACCTCTTCTGTGTCTACCCCATTTCCCAGCCCCCTCCCCCAAGGACCAATCATATGCCAAAGAACATGACTACATTCTCCCTCCCTTCTCTCCTGCCTTCCCCTGGGTAACAACCCTCCCCCCAACTTACTCTCCCTTTCTGGTGTTTGTTTTGTTATTGCAGCCAGTGAAACTTACACTTGCCTTCCAATTTAATTTCATTTCTAGGCTTCTTTTCCTACTGAAAGCCCTCTTTCAGGCTTGCCAAGTTACAAAATTACTGGCTATGCTCATTAGTTTTAAATAACTGGGTTAGACTCCACTTTGTTAATAGTTAGATGCCAGCCTCACCTTGTGGCCTCTTTCTGGCCTCTGGGCTTAGTTTGGGCTGTCCTCCCACACTGAGATGTCACTGAAGGTATTTTATTTCTGTACACCCTTGGGGCTAATGGAGGTGCTCAGGGCACATCACTGTTGACTGGGTAAAGATAACCCAGGGAACCAAGACCAAAAAGTGACATTTTACCATAATTTTTAGGGAGCCTCTGGTGAGGAGGGTGAAGCAGGACAAAGAGGTGACCTGGTAAGTATTTTTTTCTTTCTTAAAAATGATGGAGCTTTATAAATTTTGAATTCTGTTAGAAACACACACACACACACACACACACACACACACACACACACGCATGCACACGCACACGCGCACACACACACACACCCCAGTATAAGCACCTCTGGCTTTTGCCTCTGGCCTCCTCCTGCGCATGTGCAGTGGCTCTCAGGCACCATAGAGCTGAGCCCAGGCAGGGACGGCAGCTAGTCAGCTCTGAGGTTTTGGTGTGGCTCAAACTCTCCCACGAAGTCACCTCCATCTGCACAGGATGACACTGTCAGAGCTCCAGCCATGGAGGGGGTCACATGAGTGCATAGAGATGACGTGGCACCACCTCTTGTGAACATTTAGAGACAAACTAGCACAAACTAGCACAACCAAATTTGGAAACTGAGGTCTTGTTCCTGTGGGGTCAGGATGAGCACTTGTTCATGAAATCGCTTTGGGAAATTTTAGTGTAAGACAAAATTCTGGTAATGTGTTATTCACGTATTCAAGGTTTAGAAGAAATGTAGACAGAACAGCTGAATTGGGCAGACTGGTATTCTAATAATAAAGTAAATTTGTGAGGATTATTCTGTACGTTTTGTTAAAGTTATTCATTGTTTGAGCTAAGAGAATGCTTGAAATCACTCTTTTATAATAGAGATATCTGATATGCTAACACGAGCTGAATTCATCTAGAATTTATGATGGGAAGATTTTAATTTTTTTCAAAGCTTAAAAATATGCATATTTTGTTTAGACTTTGAGGGAATGAATTTAAAATAATTTGTGTTAAAAGTAGACCTAGATGGGCTTTGGGTCCAGCCGTGTGTATGGCCAGACTGGGGCTGGTCTAATTTGGCCCCAGAGCCAAGCAGCAGAATTGGAGTTAAAATCCAGATATTGAGTCCAATATTTTTCTGCAGTGCCAGAGTTTATAGTTTTCTGTATTCTAGTAGTACAATAGCTCTTTTAATGTTTTGGGAAACTATTGAATGTGAGTATATTGTTGTAATATAATCTTGTTTTACTAACTAGGGAGACATGGGCTTGCCTGGTTCAAAGGGATCTGTAAGTATAATCAACAATTTTTAATTAAAATTTAAAAAAATTTTTTTTGCTAGTCCTGGGGTTTGAACTCAGGGCCTGAGCACTGTCCTTGGACTTTCTCAAGGCTAGAGCTCTACCACTTGAACCACAGCACTGGGTTTTTTTCTATATATGTGGTACTGAGGAATCAAACTCCAGTCTTTGTGCATACAAAACAATCCACAGCAATATACATGGATCTACCTCCCCTTGTTCCCAGCATCTCACTACATAGCAAGGTCCAGCCTGGAACTTGCTATGTCATCTAGGCTGGTCCTCCTGCCTTGGTCTCCCCAGTGCTGGATTACAGGCATGCACCAGCATGCCAGGGTTTGGGTCTGTCTTCTAAGTTACCTACTTCAGGTGGAATTCTTTAAACTCTGTAAATAGCTCCATGAACGTTACATGACAGGGTCTATTCTGCTCACTGAATGGGTCATTCTTAAAGAACTGACTTGGGTTTTGCTGTGATCATATGACTGAATTTCTTTGGCAGTTACAGTATTGTAAAATATTCCAGTGAGTTTCTTAATCTCATGTGACCCAGTCAAGGAAGTAAGCTGGTGGCATAAGCATAAAATCATGTAAGAGTTAGAATGGAACCCGATTAGCATATTTTATTTGTCATTTTATAGAGACTAAGCTGTGTCCTTACAGGTTAGCTCAGATCCAATGTATAGGAATTCTTAAGTGAGGTACACATATAAAAGGAATGTATGCTAACACTGTGAGAAACTAAGAAATTGCAAGGGAGCAGGGCTCCTGGTGCCTCTTTCCTGGCATGTTCTCCAGTTCTCAGAATGTGTACAGCCAGCTGTCAGCATGGTGGCCAATGTCCCCCGAGGCAATAGCAAACCCTCCTTGTACTGGGGCTGGAACTCTGGCTTGGGTGCTGGCCCTCGGCTTTTTCACGGAAGACTGGCACTCCACCACTTGAGCCACAGCTCACTTCTGGCTTGTTGGGAGTTATTTGAATATGAGTCTCTTGGACTTTCCTGCATGAGCTGACTTTGACCCAGGACCCTTCAGTTTCAGCTTCCTGAGGAGCTGGGATTACACATGTGAGCCACTGGTAGGCAGCTTGGCAAAGTGTTTTATATGCAGCGTTTAGATGTGGTGTTTTAAAAGCATTCATTCAGATTTGGTTAATGTCTAAGATCTCCAAATTAACAAAAAATATGAAGGCCAAATAACATTCATTTTTTGAAATAGGTGTGTTTGTATTTGTTGCACTAATGATGTCCAAATAGCCTGTCTTAGAGGAACTCATGGTATTTCTATTATGGACACAACATTCTAAGAAGCCTTGGGACAAGTGTGGCACCAAGGCTAGGCTCAGACTCAGAGCTTGTGTCTGGCAAGGCTCTGGGTTCCCCCCCCCCAGGGGCAAAAGTAACAAAAAGAAAACAACACCACCCCCCTCCCCTGCCACTGAGCAGATCTCAGAGACTAGCTTTAGGTATGAGAAAGCAATTGGAAACAGTATTATTCCAATGAAGACTTTAAAATGATAGTAACCATACACATTTTACATTCTCAGGAGGCTGGCAAGTTTTGGGGGTGTGCACGTGCTCCCCCTGGGGTAGCTCCTGACCAGAGAAGGCACGGCCCCCAGGGAAGACCAGGTGTTTGTGCTGGTGCTGAGCAGGGTCTTACTGTGTCTGGCCTGCTTGTGCCTGCACTCTCTGTTCCAGGCTGGTAGCCCTGGGGAGCCCGGCCTGAGAGGGCCTGAAGGAAGTCGGGGGCTTCCAGGAGTGGAAGGACCAAGAGGACCGCCTGGACCTCGGGGTGTGCAGGGAGAGCAGGGTGCCACTGGCCTGCCTGGCATCCAGGGCCCTCCGGTGAGTAGATGGTCCTGCAGTGGGCAGTCACCCTGTGGTGGGCAGCCCTGTGGTGGGCAGTCCTATGGTGAGCAGCCCTGTGGAAGATGCCCCTCTGCAGGAAGGCCCTCTGCAGCCATGAACTGTGTTGAAATCCCACCTTGTGAATTCTTTGTGGCTGTGGATTCTGGGTTTCAATGTCTGCACTTTCTGTGATGAACTGCCTCTTCCTTCCTGCACAGGGGAGAGCTCCGACAGACCAGCACATCAAGCAGGTCTGCATGAGAGTTATGCAGGGTGAGTACACCACAGCCATTGAATGCCACCAACACTAGCTGCTGTAGCCTAAGACTCAATCCTTGCAGTATGCCCAGCGAAGACACAGGGCCTGCGCTTTCAAAGGGAGAGGATCTGAATAATATTTATGTGCATGTGTGCCCGTGGGGGGATGTGTGGGCAGGTGTACGCACACCAGCATGAGGGGTTGAGCTCCAGGTTCTGGTACTAGCCAAAGGATTCTCCATTCAAGCTTCGTGTTTCACCACTGAACCACACTCCCCGTTCCAACTTTTTGGTGGTTACTTGGAGGTAAGAGTCTCACAGACTTTCCTGCCCAGGCTGTGTTTGAACCTTGATCCTAGCTAGGATTACAGGCATAAGCCACACACATCTACCTGGTTTTGAATATTATCAATGCCAATGTTGTTTTATTATCATTTATAATAGCTTATAGCTTCATAATAAACACTGCTTTTCTGAGTTAGCTTTTCTTTATGTTGTTGTTTTACCAAGTGTGCCTATGGAGTGCGCGCTCTCTCTCTTTCTCTTTGACGGCTGTGTTTCTGACTGTGCTGGGTCATTTTCTGTCTTCCAGAGCATTTTGCCCAGATGGCTGCCAGTCTGAAGCGCCCTGACATGGGTGTCTCAGGACTCCCTGGGCGGCCTGGCCCCCCGGGACCCCCAGGCCCTCCTGGAGAGAACGGCTTCCCTGGGCAGATGGGGGTCCGGGGTCTCCCAGGGATCAAAGGCCCTCCAGGGGCTCTTGGTCTGAGAGGACCTAAAGGTAAGTAATTCTCCCAGCTGGGAACGAGAGCCACACCCTCACAGTGCTCCAGTTA
Source organism: Megascapheus bottae (assembly GCF_031878675.1). Classification (NCBI taxonomy): domain Eukaryota; kingdom Metazoa; phylum Chordata; class Mammalia; order Rodentia; family Geomyidae; genus Megascapheus; species Megascapheus bottae. The sequence continues at coordinate 58,445,444 of NC_143516.1, forward strand.
GGGACACAATCATGGTGTGAGTGATCAGGACGAGCAGGCTTGGTTGTGGGTCCATAAAGGGGTAAAGAGGGCACTGGTGCCTCTGGCTGGCCACACCTCAGCTGGAACCATTTATTTAATTACAATTTTTGGCATGTACAGAACTGCATGTGAAAAAATAAGTTTTAATTGGGGCTTCTTCTAAGTCTGGCACAATTTCAAAGCTTCAGAAGTGGAACAAATGAGAGGTAGGGAGAGATGCAGAGGTCCCATCTCTCTCCTTAGTCTCCCTCCCCCCACCGCCTGTGCCCTCTGTGGCCCTCACTCATCTGGAGCCAGTTTCTAAGAAACGTGCTGCCAAGGGAGGGATCTGTTGTACCCAGCTCCTAGATAGCAACCTGGCCTTCCCTGTGTCCATAGGCCAAGTGCTGGCCTGGAGAAAACAGGAGTCCATCCCCTTCCTGTCCATAACACCTTAGGGGCTATTCTGCTTTCTTTCTTTTTTGTTTTTTAATGTGCTAGTTCTTGGGTTTGAATTCAGGGCTTGTGCACTGTCCCTGAGCTTTTATGTTCAAGGCTGGTCCTCTATCACATGAGCCACAGCTTCACTTCCAGCTTTTGGGGTTAATTGGAGATAAGAATATCATAAACTCTTCTGTGGGGCTAGATTTGAACTGTGATCCTCAGACTCCGCTTGCTGGGTAACTGGGGTTACAAGTATGAGCCACTGGCACCTGACTACTTGCCATATTTTGAATGATAAAGTCCAAATTCAACTTAAAGTTACAGAATAATTTCCCCAGTTCTTTCTGCTGCTTAAATATTCAATCTATTTGTCATTCCTTCTTGATGGTGGAGGCACAGGGGACAGCTCTGACTTCCCTTTAACTTGACCTCCCACTGTTTCCTACCCAGGTCCCCACCCTTATCAGAACACATGCCTGGGTCTGCCCTCTTTCTGCTCTACTAGTCTCCCAGACTCACAACCAGCTCTGTTTTCTTAGCTGGCAGGAGTCAGGACTCGGCTGCTACCTTTCTTTGGAGGAAGGGCTGTGTGGCTATTCTGACTATAGTGCTTTTCTAAGCAAACTTCACAATTTCTTCTGCTTGGGGATTTTTTTTGTGTGTGTGGGGGGGGGGTGGGGAGTAGAGTCTCAATGGTCATTTACCTTAGGAAAGACTGACAGTCTTTTATAGAGGTGTCATTCCAATTTAAGGCATTTGCAATCCTTTTTGTATGCATTAGAAATACCCCAGTTTCTTTCTTGTTCCACTTGTATTTTTCCAATCAAACTTATTCATAGTTACTTAACATTTTCATTTCTATTATATGTGATACCTCTCTTACATCATGTCTTATAACTGTCATTTGTACCTATGAAAATCATTGATTTTCAGGTATTAATGTTCATTTTGAGCCCTGCAAGTTTACTCAATTTTTTGTTGTTTGTAATTGCTTTGAAACTGATTTTCTGATTTAAAAATATATACTCATGTCAACTGAAAGAAAGAGTGGTTTTGTGTGTGTGTGTGTGTGTGTGTGTGTGTGTGTGTGTGTGTGTGTGTACTGGGCTTGAACTCAGAGCCTCCAGCTCTCACTTAGCTCTTCTGCTCCAACTTGTGAGACACATATTCACTTTGGCTTTTTGCTGGTAACTGGAGAGAAGTGTCTTAGAAATTTGGCATCCTGGGCTGACTTTCAACCTTGATCCTCAGCCTCCTCCTGGGTAGCTGGGATGTCAGCATGAGCTACCGGTGTCCAGGTGTCAGAGTGATTATGGTTTTAAGACCTTAACCCCGGGTGTGGAGAAGCAGCCCGGGGTTAGTGAGCATGCTCATTGCTCTGTCCCGCTTGCTTGAGTGTTTGCTGCACAGTGTTAAGCTAGCTTTTGGGTTGAGATTATTATGTCATAAGAAGCAAGTTCCCTTCCACTCTTATTTTACCAAATACTTTACCAGGAATACGCATTCATTTTGTGAGATGTGGTGCCAGTGTCAATGCCACAGCCCCAGTGCATTTCTTCTGTGGCCTTGTGAATGGGATAAGCTGCAGTCTTAGCTTGCTGCATGTTTGCTGCAAGATCCTGCCCCTTGGTTTCTGAATCTTGGCTTGGCTTAAAGTTTAAAATGCAGAATATGATTTAAGACATATGCAAGAATAACATTTCTTTTATGAAATGCAGGTGACTTGGGAGAAAAGGGGGAGCGTGGCCCTCCTGGACGAGGTCCCAAAGGGCTGCCAGGAGCTACTGGTCTCCCAGGTGAGTGGTTTGGGGGGACAGGAGGTGGGGAGTAGGAGTAGGGTGGGAGCTGCTGGTTGGATGGTGTTCTGGGGGAAGGGAGGAGCTGGCAGCTCACTTGAACATATCAATGATTATAATTGCTGGCATAGATCTTTTGTTTATAGGGGCCAGCCCCAATGAAGAGTTAAATGAATGTAAGTCATAGGTATAACTTCTGTGTGGAAATGAATGTCAAGGTTTGAAATATTAATTTCTTAAACGGATGCTTTAAGGAACATGGTGTCAGCTGAGCACAGTGGCTTACCACTGTAGTCCTAGCTGCTCAGTAGGCAGAGATCCCAGCTGGAAGTCAGCCTAAGCAGAAAAGCACCTCTTATCTCCAATGAATCACCAAGCTGTAGTGGAGCCGTGGCTCAAGTGGTAGAACTTTTTCTGCTGTTGTTGTTGATTGTGGGGCTTGAACTCTGGGCCTGGGCACTGTCCCTGAGCTCAAGGCTAGTACTCTACTCCTTGAGCTACTTTAAGTGGTAGAACTTTTGAACCATGATCCTCTAGATCTCAGCCTCCAGTGTAGTGGTTCTGAACCACTTGTATTTCAATTTCCTGGCAGACCATGAAGCATGGCTAGAAATGTGCTTTGTGGTACCTCCCCAACACAGTTGTTGTTATTACAAGGCTTTGGGCTTTGGACCTAGAGGAACTTCTGTGTGCAGTTTGTTGGACACTGGCTAACTTCCTATCTCTCCTGAGGAAAGAATCCTCAGTGTCTCTCCCCAGATGTGTGGATGACATTGGGTGCCTCTGGCACTTGGTCTAAGTTGCTCCCATACCCTCAGGAACCAGTTAGTGTTATTTCTTGGGTGGGTTTGTTTCATTAAGATGTCTGCTGCTAGCCAGGCACCGGTGGCTCATGCCTGCAATCCTAGCTACTCAGAAGGCTGAGATCTGGGGTTTTTAGTTTAAAACCAGCTTGGGCAGGAAAGTCCATGAAATTCTCTCTTATCAACAGTTAACAAGTACACAAGCCAGAAAAGGAGCTGTGGATCACATGGTAGAACACCAGCCTTGAGCAAAAGTGCTCAGGGACAGTGCTGGATAGGCACAAAACAGAACAAAACAGCAGATACAGCTCTGTCAAACATCACAAAAGTCAGTTCAGTGGAAGAAACATTTTTTACATACCACTTACAGACCAATTGGCAGATTCATCAGCCGATTTAATGCTAAATTTTAATTGTTGGCAAATAAACAAGGGCCCCTGCTTATACTTGAGATCAGTCTCTCTGCCTTATTACGACTCACTGAAGTGTCCAGACAGGCCTTACCTCTGTCTCTGTTACGTGGCTGACCCCTGGTGTGTTAACCTGGAGAGTGACATGGATATTCATGTTTTTAGAATCCGAAATGTTTTTATAAGGCTCTTGAAATGTAAAAAACTGTGTATTAATAGGCAGTTAGTATATATATTGTATATACATATATGTGTCATATATTGACATATATACAATAAAACAAGGTCTCTACAATAGGACATATGTAATGAGACCACTAAAATGAAGAAAAAATGAAAACCTCTGAGAAAAGAAAGAAAAGTAAGTCTAAACAAGTTATAATTGAACATGTATGTTTGGTGAGGCAGGGCAGAGCTCTGTCGCAATTTATAATCTCAGCATAAAGAACTTGTCAGGGGAAAACAGACCTTTGCAGTAATTGCCTTAAACACAGAGCAGGCTTTGGTGGCTCACAGCCATTGTCCTAGCTACCCAGGAGACTGAGAACCTCCAGGTTCAAAGGTAACCAGGCAGAAAAGTCTGAGATTCCTATCTCCAATTAACCAACCAGTCAGAAGCTGCCAGCCTGGAAATGGTAGTGTTGTGTGTAGGGATAAGAAGAAATGGAAACATGGTGCTTTGTGGATTGCTGAGGCACTGAGCTCTAGCAGGGTAAATCAGGTGAAGGTTCTCATTTTACTGTACTCTGCACATCCGTTGTAAGCTGAGATGTAGTTTTCTTGGCTCACTGGTTAGAAAGACTCTTTCATTGTGCAGCCCTGTCTTAGAACTACAGATCATGGCTCACCACATCTTGCCACTCAATAGACATGTCTGTTCTCCAGTAGAAGGTTGAATGTTGCACAGCATGACTTTACTGGTGGAAATGTGGGGTGTAAATACCCGGCTCTCTCTCTGCTGTAAATTTCTCTGAAATCCAATTCCAATAAGGGTATTTCTCCCCTGTGTGCATCATCATCCACCATTTCTGAAAACATGGATTAACCCCCTGACCCCCAGTGGTGGCTGTGAGGGTCTGCTGCAGGGTGCTGGTTTGTAGCTGTGAGAGCTCCCTGCTCACATGGGCAACCTTTTGTGTTTCAGGTGATCCAGGCCCTGCCAGCTATGGGAGGAATGGCCGGGATGGCGAGCCAGGGCCCCCAGGCACTGCAGGGATCCCTGGAGTGCCTGGACCCCCAGGGCCTCCCGGGCCTGCAGGTTTCTGCGAGCCAGCTTCCTGCACCCTGCAGGCTGGCCAACGAGCATTCAGCAAAGGGCCTGATCAGTGAGAGACTGGGTACCCCCTTCATAAACAACAGCTGGCAGAGAAAGACTGGAAGCTGGGCAAAGACAACCTGAATCACCTCCTTCACAAAGACAGGAGCCTGACTTGACAATCAGATTTGAAACAATGGTGCTATTCGGTAATCCCCATCCCTTCTCTTCAGAGAGAAAACACATGTTGTCATCAAAACTAATGCATGTAAATGAAAGTATAACCCTCCTCTCAAGCGCTGGCACTCACATGTGCTCCACATGTGATGTATCCAGGCTATTGCCAATAAACTGAAACAACTGGTTTACCTCAATTGCTGTGGTTCTGCCCAGCTTCACTTCAGAGCTTGTTCTCAGATTATAGACCAATATACAGAGTATTACTAGACACATCACAATGAAAGACCACAATGTTCAGTGGACTTGGTGGTTTTTGTTTGTTTTTGTTTTGCCTGTCCTGAACTTGAGCTCAGAGCTTGAGCACTGTCTTTGGGTTTTCGCCAGGCTAGAACTCTACCACTTTAGCCACAGCACCACTTCTGGCTTATTTCTATTATGTGGTACTGAGGAATTGAACCCTGGGTCTTCATGCATGGTATACAAGCACTCTACCATTAAGCCAGACTCCCAGTCCCAGACTTGGTGTTTTTGGTCCCATCCATGTGCTTGGCAGACAAGAACAGGCTTTAGACTTGCTTTTCTTTAAATGTACTGTGCACCAAAAGCCACCGACATTTTGAGTTCCTCTGTAGTAAAGACAGAAGTATAACATCCTGGACCTGAGATTATTCAACACTTTGAAGTAACATCGCTGGCAGTACCAAAGAAGCAATAAATATAATTTCTTAATCTCTTGCATTTTTTGCCAGTCCTGGGCTTGAGCTCAGGGCCTGAACACTGTCCTTGGGCTTTCTCAAGGCTTGTGCTTTACCACTTGAGCTACAGCACCACTTCCAGCTTTTTTTGATGTATGTGGTACTGAGGAATTGAACATGAGTCTTTGTGTATGCTAGGCAAGCACTCTATCATTAGGCCAAACTCCTGGCCCCAATCTCTTGCATTTTTTTAAAATAATGTTTAATATATTAATTTTTAATGTATTTAGATATATTAAGAATTTTTTAATGATTGGCTTTTTATAGGTATACGTAGTAATAGTGATTTAGTCTTTCTAAGACATTCTATAGCAGGAATTATTTGTGATGGATTGTGTGTGCCTGTGTATGTATGAGACAGATCGTGTGTATGTGAGCACACATGTGTAGGACTGTATAGACTCTTTTAAACCCATTCCCCAGAAAAATCATAGCTGTATGTGCACATTTCTGCATAATATTTTAGATTTCATGGCTGTCTTTAAGTCTAGCTTCAATTAATCTGAACTTCTGATCTTATTTCAATGGTGTATTAGCTCCCCCTCAGAACTTCATTGCTGCAAAGACTGACCTATGTTTTACTATTTCCCATACATTTCACAAAGTAGCTTAGCTGTAGCACTGTATTCTCCTTCTTCTTTCTTTTGTTCTTTCTTTCTTTTTTTTTTCCTTCTCTTTTCCTTCTTTCTGTCTTTGTTTCTTTTTATTTGTTTTGTTTTTTCCCAGTCCTGGGGCTTGAACTCAGAGACTGAGAACTGTCTCCGAGATTTGTGTTCAACGTAGAGCTTTTTCTTTTTTCTTTTCTTTTTTTTTGCTCAAAGCAAGCACTCTACCACTTGAGGTATAGCTTCCTTTTTGGATTTTTGTGATTAATCGGAGAGAAGAGTCTCATGGGACATTTCTGGCCCAGCTGGCTTTAGGTTGGGATCCTTAGATGTCAACCTCCCTGATAGCTGGGATTGCAGGTATGAGCTACTGTGCCTAGCTTTGCACTCCTTTTTTTTTTCTTCAGACATAATTCATCCTAGGGCATCATTAATGGTAATTCTGTGCTTATACACAAGGTGTAATGGTCAACTCGGTAATATTTCCATCTTGTCAACTGTTATTTGTATATCGAGAGTTTTGTATTCTTGAGTTGTTTTGAAAAGCATCATATGTTGTTTTAGCTGATTTTTTCTCCTTTGCTAAAAGAGGAAGCTGTGCTTTGGAGTCCCTGATTGACTTCTTGTCCTGGCCACTATCCAGTGACCATCGTTCATTCTTCTATAAAGAACAAGAGCATGCGCTGGGCTGCTCCTGGGTCTGCTTCCTTGTGTTGAACATGTTGCTGCATATGATAGGATTTCTGTTTTAATTTCTGTTTTAATGACACCCATAGCTCTGTAGCTTGTGGGAGGAAAGGGGGCTGGGAAGATCTTGGGGTCCTATGCCTGAGGTCTCAGTGAACAGAGACTGACATGAGGATATTTGGATGTGTGAGTTGCCCTGAAATTCCCCGAGGCAAGTCCCATCGGATTCTTATATATGATAGTTCAAGGCAGCAAATTCACATTTTACTGAGAAGTTTTTTGTCTGTGGTACCAGGGGTAGGGGGTCTGCATTTTAACTTTGCTGTATCTTGTGTTTGGAATCAGGACAAGGCTGGTTTTGTGAAGAGAGTTTTCCAGAGCTCCCTCCCTCTCTGTTCTCTCACAGTGAAAATGGAACCTGCCCGGGTAGGGCCTGGACAGATTCTGTCCCTGGACTTTAGTGAACTGTGAGTGCTCAGCACAGGGGTGATGGGAGGTTCTTCTTTTCCTCTTCATCAGTGGGCGGCACCCAGTGAGGACAAAAAGGAGGCATTTGTGGCTGGATCTGGGTTAAATTCTCTCAGCTGAAATGCTGGCAGGAGGGAGGCCTTTGCAGGCCGTGTGTCATGGGGATGCAGCTACAGCTGGGATCACATTGGCACACAGTGACTGCTGGACAAACCCTCAAGCTCTCTGACAGGGGAACAGGGGACCACAGACCCAGCTCCAGGAATGGGGCATGGGACCACATACCTGGCGTTGGATTGGGGGGGGACAGGGGACCACAGGCAAGTTTCTCTTCTGTGTTCTCTTATTAACCCCTTCAGTTAGTTTATAAAACTCAATTTTCTCAAGTCCAGGGAGAAAGTCCTAATACTTTGTGCTATCATGTTTTTTCTTGTGTTCACTTTCTATATGCTTTAAAATTATCCTCTGGTGGTTGGTTATACCAGTCATTCTATAGTCTTCATTTGAATTTTATTCAAACTGCTCTAGTGTGTGTTCTTGTCTCTTTGAACTGTGCTCAAGGAGAAGGACTGTCTCCCCTGCTTGGCTCTGTCAGGGCTGCTTTGCCCGGATAGAAGCTTGCTCCCCCGTGAAGAGAGCTTTAACAGTCTTTATAAAGCTCTTAGACTTCCTCAAGATCTATGATAATGTTAGTCAGAAAGTGATAAGAAATGATCTTTCCACCAAGGTGCTTTTATTTGCAACTGGAGTAACATAACCAAATAGAACTCCAACAAAAAGTAATCAGATAAACATGTCAATTCTAAAAGAAATCCATAGAATTTTTTTTAAAAAAATTCAAAGATCAGTTCACCCATCCATTTTATATCAAGACTATATGACAAACTCCACAGATTCAGAAAAGAACAAACAGCCAACCCATAGATCAACCCTCTATAAAGTTCAGTTAAAAAAAACAGTATTCAGAAACATTGCTGCTAAGCAATAGCAAAGAAAAATGCCTAGCAAATCCTCACCCAGACAGCACATAAACATTGCTTTGACTGTCTTTCTAGCAAAATAGAACTCTCCAAATCCTCTGAGACATATTAAAACCTTAGGTAAAGCATCAGCTAAGGTAGCAGTTAAGAGAGGTACCTGTAAATGATTAATCTTTTAAGAAATGATTCATTTTAGCATGTTAACCAATTTGAGCACAGAAATTTCTTGTCATTTCAGAGCCATTGTCTTCTGTCTAGTAGAAAAATGTTATAGAAAGTTAGGTGACTGACTTGGAACAATAATTGTTTATATTAATTTTTTGTAGCAGTATCTGGGTTTGAACTCAGGCCTGGTGCTCTCCCTTGCACCTCTTTGCTGCAGACTGGTGTTTGGCCTCTGGAGCCACACCTCCATTTCCAAGTCCACCTTTTTTAAAATCTCATTGGTGAGATCTGATGTGAACTTCATGTAAATCCATGCTTTACAGAATCACCTCTAACTGGATTATCTGGGGGTTTTGGCCTATAATAATGTTTCTGGGGGTTATAATAGTGTTTTTGAGGTATAAAATCTTTCTTTTAAAATAAACCAAAATAAGTAGAAAACCATTCCAAACATCAAGGAATTTAAAACATGAAATATGCTGGTATTTCTGGCAAAAGTAGTGAACAAAACAGTATTAAGAAAAGAAATGGTTAAGTAGTTGTATTGCTGTTTATAAATGGGCAACAGATATAAATGACTTTAAATTTCTCAAAAGGAAAAAATGTGTGTTTGAGAAATATAGGTCACTTTAAATAAGGTAAAATAAGTACTTTTGATTATGTACTTCAACACTGTTTTAATGAATTAATGTTGAACATGAGGGTATGGGCATGAATCCAGTGGCTGGTAAATCTGACATCGAGACTGGCTAATGGTAACACTCCATAGACACGTGTGTTCCGTGCTTTGAGAGGGTTCACTGAAGACATGCACAGAACGCAACACAGTTGCTCACCAGGAAGGCCTTGCCTACTGATAATCTTAGGCTAATAAATGCAATTCATGCTTTTTTGTTTTACATGCCTCTCTATTTTGCTGTCAACTTCAAGTTGTCCATTACTGGAGAAAGCACCAATGAGGGAAATTGACGTAAGGAATTTGATTTTTAAGATTTAAATTTAGATTCACACATTCCAACTTATTTTGCTTCCAAAATAAAAATGTGAATGTGAAAAGGCAATAGCATTCCTTAGAGAGCACCTTGTTAGTTTGTAAAAAGAATAAAAAAGAATAGTTAAAAATCATGTATCATTGCTTAGCCTCAAGAAATGTGTAAATCCAACAGCAAGTTGGTTTGTTGGTGATATATGTGGTACTGAGGTTTGAACCTAGGGCTGCGTGCTTGACAAGGTAGTGCTCTACCACTTGAGTCACATCTCCAGTCCTGCTTCTCTTTATATTTTTGAGATAGGTCCATCGAACTTTTCTGCTAGGGCTGGCCTTAAAGAGTAATCCTCCATGCAGCTTACTGAGTAAGTGGGATTACAGGAGTGAGTCACCATCACTGGGCTGACTGCATGTTTTGGTTTAATTTCTCTTAAGAAAACATGCTCTGGGACCAGGAGTGTGGCCTACTGGTAGAGTGCTTGACTAGCATGGACAAGACCCAGGTTCTATTTCTCGTTATCATATACATAGAAAAGGTGGGAAGTGGTGCTGTGGCTCGAGTGGTAGAGCTCTAGCCTTGAGAAAGCCCAATATAAGTGCTCAGGCCCTGAGTTCAAGCCCTAGGACTGGCAATAAAAAAAAAAAGAAAAGAAAAGAAAAAGGAAAACATGCTCGATATCAAAGTACTTATTGCCTTTTGTCTTCTGAGAATATTAGAAAGCTCATCTCACTCAGGACCTTAATAACAAGTCTCCCAGGATTTTATTGAGGTTGTTGTGTTGGAACACAGAGCTCTTAAGGGCCTTTCCACACTGAGTCTCATTTCTGCTAATTCTCCGCTGAAATTGTTGTTTGAGGGTTTTCAATTGTTACCAGAGAACTGTGTTGGGAATTTGTTACAAGTTAAGCAATGATTCATTAAAAATAAAATGTCAGGGCCTGGAGTTTGGCCTAGTGGTTAAAGTGCTTGCCTAGCATGCATGAAGACCCGGGTTCAATTCCTCGGTACCACATACATAGAAAAAAGGCAGAAGTGGTGTTGAGGCTCAAGTGGTAGAGCTCTAGCCTTGAGAAAGTCCAAGGACAGTGCTCAGGCGCTGAGCTCAAGCCCAGGACTGGCAAAAAAATAAAAATAAAAAATAAAATGTCATCAGCAAGGTATAAACTTGACAGTGGGATGGGATTAGTCTTGGTGAGGATGGTTTTGTAGCTTCGCTGAGGCTGTGACCTAAAAGCATGGAACTGGATACATGGTTAGCAACTGCTCTGTAGGATTCCCTGAATTAGTGCCAACTCTTTTATTGCTCAGATAAGCCACAAGCTCATTATGCATAAGGAAAATATAAAAATGAAGGCTTCTGTGAATTATATCCACTTGATTTTAAACAGAAGTAGAGCTGTCCCATTTAACATGAGTATGGTGAATTAAACCTTAAACAAGTTGGTTGAGGCAAGATACAGCACCAAAAGAAATGAAGGAGAATACAACACAAATGTAATTTTTACAATAAATAGTAATAAAATACGCCATGATAAAATTTCAATTTAAATACATGAATACATTAAAGTCTTTCTTCCTCAATACACATTAAATAAGCAAAATAAAGAGTATCATTTTTACAATCATAGGCTTATTATGTTCAAGTGTATACACACACACACACACACACGTACACACACAACACATGCAGACACATTTATGTAGATTTTCTTTACTACCCATAACTTAGTAAAACCTTATGCTTCATTAGTATTCATTTTTGACAAGTTTGAAGCAATAGCTAACTTTGAGTGGCACCATCCCCCATTTGCACTTGGAACTTTCCTTTGTCTGGATTTTATTAGATTGTCATGTCCCTAGATAATTTTTCTCTTGCTTAGTCTTCTGGTCAGAATGAAAACCTTTGCTGGATTTGCCCCAGCACTATCTTCCATTTCATCAAATATAACCTACTTTTCTGGCATGATTTTGAGTGACATGTCTGGATGTTAGCTCCAGCTACATCAAAATAAAAGCAAAGATAGCTATCCCAGTAGATAATCACATTATTAGTGTAGTAAATGCTACTTTCAACAGCTATTTAACAAGTGAGACAATTCAGTAGAATCATGTTGAATTTGGTAGAAAAATGTATGAATTCTTTTCTCTTAGAAGTCTGGGCACTTTTTTCCTGTATCAATCGTATTTTTATTTAAATCAGATTTTAAAATATAAGTTGTACAAAGGGGCTTCAAGTCAACATGTCAGTTTGTGAGTATATGCTTTGTGACCAATGCTGTTCCTTCATGCCTGAGTCCAGGTAGCTCTGGGGAGAGAAGCAGGGTGAGGTATGGTACTGACCCAGAGTTGAGCTCAACCCTCCAGCATGAAGACACAGCCCAAGAGCACAGGCAGGGGGGAAATGCGTGTCTTACATGCAGACCACAGTGTTAAATAAGTTAAGACCAAGCACGGGCAACTGGCCTGAACAAATTTCCTGAGATAACATTAGCGTGGTACTTAGGAACGCCCAGTCTCAAAATAGCACTACCAGCCTGCAGGGGAAATAGCATTTTGAACGACAGTGTTCCTATCATTTGTAAATAGTACGTTCTAGAAAACACAGACATGATAAATATGTTGAATTTTACTTGAATAACATGGCATTTAGACATTGTGTAATTCCGTAAATTGTCTACTTATTGTGGTAAGCTAAATGCTTTTTGCTTTTCTTTCAGAAAAGCCTCTGTCCTGTCTAAAAGGCAGGGTGGTTATTTAATGCCTTTGCATTTTCCACTAAAATAGGGCAGTTTGCAATAAAAAAAAATCACAAATGGCTCATGTGCATGTTGACCGTGTGTGTGTGTGTGTGTGTGTGTGTGTGTGTGTGCACTGAAGAAATGAAATTGAAACAGGGAACAAAACAAAGGTCCTGTGCCTGCTTCACAAAGATATTTAAAATTAGAAAAAACACAAATTAACAAAATGAATAAAACATGAAAAAAATGATTAATAAAAGTAAAATAAAAGTGCAAAGACCAAGGTGTGAGTTCGTGTGGACAGAAGGAGGTACATCACAGCCCCCACGCGAGAAAGACTACAGAAAGGCTTACTCAATGCCTAAAATGAATTCATAGAAATTACTTCATATACCAAACATCAAAATGAAAATGTTTACAGACAACATGTCCTAAAACACTTAAGTTCTCTATGTGACTAAAATTTTAAAAATTACAACATCATAAAGTACTCAAATAAGCCTCGGAGGTAAGTCATCAAATCACTTTGATCAACGTGAGAAGTTTAGAAAGTTAAGACTGGCTGTAATGGTAAATGCTCACAAGTAACTTTCAGTTGAAAGGGACAGGGCCTAGAGGGCGTCACAACCCTATTAGGGGGTAACAGGGAGGGGAAGTTCTCAGGTGCTACAGACAACACACAGTAAAATGCCTGACCCAAGGCCAGGTGGGGTTGGGAGGAATTCAATGTGAGTTATTCTTCCTTTTTTTTAGATTTCAAGAGACACAAACATTCACTGAAATCAGCCCTTACTCTTTATGTAGGGACATTTCATTTTCAAAGTTGAACTGACCTGTGGATAAAATTTAAGACTGCAATTCCCCCTGCTGGTATGTGGGAAAAGCAGTTTCAATATTTACTGTAATTACCACCCCGAAGCATTGAACTTACATGCTGTCTGGAGTGCACCTGAGAGGAGTGGAGTCATTTTCTCCCCCTACCATGGATATGGTCATCTCTGGTTCCACACGGAGATAAAAAGGTTTGGGATGGAACCAAATGTTTCTAGAGAACTCAGGGCCATTGAGTTACCAGGTCATGCAATGGAGGGATTGGAGGGACACTTCTCATCTGGCCTGGAGGCCACGTCAATCATCCACTGGCTTCTGATGAATGAATGAGCACCCAGGAGACCCGTCTTTTGTGAGTGCAGCCTCAGCTGGCCCATGGGTTTTGCCATCCTGGGCAAAGCGGAGGCAAGAAGGCAGGGCTGCCTGCAGGGAGTGGGAGGGGAGGGCCTGTGCGCATACACTGGGCTTGGAGTAGACCAGACTGTGCCCTGTGCCTTCCTCAGGAAACAAGCGTGAGTCACTGGGGAGTCCCACACAGTGCCCTGCATCTCAGAGCATCACGGCTACCCTGCCTCTCACATCACCAGACAAAATCCAACTCCTGGTAGCAGCAACACACCAGTCAAGCAGTTATGACACAGAAAAAAAAAATCCCAAGCTATATAGTTAGTCAGAAACAGTACTGACATAGTCTGTAGAACCCAAATGAACAGGATTATAAGATAAGAAAATAAATCACAACTTTACATATATATATATATATATGAAAGTTTCAACTAAAAAAGTAAAAAAATAAACTTAACCATCAGCAAAAATGTCTATGAAACATTAAAATGGCAAAATAAATATCCTTGAATTAATCAAGAGGTAAAAAGATCAGTGACTTATTAATACGAAAAAATAATCTTTGAAAACATATAAAAACTTAGCCTTGTGACAAATTCAAGTAAATTTAGTATGTGTCAAAGAAGTTATAACTGCCCAGAAAATTCAACAAATTAAAATCTCAAGATATACACATAGCACCAAATTTTAAATCTATGTACACTTTTTGTGGGTGAATTACTTTACTGAGAAGATACATATGCAAACCACATATGCATATTGCAATTGAGTAATGTAAAAACACAGCACCACTGTAGGTATTGCACAGGAAAGAAAATGAGGGAAATCTATTTAATGCTAAAAAAATAAAAACCCAGTAAGTAAAATAAACTTGGAAAATAAATAAAACTTGGATTTGAAATGCACAGCAAAATTCCCTATGACTCATATGTGAATATATATGCATGCCACGTACATAGTACCTGGCCAGCAGGCCACTCATCTCAAGTGAAGACCAGCTCAGTCATGGAAGCACTTAGACACACCCTACCATGGCCTGCTCTCCCTGGCCAACTGGAGTGTGGGCTGTTTGGGGTGCAGGGCTGTGCGCCTTCTGGCTGTTGGGGCCTCTTGTGCACCCTGTGGGGACTGCTCAGGCTCCTTCTGGCCTGTCTTCGCTGGCACCCCAATTCTTTTCCACAGGCAAGCAGGCGACTTTTCCAGGCCACACAAATCCATCCTTCCCTTGGGTGATTGAGTAGGTTGTGTGGGAAAGCCTGAGGATGAGGTCAGAAAGCGAATGTGGCCCAAGGAACTGGCAAAATAAGCTCATTTGGCTTCCAGGAACCAAAGGCAGCTTGGGGGAAGTCTCCACCCAAACAAACACCTCCTAGGAAGACAGCTTTCTGCTGGCCAGAGGAGAAATTCAGTCAACACAGAAGGGTAGCTCTCCTGTGGAAGTGTTCATTTGTTCCTGCTTTTCCCCACTTGCAGTATGCATTTATTCCAGTAGCAATTGCTTCCGATTAAGCTCATTACAAAATCATTTCAGTTGTAGGCTTGAGAGTTTTGGGGCTCCTTGATTAAAAAAATAGTCTCCCATATTTTTATTCCAAAATGTAAGTGGAGCTCTTATTGCCTATCCATCTTTGTTTTCTGCATCGGGCTGGATGTAGGACAGTGGAAGAATTCTTCTTGTAAAGAGTGAAAAAAAATTGTTCGTCAGGAATGATGCACTAACTCAAAGTTCACAAAATGTTTACTAATGACAGTGACTTTAAACTCAATGATAACTTCAAGGTGAGTCTGAACCCTTAAAATTCAGAAACCACAGTACAACTGCAGGCAGTTGTCTACACACTGTACATCACTGTCAGACCACCAAATGATACTGTGCAGTTTCTTTTTGAAGAAGAATCAGTGACAAGATTTGCTCGCAAGTCACGTATAAAATTCTGAATAAAAAAAACATAGTAAGCCAGGCGCCAGTAGCTCATTTCTGTACTCCTCGATATGTCTGAGGCTGAGAGTGGAGGATGGAGGTTTGAAGCCGGCTCAGGCAGGAAAGACCATGAAACTCTTACATAAAAATCCATCAAAAATCCAGAAGTAGAGCTGGTTGAGTGCCAGCCTGAAGCTAAAAAGCTAAGGGATAGCCCTCAGGCTCTGAGTTTAAAACCCAGTTACTGGCATGTGCACACACACACACACACACACACACACACACACACACACACAAATAGTAACAATAAAGCAGAACATATGGAATGAATTTGGGAAATCTAATAATGTTGATTTGCAATTGCTATAGAAATAACACTCAATTTGTGGCTTTTGATGTTGGCTTACACACACTTAGAAAAAGAAGGAAAGAAAAGCAGCCCACAGATGAGGAGAGTTTCATGGCTTTGACACTGATCCAATGGCCAGGCTGAGTTGTGGGAAGTGGGTCTTGCTCAGGTATGCCTGAATCCCACCTGTCCTTGCTGGGTCTGTGGCACAGGGCGGAAGCAGTCTTCTGGGTTGCATCGCCCACTGGGGCCTGGTGGGCCCTGGGGTCCCGGGGCACCTGGTGAGCCTGGCTGACCCAGAGCTAATAGAACAAAAGGTCTGTCAGAAGGCTAGGCAGCCATGGCCCCATCTTCCAGCCTCCCACCGATTCCAGCCTGCATCCTTGTGTGAGAGGCTGCTGGTACCAAGCACACATCACCATTACCTGAGGACCCGGGAAGCCCAGGGCTCCCTGGCAGCCCAATGCCAGGCTCTCCTCGTTCACCCTTCTGTCCTCTGTAGCCTGAGAGAGAAACAGAGACACAAATGGGAAGGTTGTCCTGGAGAAACACGAAGAACCATTTCCAAGTTTAGGCCGTTTTGTGACTTCCTCACAGCATGAGTCATGAATTGGTGATCTGTGGTGATACTGAAGCATCAGATAGGGCCTAGTAAGGGGGACCTTTAAAGTACAAAACATCATAAAATACCCAGCAGGTCAAACTTTTGATGGTGTCATTTTTTTTTGATCATGGAGCTTGAACTCTGGGCCTGGCACTGTCCTGAGCTCTTCAGCGCAAGGCTACCATCTTACCCAATGAGCCTCGGTGCCACTTCCAACTTCTAGTGGTTAATTGGAGATGAGTCTCATGGTCTTTAGTGCCTGGGCTGGCTTTGAACCTCGATCATCAGACCTCAGCCTCCTGAGTAGCTAGGATGACAGGTGTGAGCCACCATGCCTGGCAGGTGATGTCATCTCTCTGTAGTGAGATGACTCTGGCCAGTCATAGCTTCTTGTCTGTGGCTATGACCCTGGAAATTGCTCTCACAGGTGCCCAGGTTCAAGGTAAATAAAGGAAGTCTACAGCCAGACACCAGTAGCTCACGCCTGTAATCCCAGCTACTCAGAAAGCTGAGATTTCAGAATCACAGTGCAAACCCGAAAAATGACTCTTTTCTCTAATTAACTAGTCCAAATCTTCAAGCAGAGCTGCGGCTCACATGGTAGAGCACCCACCAAATAAAAACAAAATAAAAACTCAGGGACAGGACCCAGGCCCTGCGTTCAAGCCCTAGAACCAGCACACATACACACACACACACTGGTATGATAGGTGCTTGTTCTTGGTTTGGAGCATCATCAGTCTTTGGCTAGGATCTCCAGGTCTCCTGGTTCCCATGAGCTCCATGTGGCCTGACTTCAGAGTGAGCTAGACTAATGAACAGCCAGCACAGCCCTCTGGCCATGGTGTACACATAGAAGGTAAACCCTAACTCTACTCCAACTGACTAATTCCTTATAATCTAAAAAAGGTCGCACACATGATTAATAAAGCTGGAGTGGCAGGGTATAGTGGCTCATACTTGCAATCCTAGCTTCTTTGGGGGTAGAGATAAGAAGGATCATGATCTGAGGCCAGGTCAGGCAAAAAGTTCATGTGAAAATCTGGGTGTCTCCACGCCTGTCATCACAGCTATGAGGGAAATGTAAACAGGGGATCTCAGTAGAAAATGTGTGACTCCATTTAAAAAATAACCCAAGCAGAAAGGGCTGGGATGTGGCTCAATGGTAGAATGACAGTCGCTTACCAAGAATAAAGCCCTGAGTTCAAGCACCAGAGCAACCAAGGGAGAGACAGAGGACAGAAAGTTACTCTTCCAGTGATTTTTCAAGCTGTGCACTGAGACTAGTTAAAACCCGTGTAACTTTGTCTTCCAGAATAGGACAAGTATGATTTTTTAACTGTAATTTGTTGAGGCTGGACAGAAGGCCTGGCCTGGGAGCACAGTTCCTGTATCTAGACATTGTATCCTATGTCAGGCTCAGCATGGAGACAGATGAGTCCTGGGGCACGGCCTCCACTGGGTGCCCTTACCAGAGTCCGTGTGTCTATCCATCCATGTGGACACATGCGGGGGCCACCAGGGCTTCAGGAGCAGGGTGGCTGGCTGGTTCTAACAGATGGTGCCTGACAGTGGATTCCAGATACAAAGTTGATTCAAATGCTCCAATGAAAAAGGCCCTATAATTCCCAGGCTAGGGGCAAGCCCTGCAGGCCCAGCCTCTCTGCTCTGTCTCTTGTGAGAGCCAACTCCTGGGCCAGGGTTCTCGAATTCAATGCCAGGCCTATTTGGCCACTTTGCTGTGATTAGTAAGCCAAATTCTTACAATGTGACTGTCAGAAGAACTCAGTCCAGCTAAATGTAAGATCATGTTGCCTGGTGAGCTGTCATTAGTGCAACAAATTGTCTTGCAAGCATAACTGTGGCTTTAAAATGTGAGAAATTGGGCCAGGAGTGGGGCCTAGTGGTAGAGTGCTTGCCTAGCATGCACAAAGACCCAGGTTCGATTCCTCAGTACCACATACATAGGGAAAAAAAAGCCAAAAGTGGTGCTGAGGCTCAAGTGGTAGAGCTCTAGCCTTGAGAAAGTCCAAGGACAGTACTCAGACCCTGAGCTCAAGCCCAGGACCGGTGCAAAAATAAATAAATAAATAAAAATAAAATAAATAAAATGTGAGAAATTGTATGAAGAATTCCTTTTAAAAATCATCTTTGAGAAGTTATATGAGGGCTTTCCCTTCCATACATGAGCTTGTGAGTATGACGAACCTTAATTCTTGTCTCTCCCTCTTCCTTCGGGCTCCCCACTGAAGAACCCCTTCCAGGTCAAAAGTGCAGGGCATTAGGGCTCAAAAACCTCTAATCCTAGCCACACAGGAGGGTAAGGTCTGAGGATCGCAGCTCCAAGCCAGCCTGGGAAACCAAGTCATGAGACTCCACACTAAGAAGCTGGAGGTGGAGCTGTGGCTCCAGTGTTAGAGCACTATCTTTGACCAAGATTCAAGCCCCAGGTCTAGAACACACACACACACACACACACACACACACACACACACACACACACACACGCACACACACACACACACACACATACACACACACACACACACTCAAAAGTTAATGTTTACAGCAGAAAGATCATAACCCCACCAAATACTTCAGATTTTAATGATTATTTGTACTACGATTGTCTATGATACTTCTTTTAGTTTCTTTGAGATTCTAAGATGATGAGTCTTACAGTTACTGTTATGATATTAAAGATATTTACAGTAGCACTTTCTAATTAGTTTTAACATGAAGTAGCTGCTAGAAAATCAGACATGGACACATACGTTGTACTAAATCACTTCATATATATTAGGCATACATAGATATAGATATATTCCCTTAATGGTTATTGGCATGTATTGAAGGTCAGAAATTAGTTCACCTTTCTTCCACCTTCAGACTTACCTTGCGGTCCAGGGTCTCCTGGGGGCCCAGGCAGTCCATCCTTTCCTGGTGGTCCCGGCCTCCCGTGGGCTTGAGCAGCCAACATGGCTGCTGGTAGCTTGAGCTGAGACAGGATCACAGCCATCCTCTCTTCATGTATGAAAGAAAAACAATTTATATCCTAGAAATATTTTTATGTCAATGATTTTTCAGAACAATAGACAGGTATTTTAAAAATAATTCAGCCCAACTACAAGAGCAAGGACTCAAAAGTTGCATACCCAATGCTATGGACATTGTACTGGAAATATAAACACAACTACCTAGACATAAAAACTTATGACTCTATAGAAATAATGTTTTATTACATAGATTAAAATGAATCTATGACATACAAACCCTCAACCTAATTTTGATTATGTTCTAAAATCTAAGTGCCAGTAATTGTATATAGAGATTCCCTTCCTGAATACTTGTTTGTTAAACACGTCATTTGAAATAAATTCTTTAATAAAAAAGTGAAAAAAATCAGCCCAATATAAATACATACAATTTACCAGGAGGTTGGAGTGCTGTTTGTAGTGGGACGTACAAAATAGATTGTACAGACAGAATTGCATTGCTCAGAGGGTCTGAAATTGTTTCTAAGCTGCAGCCATCTAGACTGGAATGACTGTTTATGAGTTTTGTGGAAAGAATTTAAGTTCTCATTATAAATATCTATTTTGTTTGTTTTTATGCTGGTACGGGGGAACTCAGGGCCTCAAGCTCTCTCTTAGCTTTTTTGCTCAAAACTGGTGGTCTATCATTTGAGCCACAGCTTTACTTTCAGCTTTTTGGTGGTTAATTGAACAGTCTCACAGATTTCTTGGCCTGGGCTGACTTTGAACTATGATCCTCAGATCTCAGCCTTCTGATTAACTAGGATTACAGGTATTAACTACCAGCACCTAACTTGCAAAATTGTTTTAAAAATGAATTTATGGCACTTTCCACTGATGTTGTAATTGTGTAGCTACTTGAAATATGTCCACAAATTCTCCAACAGTTGGGGCCAAATTCCTCTATTTTTTCAGTGATGGCTTGACCTTTCATTTCTTATGAATAGAGAATACAATATTTTTAAATCATTTATATGATCAAGATACATTATTAGCTTGATGCTAGTGGCTCATACTTGTTATCCTAGCAACTCAGGAGGCTGAGATCTGAGGATTGAGGATGAAAGCCATGCTGGGCAGGAAAATCTGTGAGATTCTTTTCTCCAATTAAACGGTGAAAGACCGGAAATGGAGTGTGCAAGTGGCAGAGCTCCAATAGTGCATGAAAAGGCCAGATGACAGTACAAACCCCTGTTTTTAAGACCCAATGCCAGCATTAAATAAAACAAAAGCAAGGCACACCCTTAGACAGCTTTAAAAAGTAACCATTTACCCCCCAAATAAAATTAAGGAAAAGCTGCAACAGATAGTGAACACTAGCTGAGTTAAACAGACTAAGCAGTCCCGTACTGGCATTCCTGTTATAAAACAAGCAGCGTAGACCCACAGCATCCACAGGCCTGAGCCTGGACAGACTGGGCCATGTGGGGGTGTCCATGGATGCCTTAATCACCACAGCCATGAAGGGATGAAGAGACAGAGTGAGGAAGTGACACACCTCTCCCCCATCTGCCTGGACACAGTGGGAGTGAATACCCTTGCTTCAGCAAGTTAACAGACAGAGCAGTTGTGTAACCCTCGGGGAGCCAGGGCTGTCACACCATCACAGTGACTGTAAACACATCCTCCATACAGGATATTAAAGTAGTACTTGATTTAAATATATAAAATGCAGTAATCACAATTTGAAACTTTGCATAGCTCTTGAGAAGCTATTTCCATACAAGTTCTATTCATTTGAATACCTTGAATACTTCACTGTCTAAACACAAAGATTCACATTACTAGTGTTTTCTTTCCAATGTGAGAATTTATTGGCACTCTTTGTGCTGTTTAAAAATGTTTTTAGCGGGCTGGGAGTTTGGCCTAGTGGTTAAAGTGCTTGCCTAGCATGCATGAAGACCCGGGTTCGATTCCTAAGTACCACATACATAGAAAAAAGCCGGAAATGGTGCTGAGGCTCAAGTGGTAGAGCTCTAGCCTTGAGAAAGTCCAAGGACAGTGCTCAGGCCCTGCGCTCAAGCCCAGGACTGGCAAAAAATAAAAACAAAAAAAGGTGTTTTTAGCAAAGTTAAATTATTTTAAAGCTGTAAACGGCTTTAGGATACTCTAAGAAATAGTCATTTTGTATAAGGCTAATTACCTCCCTCTGAGGCCTATCCCTAATCCTCCAGCGTGGAAAGTGTCTGAGCAGCCACATGAAATTCAGAAGTCCTAGTTGTGCTTCCTTTTTCAGGGATGTTTAGTCAATTAATCTCCTTTTAGCTATGCTTTTTAATGAGACAGCAAATTAAATTTCATATTCAAGTATGTATATACCAGACACTCACATTCCACCTGCCCAGGCAAAAATCACAGCCATCATTCTAACCAGTGAGTCCACGGTGAGGCTGCCCTGCAGAAGGACTCTCCAGCACCATGTAAATATGTATGTATGTATGTATGTTTGTATGTATGTATGTATGTATACGTATAGGCATATATTTCTCCACCTGTGGTTGGTGGCACAGCTATCAGGCCATCATCTGCAGATTTAGGACCAGATCACAGTCCATTTTAGTCATGAAATCATGATAAAGGAAGGAACTTACAAATCAAGCTTCTCACAAGGATCAGGTGAGGATTCAGATACATTCACTCCACAGATGAGAGAAAATTAGGGGTCTTAGGGATCTTGGAGAGAACTTGAAGGATAGTCATAAGACTCAGAGACACTGCCCTATGCAGTTCAAGCATGAGGAGAGGAAGTTTCAGGGAGTGAACTTAACTTGGGGTAAGGAAAAATTCTTCCCAGAGGACCTAAGGGTGCTTTCTCGAAAGGTTGCTCCTAGGTCACCTTTCCAGCACATGACTGAGGTGGACACCATAGAGAGGAGATGGGGACCCAGAAATGTTACAAAGCAAAGCTAACCTTCAAAAATCCTCAGGACCTCTTGATTAATATACTTTTTTATTTCTTCATATGATAGAGCATCAGCCTAAGGAAGGAAAGAATAGTGTTACAAGAAAGCGTAGAGCACAAAGGAATAAAGACCAGAAATATCAAAATCTATATACTTAACTATTGTAGAAACACAGTTAGCCAGCAAAATGCTTTTGTCACTGGGCTCTAAGGTGAAGTCAAATATCTTTTGCCAAGGATATTGGGAGTAAGTTGAAGGGCATAATCTCTTTAAAAGCTTTGGCCTGGAGTCTGGACCAGCTATATGAACATTTTTCCTGCTAACTAAGCAGGACAGCTTCATGTAGTTAGGAAAGACATTTCTGCTATTTCACTTTAGAATGTTCTAGAACCCATCTGGCACTATCCAAAAGTTAGCATCATGATCACAAATCAACTTCTAATAAACGTTCTTTGGCCAGGAGTGTGACCTAGTGGTAGAGTGCTTGCTTAGCATGCACGAAGATCCTGGTTCGATTCTTCTGTACCACATATACAGAAAAAGGTGGAAGTGGAGCTGTAGCTCAAGTGGTAAAGTGCTAGCCTTGAAAAAGCCCAAGGACAGTGCCAAGGCCCTGAGATCAAGCCCCAGGACCGGCAACAAAATAAATTAAATTAAAACAATAAAAGTTGATATCTTGGTAGATTCTCTACCATTCTTCACTGCAAATTCCTCCCTTGGTTTCCACACTGAGTGTGTTACTGTGATGATAGTTTTATGGCCTTCCTAACATGATGGTGAAGCTGGACCATAATCTCATGACCGTTCCTCACAGGATGATGCTGATCTATTTGCAGCAGCCAGTTCACTTGGAATGCAAGAATCTAAACAAGATGGTGTGGTGGACAGCATGGCTCCAAGAATGCCCTACTGAAAGCCTGCCTTTTCCCTGCTCTTGGGAAAAATGAGCATGAGTACATGCATTTCATACTAACTGTTGGCCCGAATGTGCAGTGTGTAAAGCTTTATGTGAGCGGAGATAAGGAAACTGTTTAAAAATAAACCACAGGGAAGGGGGGAGGGAAATGGGGACAAAAACATGAGAAGGGGTATCAATGTTAGTGAAGTAATGCCCCTTCTATCTGGCGAATATAATGTAACCCTCCTATTAATTACAATAAAAAATTTAAAAAATAAACCACAAAAATGATGGGAAGGGGTTTTGCTGTTTATATATCAGATCGGATCAGGGTATGTTCCTATCTTCTCCTGCATTTTTCAGATTGAACTCCTCTGAGCAAGGGCTACAACCTTGAATCTGGAGAGTTGTATATAAACAATGCTCCAGGCTGCTGGATCCAAACACACTAGCTTTGACTACAT
The DNA here is from genome assembly GCF_031878675.1 of Megascapheus bottae. NCBI lineage: Eukaryota > Metazoa > Chordata > Mammalia > Rodentia > Geomyidae > Megascapheus > Megascapheus bottae. The sequence continues at coordinate 58,469,069 of NC_143516.1, forward strand.
GCTTTCTCTCTCTAAGCGCCATCAGGGTGGATGTATTCTAACATGAGCAACAAACACACTTGGCTTCCTGTAGGACAGAGAGACTGTGTGCACAGCACCGTGTAAGTGGGTTTTAGAGTTAGCTAGACCTTGGTTCACCTGCTTAGTCAGTTGCTGACATTGGACAAGTCAGCACTTTCTGCCTTTATAAAAGCAGGGAGGAACGAGATCAAATGAGGTAAAGCCAGTGTGGCAAAGAACTTCAACCACCAGTTTCGGTGTGCTTTAAGTATACAAGCAACATGATCATTCTCAATACAATGCCTGCAGTGCACAGCTGACTATCTGCCCGTGGACAGTGAAACAATGAGGTGCAGAAGCAGGTGTGATACATCTGGAGCAATACATTTGCAGCTGGGTGATACATCTCTGCATGGCCAATGGAAGCCAGGCTCACTGAGGCTGCTGGCACCACTTACCGGAGTGCCGGGGGCCCCTGGGGGACCTTGGTGGCCGGGGGGTCCTGTGGAGCCCTTGTCTCCAGGTGGCCCCATGGGCCCCTGGGCCCCCTTCGTGCCTGCAAGGCCTGGCTTTCCTCGCTCGCCTTGGAGCCCTCGGTCTCCTGGGATCCCTTGGTCACCCTGTTTTGGGGGAGAAGAAGCAATCAATGACCTTTTCTGGGAAGTGTCTGCATGCATCCTAGTCTTTCTTCACTGTGGGGCATTGGATACTGACTTAAACTATGTAGCACAATGTTGAGAAATGAATGAATGAACTCAAGTAAAATGCTTAGGAAATGCCAGGCGCCGTGGAGTCATTTTCGGTGTACGTGTCATTGACAGTGAGCGCAGTGCCATTTCCCTTGGGGAGCAGATGTTTGCTGCCTCTACCAGCATCCACCCGCAGGCCTGGGCCTCTACTTGGTCATGAAGGGGCCTCCTGGGCGGCTTCCTTGTACAGAATCACTGGGGACACCTCTCCTAACCCTGGAGTGGGCCTTGTTGGGCCCCTAGGTTTCGTTTCCTGAACTCATGTTCACATGGGCGTGCACATGCTGTTGTTTACCCATCCATGTGGGTCCTATACAGACAATCCTAAGGAGGAAGGAGAGGCAGTGTTAAGGCCAATGCAGGTGTCTGAGACAATTAGCAATAGCATCGATACAAAGATGGCGATCTTAAAATAACCTAAGATCTGTTGATAGTGGCCCATTTTACTATCTAGTTATCAATAGTACTAGATAGTATATAACAGGTGCAAACAAACTATACTATTTCTAAGTTATAATTAACACTATAAATTAATATATTATCATTCATTTATACTATTAAATATTATAATAATAATGCCCACTAATAGTATACTAGTATATTAGTAAAATAATACATTAGAATACTAGTATATTGGTTTATTAGTATATAGTATATATATTATAGTATATAGTATATAGAGTGATTGAATATAGTATTTTACTAGTATAATAGTATACTCTCTACTAATAGCATAAGATTGTTATTTATAATCGTATAAATGAACTATTGTGTCTGTGGAGTAAGATGTCAGAAGAATCTAGGAATTAAGCCACATTGCATGTGTCTGTATCTGACAGCACAATTTCTTTAATGTTGTTGTTGGTGGTGGTATGTGTATGTGGTTTTGGGGCTTGAACTCAGGGCCTGGGCACTTTCTCTTAGCTTTTTTCTCAAGGCTAGCACTCTACCACTTGAACCACAGCTCTACTTCTGCTTTCTGCTGGCTAATTGGAGACAAGAGTCTCAGGGGCTTTCTTGCCTCAGCTGGCTTTGAACCCTGGTCCTCAGACCTCAGCCCCCTCCCAAGTGGCCAGGGTTGCAGGTATGGGCCACCAGCACTCAGCTTCCTGTAGCCTCTATGCTGCAATGTGTCCCTGTGGAGTGGCACAGGAGGTGGTGGTAAGGGCAGGGTTTGCTGTGTAGCCCGGAGTGTTTGACCAGCTGCAAAGGCCCAGGAGGTGAGGGCCTCAGCAAGCATAAACCCTGCTTGTTTCGGCCCAGTATTTTTCACTGTGATTACTTTTGTGTTTGTCTTGAATTAAAAACAATGGAAATTAGGGGACCATTAGGGATCTTGGGATGAGGAGAAAAAGAAGCCATGTAGAAATGAAATGGATGGCCCAGATAGTGGCGCTGCCATCCCAGTCACTGGAGGGTGTGCACAATGGTGGCACCCAGACAGCGGGGTGAGACACAGACATGCATGGCAACCACAGCAGTAAAATACATACACGCTCTCCTTTGGGGCCTCTGTCTCCAGGCCTTCCTGCGATACCCTGGAAAAGACATGGACAGGGAAAGTCACGCCTAGCCAGGTTTCTTGTCAGTCTTACCATGCTGTTGGCAGATGTTCTAGAAAAGCTTATCCAGAAGAGATTTTGTACTTCACAGTTTAAATGAGTTTTCCATACCTGAGAACCTGGTAATCCATCTTTTCCATTCATTCCCTATAAAAGACAAAAGTGATTTGTATTTCTAATTCTGCACTGACAGACATGAGTTCACAAGGGTGTCATCTTAAGGACAGTTCCTTCCTTGTACTGTTTATGAGGGTCTGACAAGTCAGTACAATAAAAGGGCTCTGAGTTCAAGCCTGACTGTCATCTGCTAGTTCCACACTTGGGCACATACACCAAATCTCAGTAGCACCAGCAACTCACACCTATAACACCAGCTAATAAGGAGGCCGAGGGCTAAGGAACGGGGTTCAAAGCCAGCTCAAGCAAAAGAAAGAAGGCTCCTCTCTCCAATTAACCAACAAAACATTGAAGGTGGAGGTGTGGTGGAGCACCAGCCTTGAGCAGAAGAGCCAAACAAGAATATAACCCTGAGTTCAAGCCCCAATACCAGCAGAAAAGAGAGAGAGGCAGACACATCACACAGAGAGAGAACGAGAAAGTCAGAGATAGAGACGGAGATGGAGAAAGAAGTTTACAGGTTGTCCTATTGCTTCAAATTCCTGCCAAGAAACTCCCCCTTCCTCACATTTTGCCAGAAAATATCAGCTCTTTTCTTTAGGGAAAATAAATAGGGAAGAATATTCTCGTCTTTTCTTTTCCAGCTCCCACAACCATTTTTAGCCCATTTTCTGCATTTCTGCCCCTCACTCTGTATCAGGAAGAAAGGGCTGTGGCTCTGCTGAGGTGAGACCAATTTCTGTTCTTTACTAGACAGTCTCCATCTAGTCTCTCTCTCTCCCTCTTTCTACCTAGCCTGGCTTCAAATCAAGGCCCTCAGAGCACAGTCTCCAGTGTAGCCAGAATTACAGCATAAACCACAGTGCCTGGCCCCATTTAGCTCTCTCCCAATTCCCTGACCCTAATTTTTTAAATTTATTTTTATTCTTATTGTTACTGTAGACTTGGTATACAGAGGACTTACAGACACCTGGTTAGCATGCTCCCCACCTCAGGTCCTCGGCCCCTCCACTGAACTCCCCCCAACTGTACTCCTGGCGCCCACCCGGGCTCAGTGCTCTTCCCTCAGTGCATCTGGGGGGGCGGGCAGATGCACACCACAGAGCAAATGCACACCCACACAGATGCACACCACAGAGTAGGTGCACACACAGAACAGATGCACACCACAGAGTAGGTGCACACACAGAACAGATGCACACCGCAGAGCAGGTGCACACACAGAACAGATGCACACCGCAGAGCAGGTGCACAGCACAGAGCAGAACTTGACTGCCCTCAGCCTTCATGTCAGGATGCCCAGCCAGGAATGGCCACCTGGGTGATGTTGACCACGAAGTGGAGCAGGCTGGGTGTGTGGGAAGGGACTGGAGAGAAGAGCTTCTGCTTCCCCCGCAGAGTCCCAGGGCTGTTGTCTTTGGGTTTGGGGATTGTTATGTTTTATCTTATTTTTTTTAACTCTGCTGATAACACTGCGACTGAAGGAATGAGCCAACTTCTCTGCACTTAAATCTATCACCTTGTCCACCACAGAGTGAGACATAAAGACACAGCACAGAACTCCAGCCACTCCAGAGACCCCCTTGCCCATTCATTTGTCCGAGGCACTCTTCTTCCTAAGCCTCATGATTTCCAAGGGGGTGGGGCACAAGGGGTCCGGGGAGGCAGTGCTAGAATCCATGCAGCAGGCTGCCATACTCACTGGCTTTCCCGCAGGTCCCTCAGGTCCAGGGAAGCCCACGTCTCCCACGGGTCCTCTCTGGCCCTGCAAGGGTGTCCCCAGAAAACATCAATGGCCAGCAGTGCTCTGATATGGCATGCCTACAACAGAGGTCGTGGCCACTCACCGGCTCGCCGGGGACTCCTGGAGGACCAGGGCTGCCAGGCTTTCCCTGGTGAAGCAAAGCAGAGACATGTCAGGAGACTGCTTCCTGCACTTCCACCTCCTGCCCTCTGCTGGTTCACGGGAGGTACAGGCCACACGGGCTTCTTACACTGGCTGGCTTGGAACCGTGCTGTGCTGCTCAGTTATCAGTGGCTGGGGCTGCAGGTGAAAGCTGTGGGGCCCACCATGTACCCTACAATCCCGTGACGCTTGCCCCAGATGGCAGAAGCCTTGAAAATTCGATCAGACTAGAGGGCAGGAGTGTTTGGAGCTGGAGCTCACTCTGAGGTATGGTCCTGAGTTGTGGATACCTCCTGCTCCAGGCAAGTAACCTGAGGCAAGAAAACTATGTGTGTGTTTTGTTTTTTTTTTCCAGTCTTGGGCTTAAGCTTAGGGCCTGAGCACTGTCCTTGGACTTTCTAAAGGCTAGAGCTCTACCACTTGAGCCTCAACACCACTTCTGGCTATTTTTTTTCTATTTCTATGTTATGTGGTACTGAGGAATTGAACCCAGGTCTTTGTGCATGCTATGCAAGCACTCTACCACTAGACCAAACTCCCGGCCCAAAAACTGTTTTTTTTTTTTTTTTTTTTTGCCAGTCCTGGGCTTGAGCTCAGGACCTGAGCACTGTCCTTGGACTTTCTCAAGGCTACAGCTCTACCACTTGAGCCTCAGCACCACTTCTGGCTTTTTTCTATGTATGTGGTACAGAGGAATCGAACCAGGGTCTTCATGCATGCTAGGCAAGCACTTTAACCACTAGGCCAAACTCCCGGCCCCATCCAAAAACTGTTTTTAAAGGTGAAAACAAAGAGCAGCAGTCTTGCTGGCACTGGTGGCTCACCCCTGTAATCCTAGCTGCTCAGGAAGCTAAGACCCCTGGTGATGGAGGTTCGAATTCTAACCAAGAAGAAAAATCCCTGAGACGCATCTTCAATTAACAGCAAAAAGCAGGAAGTAGAAGCTTTGTGTGAAAAAAATCAAGCTACAGTGTGAGGCTCTGCATTCAAGTCCTAGTACTGGCCTGAATGTTTGCATATGAACACATGTACACACACACATACAAACACAAATGTACACACATGCAACATACACACACACACACACACACACACACACACACACACACACCACATATGCACACGCACAGACCGCACTCTTAACCTGGGAGAGGCCTGCAGTTTTAAAATTGGAGGTACTAGCAATCTGTTGCCAGTGGAGTTGTGGTGATGGATGGTGGAGGGTGAATTGTGCAAGCAGAGATTTAGCTGTAATGTAACACATCCTTGTGTGAACTCACCGATACCCCGGCTGCTCCTGGGGGCCCAACTGGGCCTCGATCTCCCTGTGGGATTAAAAGTATAAAACACCACTCATAATGGTATCTCTTATAAAGTCAATGTCCAGATACAGTTTTTTGTTTGGTTAAGTTTTTGTTTGAATTTGATAAATACTATAATATGAGCTGACATGAAGATAGAGTGTAGGTAGGAACTTGACAAAGTAAGCGTCCCACTCTGCTGGATGTCTTTTCATTGTCTCCACTGAAATCAAATAATAGTTGGAGTGAAAAAATCATGATAATTCTGTGACCTATATTCAATAAGATCTGCTGAATTAGTCACTATTTTTATTCTATAAAGCAATTCAAACAAATCATCAGTTGGAGAGTTCAGTACATGGGAGCCAACTGAAACTGTTTCTGTGTAGGATGAGAATAAAAGTTAGAATCAGACTTTCTTGGTCCCCTCTTCTGGAGCGTTCAATTGTGGAAAAGCAGATTCCTTTTCAAGCAGTAGAGCCTTGTAGAGATGGCTGATACTGCTGATCAACGAAATGCAACCTTGCTGGGGCAGACCCACACCAAAAAGAAACTTCAGGGCTTCACCGAGAGTCTGGAAGGAGATCTGATTGGATGGAAAGATGCTTTGCTCTTGGAGAAAAGACGGTTTGTGAACGTGTCACCGCTGTCTGAATAACTTATAAAGCTAGTAAAAATGGTTACAAAAAAATAGACCTTCCCTACGATCCCGCCATACCACTTCTGGGCATCTATCTTAAATATCATGACCCAAGATATGATAAGGACACCTGCTCAGCTATGTTCATCTCTGCACTATTCACAATAGCCAGGCGATGGAAACAATCCAGATACCCTACTGCAGATGAATGGATACAGAAAATGTGGTATATATACACAATGGAATTCTACATAGCCAACAGACAAGATAAAATAATGGCATTCGCAGGGAAGTGGATGAATCTAGAGCAAATCATGTTGAGTGAGACAAGTCAAGACCTAAGGTGCATGGTATCCTTAATATGTGGCTATTAAATCCAAAGAGTACAAGAGCGAGGACTCAATAACTGCATACCCAAAGCTATGGACATGGTAATGGAAATATAAACATAACTATATAGACATAAAAACCTATGACTCTACAGACATAATGTTTTATTTCATAAATTAATATGTTTCTATGACATACAAACCCTTAGCCTAATTTTGATTAAGTTCTAAATACTAAGTCCCAGTGATTGTAAATAGAGATTCCCTCTTTGAACACTTGTTTGTTAAATTTTTCATTTAAAATATGATGTAAAAATCAACGTTAATAAATTCTTTAATAAAAAAATGGTTACACAATTGCAGTTGGAGCCAAAGATATAAAAATTTATTGGGATAATAAATGAAATAATAAAAAGAAAAATAATAAAAAGCAGTATTATTAATATATAAACATGTAATAATTATATAATATATATAATATAATATAATTAATAATAATTTAATAATTACATAATTAATAATTAAAATGACATACTGGCAGAAGAATAACCAGTGTATCGCCTTCATAGAATATAAATCTCAGAAAGAAGCTGGCATTCATAATAAGATTTTAGTAAAGAAAGACTTGTATCACTCAATGGATAGATTAATAATTGGATAACTTCTTTGAAAGTATCTAATTTCTCTCTTTGCATCATATCTCATACAAATTCCACATGACATAAAAGATAAAAACAAAATGATATAAAATATTTTTTTTTAAATTCTGGCACTGGTGGCTCACATCTGTAATTCTAGTTACTTAGGAGGCTGAGGTCTGAGGATTGCAGTTCAATGAGATTCTTACCTCCAATGAACCATCAAAAAATCTGGAAGTAGCACTGTGGCTTAAGTGATGGGAACCAGACTTGAACAAAAAGGCTAGGAGACAGTGTTCAGGCCCCAGTACCAGCACTAAACAAATAAATAAAAACTATAAAAGTGCTAGCTCTGCTTGTGGCAATCTGTCAGTCCAAACCAAAGTAAACATTTTCTGTACAAATGTGAAATAAAAGAATAAGGAAGAGAAATAATATTTCAGAACTGACCATACTAAAGTTGTACTTCTAGGCCATGCGTTCAGCCCCCAGTATCCCACTCTGTCTTTCCACATATCATCTCTTCTCCAACATGCTGCTTTCCCAGGAGCTATTGAACATGCTGCCTTCACCTCCTTTCCTCTTGGCTATTGAAAGACATTATTGTAGCACTTCAATTCCCTCTTTCTCCTTCCTACTTCTCTCCCACCCTCCCTGTCTGTATGTCTCTGCCTCTACCTCTCTCCCTCCCTCCGCACTCCCTCCCCCCTAAATGCTGAATGGGATCATTTCTAACCTCTGTGCTTACCTTTGCACCTGGAAACCCTTCCAGTCCTGGCAGCCCCATGACACCCGGCTCTCCCTGTTCAATAAAATCAGAAGCATTTTTTTTTCTTAATTCATTCTAACACTGGCTACATGTTAATTGATAATTTAACAAATAAATGGTTTTCTCTGTTTCCTCCCTCCCTCCCCTTTTGGCGATATTGGAGTTTGAACTCAAGGCCTCATACTCAACTGGTACACTCCTATGTGAGCCATGCTTCCACACTTGTTCTAGTCTAGTGATTTTGGTGACAGGGTCTCATAGACTTTCTGTCCAGGCTGGCTTCAAACCTCAATCCTCTAGATCTCAGATTCTGAGGTAGAAAGATTACAAGAACGAGTCACCAGTGCCTGGTGGTATGACCTATTTTCAAGCAATGCTTTACTACATTTGGTATAGGATAGTTTGATATAGTTTGAAGGTAGTCTGAGAATAAAATCTGTTCTTATATGCGCATGGTGGCTTTACAAACACATTGATAAAGAGACAAAGCTCAACAATAGTAATATTGCAGCTGACTCATCTTAACAATAAAGAACACACAGTCAAGACTCAATGTATGGTCTGCAAAATCAACAATAAAGAACACATAATCAAGAACTCAGTGCACGCAAGGTCAAGAAGAGAGAGGGAAAGGATGTGTTTAGAGGGCTGGGAGAGAAATTGAAAGGGATGATATTGATCAAGATGCAGTGTGTGCTGGTGAGAGTGCAAACTTGTTCAACCACTATGGAAAGCAGTATGGTAGTTCCTCAAAAGACTAAACATAGAGCTCCCCTACGACCCAGCAATTCCACTAGGCATTTACCCAATTGTCCAGAAACAAGGACATACTAAATCCACTAGCACAATGATGTTCATTGCAGCACTATTTACCATAGCAAAGATATGGAACCAACCCAGATGTCCCTCAGTTGATGAGTGGATCAACAAGATGTGATATTTGTACACAATGGAATTCTGTGCTGCTGTCAGAAAGAATGACATCGCCCCATTTGTTAGGAAATGGAAAGACTTAGAAAAAATCATATTAAGTGAAGTAAGCCAGACTCAAAGGAAGATAGGCTCAATGGTTTCCCTCATTTGTCATAATCAGTAGAAACCTTGGGCTCTCCTAGCAGAGATTTTCAATAGAGCAAAACCTAGATACATAAGGACATGTAGTATGACATTAAATGAAAGGACCTCTAGGATATAGAAACAAAAGCCAAATAATGAGTGATTGTTGTCCTTAACGTACTATGCTATCTCTCATCTCTTTTGCTATCCCTTGATTATCTCATATTGTTACAGTATCTTACTTTGTTATCTGATATATTGGATATATTTGTATTTGGTTATTTGAAATTGGATAGGGAAGGGGGGAAAACAAGATGAGGGGTGGGGGTAGGGGGAGGGAAATGGGGACCAAGACATGGGAAAGGGTATCAATGTATGTGAATTAATGTACCTTCTATCTGGCAAATATAATGTAACCCTTTTATTAATTACAATAAAACTATATGAAAAAAGATGCAGTGTGTTCACAAGCTGCTTGGCTAAGTGTCAATTCATTTGTACAGCTACTTAAAGATAATAAAAGAAAGAGGAAGGAAGGAAAGAGAAAGGAAGGAAGGAAGGAAGGATGGACAATGGAACACAGCTGGCTCATCTGTGGTTGCTGGTATGCTGTTTCTCACAGGAGTCACAGTGGCAGGGCCCCTCTGCCTGATGCTCATCTTTCAACATGTAAGGATCTATTTTGTAAATGACACAAAGCATGGGAGCATACATACCACTGGGCCAAGATCTCCTTTTGGACCCTGTAAGAAATATATGTAAAGTCATTTTTAAATAATGTCAAGCAAAATGACAAGAATACAAGGCATTTTTGTCCAATTTGCCAAGGTTTGCTTTTGCTAGTTTGGATTTGAAAGTGAAGGTTAAGAAACCACTTAACAAGACTGCCTGACACTGTCTTACAAGGAGAGACACTATACTAAGTTGTGTCCATCATTTTGACTGCGTTATTTTCCCCATTTTATTACCAGTCCTTTTACTCCTTTCCTCCTTTGGTAACATTTGGTCCTTGTTACTTGTATTTTTCAGTGAACATAAGAGGTATGCTGGACCAGGAATTTGGCCTAGGGGTAGAGTGTTTGCCTACTATGCATAAAGACCCAGGTTCGATTCCTCAGTACCATATACATAGGAAAAAGCCAGAAGTAGTGCTGAGGCTCAAGTGATAGAGCTCTAGCATTGAGAAAACCCAAGGAATTCAGACCCTGAATTCAAGCTACAGGAACAGAAAATAATAATAATAATAATAATAATAATAATAATAATAATAATAATAATGTGTGCTAGGAGAGAAAAGGCAAGACTCACCGGGGGGCCGGGTGGACCTGGAAAACTGGGAACATTCACACCTCCCTTAAAAAGAGGAGGAGGAAGAGGGTAAGAAAGTGTGGCATCTTGCCTGGGAAATGATCTCAGGCCAGGCTCACTCGAGTCAATACCTGGATTTTATACAAGCTTCCCATGCCCTTGCTGTCACTCAGGTACATGCCCTAGGGAGAAAGGAGAGGCAGGTTATTGTAGCAGTCCCACCTCCCAGCACAGAATGGTGTCTCCTATTCTCATTTCTCATAGCACAAGTCACTTATTTTCCATAGAAAATTATTTTATCACCTTTAAATAGTTGAGCAACAAGATTTGGATGTTTGTGAGTGCCATGCATTTTGATCCATGTCGCCCTTCCATGGCTCTCCTCCACTCCTAGCCCACCCACCACCTCAACCTGGAATTCTTCATTTAAAGTTTGTTTCCTATTTTATTTTATTCTATTTTTGAAGTGGATTGGATACACTTTTATTAGCTGCTACAAAGCTGGTGTAGGGAAAGAGAGAACAGTGCCTGGCGCAGACATGCTTCCAGCCACAGCTTGAACAGCGGTCATCCCTGACAGACAGAGGAGACTCTAAGCCACGTTTGGGGAAAATATTATTTGCTCATTAAAATTCAGCTTCAGATCATCAGTGCATGCTATGTGTCCACAGCCTGCAGTCTTGTTGCTGGGACTGGCTGGTGCATGGGAGGGGGATGCCCTAGGGACCAAGGTTTCTCTCTTTCTCCTCACATCAAATAGGAAATGAGGCAAATTCACAACCCTGTGAGGCTGTTTCTACAAAAACAGGTTTAGGACTTCCTCAGAGAAGAGACACATGAAAATAAAATCCCCAAGTAATCAACACACTTAAATAACAATTCATTCTTCAGTTTAAATGATCCTACATTTCAACATTTAGGGAAAATATGGCATTTGGAAATGGTTTTATTTGTGTGCTGGTACTGGGGTTTGATCTCAGGGCTTTATGTTATTGCTTGACTTTTTCACTTAAGGCCAAACTCTACCACTTGACCCATGCCTCCACTTGCAGGTTTTTGCTGGTCCAGTAGCGATGAGACTCTCACAGATTTTTCTGTCTGGGCTGCGTTTAAAATGAGATCCTTAGATCTCAGCCTCCGGGGTAACCTCCAGGACAGCAGCCATGGCACCCAGTATGGCATATAACAATGCTAGTTTTGAACTGTTTAAAAGGGATAAAGGATCTTTGGAACATTCAGGAAACTATTATCCTTGTCATAATTTTCCCACTCTATTGTAAAATTGGCGGAGCTGTCATGTCACCGTTCTGGTTGATGACACACACTCGTGCTCAGGCACTACAGTTTGCACATCTTCAAAACATTAGTCAGAGTAAAAAATCCTCACGTATTCTGTTATTTTCCTTCCTCTGAAAATTACTAGACACCTGCTATTCCCTAAAGGAAGGATACTTCTGTGATTGCAGAGGACCTACCTTTTCCCGAGGTTGTACTTAATATACATCTTGGAAAAAATTGATAATAAGACAAATGTACGTTTTGTAAGACATTATAAACTCCTGGGGCCCTTCCATGAGCCCCTGATTTGTTTCACTGATCTTCCAGAGTATATTAGAGCTTGCACTCCAAGCACGTTCTGCCTTGATTTTTTTAGACAAAGGAGGAAGACGTACCAGAACAAATTTGGTGAAGTGGAGATCTCATCTCTTCGTGTGTAAAAATGTGCAAGTGCGCACAGGCTCCTAACGCACCCTGCCATGTCGAGAAAACAACTCCCTTTCTCCCTTGGAAATCCCCCAGGAATGGAAAGGAGCAATGTTTGACCTCTACCTCTGCTGGGCTACCATCCCAGTGTGACCCCACGAGGGGGCAGACATGGCTCACAGAGTAGCTCCTTCCTCCTTCCAGCCCTCAGACACTGTCCCAATGCTTGCTGTGGCCCCCAGGCCTGCTGCAGCCATCAGGGTGCCTTTGATCCATCCTCTGGGTGCTGTGTAGGTAGATTTGGCTCTCGCCTCTGACACCATGCAGGGCCAAACACATACACCATAATGTTGGATTTCTAATTGCAATTAATAATGCCGTATTTAAGAGCCAACTCATCTTGTCAGAGAGGATCTCTACTTTTTAAGCTCCCTTCACGAAAGGGAGGCTTGATGCTCTCCCAAGTCCCCCAGACCCAAGGCAACTCTGGGAAGGCCAGAGAAGGTGAATGTGAGCATTGAAGCTTGGGGCTGAGCTACAGAGGCCAGAGGAGGTCTCGCTGTAGCTGCCACTTACATACAGGCACAGGTCTCTGGAGACTTAGCGCTGAGAGATCTGGAGTAAACACATAATTGTTACATTTTAACCTTGAGAGAACTCACAGGTGGTCCAGGAGGTCCAGGGTTCCCAGGGGGGCCTTCACTTCCCTGAAAGGAAACAAAGGCCCAGATCACTCCACTGGGATTGTAGGTTAGCACTGCTTGCTCAGAGTGTCATAGCTGAAGCCCAATGTGATTGCCCACTTTCCTTTCAGGCCCGCACACTGGAGCAGTGCAGTTCCTTCCTCAGCCTGGCAATGGTTTCCAGGTACCCGACCGTGCCCATCCTATACCCTGGCACGTCAGCACTCTGTGAGCTCCAGGACAAGGTTCGATTTCAACATTGCCAGAGGAGTCTCTGGCCTCTGGAGAGCCTGGGAAGCCCAGTGAGCACTGCAGGTGGAGAGATGGTGGCTCTGCAGTGCTGTCTGGATTGCCAGCGCCAGGGGCCTAATCTCTGCCCTTGTCATCTCTTGGAAACCAGCAGCACCAGCCATGTGATCTGACTGGAGTAGAAAATCGCAGCCCACCTGGGTCGGTGGGAGGAACACTGCTGTGTTCCCTCCTTAGTGCCAGACTTTCTGACCCTATCAGACACATTCTGCAAACCGCGGGACCGCGGGAAGAGTAGCAGTCCCCACAGTGCACATGGCATTAGCCTTCCTCGAGAGAAAAGAAAAGCTGCAACTAGCATTCTGCAAAATGCAGTTGAAACCTGAAAAATGTTTTTCGGAGTCCAGAAGGTCCATCAGCACTGATGGGGTTATTGTGGCCTTTTCAGTCTTTAGCCAGTTGTGTACATACTTGCATTGTTTTTGATAAATAGCCTCACAAAGTCTTTTAAGTCTATTTCAGTCTCAATGCAAGAAATGGTTTATGAAAAAAAATAGTGTCAGTAAAACACACAGTCCGCTTCCAAAATTTGATGAAGGGCTTCATGTCAATACCCACTCATTTTCTATTAACACAAGAAATCAAGATAGCTGGACTCCAGCAGCTCATGTTGTGATCCTAGCCAGGCAGAAGGATAAGAACTGAGGATAGTGGTCCAAAGCCAGTTCAGGCAGGAAGGTACATAAGATTTTTATCTCCAATTAACCACCAAGAAGTGCAAAGTGGGGCTATGGCTCAAGTGGTAAAGGACTAGCCATGAGCAGAAAAGCTAAATGATAGGGCTTAAGCCCAGAGTTCAAGCCCCAGTACTGACACAAAAAGAGAAAACAAGGCAGGATAAAAGGGTATGCTTAACAGGAAGAAGAAACTCTGGAGTTTCCTCTGCTTTGCCTCCACGAGGGCAGGCCACCAGGCTCAGGGTAAAGTGCTTTGACAAGGCAGGCCCTCCCAGGCCTGTCACCACTGGGATTGCAGGGGTTCTGTCATGTCTCTGAGGCACCAGACCCTGTGTACCCACTGAGAAGAAGCCTTTGATTCTGCATACAAGAAACCAGTTTCCTTCCCGTTTGTGCCCCAATAGCTTCAAAGGCCAGGCCAGCGTGACTGAGCGTTTCCACGGAGAACAGGCTCTTGACTGTGCAAGCCTCTGCCCGTGGGGACAAGGCCAGGCTGGCGAGAGGTGGGGAGAGGGGGCGACAGGCACACTGCTTGCTTCACATTCCAGTAATGTCTTGTTGCTCTGGAAGTGGTGTTTGGAATCTGTGCTGGCCAGGAGGACCCTTGGGCCACAGCCAGGCTGCGCTCTCAGGTGTTTGGCATGTAGGGGCCTGCACCCTGCCTGGCCCCGCCTGACCCCTGCCTGGCCGTGCCTGGGCCTGGACCAGCGAGGCGTTCCTGCTGAGGCCAGGCTGGAGCTTCTGTCCTCCCACCACCTAAGCATCCCAGGCCACATGGGATGGGAGCCTGGAGGCTCCTCCGCAGGGCCCCACCTCGCTGACAGAGGCCGGAGTCTGAGATCCCAAGACCCAGCCTGGATCTCCGTGCTGGCCGATCTGCACCAGGGCCTCCGCCCAGGCTCCGCATCCAGGAACCACTCACTGTGCCCAGATCAGCTCAGCCCCACCACCTCCCGCTTCCCCGGGAGACCCAGCCCTGGGGAGGCCAAGACCCGAGTAAGGCCGGTTAGAGTCCCCACCCAGCACTCCTTCCCGCGGGGCTCGGATGCCCGGAGCCCCACACTGCCGGCCCCGCGCCCCGCGCCCTGAGCCGGCTCCGCACCTTGTCGCCTTTGGTTCCGGGGGCACCGGGATGTCCACTTCTCCCCGGCAAGCCCTGGCAGGAAGAAAAACAAGTGTTGTTTTGTGCATTTAAACGCAGAAAACGGCCAAGGGGTCTTGGAATTGGGTTTCTGACTCCTCTGAAGGCCATTTGGTTCTAATGGAACCGCTAGGCGCCCGGGCAGCCACCCCTGAGGCGCAGCCCAGAGGGGGACGCCTGCCCTGGTAGACACTTCTTCCCCCCAGCCGGCTGCCTTCGTGATCCTAATTGGAGCCCTTGGGTGCATGGAAGAAGCTAGCCTTGCTGTTAGCTCGTCGTTTGCATAACGTCCTGCCTTTCTAAATGCGCTAAGACTTCACTAGGAATAAACATGTTAAATACGCCAAGATACTGTAGCGTTAACAGTGTGCATATTGAGTTATGTGATCCGCACTTTAGCCATTGGGAAATAAAATTGAATTTGAATTCTTTGAAAATAGAGTTGGCCATGATTTTCCTGCTTCTTATCACAACTCCTTTTCGTAACAATTAATTTAAAGCTAGATTTCCTGTGTATCTTGAGTGAAAACATGAATGATAAACATGTGATTTTATGCCAGCACCGATGGCTCACTCCCGTAATCACAGCTACTCTACAGGCTGGGATGAGGACTGGGGTTGTAAGCCAGGACAAGCAGAAAGCCTGTGAGTTTTCAATTACCACCAAAACCTAGGAATGGAGCTGTTGCTCAGGTAGTAGAGCTCCAGTCCTGGGACTAAAAGCCATGCAAAGAGAGCAAGACACTGAGTACCAGCCCTCCTACTGGCACAAAAATAATTTTATCATTCAGAAGTTTAAGAAACAGGAGGGAAAGGATCAAAGTTTGAGTCATGATTAGATGGCTAGATTTAGCCAATAAAACATTATTTGCAAGAAACAAACTAAAAAATGAATTTGCTAATGTGAAATTGAAATGTAACTGTATGTTATTTGTGTTGGACTGGATAATTACCTAGAATAAATTCTGAGTAAATGGCTAAGTTTGGCAGGTGAAAAAAAAAAAGAAAGAAAAATCCTTATAGAAAGACAGAATGGCATGGCCGGAGGTGTGGCTCAGATAGTTCACTAGTCGAGTGGAAGCCTGAGGTTCTGAGTTCAGGCTCTGGAACTGGAACAAAAAGAAAAGAAAAGAAAAAGTCAAGTGCCAATGGCTCATACCTATAATCCTAGGAACTCTGGAGACTGAGATCTGAGGACCATAATTCAAAACCACCCAGGGAGGAAACATTCTTGAGGCTCTTATTTTCAACTAATCAGCAAAAAGACGAAAGCAGAAATATGGCTCAAGTGGTAGACCACCATCCTTGAATGAAAACTCCCAGTGAGAGAGTGAGGCCCTGAGTTCAAACCCCAGAAGAGACAAGTAAACAGAAAAGGATAAAAATGGATAACCAAAGACAGCAGCCACAATGATATGTTTTGGGGAGCAGCAGAGCTTTGATCAAAATAGTTTTACAGTTTACATACAGGAACAAATAAGTTCAATCATCTTTGTTCCATTTTTTTTCTCTTACAAAATAAATTCTCAGCCTGTTTGCCATCAGAACATCACTTCTGAAGGCTAATGTCAAGAAATACCAAATTTTATATTCTGTCTTCCTTGTCTCATTGGTCTCTCTGCAGCTTGGGTCTGAGGTGACTGCATAAGGGCTGGAAGTGGGGGCAGGGGTGGAGGTGGGGTGGGGGTGAAGGTGCAGGTGGAGGTGGAAGTGGTTGATGGGGTGGGGGGTGAAGGTGGGTGGGGCTGGAGATGCAGGTGGAGGTGGAAGTGGAGGTGGGGTTGGGGTGGAGGTGGGGTGGGGGTGAAGGTGCAGGTAGGAGGTGGAAGTGGAGATAGCGTGGGGGTGAAGGTGAGTGGGGCTGGAGATTCAGTTGGAGGTGGAAGTGGAGATGGGGTGGGGATGGAGGGAGAGGCAGCCATGGTCAGAGGAGGACCATGGTCAGACAGTACTTACTGGAGGTCCAGCTGGGCCTGGCATGCCAGGGTCGCCCGGACTTCCCTGGAGTCCCTAGGAGAGACAGATGCCACCATAAAAACCCCTTACAGGCACTGGAATTTTAGTGAATCAGGTATTTTTTAGTGTTGATGGAGTGTTAAGTGAAGTAAGTCAGGCTTAGAATGACAAAGGACACTCACGTGTGGAAAATCTAAATTATGCACATCCATGAAAACACACCAGGGTCACATGCACTTATATGCACATCAACTGACAAAAGGATGGATGGTCCACATAAGGCCAGATGCCAGTAGTGGGACTCCTTTGAACAACTAGCCTACAGCCTAACACAATGAGTACCAGGAAGTGGGGACAGTGTTGTTAGGAATCAGTGAGGTGGAGGAGGGGGCAGATGAGTGAAAAGTGGAGGGAGGAGGGGGAGAAGGCAGTCAAGACACGCCATGCACACACATGTGAGCAGAGGTCCATGCCACAGGATCTGGGATGGGCTGGGAGACACAGGAGAGAGGCAGAAGGGGCTGAGCTGATCAGAATGCATTTGCATTCAAACTCACATGTTGATTTAAAAATCCCTTTGTGCAACCACCTAAAGTTACTAAGTAAAAATAAATGGGAAGGGGCCTGGAGCAAGGCCTAATGATAGAGTGCTTGCTTAGCATAAAGCCCTAAGTTTGATGCCCAGGTACCACAAAAAGAGAAAAAGCTGGAAGTTCTGCCATGGCTCAAGTGTAGAGCACTAGCCTTGAGAAAGCCCAAGGACAGTGCCCAGGCTCTAAATTTAAGCCCTGGGACTGGCAAAAATAAATAGATAAATAAATAAATAGGAAATATGTTCATTACTAAGACTTAAACGTATACACTAGCTAATCAAGAAACAGGGTGCTTGTCCAGTCAAGTCTATGTCTTTCTGGAGTCTGTGACAAACATTACCCAGGCTGTGCTGTGGCTCACTTTGCCTTCTGTCCCTGAGAATATACAAAATGCCCATGCCAACATACATCAACATACACAACATACAAACATGCAATTCAGGCCAGTAGAATGCCTTTTATGGCTTAAGCATAAAAATAGGTTTCTCCTCCTTTCTGTATTTGTAGGATAATTATAAGAGATACATTTTAAAATTATAACAGGTAAAATTAATATATATATTCATGAAGAATTTGTAAATTAGTCAATTTATGAAGTTAACTTAGTTTCTTTACCAAGTGTACAAAGAACAGATTAGTTAAATAAATTACATAAAATCCATAATGTAAAGCATTTACAACTTGTTCCTTCTTTGTGCACTGGGGTTTGAACTCAGGGCCTCTATTTGTTGACAGGCCCTACATGAGCCACACCCCAGCCCTTCTTCTCCTTCCCAGGTTGCTCAGGACTGCCAACATATGCCCTCCCTGGAGCTGGGGTGATGGCAGGTTTTGCAGCTATGAAATCATGGATATAATTCAGACAAATAAAAGTCACAGACATTATACAGCACAATCCGAGTTTTTTAAGCAATTACAAATTCATTTCCTAATATACAAGAGTGGTGGTGATTTTTCTTGTCTTGTCATGACAAGCAAATCAAGGTTTTCTTTGGGAACTTTGGTGTCCACTAAGCTTCAGAATTTTTAATTTTCAGATTTCTTTTTTTTGTGACTAGCTCTGTGTGTGTGTGAGTGTGCATGTGTGTGTGCGCGCGCGCGCGTGTGTGTGTGTGTGTGTGTGTGTGCGTGCGCAGGTTTGGGAGCTTGAACTCAGGGTCTTGCAATCTGGCTTTGCATTTTTGCTCAAGGCTAGCATTCGACCACTTGAGCCACATCTCTATTAAAGAAGAAGCTGCACATTTTGAGTATTATATAATATTCCCAGAAATAATAGCAGCATTTTAAAAATAAACATAAATATTTCTGTAACAAAAATGTGATTTTCTGATAGAGCCATCCCATGGAAGTTTAGGTCAGAATTTGCTGTCAGATGATTTTCGGTAAATGTGGGTTGTTTTCTTCGTTTCCAGAGGCTCTTTGGATTTGTAGCCTGGCTGAAAGGTTCTGTTACTATACACCACAATCCACCCTGGGCAGTGCACTGGAGGAGGAAAAATTCCAGTCTTATTTGGCATTTTTGTGTATTTCCAAATTTATGTAGTAAAGTTAGGTTATGTCTACAATCAGGATAAAGTGAGTACCCTGTTAGCTGTTCCACACAAATCTGAAATTCATCAAGTTCTAGGCTGAAGAGATAGGAATACATGAAAATGAGTGGATTTCTTCTCCTGGCTCAGGGACATAGCCCTGCCCTATCATACCAAAGGCTTTGGGTTCAATGTCATGCATGGCCAAAAACATGCCATGCTCTCAAGTGAAGAGCTTTGCTCTTCCAAAATTTCTTTTCTTATTGAGAAAAGATCTTTCTTACATTGTCCAGATATTTTTATAATGGAATGTCTGTGTGCCTTACTGTTATGCAATATGAGTTTCTATACACATTATACACAGTTAGTTGAAGTGGCCAGAGTGACATTACTGCAATAATTGTTTCTAAGAGTTCTAGAGGATTGTGAGCAGGATCAAAGACAAACCTCAGCCTGTCCATCCAATAAAATGAGATGTTATTTCAGGTTTATTTGTGCAATAGGTTATGGAGACATACAAGAAGAATCTCTGTGAACATGCTGAGATGCTGTTTCTCATGTAATAAGTATTGTGCTAAAGCACATGTGCGCTGTGTTAAAGAACAAAAACATTGCTGGACACCAGGGGCCCATGCCTGTAGTCCTCGCTACTCAGGAGTGTGATATCCAGAGGATTGTGGCTCAAGGCTATCCTGGACAGAAAAGTCTATGAGACCTCATCTCCAACTAATCAGCAAAAATCTGGGCTGGAGGTGTAGGTCAAGTGGCAAAGCACCAACTGAGGAAGCATGCTGAGTAAATGTGCAAAACCCTTAGTTCAAACTCTGGTACTTACAGAAAATGAGTAGGCTTATTTTTCCTTAGGATTATATAAATTTCATTGGTATACTCTGTGTGTGAGAAAGGGACTTTGTATTTCATATTCATTAATTTTATGAGTTTATAACTTTGTAAATGGAAAGGAAAAATTTTCTGTGGAGAATGGTAATTTTCAATAAATGCATATTATACATGTTATACTATAAATTTCAAAAAGTTGTTTCCATATATACATGTGTAACATATACAAATGCATATGCACTTTAAAAATTACTTTTAGTCTATACTGTGTCAGTTTAGAGATGCTGAGTGAGTTGTTTTTTTTTTTTCCAATCCTGGGCTTGAACTCAGGGCCTGAGCACTGTCCTTGGACTTTCTCAAGGCTAGAGCTCTGCCACTTGAGCCTCAGCACCACTTCCGGCTTTTTTCTATGTATGTGGTACCAAGGAATTGAACCCGGGTCTTTGTGCATGCTAGGCAAGCACTCTACCCCTAGGCCAAAGTCCCGGCCCCTGAGTGAGTTTTTATGCAGTCTAATTTATAACTTATTAACTTATGATGACCACATTAAACTTTTAAATAAGCCCTAGTCCACAAATTAAAAAAAATCTTATCAGTCTTTCTCTGAATAAGCAAAATTCTATAGTAAGGATAAAATTACTCCAGATGCAAAAAACTGCAAGGAGGTAATTCTAGAAGAAAGATGGTCCTTAGAGAGGATAAATATGAATCCAGGGCAGTCATTTCAGTGTACAGTGTCAAATAAAATATAAATGAAAGGTATAAGTGTGTGTGTACTCAAAATGATTCGACCCAATTATTTCCCTACTTTGTTATTTTGATCTTGCAAATCATAGCTAAGAATGCTTAATTTTTCTATTACTGTAATTTATGACTAACAACATTTTTCACATCTTGCTTATCAATTAGTATCCTTAAATACTGTCAGAAGACTTCCATTTCAAGCAAGAATTTTCTCTGACCAGGAGTGATAGCATCTTGTACATTCTACCTGGAACTGTACAACTAAGTCTGTGAAAAAAACATGGGCAGCAACTTCTCTAAGAAGACAGTTGATCCTTCTAAATTCTGAAACATTAAATTGATTTTTTGTGTGGGGCAGGAGATAGGTCTTAGAGCCTGGGCACTGTCCCCGAGTGCTTTTGTTCAAGACTACCATCCTACACTTTGAGCCATAATAGTTCCACTTCTGGTTAATTGGAGGTAAGAGTCTGAAGGGGACTTTTCTGCCTGGTGTGGTTTTTCACTGTGATCCTCAGATCTCAGCTTCCCCAGTAGCTAGGATTACAGGTGTGAGCCACTGGTGCTGACTTTAAAGGATTTTAAATAAAGAAGAGTCTTCAAAGAGGCAGCCATCTCTGCATGTGTTCACGAAGAACAGACATGGGTGCTTTCTTGAGATGAAAGCCATGCATGTGTCAACAACACAGCTGGCTGGCCAGTTGGAAATGCATATGCTCTTGATAATATACCTAAGAATGCCTGTGTTAAGTTTTATTCACTTAAATTCACAATCATGGAATATTGGAACCCAAGGAGAATACATGATTGTTGATATTGCATTGAATTGTCTGAGACACAAAATATTTATCACCCTCTCTTCTTTCTTATTTCTAGGCATAGGGTCAACTAGTCCTTCAATTCTCTTAGAATCTGGGACTTTCTTTGATGAATTTCTTCTTCTTCCTCCCCCTCTCTTTGATCATGATAAAGCTAGACTTGTTATCTGCCACATGAAAATTGAGAAACTACCTTGGATACATTTGCTTTCTGCTTTAATTTTTCTTGTTTCAAAATCTGAAGGACTGGTGTCAACATGAGTTGACACTGAATATTGAAACTCGGTCAATATGTCAGTCCTTCCATATCCATATTCCTTCTGTTTTGTCAAAACAAGGACAAAGCCAGGTGCTGGGCTCACACCTATAATCCTAGGTACTCAGGAGGCTGAGATTTGAGGATAGTGGTTTCAAGTCAGCTCTGGCATAAAAGTCCCCATGAGACTCTTATCTCCAGTTAACTGCTCAAAACACACCCCTCCACTCCCCTACCACCCCCACACACACCAGAAATGACACTGTGGCTCACGTGGTAGGGTGTTAGCCTTGAGCACAAAAAAGCATCTAGGCCTTGAGTTCAAGGCCCACACTGACAAAAAAAAAAAAGACAAAGAAAAAGAACCTTCCGAAACTGGTGGACCTCGCCATATAATGAGTTTTGTGTACATTTTTGGGTATTCCACACCAAAGTATCTGTATGGGCTAAGCACTCCTAGCTCACACCTGTCATCCTAGCTGCTCAGGAGCTGGATCAGGGTTTGAAGCCAGCCCAGACAGGAAAGTCTGTGAGACTCCAATCTCCATAGGACCACCAAAAAGCCCAAAGTGAAGCTGGGGCTCAAAGTGGTAGAGCATCAGACTTAAACACATAAAATCTTAGGGACAGTGCCCAGGCCCTGAGTTCAAGTCTCAGGACCATCACACACACACACACACACACACACACACACACACACACACACACACACACACACACACCTATGTAGGTACACATATGTGTACACACACACATATAAAGTGATGCCACACATTCCACTGAATAAAATTATCAAACTGACACTTGTTAAATTGCTTTCTGGACTGAACACTTTTTTTGGTCTTTGTAACAGCTTTTTAAAAAAATCAAGAGACAGGAAATCCTGTTGCAGATGATCATTCCCTTTTAACTATTTTCCAGAAGCTTGGGGACAAGGATATTCTTTGTCATATAGACTACTGAATAAGCACCCTAAAACCATAGAGAATATAAACAATGAATTTCTGTTCTGCCAGAGAGCAAAGCATTGGTCAGAATCAATGAAAAGTAACTGCTAGTGAATTTAACTAAGTCAGTTATCAGAATGTCTGACCTCCAGTTACTTACTGACCTCTCCACTATTGCCTGACCTCCAGTCACTTCCTGACCTCTCTGCTCTGGCCTCTCAGTGGCTTCTGAAGATGTCTTGGATGTAGGCAGCTGAAAGCTGCTGGACTACTGAAGTCCACCACTGCTGGGTGTTGGTGAAACCCTCAGCAGAAAGCAGTAGCTTATTCATGCTCACTTTCAAAGGAAAAATGTCTTAATGCTTTATTTAGAGATGAAAATAAATGTTCTCATTCCTTCATATTTAAACTGGAAAAAAAGCCAGACCTTAGTTTTCTAGAACGCAATCATATTAATTAAAAACAATAGCACATGATGGCAATTTGTAAAGTGAAATGTAAATCTAGCTAGAAAATTAAATCTACGTTATGCTGTCATAATTGTATACACTAACACCAAGGTTAGCATATGCCAGATGGCTGACTTTCATTAATAACTATTTTGTTATCTTAAAGGAGTTGCCATTTAACAAAGCAGTTTATGAATAGTGTGTCTTGATCAACGTCCTCCTTCCCATATTCTCATCCATCCTTCCCAATCCACCCCTCCCCCACTCTCAATTCTGTATGGTGTGTGTACACTGGATTCTCCGCTGTCTTCTCCCCCTCTCCTCCCCTGCCGACCTCATCCTGCCCTTTCCAGTACCTGCTTCTAAAAACAGGTAAACTAACAATCCATCCTTCTAACTGGTTTTTCTAGGAGTTCACATGAATTACGCAGGAGAACATTCTGCAGCTTAGAGAAGGGGGATGATTCCGTGATCTCAGAAGCATGTGTGGCATGGGTCCTGCATCCCATGTGGAGCAGCTCCTCTGAGCCCATCCAGACAGGGCCTTCTCAGCTCTCCTGAGTGGACATGCAGCCCAAGGCCACGTAGGCGGCAGCCTGGTACCTGGTCTTAGGGAAGCCTATTGAGTGACAGGTCTGCCTGCCACCCCTCAGAGCTAGCCCAGAGTCCCCTGTGGTGGAGCTCCTCTCCCTCCACTCTCTCACTTGCTTGTGGCAATGCTAGAACTGTCTGCTGTGTGACGCTGCGAAGGCATCCTGGACGTGTCACCTCTCTGCGTTAGTTCACTTGTCAGCAGATTTGGATCATTGGTGACAAGCCTGGACATATACTTATGTTAAGTATGTTAATATGGAAACAAAGACCCATGTAGCCTCTGTTTGTATTGGTTTGGGCACTTGACATGAGCTGTAAAGAAATGGAAGTTGTTCAAGTGAGGCGTCTGCTGGGCGGGGGCCTCTTACCTCATCACCTTTCTCCCCCGGTGTTCCAGGGTAGCCTCGCTCTCCTTTGATTCCCTGAAAAGGCAGGTAGTTCAGCTAGAAGCTCCAATAACCCCAGTTTTCACTTTTTGAAATGATATAAAAAAATCCTCCATCAGAACCCTGTGGCAAGGTAATATGGACAGAGTCCAGGAGCAAACCAATAATAATCTTTGCAAATCTCTACCTTGCATTTCACACAATATCATATATATGTATATATAATGATTTTTGTGCCAGCACTTGGGTCTGGGCACTGTCCTTGACCTTTTGCATTCAAGGCTGATGCCCTACCACTTCAGCCACAGCCCCACTCCTGCCTCTTTGGTAGTTAATTGGAGATAAAAATGTCATGGACTTGCCTGCCTGGGCCAACATTGAACCACGAGCCTCAGATCTCAGCCTCCTGAGTAGTTAAGATTACCAGCATGAGCCACTGGCACTCAGCTTAAAAGAGTATTTTAGGGGGCCCAGAAGCATGACCCAGTGGTAAAGTGCTTGCCTAGCATGCATGAAGCTCTGGGTTTAATTCCCCGGCACCACATATACAGAAAAAGCTGGAAGTGGCCCTGTGGCTCAAGTGGTAGATCATTAGCCTTGAAAAAGCTCAAGCACAGTGCCCAGGCCCTGAGTTCAAGCACCAGGACTGGCAAAATAAGACTGTATTTTAAACACTATAAAATAGTACATTTCTCCTTTTCTTCCACCCACAGTGAGTATCCACAGAAGTGTCCACACATATGGCGCTCCACGCACACACACTGAGAGTCCACAAAGACTTACACGCACACAGTGAGTATCCACAGAGACTTACACACACACACACACACACACACACACACACACACACACACACACACACACATGCACTGAGATTCTACAGAGGCTTCACAGTGAGAGTCCACAGAGACTTACACGCACGTATGAGAGTCAACAGAGACTTCCACACACACTGTGAGAATCCACAGAGATTTACACACACACACTGATTGTCCACAGAGGCTTCCACATATGCAGTGAGGGTCCACAGAGGTGTCCCCACACACTGAAAGTCCACAGAGACTTCCACAGAAGCTTCCACACACCCTGGGAGGCCAGCGCAGCTTTATTACCTGTGGCCCTTCCCGGCCGGGGATTCCAGGAAGCCCTCTTGGCCCAATGTGGTCCTGGAGGAAAGAGCAGGGAAGAACTGAGAGCAGGTGGTCTATGAGGGGAGGGGTCCTCAGCTGGGTCAGTCCCTTACCTGCCTGGCCGCAGACATATCCTGCCCAGGTTCTCCAGCAGGGACCGTGGCTTGGCAGTTACCACAGAAGTTCTAGTGAGAATAAAGTCAGTTATGAGAGATTCACAGACAAATTATAAATGGGGTTTGGGTTTGGGGATTTATGTGGGTGTATTTGTGTGTGTGCATGTGTGTGTGCATCTACATGCATACCAGTACTGGGGCTTGAACTTAGGTCCTTATGCTCTCATTTGTCTCTTTCCACTCAATACTAGTGCTCTACCACTAGTGCCATACCTCCACTTCTGAAGTTCTGGTGGTTAAGTGAAGAAAAAGTGTTTCAAAAAGTTTTTGCCTGGGGTAGCTATGAGCTTCCTATATGAACTTCTTCATAGCTCAGCCTCCTGAGTAGCAGCCGGGATTATAGGTGAGAACCACTAGTGTGGCTTGCCCATGAGGCTTGAGCAATTTTGAGGTCTCTGTTCTCACATGTATTTATCTGACAAGAACGACACTTTGAGGAATTTTAGTTTTACAAAGTTCATCAATAATATATCCTTATGAATTTATGAAGTCTTATTCAAATATATCTCAGATGACATTTAAAAGATAGATTTTCTTAAGGTACTATACTATGTTATCTCTCATCACTTCTACTGTCCCTTGGTTATCTCATATTGTTACAGTATCTCACTTTGTTACCTGATATATCGGATATATTTGTATTTGGTTATCTGAAATTGGATAGGGAACGGGAGAAAACAAGATGAGGGGCGGGGGAGGGGGGAAGGGAAATGGGGACCAAGACATGTGAAAGGGTATCAATGTGTGGGAATTAAGGCACCATTTATCTGGCAAATATCATGTAACCCTTCTATTAATTACAATAAAAATATATTAAAAAAGATAGATTTCCAAAGAAAAAACCCTGTGCCTCAAAAAATATAAACTAAATTTCTATTGCTGAGTAACATTTAAAACAGGAGCTACTAGTTGGATGCCTATGGCTCATGCCTGTAATCCAACTTCTCAGGCAGCTGAGATCTGAGGACTATGGTTCAAAGTCAGCTCAAGGCATCAAAGTCCATGAGATTCTCCAGTTAACCACTGAAAATCTGGAAGTGGAGCCATGGCTCAAATGGTGGAGAACCAGGTGGTCTTAAACAAAAAAATCTAAGCAAGAGAGTCAGGCTTGAGATCAAGTCCTATGACTGGCAGTAAAACATTTTTAAGAAATAGCAGGTGCTAATGGCTCAGGCCTGGAATCCTAGTAACTCAAGAGGTTGAAATCTGAGGATCATGGTTTAAAATCAGTCTGGACAGGAAAGTCTGTGAAACTCTTATTTCCAATTAAAAAAAAGCCTACAATGGAGCTTCAGATCAAGTGGTAGAGCACCAACCTTGAGTGAAAAAGCTCAGGAACAACACCCAAGCCTTGTGTTCAAGCCCTAGGAACAACTGCCCTGCCAAGAAAAATCCCCCAAAAGGTGGGGGAGCTAATATTGGAGGTTGAGATAAACAGCTATGAAAGAGCTTATACTACAATAAAATAAGACAGAAAATGTCATAGAAAGAAAAAAAACTGGTAGGAAAAGATTTTTCCTTTGGAAGCAAAATTGTGATGTTCTTCAAAGTTCTAAACGTTTTGTCATCAGGGACCAGAACTTGACCCTTATGTCAGATCCAGGAGATAGAAAATATAAGTGGAATTGCCTTTCTAGGATCTTCTCCATAACTTTTAGCAGATTTTCTGAGACTTAAGTGCCTGAGCTCTTCAGATAAACTTCAATCTTATCACTTCTCTCCAAGGAAAACAGCAGGAGGGAAAAGCCCTGATAAAGGCTTGCTTGTAATAAGTTTGTGATCACAAAGGCAAAGACATATAATTAGGGCCACTAAGTCAAGGAGACAGAAGGCTGAGACTAGGGATTCCTATTTTTCCAACTTTTTCAATAAAGGGAATAATTTTTAAACATGAAAAGGGCATTGAAATTGGCCCTTGAGAGGAAGCCAGCTAGAAAACCCTAGGCTATTTGCAATCTAATATTTTTAATTCACAGAACAGTCCACTTGGGGGCACAAGTGTTCATGATGTAGAGAAGATACTTCAGCAAACAGCCCAGAACTGTCAGCTGAAACCAGCTCTTCATGAAGACACTTCTTAAAGTCAGAGTACATAAGATGGGTGCCTGTGTTCATATCTGTAATCCCAGCCACTCAGGAGGCGGGACCTGAGGATCACAGTTCAAAGCCAGCTCCCACAGAAATGTCTGCGAGACTCTTGTCTCCAATTAACAGCCAAAAACCAGAAGTGGAACTATGGCTTAATAGGAAGAGCACCAGCCTTGAGAAAAAGAGCTCAGGGACAGTGCCCAGACCCTGAATTCAAGCCCCAGCGTTGGCATAACATTGATAAATAAAATCATAAAAATGAAATCCCTCTCCTCTCCCATACCTCTTCCCCTCTCCTCTCCTTCTCCCCTCCCTCTCCCTCTTCCATTCCTTTGCTCCTCCCTCTTTCTCCTCTTCTTCTTCCTTTCCTTCACCTCTTTACCTCCCTCCTCTCTTTTCCCTCTTCCTCTTCCTCTTCTGTCCCTCTCCCTCTCCTTTCCAGAGGTTTGGAGCTTCATGGCAGAAACATGTGGGCAAATGGCCATTGTTCCGAGAGGCACAGACCTACTGGGGTACTGTGATAGTATGTCTTACTACTTTCCCGTGGCTCACCACCCCCCACCTCCAAGCCCAGTAAGAGAGACTGAGAAGGAGGAGACTGAAGAGAAAGAATGGCACAATTTACAGAAATCTATGGGCCTTTTTCTGTCTTAATGTTCTGCCATTTAACAATGTAACTCTCTTGTTGAAGCTAAGCAATTAAGTCTCAATTTCTGGTAAACTTTTCCTTCCTTCCTTTTCCTACATTAACTAATATTTCTTCCACAGTTGCAGAATACCTTGAGCAAGGCTCCGATGTCTCCCAGGAGAGGCAGTGCAACCTGTGGTTAGGGAGGAGCAGAGAGTGAGAGAGTGTGGGGATGTATGTGCACACAGCACATGCTACAGATGACATAGGTGGTTGTCACCGGACATCATTCCAGATCGCCGGCTTAGCACAGTTCCATGTCAAGAAATGACACGTGCAATACCAAGACTCAGAACTTTCTGAGAAATATTCCCTTTCTTGTACATGTACAAGTAAGCTTATACATTGCTTCTACTCTGTATCATCATTTTATAGCTTCATGACAGAGCAACCTGTATGCTTTCCAACCATATTACTGCCCTTCAGTAATGTATAAAGATAAATCCACGAAACACCAGTGGCTCATGCCTATACCCCTAGCCAGACAGGGGGTTGAGATCTGAAGATGGATGTTCAGAGATAGCCAGGGCAGGAAAGTCCATGTGATTCTCCAGTTAACCAGGTAAAAGCCAGGGATGGACCTGTGGCTCAAATGATGGAGCACCAGCCTTGAGCAGAGAAAGCAGCCAGGCCCGGAGCACAATCTGCATTCATGCCCTGGGACCAGCACACATCAAAAGAATAATAAATAACTCATCAAAACAATGAGTGCTGTCCTTTGCCAAGTCTATTGCTGGGCTATGGAGGAATGTAAAGACGATGGGATGAAGGAACTTGCCTTCTAGCTGCTTCTCATAGATGTTCAAAGAAATTTAAATGGCTTGCATGTGGGAGAACACCAACACAGCTAGTGTGGCTTGCGATTGGCCTCTGTGTCTAAATGACACCAAGACTCTCGGTGCCCAGACAGCCCTGCTGGGGCCTCCCTGGGCCTGGAGGCGGTGCTGGTGACAGTGGGCCCTGTGCTGCGTACCCACACAGGCCCAGCCTAGGGAAGGGCTGGGGAGGCCTAGAACCCAGAGGCCAGGGTGGATTTTAGTATACAAAACTTCGAAGTCGCCGGGAGTTTGGCCTACTGGTTAAAGTGCTTGCCTAGCATGCATGAAGACCCAGGTTCGATTCCTCGGTACCACATATAGAAAAAAGCCAGAAGTGGTGCTGAGGCTCAAGTGGTAGAGCTCTAGCTTTGAGAAAGTCCAAGGACAGTGCTCAGGCCCTGAGCTCAAGCCCAGGACTGGCAAAAAAAAAAAAAAACCAACCCAAACAAAACTTTGAAGTAACCTCGTGGTCACGCAGCCTCCCAAGTGATCCTGGCACACTCTGAGGCTATTTAAAGGCTTGTACTGTCACTCAAAACAAGGCTTCATTTAAAATGAAACCTGGGAACACATGTTTGGTGTCTGAGCCAGTTTCATAGTGTAGCCATCTCAGAAGTTTAAAGTCACAGAGCCAATGGACATGTACCTTACCATAGAAAATGGACCCACAAACTTTCATTTAGAAGAATGAAATTCATGTACAAGCATTAGGAAGAAGAGAAGTTGGGGCATATATTATATCTTTGTTTTCCATGCATCTAAGGCATTAGACTTTAAGGCTTAGCCCTAGGCAAAATTGGACAGTACAGTCATGGAGCGTTCTAATTAGTTTGGACGGCACAACCTGCTGTATAGGTAGGTCCTTTGGCTCCTGATGCATGAAAGATAAACAAATCAGAGGTCTGCGTACCGGATCTCCTGGCGGGCCTGGCAGGCCTGGGCTCCCGTCTCTCCCTGGGGCTCCCTGCAAACAGAGGCATGGAGGTCAGACCTGTGTGCTGGCTGGTGGCAGCGTACTGCATGAGGCCAGTAAAAAAAGAGCCTTACATGACTCCCGGGTGTCCCTGGGGCTCCTGGCAGCCCGGGGAGACCTCGTGGGCCCTGGAGATGGAAGAAAATAAAGAGTCTCTTAAGAGGACCATCCTTCATATATTTGCTCTGAATAAGAATGTCAGCTATGCTGTGCTGCCAATTTGCTGGAGTGGCCTACCTGAACACCTGGCTCTCCAGCAGGTCCCCGGGAACCCTGTGTGAAAGGAGCCACAGTTATGAGAATTCTCCCAGGACTCTCAACCCATCACCTGTCATTTATCTGGTGAAACATCTGACTGTCCCTCAGCCCTGTCTCCCCTTGCAGGTGAGCACTCCACCACACACCTGTGGCTGGAGGCATCCTGGATTTGCTCAGATCTCTGGGGCAACTCCCGGGCTTTGGGACAGAGGCTGAGTTCTATCTGGTCACAAACTGCCAGTGGGGACCTGACCTGACCTGACCCTGCATATCCTTTCCTGTGTTCTTTCTCACTGAGGAAATCACAGGACATGAGTTAAAATGTATCTGTTCTTATTTCCTACTTTTAGAAAACTAAAATTTGGGCAAACTTAAATGAAGCTGAGATCATGAGAGACTATAACAACATTGATTCTGTCTTCATTTCATTGAAAGATGAGGGAGTTAGGAATTCGTAGCCTATGCCAAGGAAATACCTCAGCATAGATTTTCTTTTTCTTTTCTTTTTTCTTTTGCCAGTCATGGGGCTTGAACTCAGGGCCTGGGTACTGTCCTTGGGCTTTTTCAAGGCTAGTGTTCTACCACTTGAGCCACAGGACCACTTCCAGCTTTTTCTGTATATGTGGCACCAAGGAATTGAACCCAGGGATTCATACATGCTAGGCAAGCAATTACCACTAGGCCATACTCCCAGTCCCTGATTTTTCTTTTTCTTTCCTTTTTTTTTTTTTAATTTTCTGCTATTATTATTGTCAAAGCCTTTTGCTCCCTTCCTATTTACCCTGTGACCCTACTAGATTGCTTTCTTTAAATGTATTAGTGAGTTTCTTTGTTTAGCAATTTCCCATCTTCAATTGTTGCTTCTGGCTTTGCTGTCATGGTTGGAGGTGTCCCCTTAAAGTTCTGGAGCTGCAAATGAATCCCTAAACTACTGTGTGAATGCCTTGTGAGGAGCAGTCCAGCAGGGGGCGGGGGGGGGCTTCCGAGTCAGCCTTGCAGGTTCCTGAAGAGGCCCACCAGAGGCTCACGCCTGTCACCCTAGCTGCTCAAGAGGCTGAGATCTGAGGGCCATGGCTCACACCCAGCCTGGGCAGAAAGGTCTGTGAGACTCTTATCTCCAGTGAACCAGCAAAAAGCCAGAAACAGAGCTGTGGCTCAAGGGGTAGAGCGCCAGACTTGAGAGACAAAATCTAGTGACAGCACGAGACCCTGAACTCAAGCCTTAGTACTGTCACAAAAATAAATAAATAAACATACTTGAGTGGATCACACTTACCATTCTGCCAGGAATTCCTACCCCTGGGGGCCCCGTGTCCCCTGGGGTGCCGTGGGCCCCAGGAAGCCCTCGCTCACCCTGTGGGGAGAGGAGGGGTGTCAGTACAAGGCCTGTCACATCATTAATGCTCCTTATACAGCTATGAGAGCTTTCTACCTTTGGCCCACGTGGCCCAGGCACTCCAGGGTGTCCATCTAATCCCTAAAAGAGAGGGAACAAAAGAGACAGATAACTTCTCATTAAAAACAGCCTAGCATACCAAATCCCAAACCAGGTTTCATTGTGGTTCATCTCACTTGAGTAAGCCCCCTTCTGCAAAAAGAATTGAGGACTAGAAGACCAATCTCCATAGGTCAGAGGTTTTCATATAGCTCCTTTCAAAGGCGCTGGAGGCCAGCTCACACCTGTAGGCCTAGATGTCTGGGAGGCTGGGATTGGGTTCAAGGCTGCTTTTGTCTAGGCAGGAAAGTTCACTTCACCTCAAGGCTATGTGGAAGATGAGGCTGGGAGGAATCACAGTTCCAGGCCAGTCCTGGGAGAAGTCTAAAAGGGTACATGTTGGCACACACCTGTGGCTCCAGCAATGTTGGATGCTCACAGAGGGCGGACTGTAGCTCACTGCACCCCAGGGCAGAAAGCAAGAGCCTATCCTAAAAACAGCCATCAAAAACTAGGACTGCGGGTACAACCCCCGGGCAAGCACCAGCCTAGCATGGTTGAGGCCCCGAATCTCAACACTAGTACTACCAAAATAAATCATAAAATAAGTACAAGTGGGTTTGTGGGACAATGCCTGGCATGGCAAGTGTGACAACAAGATTTCAGTGCCTTCCTTGCATTACCCCAGGGGAAAGTCTCATCTTTGTTTCAAGGCAGTGAAAGAAGGTTTGGGGTTTTACACAAGTGTCTCACACTTGTAATGCTACCTTTTTAGGGGATGAGATCCAGATCATCAAGGTTACAAGGCAGAAATATCCTTCACACTCTAATTAATCAGCAAAAGTATAGACTGGAGGCATGGCTCATGTGATAGAGCACCAGGTGAACCAGCAAACAGAACAAGATTGAGTCCAAACTTCATTATTGGCATAAAGGTAGGGGGAATCAATGCACAGGATTCAAAGGACCCTAATTCCTCTCTGAATCATATTTGAGATGTCCTGTGTGTTACTTTCTTCTCCAGCACACCTTCAGAGCTGTTTCCAGCCATTTCTTAGCAGGCTGACACTTGATCTCATGCTCAAAACCAGACCCCCCCAACTGCAGCCAGGGAACTTGGCAGGGGCTCTTAGGAGAAGGCTGGCCTTACCGGTTCCCCAGGCAGGCTTCTCCCTGGAGGTCCGACCTCTCCTTTCGGACCTGGAAGCCCGGGGGGGCCTGTGATCCCACCTGGATCCCCCTGAGGAAACAAGACAACCTTACTCAGGGTCATAAAGAAGAGTGGCCAGGCGACTCGCTCCTCACACGCTAGCCAAGGCTGGTCAGTTCAGGCACCCATCTCTCAGATTCATCATCTTCAGATTCATACTGAGTTACCAGACATAAGGTCAGCAGAATTATGAAACAGTCCATGCACAAACATGGCACAGATTTAGACTGTCTACTGTGGTGTGCATACAGTCAGTCAGGGTGGACATGCTGCAACAACACAGACAACAATGAATCCTAGAGTTTGAGAGTTTTACTTCTTTACAGAGTTGATGCCTGAGAGGACAGACCTTGTGTATTCTGTCCTCACCTCTGGATAACAGCTCCTGTCTGTGTCCTCACCCCTAAGTGACATCTCCTGTCCTGTGTCCTCATCCTACATGACACCTCCTGACCTATGTCTTCATCTCTGGCTTTGTTCTTCTTGGCACATGAAGGTTGGGCAGAACCAGGACAGCCATGGTATATGGTTGCAGCACACTTGTCTAGGTCATACTAGGTATAGATGTCTCCCCTGGACCCCAGACCTGTCCCCTCCACCATCCTGGACCCTCCCTGACCTGGGGATGTGCCTCTCCTCCCCACTGTGTGACTGCATGCTTCACACGCAGAGTGAAGTGTGGATTGTACCTTCTCTCCTTTATCGCCTTGCTTTCCTGGAGTCCCCTGCTCCCCTGGCAGTCCCTAGAAAATTCAGAATTCAAGGGACATGCAGTCAGCATGCAAGGGAACATCTATTCTCTTGATCATCACTTGGCTCCAAAGCAGAATTTTAACACTCTCTGAGAGATGGGTTTGTTTTGGCCTGGTAGGAAAAATACAGTTGAAATAGGATATTTGTTCTAAGTGAAGCTGACTGGATATAATGGGACGAGAGGGGGGGGTGAATGGGGCGAGGAGAGAAAGACACAGAGACAGAAACAGAGAATTATGTCCATTCCATTAACCACCAAGAAGCTGGAATTGGAGCTGTGGCTCAAGTAGTAGAATTCCAGCTTTGAGCATAAAAGTTCAGGGACAGCACCCAGGCCTTGAGTTCAAGCCTGTTTTTCTCTCCAATGTACACACAAACAAAGAGAAGGAAAAGAAAGAAAAGGAGTGGAAGGGGAGGAGAAGAGGGGAGTAGCAGAAAAGGAAGGGAGGCAGAGGGAAGAGAGACAGAGACCCAGGTCACTCTGGTGCCCTTACAGGAAATCTCTAAGCCCTCACACTTGTTCTCATGGAGTGGGGGTCTCTGGTGGGGAGGGCAGAAGACAGTAGAAGCTGCCAGTGTTTTTGGTAGGTGAGGATTCATGCAAGAAGCACACATACTGGGAACACTTGCTCTTTCCTGCCTTTTCCTTATACGCTGGTGGTTCTGTTTGTCTACTGTAAGAACAGCCAAGGTTGTCATTCAGTTAACCACTTTACCAGGCTGACTCCCCAGGAACTCTGTGGGGCAATGCGAGCAGCCCTGGACACTGGGTGTGCTGGGGCTCCCCAGGGTTGCCTTGAGCAATGTAGCACAAGCTGGCTACATGACTGCCTACACCCCCATCTTAATTTCAGTCTTATTTCAAGTATTAACAACTGTACTTACAGAATCTCCGGGTGGCCCTTGAGGCCCCATAGCACCCGGTGGTCCTTGGTGGCCCTGAAATAGAAAGTGACATGATTTAACTTTGTTGTATAGATAGGGACTATTCCTGAATTTTTGGAGGGTGGGGTGCAGGGAATTGAAATTAGGGCCTCATACTTGCTAAGTACTCTACCAATTGAGCTATGCCCCTTATTCTTTTATTTTATTTTTTGTTTTTATTTATTTTTTACCAGTCCTGAGGCTTGAGCTCAGGCCCTGAGCACTGTCCCTGAGCTTCTTTTGCACATGGCTAACACTCTTACCACTTGAGCCACAGCATTGCTTCTGACTTTTTTTGGTTTATATGATACCGAGGAATTGAACCCAGGGCTTCATATACGCTAGACAAGCACTCTAACACTGAGCCACATCCCAAGCCCTTTGTTTTGTTTTGAAGGGAGGGTCTTACAAAGTATGCCCAGAATTGTCTCACATGTGGGACTCTCCTATCTGTCTTCTGAATGGATGGGAATCACAGTCATCTACCATCACGCCCATTCTGTATACCTGAGTATCTGTAGAACAGGATCTTTATAGGCTTCTCAGAACCTCATATTCTGTGCCCAATGCTGGCATCTCCTCAGGGGACATAACTAAGATGGATCTAAATGTTTCACTTAGTGGCTCTGGATTTACCAGCAGGGATAGCTGGGAGCCACAGCACAAATCTCCCCTGCCCCTCCCTCTCACAGCTTTGCCTCAGGTCGTCCTGTAGGGGGAGCTCGGGACACCTCAGCATCTCAGGATGCTGCCTAACTGTGATTTAGAGACAGAATCCTGAATCCTGCTCCTTCCATGAATGCTTCTCAGGGTCGTCATTTAGCGGACATTATTTACTTATGAAGCCTTTTATGGATGTTGTTGTGAATATGTTCTGAAAAGGGAAATTTTAAATCTTGTGGTGACCCAAAAGGCTAGGTTACGATATGTGTGATGAATAAAGCCTGATAGGGAAATCGGCCTGGAAAGGACCTATACCCTACTGGTTCCTTTAAAGCTGGAGAGGGAGCGGCTGCCATTCCCCGGCTGTGAGCCCTCTCAGCGACCCCATACCTTCAGTCCTGGGCTTCCTGGCCAGCCAGGGGGGCCAGCATCACCGGGGTCTCCCTAAAATGCCAGTGGGAGGAAAAGTCAAGAGTTACTGCTGCTTTCCAGGGCTCTCTGGGTGAGGCCACAGGGAGGAGGCCAGGTGCTTACCTTCATTCCTGGGGATGGGCCTGCCCCAGGCTCCCCCTGTAAAGGAAGGGACAGCCTTGAGCACTGTGTGTTCTTGACAGCTCCCAGGCTCCCTCAAGGAGGGGGGGCTGTAGGACCTGATTCAAAACTTTTAGGGCCAACAAACAAGCCATTCTTTATTTTACTTTTTCTACCTGCCCCAGGGACATTTTCTGTTTTGTTTTTGATGCTAGGATTTGAATTTATAGCCCTAAGTATACTTGGCACCACACTGTACCACTCAAGTCACTCCCATAACCCCTTGCCCCCCAGGGCCGGCCCAGACTTCAAGCTCCTGCATATGGCAGCCAGGACCACAGACTCACAGCACTGTGTCTGGCTTATTGATTGAGATAAGGTCTCGGTAACTTTTTGTCAACGCTGGCCTCAAATCACAGTCCTCCTGAGTTCTGCCTCTTAAGTAGCCAATACTATAGGCGTGAGCCACCACACACAGCTGCCATGGTTGAGTAGCAATCATTGTATTCTTGGCTTAGCTGATATCATGACAATTGACCTCCATCTAATTACACCTCCTAGAGAATCAAAGCTTCAGATTGGGGTTGGGGAAGAGGTGCTAAGGTAATGTTTGCTGGTGGTCCTTCTGTCAGGAATAGATGCTTAATTGTAAGTACATAGAACAATAGTAAGATAATCCAAGAACACAATATTGCATTTCTTATTTTCCATTGCACATTCACCCATTTGATAAACATAATTTGTATCCCTATCAGAATTTTGACAAAAGGCATCAACTATTTTAAGTTTGTAGTGTAATGTTTCAGAGTGGAACATTCACACCTTGTCACTCATACCAATGGCTAAAAATCCCTGCCTCACACAACCAAGGCTTAAAGAGGTGTCCCATAATATCGCCTAACACATTTTACAATAAAAGAAGAAAGAAAAGGCAAAATATTCCTAAAGCCTGTTTTTTTAAATTTTTTTTTGCCAGTCCTGGGCTTGAGCCCAGGGCCTGAGCACTGCCTATGGATTTTCTCAAGGGTAGAGCTCTACCACTGGAGCCACAGTACCATTTCTGGCTTTTTGCTACATTTGTGGTACCAAGGAATTGAACCCAGGTCTTCGAGCATGCTAGGCAAGCACTCTACCACCAGGCCAAACTCCCGGCCCCTAAAGCCTGTTTATAAAAAGAATATCAAATCTGTTATACTCTAAATAGACTCTAACAGAGATCAAGGAGAAGGTGAGGAGCAGAAAGGCCCAGATGAGTGGTGGTGGCACAGATGTTGCTCTTCTCTCACTCGTTCTACCTGGGGTTAAAGGGACCCCTGGGAAGGCAGAATTCAGATGTGGTGGATTTTCTCCCTGCCCAGGAGAAGCCATTCTTGGATCTTGTGTCCCCATCCTAGGGCGGCAATGGCAGGGTGAGCTTATGCCAGCAAAGGTGGCCAGTGTTTCCACCAGCTGTGATGGCCTTCCATGCAACAGCGGGGCATGGTGGAGGCATGGTGGGGGCTAAGGAAGGGCCTTCACTGCCCTGGGCCTGGAATGGCCTGGCTCAGACCCCAGAAGTCTGCTGGGAGGGCAGCACACCCCCACCCCTGCAAGCCGTGGGCTCTCTTCCATCTCCACCAGTGTGAAGGTCCAGCCTGAGGACCCAGGCTGCTCTGTGGCTCTGAACTCTCTGGTAGTCTACCTGTGCACTGGCCAGCAGGTCAGGAGCAAAGATTGTCTTTTTTTCTGATCAGACTGGTCAAATAGAAGGGACAACACAGACTATAAAATTGTAGTTGATCTAGAAAAATATTTTTTCCTTTTTTTCTCTGTGCTCAAAGTTAAAATACTCACAGGTTCTCCTTTTTGTCCTTTAAGCCCCAGGAACCCTGGCAGTTCAGTTTCACCCTAAGAGGAAGCAAGAGGAAACATAATCTTTAAGTGTGTGTGTGTGTGTGTGTGTGTGTGTGTGTGTGTGTGTGTGTGTGTGTGTGTGTGTCCACACACATACAAGCACCCATACCAATATGGGGCTTAAACTCAGAGCCTCTAGCTCTCACTTGGCTTTTGTGCTCAAGGCTGGCACTCTGTGACATAAGCTACAACTCCTCATCTCCACTACTGGCTTTCTGCTGGTGAGTTGGATGTCAGAGACTTTCCTTCCCAGGCTGGCTTTGAACCTCAGCTCTCAGATCTCAGCCTCCTGAGTAGCTAAGATTGCAGGAGATGTTTACATGCCATCAGACTGACACTGCTCGGCTGTCACGTCCTCCCCACACAAAATCATCTGATAATTGGGCCAGGCCATCAAAATGTGCTATGGGCACTCCCCAGTGCCTTTGGCTCTTCCCAGACCTGAACATTCCATGATACACGAAACTCCATGTTCCTACATCTTAGTGTAGGAACAAAGTATACTTTTGGTAAATCAAATACAATGAAGATCTTTTTGTGATCTTTTCTTTCATAGCCTTCTTTCTTTTTAAAAATGTTTGCTTGTTTGTTTGTTTTGCGGAGTCCTGGGGCTTGAACTCAGGACCTAGGAACTGTCCTTGGGCTTTTTCAAGGCTAGCACTCTACCACTTGAGCCACAGCACCACTTCCAGCTTTTCCTGTGTATCTGGTACCAAGTTACTAGGGTTTTGTGCATGCTAGGCAAGCACACTACCCCCAGGCCACTCTCCTGGCCCCGCTTCTTTCTTTTTATTACAGGGAAGGAGAAAATGAGCCTCTTGAAGCCCCACATCCCTGCTTGGAGGACCTCAGACCAACTAGGAAGGCATTCTAGCCAATGGAGGGCAGCAGGTGTCTGAAATGTCTTCTGAGTTCTGTTCAAACATGGGACAGAGGGGTCTGTATGTGGCACAGAGGCAGCATTTTCAGAAAACAGTTTGAGTGGGATCCCCCCAGAAAGGAATTCTGCCACAATGGACTGGGGCCCAGCTTCCTCTCAGAGCCTTCCAGGAACCAAATGGCAGAATGTGACGGTTAAGACACACAGGACAACTTCCCAGCTGCAGGAGTGTTTGCAAAGTGACCTTCTCCTTTACATTTCTGCACAGACATCTTTGTATCAATAGATACAAAGATGGAACCAAGCCTTCATAACAAGGTGCTTAAAGTGAAAGAGATTAGCAAATTTACAGAGGAAACATTCTATGTTTCCCACTATTCTCCCATTCTTGTGAATTTAGTATGTACCGCTCAGTCCACATATTTATACTTTTCCTGGGCATGGGGAATTATAAACAATATGTTAATCTAAGTATTTAACACAATATCCATAAAGAAATTTATCTTTGTAAAATTAGCATTAATTATACCAAAAGATATTGCCACACATGCATATATGGACTGAAATCAAACTTACCCATCTTATTATTTTTTCTTATTCTGTCATCTGCTTCTCTTTTAAGGCTATTTCTTTTGATGTGTTTCATTATGCTATATAATATGTATTATATAGAATATATTCTATATAATGCATACTTTTTACTCAAATCTCTAACATTCTGTGAATTGGGTTTTTTTTTTGCTCAACATCATTTTCTTTTCTTCCTTCTTCCCTTCTTTTTCCCCCATTTTCTTTGTTTTTTAATTTTTTTTGCCAGTCTTGGGGCTTGAGCTCAGGGCCTGAGCACTATCCTCAGGCTTTCTCAAGGCTAGAGCTCTACCACTTGAGCCACAGCACCACTTCTGGCTTTTTCCATGTAAGTGGTACTGAGGAATTGAACCCAGGAATTTGTGCATGGTAGGCAAGCTCTCTGTCACTAGGCCAAACTCCTGGCCTTACCCCCTTATTTCTGTATGCCAGCACTAGGATTTGAACTCAGGACCTTGTTCTTTTGCTTAGTGTTGGTGCTTAAGGCTGAAACTACCACTTGAGCCAAAGCTCTGCCTCTAGCTTTGTGCTCAGTAGGCTGGCTTTGAACCACAGACCACAGATCTCAGTCTCTGAAGTAGCCAGGGTTACAGTTGTGAACCATCAGCATCCAGATTTATTTTCTAAAAGCTTCCATGTAATTGTACTACACAGTTGGGATTTTGACAGCTGGGAAAACACACAGGTTCCAGCAAGAATCTGTGAGACAGTGCAAGAGAACTTGAGATGTGATGACTTGATGACTCATAAAAAAATGTATTTTTGAAAACAATTACTTTAATACAGAATAGATACAAAGTTGATATGGTTAAGTAAGGTGGTTTCACTCTTCTGGCAATTTCTATATTTATAGTTTTATTTTATGCATGCAGTCTTTTCCTTGTTTAATATGAACTTTTAGAGCCTTCCTTCCTACATGCTCTCCATAGATTCTTCTGAGCTATGTATTTGGGTGGGAGGAAGAAACAGCCATGCCACTGGCTTTTTCTAATTCCACTTAAGATTCTGAAGCAATTAGAGAAGATTTGGAGCAATTGAGAAGGCCCTCAGTGCCTGATGAACACCTGTTTCTGGGAATCAGATTTCTCAGGGGTGAGGTCTTGAGAATTCCTAAGTAGCACGTGCTTCCTGAGGAAGAGCACAAGCAGGAGCCAGCTGTTTTGTTTCGAGAAATGCATCGTCATTTAAATGCCTTGAATGTATCATCACACTCTCCCGGGCTCAGCTGTGCCATGGGACATGTGCCCCACCAGCCTGTGGGGTGGGCCATGCCATTTCTCTTCCCTCCCTCCCTCCCCCAGAGTGCAAGTGTACAGGAGTGATGGCTCAGGATGCTACACAATGTGTGCCTGAGGGTGGGGCGCCACCAAAAGTGCTGGGTCCCAGAACTTTGTCTACATACAATGGCAGCAAAATCTAACACACAGAAGTGACTGACAGTGCTATGCAGTCACTTTTAGATTTTCTTTCAGAATGTCAAAGCAAGCTTTTATTCACTTGCTTTGCAAGATTGTGTGTATGTGCATGTGTGTGCACACACACACACACACACACACACGTGTACAGTATTGGGGCTTGAACTCTGAGCCTGGACACTATTTTTTAGATTTTGTGCTCAAGACTAGCACGCTACCATTTGAGTCACAGCTCCACTTCCAGCGTTTTGGTAGCTAACTGAAGATAAGAATTTTATGGGCTTTTTTTCCAAACTGTCTTCCAACCATGATCCTCAGAGTTCAGCCTCCTGAGTAGCTAGGATTGCAGGCATGACCCACCAGTTCCTGGCTGATTTTAAATGGATGCATCTCTAATTACATACATTGTGGTATTGATGTTAATTCGGTGAACAAAGAACTGAGATTTTGTGTTAATGATCTTACTATTGAATAGTTTGGGAGTCTTTAGTTCCCTTGTGATTCATAAATACACATGCAACAGTAGTGACCGGAAGCAAAACAGAGAAAGGGGGACTGGCGTGGAGCCAAAGGGAGAGTGAGAGGAGGCTGTCTCCAGTTTTCCCCATGGTACAAGGTGTCAAAGATGCCCAGCTGTGTGTCTGTTCACTGACCAGTGTCCCCTTGGGTCATCCCCCACTGTCCCCTCAGGTCATCCCCTACTATCTCCTCAGGTCAGCCCCAGTATCCCCTCAGGTCAGTCCCCAGGGTCCCCTCAGGTCAGTCCCCAGGATCCCCTCAGGTCAGTTCCCAGGGTCCCCTCAGGTCAGCCCCCATGCACTGGGCACTGGTTGATAAACCTCTCAATGACACACTGAGGTCCACGAGGCGGATGGGACTCAACCTCTGCCATTCAGGGTGCTTTCCATGTCAGCTGTCCACTACTCCAGATAAAGGCCTGGGAGCTGACACTGCTCTTGCCCTGATCAGCTGGCATGGGAGCCTTTGCGAGTAGCTTTGATAAGAAATCTACCTCCTGACTCTCACTCAGAGCTTCATGGTAGCCAGCGGGTTTTTTTTTTCTGTCCTTAGAGAACCTAGATAAAGCCATTTTTAGGGATGGAAGCAATTTTATTTACATTAGCAAATATGCAAATACATTTTGGTTTTGCCCATCAATGAGCACCAGTGTCTCACATTCGTAATCCTAGCTATTCAGGATGCTGAGATCTGAGGATCATGGTTTGGAGCCAACCCAGGCAGAAAAGGCTGTAAGAGTCTCATCTCCAAGCAACCAGTAAAATACCAGAATCAGATATACTGCTTAAGTGGTAGAGCATCAGCCTTGTGCAAAAAAGCTAAGCAATAGTATTTAAGCCTCAGTGCCAGCAACAAATAAATAACATAACAACAAAAATAGAAATAAAACTCCAAGTTTATAATGACATGTTAAAATATTTTAAAATATTTATATCCAGGGCCTGAATATAGCCTACTGGTACAATGTCTGCCTAGCGTGCATGAAGCCCTGGTTTGATTCCTCAGTACTGCTATTACAGAAAAAGCCAGAAGTGGTGCTGTGGCTTCAGTGGTAGAGTGCTAGTTTTACAAAAGCTCAAGGACAGTGCTCAGGCACTGGCAAAAGAAAAAATGTATATCCAGAAACAGCTTTTAATATGGAAAGACATTTGAGTATATAGGATCATGTCTTGAGGTCTGAGAAATTAGGCATTAATATAAAAGTTTTCGCCCTTCAAAAACAGAATCACTTACAATCTCTCTGCATACAAGAAGTAGGAAATAAAGATGTCAAACCTTGTTAAAATAGTCGCCAAAGGTCTGCTGCTGCCCTTGTAAACCAGGAGGTCCCTGTGACAGAGACAAAGACACGCAGACAAGCATACATCAGACATCTGTTTAAACAGTGTATCTAAGTATTCTACAAGTCAAAGAGACAAAAAGAAAACAGAAAACCCAGATAAAAGAGGAGTCTATTTAGTCAAACACTAATCACTAGACATCCACATACAGTCAGGTTCATAGAAGCTTTTCTAGAACAAATCTTGCATGACTCCAAAGAGGAGCCTTGGGAGGAGAAGGGTGGACTCTGATGAACGCATTACAGAAATGTGGAACTTAGAGGCTACGGGGAGATTTTTTTCTATTTACCCTTGAATCCGGTATATGAAAGTGACTTGTGTGTGGATTCTGGGGCAGAATAATGGTGTCTGCTCTGAAAACACAGACATTAACATTTCAGTATGGTGGGCTATCACTGCCCTGGTACCACCAGGGCATTGTGCAGAGAGGCTCTTGGGAGAGAAGAGAGGAGAGACCTGAGGGCTCTGGGCACCGAGGC
Organism: Megascapheus bottae; assembly: GCF_031878675.1. Classification (NCBI taxonomy): domain Eukaryota; kingdom Metazoa; phylum Chordata; class Mammalia; order Rodentia; family Geomyidae; genus Megascapheus; species Megascapheus bottae. The sequence goes on from NC_143516.1 coordinate 58,511,828, forward strand.
CTTGGGAAGGGATACAGAGAAGTGTTCCAGTTTCCAGGGTGACATGTTGGGAAGAGAGCCACAAGGAAACAGAGCTTAGCGTTACTTTAGATCAAGTAGACTGAGCCAAGATTCACTGAGCTGTCTCAGAAAACAGAGAGAAAACTTCATCCAGGACTGGAGGAGGAGAGAGAGTAGCACCAAAGAGAGAACATGGTAGAGAGGCAAAGTCCCCCACCTTTTCTCTTGGAAGACAAGAGGGTGGATGAACAAATCAAATAACATCATTATGCAAGATTACTCTTTTTGAAAAGGGAGTTACAGGTTTGAAGAAAATGGAAGAAGCAATTGCTAGCTTCATTCCTTGCTGCAGGCAATCCCTAGGCACACAGAAAGCAAAAAACACGGGCCCACATTTAGACAGGTGTTTTTCATGGAAGACTGTGGCTAACCAGCTCTTGTTAGAGGAAGCCTTGGCATTGTGCCACGGGCACAGGGGACCCAGGGTGAGGGGAGGGTGCCAGGCAGGAGGGGACGATGCCTAGCTTTGGCCAATGTAACTTCTGGGCAAGTAAATCAGGTTTTTTGGGGTAGTGGAGTTGGATGTTATTAGAAAGACAATCGATGGTGAAATAAAAACAGCTGATGTCAGAAAAGAAGTCTCTCAGTATTTCAGATTTTATATATTTTTCATGTTCCTTTCCCATCAGCTAGCTTCCTATAAAGCATTCTAGGCTCATTTGGATGAACGAATGAGAAGAACAGCTATTGAGATGGCAATAGTGGTATAGCTTATAGCCAAGAGCATGGAAGTGAGGAACTCTCTCGTGAACTCAGGAGTTGTGAGGCTCCTGTGTCTTGATCCCTGTGCAAATACACGGGAGTTAGAGGAATGTTGACAGCATGATAGGGAGTGTCAGGAGTTAGTCAAAGAGGCATCTGTGTCTAGCAGGCCCTCTCTGAGCATCAAGGGTGCTCAGACAAAGAGCTGTGATGGGGCATGCCACTTTAGCGTCACAGACATTTTTTCTAGTGAACATGAGAGCTTTAATTGTTGGGCCCCTAAATGTGGCAGAACATTCCATAATCCAGAGTAGAGCAGAGAAATCAATCACATACCAATAGCAATGTGCTGTGGTGCGGGCAGCAGACATGATAGCATGGCTTTATTCGTGTGGACTTATTAAGTCCTTGTAGTGATTCCATAGGAATCATTATTTCTGACTCCAAGATGAAGAGAATGGAGTTTAACAATTAATGGGCCAAGGTTCTACCGTGGGCCGAATGGAATGATAGCACTGTCAGTGTTGGTTCCACCAGGTTAGCAGGAAGGCTGTAGGAGACACACAGTTATGTGTTTCATGGTCTACTCACCATGCCAAAAGCTTTCCCATCCACAGCCTGTGTACTGAGTACTCTAACAAGCCAGTACTGTACTTGGGACAGGAGGGAAGAAATGAGCATGTTGCTTTCGAGTGAACTGTGCAGCTGATGGAAGCGGTCCACTTTTGCGGACCTCTCATCTCTTGGCATCATGTCTTCTCTCAGCCCACAGTCAGGGCTGGGCCTGAACATTTCCACAGCACTGTGGTGTTCACGATGCAGCTGTGTGTGCACATGGAGAGAGCAGTAGCCTGATAGCACCAGGGGTGGATGGGGGCTTCCCAAAGGGACCCTGTGTGGCAATGGGGACAAGGAGAAACGCGATGACATCTCATGGCCCATCCATGGGGATGTGAGGAAGAGCCGTGGCGCTGGTACACGCTGCAGAGGTGGGGATGAATCCCCTCGTCACCAGGAGCCTGGTCTTGAGTTGAACCCTGGGGGCTGAAGGGACAGTCTGGCTGGCTCAGTGCAGCCGGCCCAGGCACACAACCTACTCTGCAGAGCCGGGAGATAATAGGGGAGTTTGGGCAGTGTTACTCGGTCTCCCAGGAGACACTGGAAAAAGGGACCTTTAGACTTAGTAAGCTCTGTTCTGTGTGTTACAAGATAGTGCTCAGAAAGGCTTCGTCTGAAGTGGGTGCTCCCTGGTGAGGTGATCAGTTTGTATGATGACATCTTCATTCTGTTTTAGATACTTCCAGTGCCATAAATCCCAAGATGAATGCAATGGAAAGTGACAGCTCAGAATTTACTTCAGGTAGTTCTGGATACAAACTCTCAGAGACCTCAGGAACCCTACAAGGAGACACTGGCAGAGAGCTGGCGAGGTCTGTGTCTAACTGGGTTCTGAAATCAAAGCAACAGTCCTCGATTGGTTAAAAACTATCAGAAAGAGACAGTATCAATCAAAGCAGGAGACAGTGGGTATGGATAAAATTACTTGTGTTTATATGCTCTGTTTAAGGTTGTAAAACAATGTAGACATTGGAGTTTTAAAATTGGTGGCTTCCTATACAATCACTTTGTTTTCTAGTTTATATTCCTTTTTACTTTAAAGTTTCCTTTTTATGCATTTCCATTTTACATTTCTATTAGCATAAATTAAATGAACAAAAGGATTTCATTGTGGTAGTTATACACATGCATACGTTTGTTTATACACATCCCGTCCTTTCCTGTTTTCTGTTCCATGTCTGGATAAGACTCAGAGGGCCATTTGTTTCCAGGTTTAGTAAAAGCTGCCCATCTCATATTCCACGAATCAACTCTGAGAAAGGAGAAGTTAAAAGTGTGTTGTGAGGATGGGAATGCAGCCTAATGGTAGTGCTTGCCTAGCATGCACAAAGACCCAGGTTCAAGTCCTCAGTACCATATACACAGAAAAAGCTAGAAATGGTGCTGTGGCTCAAATAGTAGAGCGCTAGCCATGAGAAAGCCCAAGGACAGTGCCCAGGCCCTGAGTTCAACCCCAGGACTGGCAAAAAATATATGTGCAGTTGGTGACAGGTTCCTGGGCCACAAAGTATGAGGTATACCTGACTCTGGCTACCACATTCTCTTAAGTTTGCACTGAAAGCATCCTTTTAGAATGGAAAAATGTCCCAGTGGCTTCCTCTGAACATGGCCCACAACATGTTGCACAGAAATCACAGTTGTACAAGTCTATGAGTGACAAGGCTCTGTAGTCTCTCATTTGATTGGTGTGCCTGTAGCCCAGTGTGGGATCCTGGGATGTTTCTACTGCCCAAGCACCCTGGCATGCTGGAGTGAATGTGAGCTGTGCCTGGCATAGGAAGCCCAGCCCTCAGAAACAGTGTCAGGGGGCTTCAGTTGCACTTGCCTGGAGATGCAGTTTATGCCCATAGTGGCAGTGACTCCAGAGATGGAGATGAGGAAGGTCTCAGTTTGAGGCCAACCTGGGCGAGGTGAGCTCAGGAGACATCGCTTGCACAGAGGCTGGGAATGCTGGTGGGCACCTGCTGCCCCAGTTACGGTGGGAAGTGAGAGAGGAGAACTGGGGGCCAGGAGGCTTGTTATTGTTGTTGTTGTTTGCCAAGGCTGGCTTAGAACCATGACCCTCAGATCTCAGCTTCCCGATAGCTGGGAAGGCAGGCATGAGCCATCCATGCCAGCTTCCATCATTGCTTTTAAAAACATCATTTAGGTGCAACCATGGTCTGTGGCTGAATGAAGATAAAAGTCCTGCTGTGGAGCCAGAATGGACAAAAATCTCAGGAAGCCAGAAAATGCCTATAATTGTTCATTGCTTCTGTTCATGGAGATCATGAGATGTCATTACGAAATGGCATCTCAGCCTCTGCCTCCCACGCACGTCCCAGCGTGCGTTCGGTGGTCACAGGGGAGCTGGAATCTCAGCTATGTTGACAACAGCTGCTTTGTCTGGGGCTATAACCCCAAGAGGGGACAAGTGGCAATAAAAATAATTAGCTGGTCATGTCCCTACTTCTTAAGTCTTTAGTGTTTATAATTTAAAATCTGAGGGTGTTATCTTGTTTTTAATAAGAAACGAAATTTCTACTCCCTGACTCAAGTCAATGGCAGGGTATTATCTTTAAGGGGCATAGCCTTTTGTCATTTAATAAACTTAGGGTTCTACTTAAAGGAAAACTAGAAACAAAAGCTCTAATCACATCATGAAAGGAAGCCCGGAGTATGTGTTGGGTTCCCATCAAGACACGATTAGCCTCACACATGCACTTAGGATACCTTGGTAGAGGTTAGTTGCCTTATTTTTTTAGTCTAAACTGTGTTTTAGAATACTGGCTTGTACTGGGAAGTGGTGACTCATTCTTGTAATCCTACCCTTTCAGGAGGATGAGATCTGAGGATTGAGGTTCAAATCCAGCCAGGACAAGATTTGAGACTTGTCTCCAACCAACCACCACAAAGCCAGAAATAGCGCTGTGGCTCAAGTTGTAGAGCACTCACCTTGAGCAGAAAAGCTCGGGGATGGTGCTCAGATCCTGAGTACAAGCCCAGTGGTGGCACAAAGAGGGAGATGAGAGGGGATTAATAGGACTGTGCATATTTCCACAGAATGTGTGCCCATGTCGCTGTGCATCCACGCTGTGGAGTACTGTCCCATATTATGACTCCTGGCATTAGGCTGAAGCTCACCAAGAAATTCTTCCTCAACCACCTTCCAAGCTGGTGGCAAAAAGAGCTCGAGCTTGGCAGGATGGCTCACGCCTGTAATCCTAGCTACACAGGAAGCTGAGATCTGAGGATCAAGGTTCAAAGCCAGCCTGGGCACAAAAGGACCTGAGACTCTTATCTCCAGTTAATGTCTAGAAGAGGAAGTGGAGCTTGGCTCAAGGGTAGAAAGGTAGCCTTGAGCTGAAGAGCTCAGGGACAATGCCCAGGCTGCGTTCAAGCCTCATGACACCACTCCCCTCCCCCCACAAAAGAAAAGAACTCGAAGAGATGCTATGTGCATTTTGACCACAAGACAAACAGAAAATACCACAACCCCAAAAAATCAAGTTTGAAAATATTGTCGATATATACCAATTAAGTCTCAAACACAGAATCAGCAGTATTGCTGAAGTTCCTTCTCTGCCCTGCAGATATCCAAGATGGCACCAGGGGGTGCTGCCGCCCCGAGCTGCAGCACTGGAATCTTTTCAACCTGATTTGTGACACTCACGTGGCAACCAGGAGAGGATGCACAAAATAAACACTAGCAAAAGACCACCAAAAGCCTCATGCCTCACCTGCAATAGGAGGGAATAACAACACATCTTAAAGGCATGATGGATGAGAGTGAAAGAACGCCTGGGCAGCGCTGCCCCCTGTAAGGCGGCTAACGTAATCCACACCAGCTGCTCCCCCTTTCTGAAGAAAGTACTTGGGTAAGTACTAAGGCCTTCCAAGCCTGGAGACTTTCTAACTCCCTTTGTCATAATACAGAAGTCAATGGAAAACTTTTTAGAAAAGAATTTTTATTAGAGTGCAAAGCACAGAAGTTGCTTTGGAGATGCAGACAGTCAGCTAAACTTAGGGATCAGGGTCTTATTTCTAGAATCCTTAGTCATGCGGTATTTCTAAGCACCCAAATACAAAATGAGAACAATTTCTGGGAGCCAGGAGCTTAGCCTAGTGGTAGAGTGCTCGCCTAGCATGCACAAAGCCCTGGGTTTGATTCCTCGGTAGCACATACTCAGAAAAAGCCAGAATGGGTGCTGTGGCTCAACTGGCAGGACGCTAGCCTTGAGCAAAAAGTATCCAGGCCCTGAGTTCAAGCTCTAGGACTGGCACACACACACACACACACACACACACACAAATGAGAACAATTTCTGCTTCTTCAGAGAGTTCTGAGGGTTCCATGAACCACTGAAGTACCTAACATAGAGTGAGGCCTATAGTAAAGGCAACCAGCTTTAAGTCCATCCCTCTTTCTTCTGAATCTATGTCCTTGCTGAGCAAGTTGCTTTTCTGCTCTCAATCATGGTGTGTTTTCAGAGGCCTCACTAACCTAAGATATCTCTTTTCAACTTTCCTCCCAGATTCTGTGTTGGAGGTGAAATCCCCAAATTCATGGGACAGATGCTTGGAGGGGCTCTGGGAAATGACTGAGGTTAGAGGGTTCCCCGGGAATGAGGTTCCATGACACAACTTGTGTTTCCCCAAGTAGGCCAAGACCTGAGCCCACTCTGCCAGTCCAGCCCCGCACCCCCTGCATCGCAGCCCACCAGGGGCTCACAGGTGGGCACCGGCCCCCTGGACTTTGGGATCTGCCAGGTGAATATAGAACTATTTCTATAAATTACCCTCTCTTGGGCAATCAGCCATATACACAGAAAATGCACTGTGCAACAAAGAATATTTGCAGGACGAGATGGCAGGAGGCACTGGGGAGAATTTAGGAGGCTTTCCTCCTGTATAGACCAATTCTACTTTTAAACAGAAAAGTGGATCGACATTCCATGAAAATACATTCGAAACTGGGGGTTATAACCTGCCAGTTACAGCTGCCACTTCAGCTTGTTCCTTAATTCCAAGCATTCTGATTAAGAATGATTTTATTATATGCAGATTATATGTGTATAAACACCATCTAAGCTTTCCTAAGTCCAAAAATCTTCCCTAAAAATGGTGTTTCTGTTGAATAATGGAGAGCTAGTTTGAGTAATATAAATGTATTTCTATCAGTTATGTAGTTATATATGCATAATTGCAATATAGTTATATATATAAAACCTTTTATGAAACTCTGAGTCAAAGACAATTTAATAACATTAATTTATTTTGGGTAAACATTCTCTTATTTTTGCTACATAACCATTTAATGTTTCATGCAATTGTCCTCTCTCTTTCTCTCTCACACACACCCCTTATAAGCTAAATGGAAAGTTGTAGAAAGTTATTTTTTGCAAACAACTTGACTTTTTGGTACAGAAATTTAAGAAAGTGGAAGTTAAATATTTGGCCTTGGAACAAAGAATTACAAAATTGTTAAAGCCTTTTAATTGCTTTAAATTGCTTTAGGCCCTGAGAGATTTTTCCAGCTCAGTTCCATTTCTTTTCATCTTTATCCACACTCCTCTAAAGGACAGCACACCTTTGATTTAGACAATGTCCCCAATCCCTGAGGGAGGAACAGAAGAGCATTTTTCTGAGGCCCTGGAGGGGGCAAAGCCTCTGAGGCTCCAAGTAGCTGCCTTTCCTTGGTCCCTTCCAACTTTTCCAACTCTTATCTCTCTTAGTATTCCGGGGCATGAATGGCTCCAGACATAGTGTTAAAATTAGGGAAATGTTCCCTCATTGGAGTCAGACAGCATGTAATTACTATCTGTAGGGACAAGGTAGGCTCTCCACCAAGCACTGAAAGCTATCTTGTGGATAGTTCATGCTCACCCTTGGGGAACACAGGGCATGGCACTCCCACTTTACTCACGGGGGGTCCTGGGGGTCCTGGCTTTCCCGGGGGTCCTGTTTTGCCTCGTCTTCCCTTGAAACAAAAAAGAAAACAAAATAAATCCAGTGGTTTAATTTCATTTTAAAAAGCACAACAATATAAGTGGTACTATGGAAGACAGACACACACACACACACACACACACACACACACACACACAAGTTAAATAACATTTCAAAGGCTATAGGACTCTGACCATCAATGAACTGTACAAGCTTGGACCAGATATTCACATCTATAATGAAGAATAAACAGATCTGCTCTTCTGAGGCAAGTTCTGTCCATTACAAAGCCTATGGATCAATGACCCAAGATTAGCATGTTAGCTGCTAAATCTGTGGCTTCAGACGAAATAAGACAAACAATATGGATTAAACAAATAATATCATTTCTCACAGAGGGATGTGCACTTATGTGTTGTAGGTGTTAGCTGAGCCTGTTGTTGTGTGATAAGCACTCTGGACCTTAACTCACTGGAGGTTCCCAGTTTACCACTAGCTACATCCCATTTGCGAGGCCAGGAAGTAGACTGGTGGCAACCTGCTTAAGTAATGGGGGTCTAATGTTATTTAAAAACATTTTGTTTAGTTATTTTTTATAAAGTCTTTTTCCAAAGTTGGAAGCTAAGCTTATGCTCAAAAGCATATCTTTTGAATGAAAAGCCTTTATATCTGTGCACATGCTTTCTAAATATTGTCATTTTACTTTCTGGTTAGTAATCACACTTGCTTACCATTTTGATAGAACATTTATACACAGTTAGGCTCAGTGATGCTTAGATAGAAAACACATCAGGTTGGTCTTTTCCATGTTTTTTTTCCTTCAAGAAGTACAAATATAAATGTAGAAAGGTTCCCTTTATTCGATGATTTCCTTGCTCTTAAAGTGCCAGGCAAAGCTGCAAGTTACACAACTGGGTAACACTGACCAAGAGACACTGTATTCACAAAGTGACATAATGAACTGAAACCCCTTCTTATAGCTACTTAAAATGACTAATAATAATAATGTATTTTTGAAGTTATACACATGCTCATTTCTAGTCTTACAGTCTACATTTTCTGAAATCTCAATCTCTGGATCTTTTAGTAAATGTGAAATTCTGTTAGCCTTTGAGGCCTAATCAGTGATAGAGGTTTACTCAAAAGGTAGAAGAACTGTAATTTATCAATTCACAGGCGAACAAAATCAATGTGTCTAAGAAGGGATGGTTCTTCCTTTAGGTTTGTGTCAGGCTGAGGTAGAACTGGAGGGTTAAGTCCGGTTTATATAAGTTCCCCTGTCTTCAAAGGACACACACACACACACACACACACACACACACACACACACACACACACAGCTATTCCAAGCTCATAACCAGCAAAAGATACGTAGACAGATATTGACTTAGGTGAGAAGTGGAGGAAAATAAGCAGGCTGACTGTGGGTCCATTTCTATCACAGAGTTAATGCTTACAACAGACCAGGGGTCAAATATGGCAAGAATCCATGGAGCTATGTTGGAAGGAAGAACAAAGCGTGAAGGCAGAGCCCCAGGTACTCCTGCCTTTCCCTTGGTGCACGCCAGCCGGGCCAGCCTCACTGCCGTCAGAGGCTGCTGCAGACAGGGCGTGCTGTTCCTTCACCTTTTCCCTTTTGTTTTTTTTTCTTTTTCCTTTTTTTTTTTTTTTTGGCCAGTCCTGGGGCCTGGGCACTGTCCTTGAGCTTTCTCAAGGTTAGCGCTCTACCACTCGGGCCTCAGTACCACTTTTGTCTTTTTCTATGTATTTGGTACCAGGGAATTGAACCCAAGGCTTTGTGCATGGTAGGATCTTTGAGGCCAGGTTTGGCCGGTGGCAGTCTTTTATGGACACTACTGGAAGCACATGATTTATTTCCCACACTCTCTCGCTGGCGAGCTGGCGTCCTCTACCACTAGGCCAAGCTCCTGGCCCCCTATTTTCTTTTTATGCCAATACTGAGACTTGAACTCAGGGACTTGAACGTTCATTCAGCTATTTGCTCAAGGCTGGCATTTCACCACCTGTGGTGCCACATCTCCACTTCTGGCTTGCTGCTAGTTAATTGGAAATAAAGGTTCTTGGATTTATCTGAGTTGGCTGGCTTTGAACCTCCATCCTCAAATCTCAGTCTCTTGCATAGTTAGGATTGCAGATGTCAGCCACCAGTGCCCGGCCTATGAACAGATAAGCAAGTAGAAGGCTTGGGTTGTTACTTTAATGTAGTGTATTTATATTAGACTGATTTAGCCAGCACCAGTTTTCAGTTTAAATTTGGTTTCCCTGAAGCAGACTTGAACATATTTCAAAATGTGCATTGCAGAGTGCACAGTGGCCCCCTCCTCAGCAATGTCCTGGAGCTGGGTGGGGGACTGCAAGTGCAGGTACAGCCCTGGAGCCTGGGGGAGGGTTCTGGAGCTTGGGGGGTGGACCACAGCCTCACAAGGAAGGCCACTTGAGGAGCACTGAGACCAGATCCCCAGAGCATTCCAGGGGGGCTGGGGCCACAGCTCACCCCAGTAGTGTGGCCTCCCCCTGGAACATCCCACCCCCCTCCACCCTGCCCGCTGTGAACTGTCTTATCTGTGTAATCTTCCCTTCCTCCAGAGGATCTTCTCACTTGTGAGTGGAGCCACTTGTCACAAGGCAGGCACAGTGCTAGCCGTGAGCAGAAATGCTCAGCCATGCTCTGAGTTCAAGCTCCAGGACTGGCATTTAAAAACGTTGAACAGGATCTTTTCATGTAAAAACATTGCCGCAAAGAAAAAGGCAGCCTAACAGTACTTGTTAATGTCTGGCTGGGTGTTTTCTTACTGAAGCAGCATAACTTGAGGAGTATATTATTTTTAATAGTGACACCCAGGGAACAGGCAAGAGCTTATTCTAGGACCCTGCTCTTGTTCATGGTCTTCATTCTGTGACTCAGATCAAGTCACCTCATTCCGGGGAGTAATCTGTGCACCTCTGTGGTGTGTCTCATACACTTGTGGAACGCGGAAGGCCCAGAGCCAGGAACACGGCTAATCTGGGACAGGCTCTTCTCCTATTTTAAAGCATCTCTGATGAATTAATGGACACAAAGCCCCAAAGGGAAGCACTGGCTAGATCGACACTTTCCTAAAATGGGTGCGGTGCAAGGAACTGACTGACCCTGGTAAGTTTCCCTCAACACCAGAGTTTCCTGTCTGGTACCAGTGAAAAGATGGTGCACAACAGTTTGACCTCAGCCCAGTCCCCGGCCTGGCCTGCATGGGAACCCCTCTGGAGCTTCTGGTTGAAAAAGTCTGGGGTGAGACCTGGAATCAGCATTTCCAGCAAGTCAGAAAATCCTGCAAGGCTTCTGTGCCTCGAAAACGTGGCTCAGAACTAAAGAATTCAACTGGTGTGCGATGATGTGAAACTTTCCAAAAATATTCGCTGTCAAATCCAGAAGCACCTGGCTCTGAATCCCTGCTTTTTTTCCCATATGTTTTTATTGTAATTAATAGAAAGGTTACATGATATTTGCCAGATAGAAGGTGCATTAATTCACATACATTGATACCCTTTCTCATGTCTTGGTCCTCATTTCCCTCCCTCCCACCCCCACCCCTCACCTTGTTTTCCCCCATTCTCTATGCAATTTCAAATAACCAAGTACAAATATATCTGATATATCAGGTAACAAATTGCGATACTGTAACAATATGAGATAACAAGGGAAAGCAAAAGAGATGAGAGATAACATAGTACATTAAGGACAACAATCACTCATTATATGGTGTTTGTTTCTATATCCTAGAGGTCCTTTCATTTAGCTCATACTATATGGCCATATGTATCCAGGTTTTGTTCTATTGCAAGTCTGCTAGGAGAGCCCAAGGTTTCTACTGATTATGACAAATGAGGGAAACCATTTTGAATCCCTGCTTTTATCTACAAGATTTCTCTGCTATAAAATCCTGTCCACACATGGCAGCAGCTTAAGGGCTGTCGTCTCATGGTGCAGCATGGAGGATGCCTGAGGACATTATATAAAATGCACCATGTTCCATATCCACTGTTTTTGAGTTCAGAGTCAGACACAGAATGTTTGCTTCTGGTATGTGACATAAAGTGTGAGCACCTAGCACAGCTAAACTGCACAGTTAAACATAGATACCACAGCTGTGTGCACAGCTGTAATCCACCACAATGGCTGGTACTTGGTGACAGCAAGAAGCATCAATTCTTTCTCTCCCACCTTCCCCCACTTCCCCTTCCCTCCCACCTTCCCCCACTTCCCCTTCCCTCCCACCTTCCCCACTTCCCCTTCCCTCCCCACATTCTCCCACTTACTCTTCCCTCTCCTCCTTCTCCCATGTCTCTCTGATTTTCCATATTTGGTAATGTCTTATGAAACCTTCTGAAATGTATACTGTGCATCCTTTGAAAAAGTCCATTTCATCAATTCATGGTGATTTGTGCCAGTCCTGGGGCTTGAACTCAGGCCTAGGTGCTGCTCCTGAGCTGTACTGCTCAAGAGCAGTGCTCTAGCACTTGAGCCTCTTCTGGATTTCTGCTGGTTATTGGGAGATGGCAGTTTCATGGACGTCGTTGCCCAGGCTGGCTTTGAACTGTGGACTTCAGATCTCAGTCTCCTGCGTGGCCAGGGTTACTACTGTTCCTTGCCAAGAAGTCTCCTGATGCTTCATGTGTTGAATGGGGTACTGGTTACAAGTGTGTTCATTTTGTCTGCAGCATCATCAGTACCCTGTGGTACATGTGTTTTTCTGCGGTATATTGTATTCAATAAAACTTTAAAAATGAAACCATGAGGTCCTTACCATAGAGTCATTTTATTTAAGCCAGTCAGTGATTTCTCCCACACCACCTTTGCTGTGTTCAAGGCCACAGCGTGGTTATCAGGAAGAAGAAACGGAGGAAGACCTATTTCAGGAACTGCCACTCACGAGCTTCCACAGTGACAAAGACCTGGCCCCTCCGAGAGGGCTTTGCACGAGTGTCTTCATGTAGACATGATTCATCATCAACACGTGGCCCCTGATCGTCAAGCAGAGAAGGCCCATGCTGTGGCTGGGTACTACTTATCTGACAGATGGTCTGCTTGCTGCTGTGAGTGGCCACGAGGGTGTGGAAGAGGCCGCAGCTGTAACAAGACTCAAGGAATGGATGGAATGCGGCCCCAAACCACAGACTGAAGCAAGCATCTGAGGAGTCAGTCTCTGTGGTCTGGGCCTGCGGACACCGCTGGCTCCATCTCACCGCCTCCCGGCCCTCACACACTCCCAGCTGAGCCAGGCCACAAGGAAACCACAGGGAAGAGGAGACTGGCCTTGACTGGCACCCACAGCTGGGCCCTGGGTGTTCATTACACAGGAACATGGGACAGATGATCTGGGAAATTTAGGGCTCTTTTCTTACATCATGAAACGGAAATAAGATTTCTGATGTTGTCCAGGCTTACCTTATTTTGAAATCAATGATCTATGTGAGGAATCAGTGACCTACATAGGAACTCATAATTTCCTAAGTGAGTGTTTATGTCTTAATGGATATCTAAGAGGGCTGAACAGCAGAAGGCCAGCAAGCGTGGAGGGTGAGCCTCCCAGCCCTATGAGAGAGAGGGGAGGACATACTCCCCACTAGCCCCGGAAAACACCTGCGGAGATGGGAGCAGGAATCTACACGCTGCCTCCTGTGGCCCGGTTAGGCAATTAACATTCTCAAATCATCTTTCTCTACCCTTTCCTTGCATCATTTGATTTTTCCTTTCTCTTCCTTCTGATTCATTTTCTTTTCTTTCCTTTTTCCCTTTTTTGTTCCCATCTTTTCTTTACATGGACTCTCAAAGTCACCAATATGGCTGTTCAGAACAGGTATTTATGATATTACCACCTAACTTCCCATCCACTCAGCTACAACTAAATAAATGATGTTACTTCATTAATACAGAATGACAGGCTTTGGGTTCACACATGTGTGCTTTGAGTATCACAACTGCACCCTCCCTCCTTCCTCTCTTCATTTGTTTTCCCCAACCATAATTTTTTTTAGCTGACCTAACATCAGTGCGTAGCTGTGGGCCTAGTGTGGTAATACGATCCATAGATGCAGCATGCAATGATCAGGTCGGGGTTATTAGCATGTCTATTTATCAAGTGTTTTTTTTTCCAGGCTCTTAAGTTCTAGTCTTCAGGTTATTCAGAATCTGAAATGAATTGCTGTAGGCCAATGCCCCTCAAGTCACCCAGCCTGTCTCCCTGCACCTCTACCTGTGCTAGCCAATAGGAATCACTATTATAGTTTTTTTTAAATCTAAGTTTTAGCTTCCATAGTGAGTAAAAGCAAGTGGTATACTGGTTTCTCAAAGTCAGATTGTGTGAGTGTGTGTGTGTGGACACACACACACACATGCACGTGTACACGTGCCAGTCCTGGAATGAACTCAGACCCAAAGTCTGGGTGTTGTTTTAAGAGAACTTTTTTCGACAAGGTTGATGCTCTACCCTTGACCCATACCTCTGCCTCTGGATTTTGCTGGTTAACTGGAGATAAAAGTCTCACAGATTTTTTTCCACCTGATTGTCAGATCTCAGCCAGCCTTCCAAGTAGCTAGGATGACAGGAATGAGCCACCACCTGTCTTTATCTACTTATGTGCAAAACTATTTTTCATCTTACATTTTATAATGTGACTGAATATAATATTGATTTTTATTAGAGAAAAATCAATTATATTTCCTTGGAGAGAAAAAAGGGAGAAGTAAGAGCTATTTCATCTTTCATAGAGAAAGATGCATTGTATAAGTAACCCTACAAAACCTATACAGGACATTAATAATTCAGCATACTTGTACTCAGTGGAGAAAATGTTCTTGGAACCTGTCAGGATGAGTTTTCCAGAGAAAGACCTTATTAGCACTGTCTGAGGCACAAGCCATCACACTGAGAAGACAAGAACCATTCCTTATAGACAGAGTGATAGGCTAGGTTTTGAATATGAACCGCTCCAGGTAAGATGTACAACTAATGAGAAGTGTGTCTGTTGGCTGAACTCACACCAAAGACCTTACAAGAGGGAAGGATGGTGGCACCCATTCAGAGAAAGATGCGAATACAGATTGTAGTATCATTTGTATTATGATCAGTCAATAGAATCCTTGGGTCCACAGTTTAAACAGCTTTAGTGAGGAAACATCTGCCAGAAAGGTTCACAAAGAGTTGGGAAATAGACAATAGAAACTCCTGCTGGTGACAAATACCTGAGCGTCTGTTAAGTGCAGACTGTATGCTGGTTACTGGGGACTAAAGAGAGAATGTATATAGTTCTTGCCACTGAAGGGCCGATAAGCATTTGAATATCTGTTTTACACAAAAGTTAAGGCTGGCCAGCTAATGCCTTTCTTCCTAGCTACTCAGGAGACTCAGCGCTGAGGATCATGGGTCATGCCAGTCTGAGCAGGGATGTCTAGGAGACATTCACTTTTAAAGACATACCCGAAGGGTTACAGTCTCTATGTTCCTATTTGGGCATACTTTAATAAGTGGTATTCCTATTGTTTTGGTTATCATTTATATTTTAGAAAGAAATACATTGAGGCAAATAGGCAAAACAATTTATCATTAGTTGAACAATTAAAAAAAACCCCATAATATAGCAAAGACCACACCCTGTATGAAGGGCAAACCACACACTGTTCTTGAACTCAAGCCTCATGACTAACAACAACAACAACAACAAAGAATAAAACCATACCAGCCTAAAGCAGTGGGCTGGCATGGTACCTGAGAGGGCTTCATGCCTGAAGGGGTCTCGACTATCTTCCCTTGATTGCAGGAAGGGCCCAGCAACGAGCGAGTGTCTGTAAAAGTCCATCTGCTCTTCCAGCACAGGCCTCTGGCTTTGGAAGGCCTGGAGGAGGGGCCATCCATCTGTGCACAGTCCCCTGGCTTGATTATGCTTCTGCAAGACCAACCCGAAGTGCTTGGCCTGGAATTTAGCACTAGGATCAACATGGAAACTTGGGGGGAAAGGGCCCCAGAGATGACTTTCCAGGAGCAGGGTCTGGTGGATGGCAGGACGCTGGCAGGGGCAGAAGTTGACTTGTTCACACATGATCCAAATCATGTGTATTTCACAATGGACAAGGAAGGCCCTTCTAGTGAAAGCTGACCCCTGACTGGCCGCCAGGCCCCGCCCCTCCCAGGCCTTCGCCCTCCTCCATTCATCCACTCCAGCCACGTCCCTCTCTACACCCACCTGAAAACTCCTGCATAGAGCTCTGCATTGTCTCCACCCTTTTCTGAGAAAGAACTCTGCCAGGTTTCCACAGGTCCGCTTTCACCAAGGTCATTTCTGAGCTTGGTGCCAGTGGCTCACACCTGTAATTCCAGCTACACAGGAGGCTGAGATCTGAGGACTGTGATTTGAAACCAGGAAAGTCCTGAGACTTCTCAATTCACCAACAAAAAACTGTGAGTAGAGCTGTGGTTCAAGCAGTAGAACACCAGCTTTCAGTAAAAAAGCTAAGAAACAGTATTTAGGCCCTGATTTCAGGCCCCAGTAATGGCATAAAAAAAGGAAGAGAAATATGCCCAAGAAGAAAAACACATATACAAAAATTACAATTTTTCATCTTACTAGATAACAAAGTGTCAATTATTTTTTGAGGTGGTCCATTGTGAGTTCCAGTATCGCTCAAGTATTTTACCCAATAAAGAACTACTAAGGAATCAAAAATCTGAGCATTGTCACATTTTTCTTGGCTAGGTAAATCTTACCCGACAAAAATGTCGACTCCATTTATTAACATGTGGTGTTAGAGCAGCAAAGCTTCCTTCTTTCCAATTTTTAAGATGTAAAATCTTGTCTTATGTTAGACTTCTCCCTAATAGCACAAGGGCAAATACTTTTAAAGGGAATTGGAAATACACACGAAGAAGTGAAATTGAATCTGGGTCTACTGATTCAAAGGGTCGCTTTCTCTGGGCTTAAAATAGAGCCTGGATATATGGTGACCTGACATTTTTCAGTGTCAAGGAATGGAAGGAGAAAGAATAAAGCCTCTTCATGGAGCATTTGGAAACCACAGAACATTTCCAGAAGTATCTTGTCATCCTGTTATAAATAGCTCAGTCCTAAGGTGTCACTGGCTTTGTGGACATTTATCTGAAGTCAAACAGAAGAAAGGTACAAACTATAATAGCATGCCCCTCGATACACCAATACTTTCAGGGGAGCCAGTTACGTACTTTTATTTGTATGGAACTTTACTAACTTTACTACCTTTATCTCCCAACTGCCAAGACACAGTGCAACTTCTGTGGCCAGGAGCCTGGGCTACCAGGTAGCAGATCTTGTACTCATGTACAAAATGAGAAGGCTGGCCCCGGCTGCTGCATCCCCGCGCTGGCACCAGGGTTGGGTGGAGGATGCAGGATGGGCAGCAACTGCTCAGGGGCTGCTGGCTGGCCACACACCTGCACTCTTGTGCTGGGTGACAGATCCACAAAGCCTCTGGAGTTCTAAACACCGCTCAATCTTTCCATGGTTTGAGGGCTAAATTGATCTCAGATATGATAAGTTATTATAGTAACTCCAAATGCTGTATGTAGACTCTAGCTAGCTATGTGGCACTTATATATCCCCAGTCATGACATTGGGCTCTGGTTCTGTTGAAGAATTAGAGACCCTGAGAGACTGGGTAACATTTCCTGAATCACAGATGCAGGTTCATCCATGTCTGCAAGATTTCAGAAGTCGTGTCCTCTGAGTTTTGTAGCACTAATTAAATCATCAAGGAAATTACTCTCAAATAGGCTTTGGTGGTTCACACCTATAATCCTATCTATGCAGGAGGCTGAGATATGAGAACTGAAGTTTAAAGCCAGCCTGGGAAGAAAAGTCTGTCAGACCAATCTCCAATTAACTAGCAGAAAGCTCGGTGGAGTTATGCTAGCTTTGAGTGAAAAAGCTAAGAGGAGGTCAGGAGGTCCTGAGTTCAGACCCTGGTACCAGCACACACACACACACACACACACTTTTTTGGTTTCGAATTTACCTCAATTTTGTGTATGCATGTTCCTTGCATTTTCATGGTGTCATTAATTTATTATCCAGTACACAAAAGAATGCTAAAACCAAATGCTATGATGTCATATGTTTCCATGCATTAACTGAAGTCAGCGTATGAGCAATCAGACCTCCCCAACAAACTAGAATCAACAATGTCGGTCTTCCTTGGGCTTTTTACCTAGGCTATCTCCCATCAGCTTCCATCTGCTATGATGATAAGTGAAAAACTTCACTGGAAGTACTTTGTCATAAATTAGTGTGAAACCCAAGAGACAACCCACAGAATGTGAGAAAATCTTCACTAGCTTTTCAACAAATAAAACATTCATGTCCAGAATCGCAAAGAATGTAAAAATCAAACAATAAATAATCCAGTTAGTAAATGGGAAAAAAGCAAATGAACACTCAGTTCTTGAGGCATATATTTTATACTAAAACTATTTATAAAATATCACAGATGAATATCCTGATAATGACTCTACAATCTATTAAATGGTATTTTGTTAAAAAAAAAGAAATACAAATGACTGTTAGGGACAGGAAGAATAAATGCTCAACATCCTTCGTTGTAAAGGAAATGCAAATCAAAACTGCATTATGATTCTACCACACCTCAGTCAGTGAAGAAGCCCTCCAAGGGGCTGGGAGTTTGGCCTAGTGATAGAGTGCTTGCCTAGCATGCACAAAGACCTGGGTTCGATTCCTCAGTACCACATACACAGAAAAAAGCCAGAAATGGTGCTGAGGCTCAAGTGATAGAGCTCTAGTCTTGAGAAAGTTCAAGGACAGTGCCCAGGCGTTGAGCTCAAGCCCAGGACTGGTAGAAAAACAAAAGCCCTCCAGGTGGGAATGTAAGCTAGTACTACCACTATGGAAGTCAGTATGGAGGAGATTTCCCCAAAAGGCCTCAGCATCAAAGAAGCCAAGGACTAAAGACTGAAAGGGAATAATCCTCCCTGAATCCCTGTCAGGACTCAGTGCTGGGATGTCAGAGCGCTCTCAGGGCTAGCCCTTCCCTTCCCACTACCTTTCCTCTTTCTGGTGGCTCAGCGCATGTAGCTGTCTCTAGAAAGTGACACAGGTGACATTATTTCAAAAAATAGAATCAAACAGATTATTAAGGAAAATAATCTTTACTCACAGATTTTTTTTCTGAGCCTGTACTAATTTGAGTTTTCAAAGGAAAACTACCAAACAAACTGTAAACATGAATGATAAGGTCTGAAAAAGTTTCTTGGCATTGTTCCTATTTCTATTAGGATTCATGTTTAATAGAAATAATACAGTAAAAAAACAAGGCAAATGAATTGATTGTAAGAAGACTCGTAAGTGATTAGGCTTGAAATGGAATAGAAAAATGTAAAGATAGATTATGGAGATGGGGTGTGGGGGAGATAATGAGGAATGTTTTAAATTTTAAGAATAAGAAATTAAAATGAAAGCCGGAGCTGACTAAGTGCTGTAGGGAATTAACCCACTGCTTTTTAAAATTTTGCTTCTGATTTTCATAAATGAGAAAGTATCTAATAAAACTAAATCTGACACACTCAAGTTAGGTAATTTGAACAGAATCTAAAATGGAAAGAAATAAAACATATTACCATAGTCAAGATTAAATTAGGAGTATAACCTTTGTGTTAGTTATTTTATGTCATCCTCATTTTAATTTGGAAGGTTTTTTTTTAATTTCCATGGCAATAATTACAAAGAAGCTGACCATATTTGGCTCCTGAATACAATGGAAAGATTCATAACTACAGCCATGAGGACTCATGACAGGTAGTCACTTCTGTGGAAAGCCAGACCACTGACACTTCTGAGATTGGAGAACACAATTAGTATGCTTCAGAAATGTTATATCACTTGAGAAAAAAAATAAATGATATTTTGTAGAATGTGTACAGAGATACAAAATGTGAGATTGCCCAAAGCAATGAAGATAAGGACAATTTAATTTCAACAATATTTTTTCTGACATGACTTCTATTATACCAATAAAGTTTTCTAAGAAATTAGATTTATATTCTAGAAAAAGTACATTTACAAAAGCAAAGAAATTAATTCAAACTATCAGCTGAACCAGAAATGCTCTCCTCAGATACCACTGGATATTTCTAACAGAAAGGATACACAGCTAAGCGAGGTAAAATGAAAGGCCAAATGTCTACTGAAAGCATGAAGAAACCAGAACTGCCAGCTTGCACTAAGGGACACATTTCTCCACCCCAAGGGCCCTTCCTCCTCTAGTTCTCTGCACAAAGCACACTTCCTTCTCCAGTTCTGTGTCCCTTGGGGGACACTCCTTCAGTTCTCGGCTTCAAGGGATACTTCCTTCTCTAGTTCTCCACTTCAAGGGACACTTCTGTCTCCAGTTCTCTGCCTGTTTCTATTTTTTCTTAGTCTGGCATTCTAAACTTGTATATTGTTCTTTGCTTTTTCCTTTCTGACTTGGGCTTGCCATTCAAGAAAGAAAAAAATCAGTAGCTACACATTTATTCTTTGGATAGCCAAGCTCAACCTGATTCCCCAGAACAAGGCCTCTTGCAAACAGCAAGGGGTTTTATAAAGCGTACTGCTCTGAAAATGTTCTTTCTGTACAAGATGCCTATACAAAGGCGGTATGCATCTCCACTGGTACACACAGGCTGTGTGGCTGGGCATTTCCTCACCACTTTCTACATTTGTGCACAGTATGTTTTGGTGGGTCTGCATGTACTTTTTTTTTTGCCAGTCATGGGGCTTGAACTCAGGACACTGTCCTTGGATAATTTTTGCCTGAGGATAGTGCCCTGCCACTTGAGCCACAGTACCACTTCTGGCCTTTTCTGTGTATGTGGTACCAAGGAATTGAACCCAAGGCTTTGTGCATACTAGGTGAGCATTCTACCACTGGGCTAGACTCCTGGCCTACTTTCCCCCAAATTAATGTCAGCAGCTGTCCTCAAAATAGAAATGTTGTTGGTTTTGGTTTTGGTTTTCCTCCTCTATCCATCTCTTTCCTCTCTCTCTCTCTCTCTTTCTCTGTCTCTCTGTCTCTCTATCTCTCTCTCTGTCTCTCTCTGTCTCTGTCTCTCTCTCTGTCTCTGTCTCTGTCTCTCTCTCTCTGTCTCTCTCTCTCTGTCTCTCTCTCTGTCTCTCTCTCTGTCTCTCTCTCTCTCTCTCTCACTCTCTCTCTCTTTCTCTCTCTCTCTTTGTGTGGGCCCATACACTAGGACTGGAGCTTGCACTCAGGGCATAAGTGCTATTCCTTAGCTTTTTTGCTCAAGATTTCCACCACCTAAGCCACACCTCTCCCTTTGGCTTTTTTTTCTGGTTAACTGTAGATAAGTCTCCAGTGCTAGACTGTCTTCCCTGGGCCAGTTTTGAACTGAGATCCTCAGACCTCAGCCTCCTGAGTAGCTAAGATTATAAGCTTGAGTGCCTAACATATTTTCCAATTTTAAGATAAACAACTCCGGTTTTAGTGTGAGACTGTAGAGCAGATAATTTTTCTTATTACATACAGGAAAGGCCCTCAATGACCTTGGAGAACTACTGAATTTGGGCGCCTCAGGTTCCTTATCTTATGGACTGGAATGACACCTCACCTCCCTTTGTGCTGTGAAATGTGGCAGTTTGGGATTTCCATCCCATCCATGGAAGCTCAGGCTTCTCTGGATCCCAGACACCAGGGATGTCCTGCTTGAAGAAGCCCAGGGACTCTGAACCTCTTGTCCAGCTCTTCTATCTGTTAGCACGAAGAAGGCTATGACACATTTCTGCTTGGCTCATCCTAATAATCTGTAAAATTATATTGTTCTAATATAAATAATGTCATTTGGTGTTCTGTTTAATAAGGTCCTAAGCTCAGACCATTGTGGTTTCTCTAGAAGAGTCATTGGGACAAAGTGTAGCGGGCAATCTGTCTTCCTGTTCCTCACTGAGAGTGTTTCCTGGTGGCTTGGGCTCTTCTGCATTAGATACACTGAAGATTCACTCGGTAGTGACAGGTCCCTGAGCAGTCCAGGTGCACAGCCCTGGCTGGCTGCGACCTCACTCCTCCAGTCCCACTCCTCCGGTCTCACACAGTCTGGGCCACATCGTGCTCTGTCTCTTTCTCATCTGATTTTAGTTAGCTTGTGTGAGAAGTCATCTCCCAGTATCTGTCTTTTCAATGCACAGTTCCCTCCAGGAAAAGCACAAGAGACAAGCACACAGGGTTCTCAGCCTCTGCTGCTGCATGGGAGACATTTGCTCCACATTAACACAGGGGCTCACTCCCTCCTCCATGTCCTGGCCAATGCTTCAGCAGCTGTGTCTAATCCAGCTGTGGGGACCTCCCAAAAAGGGGGACCTCCCAAATGGGCCAGCAGTGAGAAAGGCATGCTGGGCTATTGCTACTTGTTTATTCTGGGGTGGGTGTGTGTGTGTGTGTGTGTGTGTGTGTGTGTGTGTGTGTGTGTGTGTGTATGCTTGCACGCTTGCACATTCGCACCAGTACTGAAGCCTGCGTGATGTCTCTTAGCTTTTTCCACTTGAGGCTAGTGCTCTACCTATTGAGCCACAGCTCCACTTTTGGCTTTTTGTGGGTTCACTTGAGATAGAGTCTCACAAAATTTTCTCTTTGGAGCCAGGTGCGGGGTGGCTCACTCCTGTAATCCTAACTACTCAGGAGGCTGAGATCTGAGGATCAAGGCTCAAAGCCAGCCCAGGCAGAAAAGGACCTGAGACTCTTCTCTCCAGTTAACCTCTAGAAAATGGGAAGTGGGGCTTGGCTCAAGGGTAGGGTGGTAGCCTTGAGCTGAAGAGCTCAGGGACAGCACCCAAGCCAGAGTTCAAGCCTCATGACCCACAAAAAAAAATTCTATCTGGACTGGTTTTGACCTGTGATCCTCAGATCTCAGCCTCCTGAGTGGGTAGGATTACATGTGTGAGCGAGCCACTGTCACCTGACTTCAGAGGGAAGTTTCCATGAGATGGTTCATGTTTGCTTCTAGAACATGCTCAGTGCCCAGTGATGCTTGAGTTTTAGGAAGAAATGTGGCTGAGCTTGAACCAATGCTTGACCTATACTGTATACATATCATCTCAGTGCCTGTACCCCATCTTCCAGCTCTTCTTGGGTTTAATTAAAGCTTCTCCTGCCAGCAGCCTGTGGTTCTTGCCTGTCATTCTAGCTACTGAAGACTGTAGTCTGAAGTAGCACAGGCAGGCAAGTCTGTGAGACTCTTATTTCCAGTTATCCACCCACAAGCCAGAACTGGAGCTGTTGCTCAAGGGGTGGTGTACCAGCCCTGAGTAGCAAGAGCAGCCAGGCAGCACCCAGGCCTGGAAGGCTGAGTGTGGCTTGACCCTTAAGGAGAGGGAAGGGTACCCACTGGGTGATGCCAAACTCTTTAGAAGACCCATTTGTGTGGGTGCACCTCCAAATGGGTAGATGCACACATGTACAAATCTGCATAGTCTCAGGCATAAAAGTCTCCTTTTATTGAGGTTTGCAGTTAACTACAATAGTTATAAACAGAAAAACTTGGAGTTAAAATTTTAATATACACAGGGGTGGATGGGTTGGGCAGTAGGGAAGAATGACGGAGGGGTGGCACTGATCCTATTGTGTTGGATACAAATGGCCATTCCCGAGTCAACGTCCTTCTCATTCACATAGTGTATGCAGTAAAACTAGTCATCCAGAACATCTAGCGACCCTCCAAGAACGTGGCTCATGTCTACAAAGCCTTCTCCAAATGTGGTGAGGGAGAGGAGACAAGGAAGATGCATGTGTAACAAACTTCCACTGCCTGACACTTCTCCACTTGACACAAAAGAAAATAGAGGAAGATGAAAATCTCTGGACCCTACACATGTGTCAGCAGAATATGTTTGTATAAAATAGCAACACAGCTTTATAATTTAAATGATTGCCCCCATGGTAGAAAAACTACATAACCCTTATTTACTCCTGAACCTATCTTCTGAAATGCATGTTTTGATGGGGTACAATTTTCATTTGAAGCATAGTAATTATTTAAAAAAACTTCATCTCATATTGTTACAGTATCTTACTTTGTTATCTGATATATTGGCTATATTTGTATTTGGTTATTTGAAATTGGATAGGGAAGAGGGGAAAACAAGATGAGGGGTGGGGGTGGGGGGGAGGGAAATGGGGACCAAGACATGAGAAAGGGTATCAATGTACGTGAATTAAGGTATCTTCTATCTGGCAAATATAATGTAACCCTTCTATTAATTACAATAAAAATTATAAGAAAAAACCTTCATTTGAATAAGTTTTCATTTTAGCTAGAATCTGACAAATCTCTCACACTTGCCTTCCCAACCACATTAAGATGTGTGAGTAGAGCAGTGAATCCCCAGGCGCTTGGGCCAGACTTGGTTACCACACGAGGAGTGTGTACCGGGTGTCCACACCGGGCTGTCCTCCTCCACGCTGCCGAGTTGCACTACTAATCTGAACGAGAACATGGGTAAGACCATCCAATTCTAAAGTGGCAGAAAGCTGGGCGCTATTTCACTGGACAACAGAATTCAAGTTCTTTACAATGGCAGAATAATGCCCAAGGGATAACTGAGGTGACCCAGAGACATCCAGAAGGTAAAGTCTCACCTGGTCTCTTCCTACTCCTAGACTGAAGAAGGGGCAGCAGAAGCGGTGGTGTGGAGGGGAAGAGCGCTCCCTACATCACACAGGAGACTTGGTTCAAGCACACAGGAGGACTTGGCACAAGCACAGGGAAGGACTTATTTTGGCGACCACATGTCAGTCTTCAACCCTTGGGACACCAGCCCAGCCACTCAGCCTCAGGCACAGTAGCAGTTCATTGTTGGGTGGGGGGAGACTCTGCATATTTTATTATCATGTCCTCTGTGAGAACACTGAGCCAAGCCCAATCCTGACCCTTCAAAGCTGGGTGACATCCCCTCAGAGGCTGTGGAAGGCCACAGGACAGCATAGAGACCTGAGAAAATTGGGATGTGGTTAACCTGGTAAAACCACACTTCAGTGAGACTACTTTTCCAGTATTGGAAAGACTCTGATGTATTGGAAGGAATGTGCATATGTAACCAGGAACTAATTGAAGATGATGAATACCTCCAAAATGGAGCTTGGGTTAACATACGAGCAGAGAGAGAGGAAACCAATGCCCAAGGGTCAGAAGGCCAGATTAGGTAAATTCTAGAACCCCCATCTCTGCTGCTCCAGAGCTGGGACCACTGAGCCAGGTACAAATGCTCATGCCTGCCATCCCAGCTACTCAGGAGGCTAACATCTGGGAAGCAATTTGAAGCCAGCCTGGAGAGGAAAGTCCATGAGACTCTCATCTCCACTGAACCACCAAAGAGCGAGTTGTGGCTGGAGCAGTGGCTCAAGCAGTTGAGTATCAACCTTGAACAAAAAGCACAGGGACACCACCTAGGCCCCAAGTTTAAGTCCTGCTATCATCACAAGAGTTTTATGAGTGATCATATGAGGAAGTATTTAAAATTATCCCAAGATTGTAGAGACTTGAAAAGCAGTGATAATGGTCAGCTGCAGGAAGAGGACGTGCAGAGCTCACATGGAGCCGTGGCCAATACCAAGCGTGGAAAGCTCACACAAATTCAGGTTTATCCTGGTTAAAGGCCACTCACAGTAGTACAGGAGCCATTACTGAGAGTCACTAACATCAGGAATTTAATTTGTCCACCAAGTTGGTTAATATCCTCAATTCTTTTTTCTTTAATATCCTCAAGTCTTACAGAATCCATAAGCAGGCTGGACGTCCACAAAGACACATATTAACATAAGGTCAGAAATGGAAACCATGACCTGAGTGTCCTTGACCAAATTCAGGCTGACTGACTCTACCAAGAGAGCCACCTCCACATTCCAGCTGTCAACCTTGGAAAGATACCTGTCAAACTCTTCAGTGGAAATTCCTGCCTTTGAGCAGCTGTGTTCTCATTAGGCCCATATGCTCACTACATTTTGGGTTTATTTAATTCTTAGTGTTCGGAAATAGCCAGGTCCTGAGTAGTTGATTATGCTTATGAGTTGTTTCAGATACACTTACCCTCTGACCTTCCTTCCCAGGGGGGCCTTGGGGACCTTGAAGTACCTCGGAACCCTAGGAGGAAGAGAAGACATGATTAGCGGACTGCTCAGGTGCCCCTGCCTCAGAAAGAATGTCCCTGGTTAAACCCGACTGGGTGAGCCAGCTGGTGCTGACAGGCTAGCCCAGGCGCTGTGGGAATTGTGGTGCTCTGTTCCTCAGAACGGAGCCCCCCTGCTCCTCAGAACGGAGCCCCTCTGGGGACATTTGGTGTGTGTGTGTTTTAGTAACTCGTGTTTAAAAACACGTAAAGAGCTGTCAGCGTTTGGACGAATATCAGACGTGGCACGTGCTATTTGACTATTTGTGAAATGATCATCGTCTGCCTAAGGGCAAGAAAGAAGAGTTTAATCTCCAGCCAAGAACACGTCTGTCTTACAAAAAATGGCAGTCTCTGCCATTGCATTATAACGAACAGTGTATTTGGACTTAGCCATTTGTTTCTCTGATAAACACTAGGCACATCCTAAAGTTGGCCTAATTAGCCAACTTTTCCTGGATTATACATCTTGCCACATGATTTCTTTACAGATATGATGTCCATTTTTTCATCCCACTGTTTGTATTCCTGCGTTCATCTAGTAAAACACAGACTCCATGTGTTTTGGTACCGTGAAGTTGTTCCAAAGCACATAAAAAGGTAACAAAAGTTGATAGAATGCAAAAATGGTCAATTTTATTTGGAATGTATTCAACAGGCTAAAAATTATTTTGAATTCATCAGCAAAAAGCCAGAACTGGAGATGTGGCTCAAAATGGAAGTTTGCCAGCTTTTTGAGGGAAAAATTCGAGCAAGATCACAGCACCCAGGTTCAAGTCTCAGTAGTACTGGAATACACACAAACAACCCATTTGTGAAGACCTTTTCTGTGTATCCTCAGGGAACTCATTTTCTTGCATAAAACAGCTAGCGTTCATTCATTCTGCCTGTGCACAGGGCGAATCCCATTACTTTTGCTGAATGGAGGACCTGGCTGGGAGTTAGATTAAAAAAACGGCAATAGTTTAAAATCCTGATGGGATCATTTGCTGCAGGGCTCACCCAGAACCTGCAGCCACCCCGGCTCCCTGGCCCTGCTGCAGTGTGATGCCTCTCTCCTAAGGTCAGGTGGTGGGTTGATTTGTCTCCAGCCACGCAAACTACAGATGCAGGCAAGCGGCCCTGCACCTCACTTCAAGGTGGAGGAGTGAAATTTGAGGCTCAGCTCTTCCTTGGCTTGAGAGCCTGGACTGGCCCATGGTCTACTGGCCCGCTACAGGTGACCGCCCCAGGCGAGCCCAATGCCTTCCTCCTTGGCCTCGCATCCAACAGGGTCCCAGTGGGTGCCTGGGCATCCAGTGGGGACGACAATGGGTATGGCTGCTCTGCTGGTCGTGGGGTCATTATAAAGCAGACTTGGTCCTCCAAGTAAGAGAAAGCTGGCCACATGTGTTCTGTGCATTTTCTTTTTGACTTAATTTGCCAAAGGATCGCTATTGGGTTTTTTTCCCTGTTACCCTTTATTTAGTAAAAGTAACTAAACTAGATTATTTCTTAAATTTTACAAACCTATTGACTTATCACTTCTGTGAAAGAGAAGTTTGAAGTTTGAGAATATACTCAAAATTTTCATGATATAAACATCTGCATACATCTATACTAGCATTAATATTGTTCCATTTTAATTCTGAATATTAAAAATGTTGATGAAGAATCTGGATACTGAGGGCTTATGCTTGAAATCCTAGCTACTCAGGAGGCAGAGACTTGAAGGATCATGATTCAAAGCCAGCTATAAGCAGAATATTCTCCTAGACTTCATCTGCAAAATGACCAGCAAAAAGTACAGCGGGAGGCATTGCTCAAGTGACAGAGTAATAGCCAGCAGGCTGAAACCCTGATTTGAGATCCAAGAACTGCCCAGAAAGAGTTATAAAGTGAATTCATGAGGATTTTGCTTCTCTTGGTGAGGTTAAAGTATGCAAATAAAAGTGTAAGGCACCTAAATCATTTTAAGTTCTCCTGAGTGATAGCTACTACAATGTGTTACATTTCATATAGCTCTCCAAGAACAATATGCTGATTATTTAAGAAAAGTTGGATTTATCATTATGGAAACCAATGTAAATATTTAACTGAAAATTTACTTAGAATTAACTGGCTCCAAGCAGAATTTTGAACTGTTTAAAAAATAGAGCAAGGAGGTTTAATAGGGTTGGTAAGGTAGATAAATTGAATTTGGAAACACTTTCATTTCTGAAAAGATGCAAATATATTCATAACTTCTCATTCCAGGGAACAAGCTAAAGTGAAATAGAGAAGTTTCATTTTAATTTATTTGCACTCTCTCCAGGAATGCTGCAATCCATACAAAACCTAATTCCCAAAAGTATTATTCAGAAAGTACATTTTAAGTATTATAATTATTACTTTAGAATGTGCTTCCTAGATTTGAAACCTATGATTAAGCTGAATTGACATGAATGTATATAATACTACTATGTGGTTTTCTATGGTTTGTTTTACAAATATAACACACACACACACACACACACACACACACACACACACACACACACACACCCTCCAGAGTCAGTAAATTTTTTAACATTGAGAACAAGAAATACATTTGATTGAACTCATTTGTTCTCATTTGAGGGTTTTTGTTTGTTTATTTGTTGGGTTTTTTTTTTGGTGGGTCATGGGGCTTGAACTCAGCCTGGGCGTTGTCCTTGAGCTCTTCAGCTCAAGGTTACCACCCTACCCTTGAGCCAAGACCCTCTTCTTGCTTTCTAGAGGTTAATTGGATATAAGAGTCTCAGGTCCTTTTGTGCCTGGGCTGGATTTGAACCTTGATCCTCAGATTTTAGCCTCCTGAGTAGCTAGGATTACAGGAGTGGGCCACCGTGCCTGGCTTGTACTTCCATCTTTTTTGGTGGTTAATTGGAGAAGAATCTAATGACTAATCTGCTTAGGTTGACTTTGAACCATGGTTTTCAGACCTCAGCTGCCTGAGTACTAGGTGCACAGGCATGAGCCACCGGCCCAGCTTACATATCCTTTGTTTATGAATCCTCCGTTCTTTTTCACTCTGCACATTAACTAGCACATTGTTTTGTATTTGCTAGGCACTGAGTGGGTGGATGAGTACTAAGATTCTGACCATTCACACTTTGCTTGATATTTCTGCAGTCCTGAGAGAGTAATTGCCATAACTACAAAAAATTCAATTTAGATCATTATATTCTTCATCCATAAATCCCACTTGGCACCAAACTAATTCAAGGTATTTTTACTTGTTATGAGCAGTACTGTAAAATAGATGTCATGTCTCCAAAACATTGACGCTGGGAAACATTAGAGGAAAAAACGAAGCTTGCATTCTCAAGTTTATCTCACATTGGCAAAGATTAAGCATTAAGTATTTACTTTTTAAAATAAAAGATAACATAAACTAAAGAGTTAAAGTATCTATAAAAATCAATAGTAAGAAATAGAACCAAGAAATGCTTATATTACTTTATTTTATTATTTTTTTTTTTGCCAGTCTTGGGCTTGGGCTCAGGGCCAGAGCGCTGTCCTTGGACGTTCTCAAGGCTAGAGCTCTACCACTTGAGCCTCAGCACCACTTCCAGCTTTTTTCTATGTATCTGGTACCGAGGAATCGAACCTGGGTCTTCGTGCATGCTAGGCAAGCACTCTACCACTAGGCCAAACTCCCGGCCACGCTTATATTACTTTAAATAATGTAGTTTCACATTTGGTTCTTTCTAATTTGCTCTCCTTTATGTATCATAAACACTTCATATTTTGATAATTTCACTGTTGTAATTATTTTTGGCTATGGAAAGCTCTGTATCGATTTGTTTAATTTTAACTTTAGCCTATTGAATGGAAAAGTTCCATTTCCATGCTCATTTGAAATTCTGTTGAGAAATAAAAAGTGGGAAAACCATATATGTCAACTTTACATATGTCATTTAATGACATGACATATGTAACAGATCAGAGATTTTTTTCTTTCTATTTTTTTGGCCAGTCCTGGGCTTGAGCTCAGGGCCTGAGCACTGTCCTTAGGTTTTTTTTTTCCTCAAGGCTAGAACCCTACCACTTGAGCCACAATACTACTTCTAGCTTTGTATATTATATGTATGTGGTACTGATGAATTGAACCCAGGTCTTCGTGCATGCTAGGCAAGCACTCTACCACTGGGCCATTCTCCTAGCCCCTGTTTTTGTTTTTCTGAGACAGCATTGTGAGGGTTCCAGTATCACTTGCTTCATCCCTACATATCAGGAGATGGCTCATTGACTATAAACTGTTTCCACTGACCAGGAGGCACAGAGGAGGTGATGCAATGGCAGTCCTACCCAATCAGCAAGCAGAGATGCCACCAATGATCATAAAGAGTATCCACCAATCAGTAGACACAGAAGAGGTGATGTAATGGTAGCTCTACCCAATCAGAGTGCAGAGAAGTTGCCTCTGATCATAAAGTGCATCTTCTAATCAAGAGGCACAGAGATGACTTAATGGAAGTTTTGCTCAGTCAGAAAGTTGTCATAGAAGATGTCCTTTCCTTCTGCTTACTTGAATGAAGAGGAAGCAGTGATGGCAGACTGTCATCATTTCCTCTTGTGAGGAAACTACTACAAACAAGAATTCGCAAGACTTCTGAAAAAGAGTCATTTTCAGTTTGCCTAGAAACCATGAACAGAGTAAGGGTCCTAACAGTAAACAAGAGACAGCGAGAAGATAAGAAAAAGGTGGGCAGTAAACACCAAGGTAAATTCCCAAAACACTGAGGACTTAGGACTTAGGACTTAGGAGGCTGAGTTTGGAGGGTCATGATCTGAAGCCAACCCAGGAAGTTAAGCCCATTAACTTCAATTACATGTGTTCTGTCCAAGTTGGCCTTGCAATATGGTTCTCCAGATCTGAGCCTCGTAAGCAGCTAGATAACAGCCATACGCCACAAGGGCCAGATAAATATGTTTTTATTTTCAGCATTTCATAGGAAAATTTGAGTTTTTTCTTTCTCTTTTTTCATTTTTATTTATTTATTTTTTACAACTCTGGAATTTTCCACTCCAACGCACAGTGCAAAAAAGTAGGAGTAGCAATCTTAATCTCTTACAAAATTAACTTCTCAGTAAAATCAGTACATAAAGATAAAGGTGGCCACTACATAATAGTAAAGGGTACGATTCATAACCAGAATATTACAGTTATAAACATTTACTCCTCCAACATGAAAGCACCTAAGTAAGTCAAGCAAACTCTCTTAGAGTTACAGGACAAGATAGACTCAAACACAGTCATAGTGGGAGACTTCAATATGCCACTCTCACCAAAAGACAGATCAATTCAGCAAAATATAAGCAAAGACACCTCTGAGTTAAATGACACCATAGCCCAGATGGGCTTAGCAGATACACACAGAGTCTTCCACCCAACAGCAAAACACTTTACATTTTTCTCAGCAGCCAATGGAACATACTCCAAAGTAGATCATATAACAGTTCACACAAAGAACTTAAGCATTCCATCTTATCACATTGGAATCAGACTAGTTCTAAACAACATAGTAATATTCAAACACTTGGAAGCTGAATAACACACGTCTGAATAACTCCTGGGTTACAGAACAAGTCAAAGAAGAAATTCAAAACTTTCTTGAATGTAATGACAAGATACATTCCAAAGGAACTTATGGGACACAGCAAAAACAGTTTTAAGAGGAAAATTTATCGCATGGGAGCCCACATTAAAAAAACAGAAGAGGGAAGTTTGGCCTAGTGGTAGAGTGCTTGCCTAGTATTCATGAAGAACCTGGTTTGATTCCTCGGTACCACATACATTGAAAAAAGCCAGAAATGGTGCTGTGTGGCTCAAGCGGTAGAGCTCTAGCCTTAAGAAAGTCCAAGGACAGTGCTCAGGCCCTGAGCTAAAGCCCAGGACTGGCAAAACAAACAAACAAAAAAAAAACAGAAGAAATTCATGTAAACAACCTAAGGAAGCAATTGAAGCACATAGAAGAGCAAGAAAACGTTAACTCTAAAACAACCAGAAGGAAGAAATAACAAAAACAAAATCAGAAATATCAGAGATTGAAATAAGATCTATTACACAAAAAATTAATAAATCAAAAAGTTGATTCTTTGAAAGAGTCAAAATTGACAGACCCCTGTCAAGATTAATCAAAAAAAGGAGAAGGGAGACTCAAACAACAAGAAGAAATTCATACTGAGACTCTCTATCTCATCAAGTGGGTTTCGTCTCTGGGATGCTATGCTAATCATGGCAGACAAGGCCCCTGTCCTCTGGAGAGAATCCTGGATGAAGAAAGGAAAATCCCCACAATTCACCTTATACCTGCTGCGTTCTGAGGCTGGAGGTAGTCTACCCACTACACTGGACCATAGATGACATTATTGCTGCATTTTGTAGATCAGGAAACACAGCAAGACACCCAGGTTCAAACCTGAGCAGCCAAGCACTGGGTGAATCTGTTTGGGGTGTGTTAGGACTAGAAAGTTAACTGGCATAGGTATGACTCGATTCCTTGTTAGAAAATGGCCATTGGGGGCAGGATCACTTTATAGATTAATATAGAGCTCACCACAAAGATTTGTAAAATGGAATTGAACTAATTTTATTGCAGCTTTATGGTGTAAATAAAAACATGCTTTGGTGTATATAATTTTTTCCAGTCTGAACTCGGGCTTGAACTCTGTCCCTGAGCTCTTTAGCTCAAGGCTAGTACTCTACCACTTCAGCCACAGCACTACTTCTAGTTTTCTGTTGGTTAATTGGAGATAAGAGTCTCATGGACTTTAGTGCCTGGGCTGGCTTTGAATCTCGATCTTCAGATCTCAGCCCTCTGAGTAGCTAGGATTACAGGCGTGAGCCACCAGTGTCAGGCTGGTGCATGTAAAATTTTAAAAAGGTTTACCATTTTTGCAATTTTCTAATGGCATTTGAGATATATTTTATTTCTGGATTTCTAAGTACATCAACACAAAATAAATAACTATATCTTAAATGTCTCACAGAGCCCATGAATTGTACTTTTAGGAAAGTAAGTACACTCCTGAGGTTTAAAATGTATAATTTAGACACTGGATGAAATCAGTTTGAAATGACTTTTAAAACAGAAGCAAACTATAAAAAGAAGAGCAGTCATCTAGTGAAAAATATATAAATCATATCCAAGTTGAATGAGCTGACTGTGATATTTCCAAAACATCTATCTTCTCTGAGGATAAAACATGAATCTTCTAAGGCCATAAGCATCAACTTGCCTCTATTTCCTTACATTGAAAAAGCAGCTCCTGATTTTATCAACACACTTATTTAAGTCTTTGGCTCACAAGTAAAGAAAAGGACAATTTTGTCAAAGTGTTATGACTGCTTGTTTTCCTGTTGATCCAGTGCCAATATGTGGTTGGATGATTCATTGCAGAAGGTTAATGACTTAAATATGAATCATGCAGTGCTTTAAAGGTAGTAGCATTGGTTTAAATTTAGGCAACTCACAGACAGAATATACAAATAGCTCAGATATTGATATGAGAGGAATTTAAAATTATATTAGATTGAATTGTCTCCTAATTATCATGGTACAACATGTACTTATACTTATATGTTCCAATAAATATGTATGATATGCACTTACAAATATGTACAGCTCATTTCATAATTTATTATACACAGGACAAAATAGGAATTATCTTTGTGAGCAAATAACATGAACATTTCTATCTACCTTAAAAAAACTGGCAATGGATTCCTTAGAAACTTTATAAAAGGATTATTTATTGGTTAATCTATGACTCTAATGTAAATAACTATGTTGAAATACAAAGTTCCAGCAGGGTGGTTTTCTTTAAAATAAGTAGATGTTTGAGAAGTCAACATACATGGAGTTGTACAAATATTTGTAAACTATTTATATACTAATTGTGAGTAATATGTTTTGAAATGAGCAAGATGAACTCATTGGTTGCTTAACTCAGTGGAAGTCAGTGGCCCTGGGGAGGGTTCATTTCTGAGTTCTCAGTGCTTGGCCCAGTTCCTGGCCACTGTCTTTCCCAGAGCCATTTACCCAGCCTCTCTTGCACATGTGGAACATGGTATGGTCTTCCCTGCACTAGGGCCAGCTGTGAATTGTCACTTGATTCATAAATGAACAGCTGAGACTTTCTCTCATTTGCTCTGGGTATTTAAGAGAGTTTTCTTAGGAAGAAAACTGTGCTCTGTCTCTGCACCTTGTTTTCTCTTAAACTGAATTAGCTGGGGTCCCTGGAGCTGACATTAGGTCTCCTCTGTCATTTTGTCTCAGGCACTGCAGCCACTGGCGGACTCAACCAACCTGTGGCTGCAGTGAAAGCATGTGGGCCATCTGGACAATGACTTCTTAACTCCCTGAAAAGCCAGAGCCAGACAATGCAGCCATCTTCCTGAGAATTAAAATTAGTGGATCTATTCCATCACCCCCTCAATCACCTGTGCCCTCTGACACAGTTCACAGGACCCCCTAGGAGGAGCAAACAGGCCACAGGGCCAGCTGCCTGCCACCTTGCACTTTGCACCAGGCCCAAATGCTGCTTTGGTTTTGTGCATGTAAATATGCTTTGCAGCTTATAAATGTCAGTACACAAATGCTTGAAATTCACCAGAAATTTACTGGCTCAGTGTCATCTTACCATTAATAACATAGTTTTCTAGCAATCAGAATACAGTATGTCAGGAAAACTACTATTTACATTATTTAAAATAATTTATATAAAAGCAGGACATGGTGGCTCACGCCTGTCATCCTAGCTACTCAAGAGGCTGAGATCTGAGGATCAAGGTTCAAAGCTAGCCTAGGCACAAAACGACAAGACTCATCTCCAATTAACCTCTAGAAAATGGGAAGTGAGGCTTGGCTCAAGGGAAGGATGGTAATCTTGAGTTGAAGAGCTTCCGGACAGCGCCAAGGCCCAGGGGTAGGGTGGTAGTCTTGAGCTGAAAGCTCAGGGACAGCACCCAGGCCAAGTTCAAGCCCCATGACCATCACCCCCCACCCCGCCCAAACCATTTCCCAGGAAGTTAAAATGTGTTTTTGTCAGAGGGGCATGAGGTCAAGTGGAGGGGGAATAAGGAATGGAAAGAGGAAAGAAGGGAGAAAGCTGTCATAGCACTCAGTGCACAAGCAGAACACAAGTGCAGGTGACTGCAGGGGAGAGGCAGGGCTCGGAGGGATGGAGAACGGTGGAAGGGGGATGTTGATCTAGATGCCCTGCACTCATCAGCTCACATACGGAATGCAAACCCCTTTGTACAACCATTTAAAGATAACACAAAGTAAAAACAAGAAAATCTTCATGCTGTAACAGGTCACTCAGAAGTAGATCTTCTATTTTGTCACGACTGTGTCTCAGTACTTAACAATGTCAGTGACGGTGCAGCCTACTAGCTTTTGGGAAATTCTGATTCACTGAAACTTTCTGGAATTGGGACTTTAAATAGCATCACATTATGTAGAGTCCCGTATTCAGCATGTAAACTGTCCAGATTTATGACTGGCCTCTAGTCAGGGAGTTTGGGTTAAATTTTATTAAAAAGGGATAGTGGCCTAGGAGTTTGGCCTAATGGTAGAGAGCTTGTCTAGCATGCATGAAGACCCGGGTTTGATTCCTCGGAACCACATACATAGAAAAAAGCCGGAAATGGGGCTGAGGCTCAAGTGGTAGAGCTCTAGCCTTGAGAGAGTCCAAGGACAGTGTTCAGGCCCTGAACTCAAGCCCAGGACTGGCAAAAAAAAAAAAGTATTGTCAAAATCAAGAAGAAAACTATGCTTGATGAATTGAAGAAACAGAAAGCAGCAACAATGAAACAGGCACTACTTACTTTTTAAAAATAAACTTCAGCCAGTACTGGTAGCTCACATCTATAAGCCTAGCTACTCAGGAGGCTGAGATCTGAGGATCTTAGTTCTAAGCCAGCCTGGAAAGAAAAGTCCATGAGATTCTTATCTCTAGTCAATTTACCCAAGAGCCAATGTAGCTCAAATGATAGAGTGCCAGTCTTGAAAAGTTAAAGGACTG
The DNA here is from genome assembly GCF_031878675.1 of Megascapheus bottae. NCBI lineage: Eukaryota > Metazoa > Chordata > Mammalia > Rodentia > Geomyidae > Megascapheus > Megascapheus bottae. The sequence goes on from NC_143516.1 coordinate 58,547,360, forward strand.
TGCCCTGACCCTGAATTCAAGCTGAAGTCCTGGCATGTACGTGCACGCGCACACCCATGTGCACACACTCGCAAATGCACACACACGAACATTGAAAGCTGCCTATGAAGAATGGCCTGTTGCTTACAGGGCATAGTGAATGACCACTGCCTTCATCGCATTTCTTGTGGGCCAGAAGAGTGAGGAACCTCTATAGCACAAAGAACCCATCTGGGCAGCATGTAGTAAAGGTGTTCCTTACAACCCAGGGAAGTTTATCCCGGGTCAGCAGGGTTCATAGTCAGAAACATAAAAGTTGCCATAAAAGTTTGCCATACTACCTTCCTCTATGCCAACAATGAGAGGAACGAGGCAACAATCAGGAAAGCAACTCCTTTTGCAATAGCCTCAAAGAAAATAAAGTACCTTGGAATTAACTTAACTAAGAATGTAAAGGACCTTTTTGATGAAAACTTTAAAACCCTGAAAAAGAAAATTTAAGCATAACTGAGGAAATGGAAAAACCTCCCATCCTCCTGGATTGAAAGCATTAACATTGTGAAAATGGCAATCTTGCCAAGGGCTATCCACAAATTCAACGCAATACCCATCAATATCCCATTGTCATCCTTTAAAGAAATGGAAGAGGCGATCCAAAATTTCATATGGAATAATAAAAGACCCCATATAGCAAAAACACTTCTTAGCAGAAATTACAACACAAGAGGAATTTCAATACCAAACTTTAGACTCTCTTACACAGCTATAGTAACCAAAACAGCTTAGCACCGGCACAAGAACAGGCCTAAAGACAAATGGAATAGAACTGAAGACCCAGATATTAACCCACAGACCTATGGCCACCTAATCTTTGATAAGGGAGCAAAAAAAAATAGAATGGAAGAAAGACAGCCTCTTTAACAAGTGGTGCTGGCAGAACTGGTTAAGCACCTGCAGGAAACTAAATTTGGATCCTTCTTTGTCACCCTGCATCAAGATTAACTCCAAATGGGTCAAAGACCTGGAGGTAAAAGCAGGTACACTGAAATCTTTACAAGAAGGAACAGAAGATATACAAGGTCTCCTTGGCACAGGTTGAAACTTTCTCAATAAGGACAAAGAAACACAACAAATCAGAGAAAGTCTGGATAAGTGGGACTGCATTAAACTGCAGAGCTTCTGTACGGCAAAGGACATAGCTAGCAAATTAAATAGAAAGCCTAGAGTGGGAGAAGATCTTCACCAACCATACAATGGACAAAGGCCTCATATCTAAAATATATCAACAGCTCAAAAAATTGAATCACTCCAAGACTAATCTCCAAAGAAACAACCATCCCATTAAAAGATGGGCCAAAGACTTAAAGAGAGTCTTCTCTGAAGAAGAAACAAAAATGGCCTATAGACACATGAAGAAATGCTCAACATCTCTGGTCATAAAAGAAATGCAACTCAAAACAACTCTAAGATTCCACCTCACTCCAGTTAGAATGGCCAGGATCAAGAAAACTAATAACAACAGATGCTGGAGGGGATATGGCCAGGAGGGATCACTACTACACTGTTGGTGGGAGTGCAAACTCGTTCAACCACTATGGAAAGCAGTATGGCAGTGCCTCAAAAGGCTAAACATAGAACTCCCCTTTGACCCAGCAATTCCACTACTTGGCATTTACCCAATCATCCAGAAACAAGGACATACTAAATCCACCAGCACAACAATGTTCATTGCAGCACTATTTACCATAGCAAAGATATGGAACCAACACAGATGCCCCTCAGTTGATGAGTGGATCAACAATTTGTGGTATTTATACTTAATGGAATTCTATGCTGCTGTCAGAAAGAATGACATTGCCCCATTTGTAAGGAAATGGGAAGACTTAGAAAAAATCATATTAAGTGAAGTAAGCTAGACTCAAAGGAACTTAGGCTCAATGGTTTCCCTCATTTGTCATAATCAGTAGAAACCTTGGGCTCTCCTAGCAGAGATTTACAGTAGAACAAAACCTAGATTCATAAGGCCATATAGAATGAGGTAAATGAAAGGACCATATAATGAGTGATTGTTGCTCTTAATGTACTATGTTGTCACTCATCTCTTTTGCTGTCCCTTGGTTATCTCATATAGTTACAGTATTTCATCTGATTATCTGATATATTGTATATATATATATATATATATATATATATATATATATATATGTGTGTGTGTGTGTGTGTGTGTATTTGGTTATTTGAAGTCCAAGAGGGATGGGAGGAAAACAAAATGAGGGGCTGGGGTGAGGGGAGGGAAATGAGGACCAAAAATATGAGAAAGGGTATCAATGTCTGTGAAGTAATGCACCTTCTATCTGGTGAATATAATGTAACCCTTCTTTTAACTAGAATAAAACCTATATATGAAAAAAAGTTTTCCATACTAGCATACTGTACACCACAACTCCAAACCACAGGAGGGTACTGAGGAAGAAAGAGTGTGAATGCTTTGGCACACACAGCAAAAGAATGCAGACCTTCAACTTCTAGTCTAGATAAAGCCCCTGACTAACAGAAACAGGAAGACAAGTTCTCTGCCCACACCAGTTGAGCACTGGAGCCCCGATACCGGGCATTGGAGCTGGGGGTAAGAGGCTGGCAGGGCGTGAGAGTTGTTCTGCTGGAATGTCCTCAGACCTCAGACCTGCATTTCCTATCACCTTCACCGATGGGATTCCTGCCTGGCAACATTTGTGCTTCTGGTGAGTGAGAGCTTTAAGGATGCTTGACTCTGACGATGTTCAATGCTTAATGTGTGTCCTTAGGTAAAATTTGAGAGACCTCAGGCTACAAATGATATTTTTTTAAAGAAATGAGTATCCTGTCTATTAAGCTTAGAATCCCAGACCAAATTTTTAACTTAATGAGAAACTTTAATGGGACAAGAAAAAATATGTAAAAGTAAATTGCATCTAAACACAAAACCATTGTATATTCATGATTAAATGCTTAATAAATGATTTACCATTTAATTGGGAACAACCCCAGTGCTTGCACACTAGGAACTTTTCTCATAAATTCATTATGGAAACACTGTCATATTGTCACTTACAAGTCAAAGGAGAATGGCAAGGAGCTGGGCTGGTTCGGGAAGAGCAGGAGCGGATCATGGTAGGAAGTCCTGTACCCAATGGATGAGCATGGTGGCGGTTTTGTTTATAGTTTTGCAAGAAATAAAACCACTGTCATTTGTCATCTTCTGAAGGAGAAGAACATGTACCAAACACTGAAGGGACACAGAATGAAGCCTGTGAAGGCTTCTATGAGAAAGCAGCTTTAGAGGACCCTGATCACCAGTACCACAGCCAAAGGCATGTATGTGCATGTAATGTGTGTGCACGTGTGTGATGTATGTGTATGTGTGTGCATGTGATGTGTGTGTGTATTCCTATGGTGTGTTTAGAACTACGGTTTGAACTCAGCAAGGTTGGTCCTCCCTACCACAACGTAGGCCACACCTCAGCTTCTAATTGTTTTAGGCTAGTTGGAGATAAGGAGGACTTGGATTTGTCTGCCTGGGCTGACTTCAACCTGCAATCCTCAGATCTCAACCTCTTGAGCAACAACGATTACAGGGTGAGGTGCTGGGGCTCAGCCTGAAAGTCTGTAGGATTTAAGTCCTCACTCAGCCATTCTATGGCATGAAGAACAGATTTCAGTTTTGAAGCTTTATTCCAGAAATACTTACAGTTAAGGCTGGGAGTCCTGGAGGCCCTCTGTCACCCTAAAGGAAGAAGAAAAAAGTGACAATTTCCAGGAACCCTGCTTCGTACAGTAGTTATCGATTTTGGAGTCTATAGAAACAATATAAATAGATAAAGTTTGAAGGGCACCAATACAGAGTTCGTCTTAAGTCTGGGCACAATGAAAAACCTTATTCTAGTATTCTAATAATAGAAAAATGCAATTTTTCAGTAGAGAACTTGTTTGGAAAAACTAAAATTGCCTAATTTTCTATTCTTTTGACATCCAAAATTAGAAGAAGTAATTTCTTCTCAAATATGGTTATTTGCCAAGGTGGCAGCTGGAAAGTATGGTGGTGACAGATAATTTTTTACTGATGTTCAAATGAGGACTGGAAAGCAAATAAGTGGGTCTCTCCAGAGCTGCTTCCAGCTGCCAGGCCCCATCCCACTGCCTAGTCCCACAGAGCCAGCCACGTGCTGTCACCATCAGAGAGAGGCTTTGCCTGCGTTTGTCTATTCCCCAATGATACCACTGCTATGCTGGTCTATGTGAAGACAAATGCCCAGGTTATACGCCAAATGTTCAAGCTCTCTTAAAGAGCTGTGCGCTCCTCTGCTTAGAAACTGCACTGATCAGCTGGGCATCGGTGGCTCACAACTGTAATCCTAGCTACTTAGGAGGGTGAGATATGAGGATCTCGGTTCAAAGCTATCCAGGGCACTAAAGTCCTTGAGACTTTTCTCTCCATTTAACTATCAGAACACTGGAAGTGGCACTGTGGCTCAAGTAGTCAAGAAGTAGCCTTGAGCTGAAACACTCAGAAGCAGCGCCCAGGCCCAGAGTTCAAGCCCTACGACAGACATAAATGAAAAGAAAAGAAAAAAAGAAATAAAGAAAAGAAAAGAAACCACTGATCCCTCCCTGTGGGCAAGCCCTCCTTCTCTGGCCCATCTGGCCTGAGTGGCATGGCCACACTGTCTTTAGAATTACCTCTGTTCTTTCCCAATGTAACTATCTTTAAAGTTAAGATTTAGCACTATGCATGTGTTATTTGTGGAACAATTAATTAAAGTAATCAATAATTGATAAAGGAACATTGGTGTAGCTGAAATCAATCATGAAAGATCAATTTACCCTGTCTCTTTCATGAAGAAATAAATGTTGAAGAAAGACAAGAATTTGTGTGTGTGTTATGAGTGGAAAGCAAAGCACTGTGAAAATCACAGCCCCAATTTTCCTCGAAATGAGAGCAGGTCATGAGTATGCACACAACCCTGGCTCCGCTATGCCTTAATTCTCTCCTGCCAAGGAATGCCAGGGATGGGGCCTTCACAACAAGATGGAGACATAAAGGCAGCCCCTCCCTACACCCCTGCGTCACCAGGAAGCTAGCTGCTTGGTGCTGTTGGCTGAGTCCCCTGACACCTTTGCTAAGTTGGGGGTTGAGTTCTTCACACTATCAGGGAAGAGTGAGATCTGGAAGGGGAAATCTTACAAACGTGCTAATGACAACTTGCCTCTACATCTTGCAGACTAATTAAATTTAAACTTGGTTCTAATGTGTTCAATGGAAAAGGATTTGATTCATTAAAACATTGTGCCAGTTCTAGGGCTTAAATTCAGAACCAAGCACTGCCCCTGAGCTTCTTTACTCAATGCTGGCGCTCTACCACTTGATCCACAGCTCCACTTCTAGCGTTTTGATGGCTAATTGATGACAATACTCTCTCAGATTTGCCTTCTTCAGTTAGTTTTGAACCATGATTCTCAGATCTCAGCCTTCTCAGTAGTCTGAATGACAAGAGTGCCCAGCTTGTTTCACAATATTTGTTTGTTTGCCAGTCACGGAACTTGAACTCAGGGCCTGGGCACTGTCCTTGGGCTTTCTCAAGAAAGCCCAAGAGCTCTACCACTTGAGCCACAGCACCACTTCCAGCTTTTTCTGTGTATGTGGTACTGAGGAATTGAACCCAGGGTTTTATGCATGCTAGGCAAGCACTTGACCAGTAGGCAAAACTCCCAATCCCCACAATGTTTCGTTGACAATTAGACCCACAAGGAAGTCCAGGGGAGGCTAACGTGGTGTGGAAGACACAACACAGACACAGTACCTTTTCTCCTTTGGGTCCAGGTGGCCCGGCAGGACCCACGTCACCTTTCAAACCCTGCAGAAGAAACACGGCCATGAATACACACATACTCCACTCCCCAACACCCTATTAATGACAGCACACCCTAACTCCCTGAACCCTCAAATCCTGCCTTCTCTCATTGTCATTTGAAAAAAAATAAAGATGCCTGGCTCTCAAACACAAGCAACATCTGTGCGGGGCTCAGATAAAGTAAATCAGCACCAATCCTCAGTAGCACACCTTTGCATCCTGCTGAAATCGCATTGACTCACCACCTGGGAGAGCAGCATGTAGATTTATAGGAGCGTTACATAGCCACTTTAGAATAACTTTGTGGATGTTGTAAATAACTCTGATTGGTAATTGATTTGGCCTTTATAAAGCTTGCCAAGAAGATCAAGAGTTAAATCAAAAACATTTTGATATTTTTTTTATCAAGAAATGCAATTGTGGGAGATGGCACAGAAGACGCATTCTTTTCCGATTAGTCCAGAGAGTGGGAGAAAAATCAGCTTCAATGTGAGTGCTGAAACATAGTACCTTTCCTGCTCTCGAATATATTTTAGTTTTCTAATTCACCTCCTTGAAGATGTGGATTTGAGAAGCAGACAGAAGCTTGGGGGATTCTCCCAATCCCCTGTACCCTTGGGTGTTTGTTTCATTCTGAGCCCAGAATGAGAGCTTTCAGAACACCAGGTAGCCTCCATGGAGGAGGCATGCTGTCTGCAGTCAAACTCATAGCACAGGCAGAGAGAAGCAGACAGACACGTCCTGGCCAGGCAGCCAATAGGAAAGAATGGAACAATAATGGAGTGAAGGGTGGCTGAGCCAGGTCATGAACAGGGTCTAGGCTCTGACTGCACCCAGAGGACGAATCCAGCTATTTCTCCACTGAGTGAATGAGAATCGAGTCCTGTAAGCAGAGTCCCTGTGAGTACTGAGTCCTATGAGTGTTGAGTTCTCTGACTACTCAGCCCTAAGAGTACTAAATACCTCTGAGCACTGAGTCCCTGAGTACTAAATGGTGCAGAAGGACATTCCATGTATAATCTGGGGTGGGTTAAGCACCCCCATACCACCATTCTAAGTAACAGGTTAATGAGTCATCCTGATACTCGTGTGGTTGAAGACATCCAGCACCAGGCAGGCACGTGGAAACCACTGCTCTGTTTCTCAAGCACAGGGGCAGGGGTGGTCATCGTCTGTCCTCTGCTCTGCTTCCTACTCAGATGCTGAGTTAGGAGCAGCCGTGCCTTGCCAGTCATGTGCAGGCTCCAAACCACCCCACTGGCATGTCGTGCTTCCTTCTCCTGTCCCACTAGTGACAGTCTCAGTGGCCAGTGGGTGCTGGGGAGAAAGGCTCAGTGCTCACCCCAATGGGAGAGACCCTGAACTGTGAGTGACATATCTAGAATTAAGATTCTTCAATGAAGTTTATGCATAAAAAGATCCCAAACATTGAGTCTGCAAGTAATTTGGAGACAGGAAGTCTTATCCAAGGACAAAGGGAAATGGAGGAAGAATGTCACAATGAGAATTGTAAGAAAAGCAAGTAGACCTCAACAGTTTTATTGCAAGAGTTAGCACTCACAGAATGCAGTTTCCTTCAAAACCAGATGATTTGGGTTTAATCGTAGCTCCGTGGATGAGTTCCCACCTGGTTAGTACAAGACCCTGGGTTCAAACCCCAGGACCAAACAAAAACCATAGGTATGCTTATATGATTACAGAAGGGAGATTACTTGGGAGGAAGCAGAGGGACTGGAAAGGAGAGGGTGATGGGGGTGAAGATGATAAAAGAACATTATAAAAATAGAAAAATGACTGCCACTGAAAACTGTTCCCAAGGGGGAGGAGGAAACAGGAGATAAGAGAGAGTAATCTAGATGGAATGAATTTGATCAAGTCATTTTGCATGTGTATGGAAACATTACACTGCTGCTCCTCATATATACATATACGTACACGTATACATATATACATAATTAGAGTTCTTTTTTTCTCTTGCTCATATTGAAGCGTGAACTAAGGGCCTGGGCACTGTGTTCAAGCATTTTCAATTGACGTTGGTGCTCTACTAGCCACATCTCTACTTGCGGGCATTGCAGGTCAACTGGGGACAATAGTCTTTCAGATTTGTCGGCTTGGGCTGACTTTGAGCCGTGATCCTCAGATCTCGGCCTCTAGAGTAGCTAGGATTATAGATAGGTATGAGTCACCAGTACCTGGCCTTATAGAATTAATTTATGCTAGTAAAAGTTTTCTAAATCAGCTGATGAAAAAATAATGATATTTGTTAAAGATGTTTAACCTATCAATTAATTTCTCTTCCAGTTCTGTGACTGTGTTTGTTTCTGAGCAGTGTGACAGCTGTCAGATACTCTGTTCCAAAGAGTTCAGTATTTTTATCCCTCCCCACAGACAGCACTGGGTAAGGAGATTAAGACGGTTATTTTAGAAACATCACATGCCATGATTTTGATTTGAAAGACCCTAATACAAACGCAGGGAGGACTAAGCTCAGTGATTAAAACCCACTTGTCTAAGATTGCATAACCCTACGAAAACAAGCGGGGAGAGCTGCGCCTGCGCTCAATGTCTTCAGCCCTGTGCATCCCGGGGAGCGTGGGTGCCACTCTCCCTGCATGGTGTGGGTTGGGGGAGGTCCTCCACGCTAGCACCTCCATACCGGGGCCACACCTCCCGCAGTCCCCACAGGGGGAACCCCTGTCCTGGCCACACACACCCACACCCCACCTGCCCCAACCTTGTCCATGTACCCCCTATGCCCACCCTGACCACAGGCGTCTGCCCACCCCTGGACTCCACACAGTCCCTGTGGGTGCCTGGCTCCCTCCCGCAGCCTGGGCACGCATTCTCCACACCCCAGAGGCACCTGCGGGCAGTCAGGTGTTAGCCCCTGCCAGGCCCAGATAGACCACCAAAGAGAGACCCCTGTGGGCAGACCACCAGAGAGAGATGCCCGCGGGCAGACCACCAGCAGGACAACTGAATAGCACACTGCAAGGTGTAAATGGAAGACCAGGCTCGACATCCCCAAGCTTGCAGCAATGACAGTGCCTGATGGCTGTCCACTGTTTCACCTTCAAGGGGATTATGCTTATTAATACTGTGGAGATCAACCAAAAGCGTGCACACACATGCACTCACACTCGTAAACATGCACACACGCACACATTCAATAGCCCATACATGCACGCACACACATGCACACCTGAATACAGCTGCAGATGCATTCACAGACATACACACACACCACACAGAGTCAGGATGTGTTTATAGAAGTGTCTATTTCTCTGTGTTATCTGGTGAACTGGGCTTTGTTGACATTTAGCGTATGCTTAGTGATCAGCTTACCATTAATGTGCTATCTGCCCTGGCCAGCCCCTGAGGAGAAAATGGTGCTACTGGGACCCCAGCAGCGCTGGCCTGGAGACTGCAAGCTGCACACTTCCCTCTGCCCTAGGCTTCCCTCTCCAGAGATCATTGGCCCTATTTCAAGGTGTTTGCATTTTTCACATGTTAATAATGGGCATAGTTGAGCACTGGTGTCTCAAGCCTGTAATCCCAACTAGTTAGGTGGCCAAGAGTTGAGGACTGCAGTTCAAAACCTGCCCAGACAGGTTTCCAAATAATCACCAAAAAGCTGAAAGAGGTGCTGTGGCTCAAGTAGAAGAGCTCCAGCCACTGCCTAACTGCCGTTAGAAACAGTACAGTCCTATGTCACTGCATGAGGCTATTCTTGTATCCACAGAGCAAGTCCTGTGGCTTTCAACTCATAGCAAAACTGCATTTCTACAAATGAAGAAAGCGTAGTCCCCATGTTTGGGCTGTTCCCTGGTGAAGTCCATGTATCTGGAGTCCACAGAGGGGCAGTGGCTGTGCATGGGACTGCGCTGTGGGAAAGCACAGCTTCAGGCTCAGATCAAAAAGACCCTAAGAGCTGGAATGGCATGGGCCCAGGGCCCAGGAAGAGATGGGCTAGACACCTGGGGGCCACAGGCTGCAGGTTCTGAGGCTGAACAGGAGGACAGGAGAGGGCATCCAGACAGCACCCACTCTGTCCCTCCACTCCTCTGCAAGGCTGCGGCCCTGTCACACAGGACTGGGCCAGAAGGCAATGTGGGGTTACTAGAGGAAGTAAGGAGAACAGGAGAAAGGAAGAGGTTTTGTGCTGATACTTCGATTTGAAATTGGGTTCTTGAACTTTTGCTTGGCTTTTCCCCTCAAGGCTGGCAATTTACCACTTGAGCCACAGCTCCACTTCTCATCTTTTGATAGTTAAGTTAGGTGTCTTAACTGAAGGTAGCTGTACTTTTCTACATGGGCTTTGAACTGTAGTCCTCAGATCTCATCCTCCCATGCAGCTGGGTGGCAGCTATGAGCCTGGCCATTCCTAGTCTCCTGAGCAGGGATCTTCTCTATAAGCCAGAAACTTCCAGGAGTTGCTGGGGGCCACACACGAATGAGGATCCAGAGCCACTGAGCGGCCAGTCCGGAGGCCGAGCACTCTACTGCGCCAAGGACCATGGAAGAGCCAGCCTGGTGCGAAAGTGTGTCTGATTGTAGCTGATTCTGCCAAGGACAGCCCAGCCCTCCTAAGACTGGATAGCATATTTCAGCAGCAAGTGTAAACCGAATGTTCAAGAAAAGAAGAGTGGCTTACCTCTTGCCCATTAAAGCCAGGCAGACCTGGGTCTCCTTTTGCTCCAAGTTCACCCTAGAAAGAAACCATTTATTTAGCGAAAAATGTTGACTGAAAACCTTCGCCAAGGAAGATCAAGAGAGCTATATTGTTTGAATATTTATAACATTGCCATTGCTTTGTTAATCCCTTGAAAGAAACATTTATTGAAAAACACTTTTGAGTCTTAAAACCAGAGAGAAATAGAATGGTTCCAATAAAGGCCGCTTAAGAGGGATTAAGGAATTAAAGTAGAACAAAGATTATTTATATTCTTCTGTAAGCAACAGAGAACTTTCTGGAGGGTAATCTGGCAATCCGTATCAAGGATCTTGAGTCTGTTTGTTTCTCAGGCGGTGGGGTCCCTGTAGGAATGAATCTGGGGGAAGCAATGAAGATGGACGCCACAGGCCCGGCATGGGGGCAGAGGAATGGGGAGCTGATAGGCAGTCATGGAGATGCAGAGAATGGATGATCCATAAAGCCACAGAAGAAAATGTTTCTCTGGCTCTCAAAAATCAGTGCTTAGAGACTGCACAAGTTAATGAAATGAATTAAGATTTGTTTGCACATGAAGACAAAATTGATTCCATCAATGCTGATTAACTCTCAGAATGGTTAGTGGGTCAAAGTCAGAGTTCAGTGGATGTGCTTAGGATGTGTAAAGCCATGGGTTCAATTCCAGCACACTCCAAAATAGAATTAAATAAAAATGGCAGCCCCAGTAAATAGAAAAAATAAGCATCCTCTAGGCTAAAGGGATATGTTCCTGTGAGGAAATCTGTGAGCTTGGCTGGCTTTTCTTAAAGGTAAATAGTAGCATTATTAGTAACAACTAATAATAACTTTTTATTATAATAAAACAATAACAAGTAATACCTCACAAAAGTATGCAGTGGGATATTAAAATAGCTTTTAATGTATTTTAGGAATAAATGCAATTCACTGAAAAACAAGTGATTTGCTCTACCGTCGTAATTCCTATCAAACACTTGTATAATGTTGACATTTTCCAGGCACTATATAAGCATTTTGAAATTCTTTGGTGAGCTAGGATAAGTATTTCAGGGCTATCTTCATTTTACAGGTGAGGAAACTGAAGACTGGGCCTAAGTAATGTGGCTGACCTCCCGGGGCTTGAACTTAGAGCCTTGTGCTCTCACTTGGCTTTTTTGCTCAATGCTGGTGCTCTACTGCTTGAGCTGCACCCTTGTTTCAGGCTTCTAGTAACATAATTGGAGATTCGAGTCTCCCTGACTTTCCTGCTTGGGCTGGCTTCAAACCATGACCCTCAGATCTCAGCTCCTAAGCAGCTGGGATTATAGGCTCTGAGGTTCAGGGCCTGGCTGGCTGCTGTTTATTGGGGCTGGACACACTATCCATCACCAGCTCCAGGCCACCCAACCTCGGCAGGACCACAGCCTCCCATCACCCTCCCTGCAGTCCCCAGTGCTGGCAGGCAAAAACATCTTCCATAATGACAAACTTATTGGTATAGATTTACCCTGAGCTGAGAATACAGATTGATCTCATGAACACTCATGTAACACACTTATGGACTATTCTGTCACTTGGAACAATACACTAAATAACATAAAATAAAACATGCAAATTTCATGTTAGTTAATTCTGAATGGATGAATCAACTTGTAAAATATCAAATAATTAGAAGAAACTACAGATGAGTATAGCTAAGAATTCATATTGCCTCTATCAGCATGAAACAAAGGAAATAATTATATGAATGAAAAATACTATCAATACAGATATATTGTAAATGAAATTAAAAGACAAATATCAAATTGAGAATATATCAATTAATGACTTAAGATAGCTAATATTTAGTGAGTTATTTTTTAACATTTATAAAGAAAAGGTTGGGCTGGGGACGTGGCTTAGTGGTGGAGTGCTTGCCTTGCACGTATGATTCCTCAGTACCACATAAACAAAAAAGGCCAGAAGTAATACTGTGACTCAAGTGATAGGTAGAGTGCTAGCTTTGAGCAAAAGAAGCTCAGGGTCAATGCCCAGACCCTGAGTTCAAGTCCCAGAACTGGCAAAAAAAAAAAAGAAAGAAAAAGAGATAGGAAGGAAGGAAGGAAGGAAGGAAGGAAGGAAAAGATCCATCTGGTAGTTGAGCAATAGAGATATAGAGATGTCTGGCAATATTCCACAGATGACAGTCTGTGTTATCTTTACTGATATTAATTAACCAAGAAATATCCTAATGAATTAATACCAGTAAAGCGATAACCTGGTCTCTCTGTCTCTCTGTCTCTCTTTCTCTTCCCCCCACTCCCCCGTGTCTGCCTCTCTATTTTTTTTCTCTCCTACAGGTGAATTCGGCTGCAATACTCTATAGACAAGTGTTAGTCGGCTGCTGTTTCAGGAGGGACAGGGAGCTAGGTGGATCAATTTAATGGGGTGCTTTGTATGTGCGTTTGGAAATGTCACAATGAAACCACTCCACATGCAACTAATAGATAATAATAAAAAGTCTTTGAGAGAAAAGTGGAGGGTTCTTTATTCAGGCCAGAAAATAAGTATATTCATGTTGCATACTTAATAAATCCAGAACAAAAGAAATTTTACAATAGTAACCAGCTGCTTATTTCCGTGCACAGAAAAGAAGCTGTGTGAAAACAAACTGCAGCACTAAGGATTTACTCTGAGTTAGAGAAAACTTGCTTGACAGATGATGTCCAACTATGTACTTAGATTGTTTCTTGATATTTGTGCAAATTCAAGTGATGGAAATAGTTAAAAAATAAAACCAATAGACCATTTGAGGAGGTTTCTTCAGAAATATGAATTATTCTAGTCTGGTAGAAACCTAAATACAAAGACTACAGGACACGTGGGGACTAGATTAGATTTAAGATCTTCCCAGCCAGGCACTAGCATCTCCTCCTTGTAATCAGGGCTATCCAGGAGGCCCAGAACCTCGAATCTTACTCCGAACCCAACCAAAGATAAATCCATGAGACTCTTTTCTCCAGTTAAGCACTGAAACACAAGGATTGGAGCTGTCGCTCAGGTAGCAGAGCTCCAGTTTGGAGCAAACAAAGCTAAGGAACAGTGCGTAGATCCCAAATCCAAGACCAGCACAAACAAAACAAAAAGACCTAAAGATTTCCCCCAGTATCCATCATTCATGAAACTAATTTTTAAAACTGTGAAAGATTTAATGACTTTCCAAACAAAGCAGCAGGGCCTTGGCCTTCAGAATGTTGCATTCAGGCGGGGAGTGAAATCCCTTATTTCCCAAAGGCAGTGTTGACGGACAGTCAGTCATACCAGGTATTGTGATAGCCCGGGAGCACTGTTTTGTGTGCCCCATGTGAGACACTTAACTCTGTCTCCAATGGTCCGTGGAGCCAGGGTTCCTTTGCAGTCCAGCGGTGGCAATGTGACGCGATGCCCGACCTGTGCTTGCTGACAAGGTGCGAGGATGCTGAAACTCTCCCAGTGAAAGCCTCTCACCAGGTGACCGCCAGTTAAAGTAAGGACACACAACCCTCCATCAGCGTCCCTGCTTCCCGTGCCCTGGCCTGCTTTGGTTTCCAGTGGAGCTGAAATGTGGTGGACATTCTCTATGGTATCTTGAATACCAGAAACTTTCTGTCCATAGTGTTCTCTTTTCAGCCAAGGAATTTGTTCCAGCTCTGGCACGGTGGCCAAGGAGGAAGAGAGGAGTTGGTGTTACAGGCTGCATTCCTTCACCCAACCCAAGTGACCAGGGCAGGGGCCCAATCTAAGAGGGAGGGTACCCAGAGCTGGGCACCGCTCCATGGGGGGCCGTGACTAAGGCCAGGACCCACTCCACGAGGAAGGGTGAGCAGGGCTGGGCCCAGGTCCACAGGGGAAAGTTCTCTATCCCCAAAAGGCCTGAGCCTCAACTGGGCACAAAGATAAACAGCCAAAAGAAAGAATGAACGTAACCTTGAATTCATTTTCTCTGGTTTCCTACCTTATTCCCCCATCACTCCTGTATCTTAAGATCCTTCTAATAAACGATGCGGCTTGAAACCACTATTCAGTGGTATGTGGCTACATGGCATGTGGCTACAGGCATGTGGCTCATGCCTGTAATCTCAGCTACGCTGAAGGCTGAGATCTGGGATTGTGGTTTAAGCCAGCCCTGACAGCACCATCCACGAGACGCTGGAAAAACTGGAAATCAAGGTGTGGCTCAAATGGTAGAGTACCAGCTTTGAGCGAAAAAGAACTACATAAGAGTTCCCCAGCCTCAAGTCCCTGAATTCAAGCCCCAGAACTCGAAGAAGAAAAGAAGTCAGTACAGCAGGGAGTACAGTTTAAGCAGAACGTCTTTTCCCAAATGCTGTAACTATGACCACATGGACAGTATGTAGTGTGCTTACCCTCACATACCAGCTGGTGCATCCAGGGGAATTTATGAGCAGAACTCTCCTTTTCCAAGCAAGAAGTCATTTTCTAAGTGCGTGACGCCTGTCAGCACCTGAACATGGCTCACGTGTGTGGATCTCTGTGCCCGGGTTGCAGATACCCAGAAAGTTGGCCGAGGGCTGATATGCCCCAGGCATCCAGATGTAGTGTGATACTGAGAGCAGAGTCCCTGTGCTTGAGAGTGGAAGAGCTGACTCCAGTCTTGTCAGCCCACAGCACCTCGAGTTGTCTTGCTAGCAATGGCCTCATTAGGTCTGTGCATTTGTACACCTTTGGTGTTTCTACTGGGGCTTGAACTCAGGGTCTCAGATCTAATTTAGCTTTTCTCCACTCAAGGCTGGCACTCTACCACTTGATCCACACCTCTGCTTCTGGCTTTTCATTGGAAAGAAGGGTCTCACCGAGTTTCCTGCCCAGGCTGGTTTTGAACTGCAATCCCAGGTCTCAGCCTCCAGAGTCAATACCATTACAGGTGTGAGCCACCAGTGTCTGGCTTTGGTCTTGTGATCTTTAATTGCTATAAATAACTCCTGAGCATATCCAAAGAGTATTGCTGAAATGCCAGGATTTTAAAAATAGAATTTAGATGTAAAGGGTTGCAGTCTGAGTCACATGCACTTCCTTGCTTGCAAACCATGGCCTTCTGAGGACGAACACCAGGGGCCCCCATGCAGAACACCTGTGCTGCTGTCCCAGCGTACCAGGGACCCACAGCACCCTGCCGTGGAGGGGCTTATCCCAGACTGTATGGTATCCTTCATTCTAGCACAAGCTGTCATTCTTTTATCCATCGTTGGTTTGAGTCAAGATACTCACCTAAGTATATCTCCAGCATGAACTAATTAAGTTCTTTCTCCAAAGGGGGAAAACTAGAAGAATGTCTAGAAAATCAGCTTCACATACGGCTACTGGAATTTTAGATGCTGTAGTACAGATTTAACTTCAGCCATATTTTGTATATGAAGAATGCATCTTCCCTCCAGAAATACAATGTACCAGTTGATGGTGGCTCACGCCTATAACTCTAGCTATTCAGGAGGCTGAGATCCAAAGTCCAAGAAACTCTTATCTCCAATTAATCGCCAAAATAATGGAAGTGGAGCTGTGGCTCAAATGGTAGCGTCCCAGGGGACATGCTCATGGACAGCGACCAAGCCCAGGGTTCAAGCTACAGTACTGGCACAGAAAAGGAGAGAGAAGCAGGCTGTACCATAAAGTATTTCCTGGATCCAATCGGAGCACCCTACCCACTGTGTTACCTGCGAATGTCTGTGTACCTGCACGTTCCTGTGGCCACTGCACTCCAGGGAGATGCCATCTTTGCCTTGGTTTAGACCTTGCTTGGGGCATCAATCTAGTTACAGATGTGCAGCTTTAGTGAAACTCCAATTCTTAATTGTTTCATTCCCTGGTGACTGCCTGGACAGCCCTAGAGTTCCAGGCTCCCTTTGGAAAGTGGCTGGCAGGGCCGCTCACCTTTGACAGCCAGGCTTACAACACCCGGCCTCTGAAAAGTGGACTCAGCTGCCTAGAAGAGTGATTTTCATGGAGCAACTGTGATGAGCCCTCCAGAGGCTGCAGGGGTGCACACATACACATACACAGCCAGCAGAACTCCTGCCCAGGAGCTGCCATGCTGCTGCCACATTCCAAGAACAAGCAATGACACAGGGTTACTTCCAGAAAGGGGTGGAGGAGAGAATGGGTAAACCAGTACTAAGCGTTGGTTGAGAAGATGGAGGATGGGGTGATGACTGAGTGCTAAGCATTGGCTAGTAAGATGGAGTGGGGGATGTTGGTTGGGTCCTCCAGGGTTGGTGACACCCCAGCAAGGCTTGGCTGGTGTCACAGGAAATGATGCACACATCCTGAGCTGTCACACCTGTACCTCCCCCTCACCCCTGCCACCACCATGGGAGATGACCTCATTCTCCCCAAGAATTCCATGTGTGACCTTCACTCTCTAACCAATGTCTGCCCACATCACGTGAGGTCAGTGAACCGTGACTGCATGTGAACCATGCTGTGCAGCAAGGACGTGTAGGCCTTCCCTCCTAAGGAGGAAAGGGACAAGGTGTTACCCCTCTGAGGCCATTCAGTGGCCTCATCTGTGGGATCCAGCACAGTGTCACCCAAGCCTCGGGCTCCTCTCTTCCTTCTCTCTCCAGTACTAGGGCTCATCCTCCAGCACTCAGCCACACTTCCAGCCTTGCCTCCCCTGGCTGGCTGGAAGAGTTGGCTGGCTCTGAGCCACAGCCCTTTCAATGTGCAAGCCGAGGATTACAGGTGGAAGCCACCAGCTCCCTGAGGCGCTTTCCAACCTGCTCCTTGATAAACCAAGGTGGATGGCTTAGAGAACATTTTTTTTCCTTTGCTTATTCTGGAAGTAAGTCTAAAACCTTTCCCATGCATTTTCATTCAATTACAGCTGTCCAGATAGTAAGAACCAAGAATTTCCCATCAGTTAAACCTCAACTTTTCTGAGCTATAGCTCCCTTCTCTACATAAATTGGGTGAATCATATACTCTATCCCCTGGCATTTGTTTGAGCTGTTACCTGTGAAAGGCTTTTACTAATCTCCCCAAATCACCTGTTCTTGTAGAAGTTGAGCCATGTTTTAACTAATGAAATCTCATCTGATGTAGGCTGAAAACTATGTGGGAGTCCTGCTGAGAGAGCTCCTTCGTCATGGGAAATACTCACAGGAGAACTGTACATACTGCCTGACCTGTAGGCCTGGAGCCCCTCTGTACATCACCAGTACAGTAACAATGAGAAATATACATTGTAAAAACATGCTCAGATCATTTAAGCTACAGTCAGAGTGAGAAAGCATGGGTACTTTTTCTATCCTAAATGTGTAAACTTCTATTTTTGTTTTTACAGTCTTTTGACATTTAAAAATCATTGTTAATATAATGTTCTAAAGGACTATTTTTCAGTATTATTATTATTATAAATTTTGTGACTAACAGCTAACCATATAGTAACTGAAGAAACTCATTCAGCTGTACATGTGAGACCAGAAACACCAGAAACTATCTTAGACTCACACACCCCATAATAAGCAGTTACTCCCATCACATTCTTGAAAGTTCATAGAATTTTAAATCCCCTGAATAATTCAGTGCTGGGCAATCAGCTGATTCCAGACAACTTAATGCCAGGCTTTATGCCATGCACTGGGCCAGGGAGTAGAAAGTACTTGGTAAGTTCCAAAGGACCCCACATACCTACAGCCTCACACACAGAGACAAGGATGGCACTGTAGGTGGCTGTGGTTGGGTCTCTCAAGCTGTAGTCGATTAGAGCAAACAGGCAGAGCAGAAGCTGCTGGGTATTCCTTAGCCAGTGCTGGTGGCTCGTGCCTGTAATCCTGGCTACTCAGGAGGCTGGTATCTGAGGATCATTGCTTGAAGTCAGCCAAGCAGGAACTCCTGAGACTAGTCTCTATTAACTGGAAAAAACTAGAAGTGGAGCTGCAACTCAAGTGGTAGAGCATTGGCTTTGAGCAAATAAGTTGAGCAAGACAGGGAGGCTCTGTAAGAGGTGGCCGGGCGAGATGATCCACGCGCACGTTCTGTAACATAGCCTTTGTCTTTGAGATAGCTCCTGTCTCTGAGTCTTGTTGTTTGCTCTAACTTTAAACACTTTTCTTCCACATATTTATCTGTCTTCTGGCTTATATTATTTTCATAGAGGTGGTGTCATGACTTACTGAGGAATTCTCATTTCTTTGTCTATCATCTGTCATCTATTTTACTCTAATCCACTCAAGGCTAACACTTTACTATTTTAACCACAGGTCCACTTCCAGTGGACGAAACAAGAGTCTCACAGACTTTCCTGAGCAGGCTGGCTTTGGTCCTCAGTCCTCAGAACTCAGCCTCTTGAGCAGGTGAGATGACAGATACGAGGGAAATGATATGATTTCTGCTTCCTTCATTCTACAACTTCTAATAGTGCTGTCGTTAATGACCTTGCAGAGACGGAGAGGAAAGACTCCAGTAGAGTGTATTTTTATGTATTTAAATGATTCTCACTTAAATTTACAACTTCCAAATGACCTCTGTTTCTCTGAGATTTTCCCAGAGCCTTTGTGAACCAGATGATTTTAAGTGTAAGGATCTGAGTGCTCCTCTCTTTTCCAGGCTGGGCTTTTCTTTCCGTATCAGTGCTGGGTGTTTGTCCTTAGTGTCAAACTCTCCGCCTTTCCCTTGTCCTCCACACTCTGGGGCTGAGAAGTCTGGCACTTGAGAGATTTTCAGGGCACTTCTGTGGAATTAACAGCCCTGTTCAAGAGGAGGCAGATGCCGAGGCTCAGAGAGCACAGCTGGGGAGCCCCACACACTGCCTGCCACCACCAACTACAATGGCTGAGAGCTGTGGCAGAAGACTCCAGACCCTGCAGCCAGGAAGTAGAGGAGCAGAGACCAGGGGATCCCAAACTTCTGCAAACCAGGAGCACGCAAAGCTCTAGGCGAGGCAGCAAAAACCAGAGTGCAGAGTGCAGTGTGCAACTCATCCTCAACGTATTTCCACTGTGAGAATGCAGAGGTTTCTCAGTAGAATACTGTGCACTTTCCTCCAGTATAGTGTCTAGCCAGAGATATGTACAATGTTCATTGGAATAAGGAGTTGTGGTTTGCCTCTCTAAGATAAAACAAGGAAAAGGAATTTAGAAAGCATGGGTCCACATTTTAGAAAGGAGTGCCGTGTGGGCATGGCAGCCATGCCCTGGTGCACAGTTCCCTGGGAGGGGGCTCCAAGCAAGCCAAGGCTCTGCTTCCCACCCAATAGCACGGAGTTCAGAAAATACCAGGAACCTCATAAGTGGAGAGAACTTCTGAACCCAGTGTCTCTTCCTGATGAGCTGGAACCTCAACACTGCATGGCGGAGAGTCAGCTCCATAATCTGTGTGATGCCTCCTAAGCCAAGGCCTAAGCCCAGGCAGGCTATGGGGTGCAGGACTGCCTGCGAAACACTTACTTCTTGTACACACTTCACTGTAAGAATGTGTACAGCCAGGGTGCAGTGTTTATTTCATATTACAATTCCAAAGATTGCTGCTCGGTGTGTATGTATGGATGATAAATGGTAAACATATAGATCGAAAGATAGATGATACATATAGAGAGAGATAGAGCGAGAGATAAGAAGAGATGGAGAGATTGATTGGTCAAAGTGAAAACTTGTCTTTAGCTTTTCTTATACCAGGATCTTCAGGGTATTGGTTACATCACAAGTTTCTGGATTTCCAATCTAACAGATTGCTGGCAGAGCTCATAAACCCAAAGCAGTCTGATGTAGCCTGTGGTTGTAGCTATCACTTCTTATTAAAGATAACCACTGCCAGTTAACAATGCCTCCTGTACCCCCTGCCCCAGGCATGCCCTCCTTTCTCCCACCTGCAAGAAAAGGAGGAGTCAACATCGTAGCAGAACCAGTTATTCATGTATGTTTCTACTGGCAGCTATTATTTTTAGGTGACTCTTTTCTATAACTTAAAAACAATAAAAAAAATACAATTAACTTAAAATGTGTTTTCTTGATCCAGTGAGTTACATTACCGGAAAAATCCCTTTCCTAATTTTAGTTTTAACAGCTAAGTAAGACAGAAGCATTGCAGCTCTGAGTATCTAAGTAGAATAAGCCACGATGGGAAGGTAGGCTTTAACAAGTCTTGAACTGTGTTTTCCAAAAACCCTACTAGCCCCTGGAGTCCTTATAATCCATTAAATCCAATTCATGTAGATCAAAAGCCCCTAAATAATCATTTTATGATAATATGCATTTTAAGATATCCCTTAATAAATGCAATTAATTCAGTAAAATTAGTAATATGCATTTTAAATGATCTGAACATTCAAACATTCTCTGGAGAGAATTTTTGAGTGAATGCTTTGAAATCAATTTCACAAGTTGGACAAAAAATAAAAAGTTTGAGGAGCTTCTGAAAACGTTCAGTAATGGTGACTGGAGCCGGGGTTCCCAGTTTCCAGCCAGGTGGACTCTGCTTTTCCTGCAGGAGCATGAACTCAGGGCCTGGACACTGCCCCTGTGAGGGTCTCATTCAAGGCTGGTGCTCTGGGCCCTGAGCCACAATGGCACTTCTGGATTATTTTGATGGTTAGCTGGAGATAATAATCTCATGGATTTCCTTCTCAGTTTGGCTTCAAAACACAATCCTCAGATCTTGTCCTCTTGAATAGCTAAGATTACAGATGTAAACCACCCGCACAGGCTAAGAGGCACAATGTATTTTGCATTTATATTTTGCATGAATTTTGGGGGAAGTAACAAGTACAAATAGCCACTCAAGAGAATAATGCAATAAATAAGCATAGATTGCATTTAGTTGTAGGACTAAAATTAAGATATATAAATTAGGTAAAAGAGAAAATACAAATAAAAATTTTGAGAAATGTTGAAAGTATATATTTTCCAGCAGAAGATTGCAATGCACATACAATAGGTTCTTTATAGCTTGCAACGAGCCGTGAAAAGATTATCTTTAAAACCAATTTAAACTGGTTTGTAAAACCAAATTGTGTAACAGCGATGAGCATATTAATAATTCACTGAAGTTGGCTATGATATGGAACTAGAAATACCCTAAATGCACCATTTCTGAGAAGGAACTCAATGGATACTGTCAAAAAAGAATCAAAATTTAATGGACTCCAGCCATTAATATCATTCCTAGAACAAACATTTTCACATTTTCAGGAAGAACCCAAACAAACCAATTAGGCAAAATAATTAATAATTTCACAAGAATCCTTGGGGTTCTGTTGGCTTTTCTGGGCAATTTCTTTTCTTCCAGTACTGGTAACTGAGCCAGGCCTCATGTGCTGGCCATGTCCCACCACTGAGGCAGGCCCTGCAGCATCTGGCTTTTTTGAATTTGTGGTGGTTGTCAAGTAACTTGGTGTTTAGGGCTTCAGACTCATGAATCTCCTACCTCCTCTCCGGAGTAGCAGGATTACAGCCTTGTGTTAGTGCATATCACCCTTTGGTGCCATTTTTAAAACTTATACTAGCACAACAATGTTCATTGCAGCACTATTCACCATAGCAAAGATATGGAACCACCTAGATGTCCCTCAGTTGATGAGTGGATCAACAAGTTGTGGTATATGTACACAATGCAATTCTATGCTGCTGTCAGAAAGAATGACATCGCCCCATTTGTTAGGAAATGGAAAGACTTAGAAAAAATCATGTTAAGTGAAGTAAGCCAGACTCAAAGGAACTTAGGCTCAATGGTTTCCCTCATTTGTCATAATCAGTAGAAACCTTGGGCTCTACTACCAGAGATCTGCAAAAGAGCAAAATCCTGATACATAAGGCCATATAATGTGAAGCTAATTGAAAGGACCTCCAGGATATTGAAACAAAAGCCATATAACGAACGATTGTTGTCCTTAATGTACTATGTTGTCTCTCATCTCCTTTGCTGTCACTTGGTCATCTCATATTGTTACAGTATCTCACTTTGTTATCTTATATATTGAATTTAGTTGTACTTGGTTATTTGAAATTTGATAGGGAAGGGGGGAAAACCAAGACGGATGGGGGGTGTGGGGGGGAGGGAAATGGGTACCAAGACATGTGAAAGGGTATCAATGTATGTGAATTAATGCACCTTCTATCTGGCAAATATCATGTAACCCTTTTACTAATTACAATAAAAAATATTAAAAAAAAACTAAAGTATTAGTTGGGGACACAATGCAGTGGCAGAGCACTTGTCTGACGGTGCATTCTCCCCAGGCAAACACCATACCCCTGAGCCACATCCATAGTCTTCACTATTTAAGTTTGTATTGACGTTATGTAACATTTGTATACCTTCTTCCTTTTTTTCTCTCTAAACTCATAACCATAACTAGACACATGTACAATATACATTCGTGTGTGTGTGTGTGTGTGTGTGTGTGTGTGTGTGTGTGAACACACATGCTAGGGCTTAAACTCAGGATTTAGGCAACCCCATAACTTTTGCTCAAAGCTGTCAAAAGTTAATGTGCAGTGGTTAATTGCAGTTAAGAATCTCATGGACTTTCCAAACTGCAAGCCCCGGATCCTGGCCTTTTGACTAGTTACGATGACAGATGTGAGCCGTCAGCGTCTGGCAGATTCTTGGCTTTTCTTTCTTTTCTTTTTTAAATTTTTTTATTGTAATGCATAGAGGGATTATAGTTGCATTCGACAGATAGTAGGTGCATTACTTCTCACACACTGATACCCATTCTCATATTTTTCCCCATTTCCCTCCCTGTCCCCAATCATCTGGATTTTTGGCTTTTCAAACAGTGTACATAGATCTGAAGTTCTGTTTTCTCCCTCCATGTTACCTTCTATAAGGTATCAATTTGGATTATGCTTTTATAGTCCTAATTTATTTCCTTAAATATTTCCACAGTACTCAGTGCTACAGATCACAATTCCCTTATCATTTTTTGATCATGACATTAGCAATTTCCAGTCTTCACTGCAGTGATAAACAGGCTGGCATCCCCCAGACCCCTCCCCAGGCCTGCCCTCTGTGTCTGCCGGCTAGTGTGACCTTGTCTGTGTGCCAGCTTCACCACAGCTGTCTCAGGAACTCAGTGTTTAAATGTGATTGTATTTGTGTTAGGAGCTGGATTAAGGTTTTATGTTATTTACCAAAAGCCCCCACCATCGTGTAATTTATAGTGACCCCTTCATGGGTAAAATTTTCATGACATGACCAGGCCAGGCACTGATGGCTCACCTGTGATCCTTGCTAAACAGGAAGCTGAGAGCTGAAGGGCTGAAGGACTGTGGTTCTAACCAGCCCAGGCAGGACAGTTCACAAGACTCTTATTTCTAGATATTCACTAAAAATAAGGACGTGGAAGTAGGGCTCAAGTGGTAGGGTTCCAACCTTGAGCAAAGAGCCAAAGGGCAGTCCCCAGGCCTGAGTTCAAGCCCAGCCCCTGCATGGGGAAAAGAAGGTGATTAGCTGTTAAGAGGATTACACAGTTTTATCTGTTTCTGGACAGACACTGCCAAATTGCTCATAGCGGAGGGACGTGTAGGCATGCTTCTGCCGGGTGACATCCAGCGACAGGTGCAGGGTGGGGCTGGGGCCACAGCTCATAATTGCTTTCAATTACATACCACTGTGGTAACCCAAGGCCTCTGTGTGCTCCCTAACCTGCTGAGTTTGCTCTTCGGGGAAATGCTTATCTGTACATTTGGTTCATTTGAAAAGTTGACTTGTATCAACACCTTTTTGAAACCTGAAAAGCACAAATGTTAACTGGTTTTCTGTTCATTATAATTGCATCCAAACTATCATTTTCAAGTTGATTATGGTTCTTTAAACCAACGGAATGCTCCATTTTATCTATTTAGTTAGTCAGTCGTGGGGCTTGAATCAGGGCCTGGATGCTGTCCCTGAGCTCTTTTGCTCAGTGCTCTCCCTCTACAGTGTTGAGCCACAGTTCCACATCTGGTTTTCTGGTGGTTAATTGGAGATCACTTTCTTGCCCAGACTAGCTGTGAACTGAGATCCTCAGATCTTAGCTTCCTGAGTTGCTGGGATTACAGGCATGAGGCAGCAGCACCAGGCTTCCATTTTTTTTAACGTATTAAAGACATCTTTTACTTTATAGGTTTTGCATTTCAAATCTTTGAATTGTCCTTAGATTTTGTACATATAAAGCACTAATTTATATTGAGTTTATTTTATTTTATTTATTTTTTTGCTGGTACCATAGCTTGCCTCACACATCACTGGCTTACTTGAATGGCCGGCGCTCTATTACTTGGGCCACACCTCTACCCTTATTTTGTGCTAATTAATTGGATATGGAGTCTCAAGAGCTTTTCTCTCTGGGCTGGCTTTGAGCTGATCTCAGCCTTCTGGTTGGCAAAACATACAAGTGGCTGGCTGGGTTTTTGCCTGGGTCTTCATCCGGCTGAATTTATTCTTGTGTTGACACAGTATTATTTGTACATGGTCAGAACATTTTTGAACTAATCCCCGCTCCCCACTGACTGTGTGGGGTGCGGAGATCATTGAGCTCATGAAAATTCTCAGCAAACTCTCCATTTGATTCTCCCAATCTTAAACTGTATAATATTTTTACTATCACGCAATGCCATAGAACATTGTAATGTCTGGAAACCAATCTTTTGTATTTTTTCTCTACTTTTTAAAAAATGTTCAAATTTTTATTCATCTTTTGAAGCTTTGGGAAATATCCAACTTTCAATAAATTTCAACCATTTTGGAATTCTTATTTATATTATATTCTCTATTAATTTTGAATGATTAAAACAGTTTATTTTCATTTTAAGAAAACTACATCAACACGGATTCTTTTGATATTATTTCACATTTTTTAATTTGGTTTTTGTATGTCATTTGACTTTTCCCAGATTTCTCACTGCTTTTACAATTTACACTTAATAGATGATTTTCCGTTTGCATCTCTAGAGAGTCGTGACTAACAAAGAACATCTGTTATTTTTCATCATGTCTCTGAATCAAGGTGATCAAATGCTCTTATCAATTACTATATTTTTTATTAAATTCTCTTGAGTTTCTTGCCCATGGTGAGAAATCTTCAGCAAATGCAAGTATTAGTTAGGATTCTTCTTCCAATACTATATGTCCTTTAATTTTCTTGTGAAAGAGTAGAGGTGGCAAGATGCCTCCCTACATCTTGTTTCTAATCAAGTTGTACCCTTTTTGGATAAAATTTACTGTTGAATTTATTAAAATATTTTGTCAACTAAACAAAATATTTAGACCTTAACTAGTTGAATTCCCCTTGAGTTTGTAGCATTGCTATATTGGGTCTTTTGTTAAGTAGTTGAATTTTATTGGTTGACATTTTATTTATGTATATTTGTGTCTACACTCACAAAAAGAGGCAGTTGCAGTTTATTTTTAATTTTATGAGGTTTGGTACGAAAGCGTCCCAATGTATTGGAAGCTGTCCATCTTTTCTTTGGCCTAAGATAGTCTGGCTAACACTGGCTGGAGAAAGCCCTGCTGAAAACCAATTCGTTCTGCTGGTTTCTTTGCTGGCAGACCCTGGCTCCTTGCACTGCGCAGAGCAGTGAGGGCTCCAGGCTCTGTTGCTGTCCAGAGGCAGTGGCACACAGTCCTTAGGCTGTCAAATGTGTACTTGACAGTTACACACCCTAGTTTCCTGGGATTCTTTCTCCCATCCACTTGTGCAGTCATATTTTCTTGTTCCTAGTTTGTCTTCTTTCTGTTGACTACTTTATGCCTCCTTAGCTAGTTTTTATTTGTTCATGTTATTACTCATTTATCATTTTTCCTTTTTATAGCCTTTTAAGTGTTCTACTTCATAGATTTTAATGAACATGTTTACTAATTCCCTTTAATAGTTCATTCAGGGCTATTATGTCTTATATAATATAAAACTTGCTTTATTTTTATATTTCAGTGCTTGGCTTTTGATATGTTCCATGTGCTTTGTGATTTTCCTGCACTTTGAGCTCTTTCATTTAGTTTTTGGTTAGGAGTTACTTAGTGTTTTCTGAATTTATCTCTGTTGTGATCCAGGAATGCCTCTTGCAAAGTGTCTGTGTGTGTGTGTGTGTGTGTGTGTGTGTCTGTGTGTGTGTCCCAGTCCTAGGGCTTGAACTCAGGGCCCCCTGAGTTGAAGCCAAGCAAGACTTGCTTGGCTTTTTCACTTAAGGCTCTGCCACTTGAGCTTCACCTTTTCTTTGGGATTTGTGCTGGTGAACTGGAGATAATCAGGGACTTTCCTGCCTGGGTTGGGCCTGAAGCCTCAGTCCTCAAGTCTCAGCCCTCTGAGAGGCCAGGGTGACAGGTTTGAGACACTGGCATCTGTCCAAATGTCAGCTTTTTTGAATTTAATTATTTTTTTGTCAAGGAATCATAAGTACCAAAAGAAATTATTTATTAGTCAAAATATCAAACTCTGTCTCTCTCTTGCTCACTCTCTTTCTCTGTTTCTCTGGTCATTTTTCCGCAGTTGCACTCACCCTCAGTGGACATGCGGTAGTAGCCTAGCTTTCCAGCTCAACATATACCTGAAAGTTCTTTCTCCTCAAGGACCAAGAGGGAATGGCACCGTGCAGAGCGCTGGTGCTGGCGCTGGCAAGGGCACTGGCACAGGTGTCCCTGAGCATTCTTGGGACAATCAGAGCAGCAAGACCACAGAAAACGCCTGTCCATCTAGTGAATATTAGAATTTAGATCCATAGTCTTTTTTAATGTCAGATGGTTATGGTTGTTATGTTGTTATTTTTACTGGGTAAAGCCAGAATTTACCACTTTCAATTCCTATTTGGCTCATAAAAGAAGCAGCTTTCTTTTCCTTTCCTAAGGAACAAAATGGTAACATAGCTTGGATTAAGTTGTTTTGGGGCCTTGCTAGAAGAACCAGCTTAGACGAGACACCCAATTCACTTTTCTTATCAGATTGACATGCCTTGTTCTATAAACTTCCAGAAGGAATAAAACAGGAAGCCTAACAAATTCTGGAACATGCCAAGCTAAAAGCTGAACTCAAGTCCCTGGAACATGGTGATGCTGCAAGGGGCATGAGGGAGAAGGCAGCGGGAGCCCTTCAATCCTTGCAGCCCAGCCTGCGGTGGCAGGTGCGCCCTGGATGGGGTCAGTCCTCACCCAGCTTCATCTCTCCAACTCCTTCCTAGGACCCAGGGTGCCAAGTATGGGACCATGGCTGCTACAGTTCTGTGGCCCTTGAGGCAAAGACAAGGACGAATGCAGGGCAGGCATAGGTGACAAAGGAGCAGCCTGAGGCCGGCACACACAAAGTGTGCCACACCCACCTACCATGGAAGTGGAGGTGGGTGGAGAGCACCAGGCCAAGGTTCAAACCCCAGGACCCTCAGAAGAAGAAGCAGAAAGGAGAAAGGCAAGAAAGGGAAATGGAGAGAAAAGACTGCTCAGCTAAGGGTTTCAAAATAAAAGTTAGCACCTAGGAGTTCCAACACCTGCAATCTAGTTCAAGGAAGCGTCTGCCTGACACAGTGGAAGGGAAGACCTGCATCTCAAGGCTCCCCCGGCACCCCACAGGCACCCCAGGACTCCTGAGCACCTGTTTCCCAGTGAGGACAGCAGCACAGCCGTTGGGGTCCCACCAGAGATCTCCTGCTAAAACCATAGCTAAGCTGCGTGCTCCTCCCTACACTCCACTCACCCCTCACCAACAAGGACATAACCTGTGTGGCTACACCCAGTCCTGTAGCTCTCCCTAAGACACCAAATCCAACATATTCATCTGTGCACAGGAAACCACACATGGCCTTGGCAAACTCAGCCGAAGCCCCAAGTTGCATAGGCCAAGTTAGG
Source organism: Megascapheus bottae (assembly GCF_031878675.1). Classification (NCBI taxonomy): domain Eukaryota; kingdom Metazoa; phylum Chordata; class Mammalia; order Rodentia; family Geomyidae; genus Megascapheus; species Megascapheus bottae. The sequence goes on from NC_143516.1 coordinate 58,575,689, forward strand.
GCAAATGTTTCAAATAACATCACAGAAAATGTGCCTCAAGCATCAACGCTGCACAGTTCAGTCTTTTTAAATGTACTTTTTGTTGTAATGCTTAATATGTTGCCAGTTCTGGGGCTTGAACTCAGGGCCTGGGCGCTGTCCCTTAGCTTTGATGCTCAAGGCTGGCGCTCTATCACTTGAGTCACAGCTCCACTTCCAGCTTTTGGCTGGTTAAATGGAGACAAGACATTCCTGCCCAGGCTAGTTTCCAACATGAAGCCTCAGATCTCAGCTTCCTGAATAGCTAGAATTACAGGCATAAACAGCAGGGCCCAGCGCCTACTCTCTGCAGCTTCTACCCCTCTTGTTACACCAAAATTCCTTAGCCAAAGTGACCAAGGCTACACAGGAAAAAGCTTAAATTTCCAAGGGAACTGAAGAATGAGATGTTATATAGGAAATATAATTCGACCACCAAAAAAAATACTTTGGCTAATATTCCTGACATTGTAGTTCTTGATCATTATTCTCCTATTTGTGTCTTTTGTCAATATATGACATTTTCTATAATTACTAGGAAGGACAGCAATCACGGATGGTTAAACATGTTTCACAATAATTAGTTGTTAACTAGCACTGCAAAGAACCAAGCAAACCACAGGACCTGGAGCGGGTGACACTACATTTCTGGGTTGGCATTACTCTTGCTTTTTTCTATTGCCTGACACCACGGGCCAATGGTGACTCCATGCCAATTTTCAGTGGCCCTGGATCAATCGCCCTGATATTTGAAATCATAGTGATGATCACACGCACTCCATCTGTTCTTTCCAGTTCTGCTTAAACTTGGCTGTCAAATCAAGCATGGAAGTCCTTCTAAAAGTTGCTGAGGTTTTCCTCCTGTTGGTGGGACATAAAAGCAGGTCCTGGCAACACTAATGGTAGATGGAGGGAGGACGCACGGCCACTGCTACAGGGTCCAAGGGGACCATGCAGGCGTGGCGCAACAGCAGTTACAGGCTTGTGGGGGTTTTGAGACCTAGGCTTCACGCCACGCAAGCTTTAATGGTGAAGTCCTCAAAATGCATGGCAGCTCTGGCCTGCGTTTCCCACTCACTGTCATCTCCATTTTATTTTGGCCAAAATGAAGAAACACGAGAAAATTACATCGCCTTGCTTCTGTTTGTTGGACAGGTTGAAATTCTCAATTATTATTACAGGAACAACTTTTGTTCTTTTATGGTATTTGCCTTTCATATAAAAAGCCATTCTATCACTCAAATTCGCAAATATTTTTGACATGCTCTCCTAATCTCACTAAGTGAACATAACTACGAGTTACACAATTATACTCAGGTGGCAAGAGAATGAGGAAGAGTTGGTATGTCAACCCAACCTTCCCAGAATAGCACTGTACCTTAGACATGCCTCTGCATACAGCTTTTCTCTGGGTTAATTAGAGATGAGACTATCATGGACTTTTCTGCCCAGGCTGGCTTCAAATTATGATCCTTAGATCTCAGCCTTCTGAGTAGCTAGGGTTTCAGGTGTGGGCCACCAGTTCTTGGCTCATTTGTTACAAAAGTCTTCTCATTTCTAGTCTGCTCTGTCTCCTCCATGAGGCTGAATGAGGAGTCTCTTGTCAGAAGTGGAGGTCTCTTGGCCCAGCCCTTGAATGTAGGCTGGGTTAGGATGGAGAAAGCAATGGTCTGCTTGTTCTGAGCCAGGCCACAGAGGCCTTCTGCACCCTGTGCACTATCTGCATTGAGCTTTCACCCAGAGGAGAGGTCTGGAGAACTCTTGGGAGAGATCACCTGGAGCTCCCTGCCCCTGGGGAGGGAGGGTGACACAAGGCACCCCCTGCCAGGTAGAAGCCATCTCAACCAATCTGCCTGCAAGAGGAGACAGCTGAGTGAGCAAGCCCCGATCAAAGCAGCACTGAGCCAAGCCAACATAAATCTTCAAGCCAGAGAGAGAGTGACAGTGAGCCAGTGCTGCTTTAAGATTATTTGTTTTAAGATACTTTGTTGCATCCAGAATAGCCCATGTGTTTTCTTCTAGTTGAAATACAATCATGACATCAAATCTAATTTCTCAGCATATTCATACTTTATATTGTTTTTCATAGTTTGACAAGTAGGAGTTGATCTTATATAAGAGAAGACCAGGATAAAGAAGGCCAGGAATGTGCCTGGATTTATACCTTCTCAGTGGGGCTGGCTTAGAACACAGAATATGTGAGTCCACGGATGGTGTGGGTCACTGCAGTTCTGTAAGACAGCTAAACCCACGTACGCTGCGTGGATTAGAACTGAGGCTCCAATGGATCCGGATTTTGTGGTTTGAGTGTGGCAACGACCCCCTCCCTCCCCCCGCTGGCATGGAGACATACTAACCGACTCTTACAGGATCTAGAGAAGGAAAGCCACCCAGGGAAAGGTGTAAATGATGCTCTAGAACCACCCAGGGAATGGAGTAAGTGATGGTCTAGAACACCCTGAAAAACTGCTCGCTCAACCTCCTCTTTTCACTTAGTCTGACGTGGCAAGACCACAGTCTAGCTTTCCCATCTCCAGTTCTAGGTGTCATCACCAGAACACCAATCACATGAGAAGCTGATTAGTAGGAGAGAATTTCCCTACACAATAGGTCCTGATGGATTTGAACCCAGAATTCCTCCTCCCCAGGGTGAATCATTACTAGTGATGGCTGTAACCTTGTGACATCTACTGATGGGGTGTTATCTTGTGACATCTAGTGATGGGTATAACCTCATGATATTTAGGGATGGGATATAGTCTCATGATATCCCATTCTGGGAGCCAGAACTTAAGTGCCCTACTGGGAAGTAGCAGAGTGTTTTAGTACTGGTGGAAAGATGAGGTCATATCACTTTGGTCATGAGCTAAACATAAAATTTGAATTTATTTGAAATAAATGAACAAAATGCTACCAAGGAAGTTACCCATGGTGCATATTGGCCTGGCATCTGTCCATCACAGGACACATGCACGGGACTCAGGATGCTTGGCATCTGTCCACCACAGGACATGTGCACAGGACACAGGACGCCCTGAGTACGGCTCCCAGAGGCATCTCCATTCCTGCTGCTCTGTCTTCTAGAGCAGCCTCCAGAGGCAAAGACTGCCCACAAACTTAATGCCAACACCCTCCATGTCAATAACATCACTAAACCTAAGTAGATCTTGTATGCGTATGGCACATGAACATGTGAATTGTGTCATTTGAATGTCACCTGATGATGATTTCTGAGAAAAAAAATAGGAAAGTGTGTGTACATGGCTTAGTAATGCAGACACACACTTTAGGTTATAATCTAGCTGTAAATTCCTACTCATTTGAATATCACATTTTAAACCAAATTAAATAATGTGTTTTTAAATAAATTAAAAGCAAGGGGGCCGGGAGTTTGGCCTAGTGGTTAAAGTGCTTGCTTAGCATGCATGAAGACCCGGGTTCGATTCCTCAGTACCACATATAGAAAAAAGCCGGAAGTGGTGCTAAGGCTCAAGTGGTAGAGCTCTAGCCTTGAGAAAGTCCAAAGACAGTGCTCAGGCCTTGAGCTCAAGCCCAGGACTGGCAAAAAAATAAAATAAAATTAATTAATAAATAAATAAATTAATTAATTAATTAAAAGCAGGGCTGGTGCTGGTTTCTCACTTGATTAATATTTTAGTAGTAGTTTAAGAGACCAGTTAAGGGGTCACTGAATGCTTGCGTGGTTTTGTGGTCATGGCTGTTGGTCTAACCTTGAGTGGGAGCAAAAGCGGTGAAGATGAAGGTGGAGGTGAGGGAACACTGGTCACCTGGCCTGGACCTCCTGGGTGCAGCTGCCACCCACCAGCCACAACCGCTCCCATGAAAGGATGCATGTCCTGCGCTGCCCTCGGCTGCCCCTGAGGCCCTCAGGCCCCACAGCACTGGGCAAAGCTCACTGGACAGATTTCTAAGCTCACTAAGCCCTAAAAAGACCTTCATAGTCAAGATCACTTTAGTTCTCCATGTGGAAAAATCCACAGCTGAGATCCCACACAAATGTGTGGCCACGTGTGTGTCGGGTGTAAATGTCACTCGTGGGTGGAGCCACACCACGTGGCCATGAGTCAGGAACACATGATATCACTGGGCTTGCAAATGTATCTCCTGGGCTCTCTGTATCTCGCCCTCCCCTCCTCCCCTTCTCTACCTCTCTCTCTCCCCCTCCCCTTCTCCCTTTCTCTCTGTCCCTCTCCCTCCCCTCCCCTCATCTCCTCTTCTCCCCTCATCCCCTCCCTTAGCCTCCTCCCCTCCTCCCTCTCTCCCCTCCCTCTCTTTCTCTGTGAAGTTCAGCAGGGCCAGTTTAACTCTGAAGAAATAAATTCTTAAACTTCAAGTGCGTCAGAGGTCAGAGGCTGAATAACAGACAGAAGTGTACATGCCTTATGTGGTTCCACTTAGCCAAAAGATATAATCTCATTATTATTACATGCATAAATATTCATTTTTAAAATATGCTCTTACAACAACTATTACTCCAAAGCAGAACTGTTGAGGACTTCTAAGAAAAGAGATCTACTTTTAAAATAATTCTAATTCCATGGAATTTTTCCATGGCATAGCTATTACTGGGCTCTTTTTTTTCTTTCTCACAGTTCAGTGAGAAAAATAATTACCATGTAGCTCACAACAGTGTATTTCATCATATTATTGCAGTAGATGTTCATTGTCTCTAGAAATACTTAACGAAGAGGTGAATAACTAATGACTGCCAAGAAAGCTAAGCAAGCAATCCTGTCTAATCTGAGATGATCTTGTTATATTCCCAGCCTTCCTTCCTGCTGATTGCCTGACGGTTGACATACATAAGAATTATGACACAAGGGAATGGAATTGCGTCTGACTTATTTTAAAACACAGTGATGGAGTTGAGATGCAGACAGACTTACATGGGGTATAAAGGGCAGTTCTGAATGTCTAGGCACTTCTATTCTTGGCACTTTCAATAAGCTGTACGTTGGTGAAGCAATGATGTTTTTCAAGAGCTAGCAAATGATTTGAGGTTATTTATTACAATAAAGTACCACCTTAAGATATAAAATTAACCCAGGATTCCATTGTACCAAAAGGTGACCCAAGGTGACACACTGGTCAGGAGCTGGATTACGCCCTTGGTCCCCACTGTCCTCCTGCTCTGGCCTGGAAGCTTCTGTGTGGCCCTGTCTGGCTCTGGGTTTGTTTCAGGCAGTGAGGCTCAGGGCTGGGGGGAAAGGGAGAAGGAGAGGGGGAGTGGCTTGGGGTTCAGGACTGGGGGGGCAGGAGGGGAAGAAGAGAGGGAGGGGTTTATTATTCCTCAGCTTCCTGGGTGTGGTTTCTCTTGTTCCATCTGTAAACACCAGTCCACTAGACTCAGAACCCCACAGATGCTTCTGCATTTCTTACATTCTCTGGTCATACCTTCTAAATCCTCCTTTTATTAAACTCTTTCCTAGCACAGCAAGTGCTTGTTTATTCCTTTAGGGAAAAACTCGACCAATCAGCCAATTGTGTGCATTTGAAGACTCAGCCCCAGAGGTATGGTGGCATCATAATGAGATCCTGTTTAATAAACATCTGCATCTTTCATACAGCAAGGGGATGACTGTGACGGTGCCAAACTACCACCGAGTAAATGTTGAAGGACTTCTGACAATCACCAATAAATTCTCTGTGATTAAAGCAAATCTTTTTAGTTTTTCTATAAAGTTGTTGACTTCTAGGATAGGATAGGATATCAAAATAGGCTAATATGGTCTTTGAAGATATTAGATATTTCCAAGAATACTGTTAGCCCAACAGCCTCCTCTCCCTAGCTTAACATGCTCTTCTCCCAGGCAACACTAGGCCCCTATTTTATAGGCAGAAAATCACAAGCCTCCTCAGGCTCCACCTGGAGCTGGTAGCCTTTTGGGCAGCTGCAACCATGTAAGGCAACAAGACACTCACAGGTGACCTTCAGGTCGGGGGCAGCTGGGGGCCCTTTATCTGCCACGTGGGCAGAATCCATAAAGTCTATGAAGGCCCTGGTCCACAGGTCCACATCTGAGTCTCTGCCTCCTAGCCTCCTAGGTTACCTCAGACAATAGCCAGCACTTGTCTCTTGTGAGAGGGGGTCTTTCCGTCCCTTTGCTGGCAATTAACTTTCCTTTGTTCTTTATGCCTGGATGTCCATATAGTTTTCTGGCAAAGTCTAATAAAGTCTAACAAACATGATCTACCTTCACCAGTGCCCTAGGAGGGAGATATACTTTTCCTCTGGTTTCCCCCACCTCCAGGGGCTCCTGGCTGTCCCTGCAGAGGAACTGCACTGGGAAAAAGGGGGCCTTGGCACTAACCTGGCCACCTAGCTGAATGTGAATCCCTGCTCCACTGGTCTGAATCAAGGCTAATCCTGGGAGGTCAGCACCCAAGAGAGAGTGGTGGGGACAAAGAGGGAGTGGTGGGGGCAGAGAGGGAGTGGTAGGGGCAGAGAGCAAGTGATAAGAGTCAGCCAGTACCTGAGGAGAGCCTTTGCATAAAAGGTAACAGCAAACATTTCCTGAATTCAAAGGAATAAGACTTATTTCCTTCCTTCCTCTCTCCCTCCCTCCATCCTTTCCTTCCTCCTATCCTCCCTTCCTTCCCCCACCTTTTCTTTCCTTTTTTGTGCTGGTCTTGAGACTTGAACTCAGGGCCTGGGCACTGTCCCTTAGCTTTTCCACACTCTACCATTTCAGCCACAGCTCCACATTTGGCTTTTTGCTGATTCCTTGGAAGAGTCTTATGGACTTTTTTTGTCCAAGGTGGTTTTGAACCTCAATCCACAGATCTTGCCTCCTGAGTATCTAGGATTATTGGCCTGAGCACTGGTACCCAGATGAGAGACATTTTTTAGTCTCCAGATTTTCCTGTAATACTTCACCAAGGTGACCCTTGGTATAATTAAAATTCAAATTAATGAAAATGTCATATTTTAATGCATGTACACATATTCACTGTAAATATAGTTTTATATATACACAGAATAAAATACATATGTACAGTATATATACATTCATATGATTAAATAATACAGTTTTGCTTTATTTATTGTCAAAAATATTACCAACAAAAGAAAGAAGTTTGTAGGGAGGATTTTTGTCACTGAATGCATGAGACCATGCATCTACCATTCTACCATTTTTTTTCCTCTAAAATTAGAGGCCTTAACTCCATCTGTTCATTCAAGCTGATGCTGAAGCTGCTCAAGCCTCCAGCATATCAGTCCTAGTGCCAGCCTGATCCAGCCACCGCCAGAGGCAGCTGGAATGTCCAAAGCAGTTTCCTAGCACATAAATCTGCTCATCCCTGGCTGCCATCTCCTCTACAGATAGAGCTTGCGGGCTCTGCAGGTTTTTGTCTAGAACCATGTAGAGGAATCCAGAAGCTTCCAGGGCAGCCTCATTGCCTTTTTTGGGCCAAGCACAGGAAGCTGCCACTAGGAACAGAGGCCCATCGTGTTTTATACGACAGTCCCAGCCCATGACAAAGCTTTCTTAGAGGAAATACAAAACAAAGCAAAACTGGGTCACAGCTTTCTCCAAGCCTTGTATGGAATTCAGTTTTGCCAAAATAGTCTCTGAGTCTCTACTTCATTATGTGTGCAAATGAGATTGTCAAGACATTAACATTCTTGGTTCATGCAAAGTGTTTAAACGCACTTTACCTTTTGGCCAGGTAAGCCAGGGACACCTTGTAAACCATTTTCACCCTAAAAAGAAATACATAACATCTATTTTATTAGCTACAACAGAAAATAAATAGACACAATATTTGTATGATCTAGCATCACTGGAAAAGGGAACTAAACACAATCTATTCTGGGGCTCACGTCTCCAAAATAAATTATCCTTAAATAGTTGCATAAAGGGGTTTGAATTCCACATGTGAGTCTATGAGCTTCTGGGTCAATGCCATGCTGCCTGCTCTCCCCTCTCTCCCAGACCCCTCCGTACATGCCCCGGCCTTGTGTCTCAGGTGTGCATGGGGTACATGAAGCAGGTCTCCTCCCTCCATCACTGTCCCTCTAAAAATAAAGACATTGAGGCTTGGAGCTGTTCCAGACCTGGCTGGGCACCCAGCATGTAGGATTTCCTGAGCTGGAAAGTGAGGCTGCTATGGCTTTGCATCCACCATTTCCTTATTGCTACCACATATTCCTAACTTGGCCATGCACTCTCCAAGGCCTAGCGCTGCCCACCACCACCATGCCTTCCCCGAGGCCTGGCACTGCCCTCTACCACCACCATCACCACCATGCCTTCCCCGAGGCCTGGCACTGACCACCACCACCACCATGCCTTCCCCAAGGGTTGGCAATCTTTTTCCAAATTAGTTAAATAAAGATTATACTGAGCCAGGCATTGGTGGGTTACCCTGGTCATCCTAGCAACTCAGGAAAATGAAATCTGAGGATCAAGGTCAAAGCCAGCACAGGCAAACAAATTTAAGAAATTCCATGAATGAAAAAAATTTAAATTAAAAATTAAAAAAAAATTAAAATCCTATCTTCAGTTAATCAACAAAAATAAGAAGTAGGCATGTGGCTCAAGTAATAGAAGGCCAAAGTTGAGTGAGAGTACAAGGCTTTGGATTCAAAAAGGAAGGAAGGCAGGAAGGAAGGAAGGAAGGAAGGAAGGAAGGAAGGAAGGAAGGAAAGGGAAGGGAAGTGGAGTGAAGGGGAGGGGAGGGGAAAGAAAGAGAAAAAGAAAGTATACTGAATTATTCAGTTATTCAAAAAATTTAATTTTTAAATGCTAGCTGGACCTATTGTTACTGCCATAGTTACACAGTCCTGCTGTGTGTCTCAGTCTCAGAACACATGGAGATGTGTGACATTGTGATGTACAGAGTCACACAGTGCCCTGCTATGAGGCACCGTCTCAGAACACATAGAGAAATGCAGAGATACATGACATTGTGATTTACACGATCACACAGTGGTGCCTCTGCATGCCCATGCAGGACCACAGCCTACCAACCTCTGCACTATAAACTCATTCCGTTCATTCCCCTCATTCTGTCTGATACAATTTTATATAAAACAGCCACAGCACACAATCAAATTCCAAACCAACCTACCTTTTCCCCAGGAGCTCCAGGAGCCCCGAGCTCTCCTTTAGCACCGGCCGTACCCTGAAATATATACATTGTCTATTAGGGATTTTTCTTACTGTGCTGTAAGGGGTTAGAGCTTGGGGCTTGCAGTTGCCAGCTTGCTTACTCAGCCAGCACTCCAGTACTTGAGCCGCCTGCCTGTTGGCTGGTTATTTTGGAGACGTCTCATTGACGTTTCTGCTTAGACTGGCTTTGAACTGGAATCCTCTAGATTTCATCCTCCTGAGTAACTACGATTATAGGTGTGAGCACCAGTCCTTGCCTCATTAAAATTTTTGAGATCTCTCACTGGGCGCCAGAGGCTCACACCTGTAATCCTAGCTACTCAGGAAGCTGAGATCTGAGGATCGAGGTTTGCAACCAGCCCAGGCAAGAAGGTCCTTGAAACTCTTAGTTCTAATGGATACTAAACTGTGGCTCAAGTACTAGTCAACCAGCCTTGAGCAAAATAATGCACCAGGCAGCACTCAGGCCCTGAGTTCAAGCCATAGTATTAGGAGGAAATGTCATTTCATACCTGAATTGCCTTTCCTTATGAAAATCTATACTTCAAGTTTTTATTTTTCTCAGATTGCGCACCATTCGTTAGACTTTTGACAATAAAATGTGAAAACACCATTTATGAATGTCAAGATGAATGAAATAATCAGAACTTAAAAGCAAGGTATTATGTACACATGCACTCCTATCCTTCAGCTTGGTGGTTTCTTTTTGGTTATCAGTGAGGGATGATTCTATTATTACTTCAATTAGCACTAGAAATGATTTGACTGCCCTTTCAGTTCCTCTCTCAAGTCCCATCCATTGCATACTTTCAGCTGGAAAGCACCAATGTTATCAGCAGCCTTTGGCTAGCCTGACTGCTCTGCCTGTGCTCTGGGAAAATCCTGTGGTGATCTGCTCTGACCTCCTCTCCCATCTGCCCACCCCTTCCCTCCTCTCCCATCGCACTGCCAAGACAGGGGGGAAGTCTCCCCAGGGAAGCCATGGGACTCTAGGTCACTCTGGATAGCAGAGAGATGAGTGGAAACAGGACAAACATCTGGAATGAAGTTCTCTGTCACTATGCCAGGCAGAGATCAAGTAATAAAATTATTGGAGCCTATGAATCTATCCTTAAGATAGCATTGTTTGCTCATTTCAGATTTAAGATACGGAGCACCTTTCACCCTCAAATCCCTGTAGATTAGATGAGATTCTATCAGATTGGATTAAATAGATAGAGAAAGACCTGCCAACCAATCATGCAAATTTAGTACAGAAGGAGAAAGAGTGATGAGACTTTTCCATTCTTGCATTCACCATGCAAAGATGCCAGAAGTGCATTCCCAACCCAGATCTGTGAGTTTAGCGGGTGCTTCTTCTTTACTGGGGCTGTACTTTAATTTGTTATGAGTGTGGTATGGCTCAAAAGTGGCTCACAACTGCTGTAAGGTGGGAAAGAAAATAAGAGAAGATCACTCAGAGCTTCTGGGTTAGCACATTCGCTGTACTAGAGACCCCTAATGGCAACGGGCAGTGGAAAGAAAAGAAGCCAATACTTATTTGCCCACAAGTTAACAAATTTTAGTGTGTTTTTGTTTCTCTCAAAGTATATAACTACTTTGCTGCAAGCAATTACTTCATGAAGCCAGTGCACTTGGGGAAATTAACTGGAGATGCTAATAGTCTCCCTTACATGTACGGGCATTAAAAAGCTGATACTTAAACTCAGAGAAGTTCAACTCTGGAGTGGATGAGGTTTTAAGAAACACAATAGAATGTGGTTACTAAGTAGTTAAGATGCAAACTGTATTTGCCAGTAAAGGAATTCAAAATTCAGGAAACAATAACAATTGAGTCTGGATGAAAGAAAGGTATTCATTATTATTTCAAGTAATGCCATAGTTTAGTTTTGGGCAGAGGGCAGAGCAGTAGGAGTTTGATTAGGAGTCCTGATAGAGACTGCTTATCACATTTGTGTGTTTAAATGCACGTAGTGGTATGACTCTATGGCAAGCAGTCATCAGTTTAATGAAAAAAGCAAAAAAAAAAAGAACAAAACCAGAAAAATCATACTAAGAAAATATCACATTGTATATAAATAATAAAGAATAAATGAACACCTGAGGATATTTTTCTCTCATACTCTCATGTGACTATTCCATTCAAGGCTGTCACTCCACCACTGGAACCACGCTTCTATGTCCAGCTTTTTGCTGGTTAATCAGAGAGAGAGAGAGAGAGCAGAGAGAGAAGATACAGGATCAAACCTATATCCTCAGGCCTCTGTCTCCTGTGTGGCTGCCATTACAGACAGGAGCCAGCAGCACCCAGCTGGAACTGCTTCTGTCCATTTCTGGTTCTTCATTATTCAATCCATATAGAAGAGGTTAGAGCCACCTGTGAGCTTTCTGTGCTCCTTGTACAATGATTCTGTCCTGTGAAAAGTCTCCCAGGCAATGAGGAAATAAAATTACAGTTTCTAGAAACAGCTGACTTAATGACTTAGACTTTCCTTTAGGTATAGCATTCATTCTTTTATTCTCGCAATATTTTTTAGTTCCTATTATATGTTGTTCTCTGTGTGGAATTTATCCAAATCATATCAGTGATGGGAATATATAATAATAATGCATCAAGCAGCAATATAAATGCTAAAATAAAAATGGCAATGGGATGGTAATTGTTTTTCTGCCAGTCCTGAGGCTTGAATTTAAGGCCTGGGCATTGTCCCTGACCTTTTTTTGTTCAAAGGTGATGCTCCGCTTGCAATTTTTTGCTGTTAGTTGAAGTCTCTTGGACTTTCCTACCAAGGGTGGTTTTGAACTGCGATCCTCGGATCTCAACCCCTGGGTCAGTTCACTCATCTGAGTTAATACTGGCAGAAATTTTCAAAGGCTAGCATCCTGTGGAGGGGGTAGACACTGAGCGCAAATTCAGAGTTCAAGATTCAAAATTCCTTGGACCCAAGACGCTGCTGTTCAATCCTGGTGGTCACGCAGCAGATTAGAGCACCAGGACCTCTGTGCCCTGAGCGCTGGATGCCCTGAGACCACCCTCACCCTAGGAGGCCTCCTTCAGGATGGGGACAAGGAGATGGTGGCTTAGAAAGCAGGCAGTGTGCATGCTGAAAGTTCTAGATCTTTTCCATGTGAAGTAAGCCTTCTAGTATGAGTTCAGAAGAGATGAGGAGATTGGCTCTTGTCTGTCAGCAATGGGAACGGGCATCTTACTATCATCTTGTAGACAGGCACTCGTACACAATGCAGGCAGGAAAACGAGGCCCAGGACCTGCAGTCACATGTCCCCGTGGTCCCCACAGGACATGGCTCCACTTACCGGCTCTCCTTTCTCTCCTTTCTGCCTGGGAGAACTCGGAGTTGCTGGCAGTCCTGCTTCTCCCTGAGCAGAGATGAGCATCAGCGTTAGCAGATGTCATGTCTCCTTGCTCCAAGGCGTCGGGGCCAGATCTGCAGCCCCACATGAAGCTAGTGCCCCACCATCCCAGCCACACACACCATCCTCTGGGCTTCCCTTCCCTCTCCACAGGCCCATCCGGAGCCACAGCCATTCTCCTCAGGCCGCTTCCTTGAGGGACCCAGCTGCCCCTTGGCTTTGGTTCCCTCCCTCACCTGTGCTGGAACTTACAAGTAAGCGTGTTTTCTGGTGCTGTTCATGAGAGGAGCTACATGATTGCCAGTAAGGGGATCAGAACCAACATACACTCAAACACATATGCATCCACACACGCACAGATATATATACACACATACACACACAGGCATAAAACATGTACACCGATGCATATGTTCATAATACCCCAACATCTACATACATGTGTGCACATACACATATGCATATGACACAGGCATAATACATACACCCATTCGTGCATACACGTATACACACCTATATCCAATGCATGCACATAGATATATGTACACATATACACATACATGAATAATACATTGCACATCTACACATCCGCATTAACACACATATACACTTACATATATGCATATACACATATGTTCATACCCGTACATACACAACATACACAGATAGTCTTGTACACATACATGCATAATACGTATGCACATTCACACATACAAACACACCTGTACGCGCGCACATGCACACACACACACACACACACACACACACACACACACACACACATCATTGGAAGAGATATCCAGCAGAGAAGCTGGGGATCCTGGACACAGACTCATCATGCGAGAGAGAAATACTGCACAGTGTTCTCTATGTGTTGGATGGTTCTCACATACCTAGGTCTGAGAGACTGACAATATCCCAGTAAAGCTTTGGCTCAGGTGATAAAGCACCAGCCTTGAACAAAAACACATGAATTCAGCCCCAGTAGGGGCGCGCACACACACACACACCCCAATAAAAGCCCAAAAACCTCATCTTCATCTGCCTTTCCATGACCAGTGGAGACAGGAGATGGAAGACCTGATCCCTCAAACCCAAGGACAAGGGAGCCAAGGTGAGGTCAAGAAAACCTCGGCCTGAGCCATCCTCAGTGTGAAGCAAAGCCAGTTTGTGGCCTGAGAGCCACAAACCTGATCTGAGAGCCACACACCTGATCTGAGACCCTCATGCTGGGCCTGAGAGTCCCATGCCTGGCCTAAGAGATCACACACTTGATCTGAGAGCCCCACACCTGGTGTGAGAGCCACATGCCTGGTCTGAGAGCTGGCAAACAGTGGCACAGGTCTTTCTGCTCCTGAGTTGGCAGGAGATTTGGAGGAGTTTTGCTGGCATGAGCCATTACTGATGATGCAACAGGGTTTCCCAAGCCTGCCTGCTCTGAGCACTAAAGCTGGAAGGAAGGAATTGGAGGAATGGGGTCCATTTCCGGCACTGGGTCCCACCCCACCCATGATGGATACAGCCTGCCAGGCCTCCTCTGGCTGGAGAAGCCACCATTGGTGTGTGAGAATGCCCACATCTTTGTCATATGCAACCCAACCTGTCATCCTAGTCACTCAGGAGCCTGAGATCTGAGGGTCATGGTTCAAAACCAGCCAAGGCAGGAGAATTGTGAGATGAGATTCTTATCACCAATTAGAAGCCAAAAGACAGAAAATGGACCTGTGGCTCAAGTGGTATACAGCTCAAGCCTGAAGGGGAAAAGCTAAGGGAACGAGCTCAGGCCCTGAGTTTGAAACCTACTATGAATACAAAGACAAAACATGAGAAGGGGTATCAGTGTTCAAGAAGTAATGCACCCACTACCTGACGAATGTAACTGTAACCTTGACAATTAAAAAAAATTTCAAAAAAGAGCCCCTGACTGCTTAAGAGACTGAAACGATATTTAATATACCTGAAGAATTACATCTAAAGACATGATAAAAAATGGAGCACTGGTGGGTCATCCCTGTGATCCTTGGGGAGCTGAGATCTGAGGAGCCAGGTTCAAAGCCAGCCCAGGCAGAGAAGTGCCTGACACTCTCATCTCCAGTTAACCAGCAAAAAGCTGGAGGTGGAGCCGTGGCTCAAGTGGCAGAGCTCTAGTCTTGAGTGAAACTCAGGGGGCCCTGAGTTCAAGTTCCACTGCACACACACACACACACACACACACACACACACACACACACAGGTTATCTCAAATAAATCCACCTTTATTCTACCCTGAAGATAAAGTCCTAATTTGCTTTCTGTTCTAAATGTGAACACCACAGTGCATGTGACTTGAAACTCCAGGATAAAGTTAGAATTTTAATCACACAGTAAATTTTTCTCAACATTTAGCAAAACAGCAAAACCGTCACGTGGTTGGTGTCAGAGGTATGATGGGTTCTGACCCGTCTTTCTCCTGCTTACACTTCTGTTTGTGAAGCGCAGCCTGTGTGTACTTCCTACCCCCACAGAATGAAACTGTCAGCAGGAAAAATATAGCCTTTGGTTACTTTGTCCCACCACTGGGATAATGTCCTAATTTACATCCTGCTCTACAACTAACTCCCAAGTCTTCTTCCAGTCTCACCTAGCTTGCCTTTGTGGTAAGGGAGGGGGTGTGACATTCCAGGCATCAAGATGCTAGCTCAGTCTCACCATCTCCCTCCTTCCCATTCCATGCTTTTCTAAAGCCAGTCAGCATGTTTCCTTGCTCAGTTTTCATCATTACAAACTATCTATTTTAATTGTAATCATCCTCCACAAATATTATTTTTTAAATGTTATGTACAACGTGTAAGGTCATGCGACAGCTTTTAATTACTGAACTGCTTCCTCCTATCTGTCACCCAATACCATAAATAGCTCGGCATAAATCAGGCTGGAAACGTCTATTATGTAACGATCCAGGGTGTAGTCAGTCAAAAATTATACTGCTTAAATATATCAACCATCTTATCATCTTCCAATCAAAGAAAAATATTATGAGCCCTTGTATCACACAAGCATAGTAAATTAAGAGAAAGTTTTGGAATGATAATACCCCCAACACTGAAATGTATGGCTCCAGGAAGTCTTGGTATTTCAAGTCTGTAGATTGGCATCCTGAGTCATCTTTTTGGGTATTTTTGGAAAGGCATTTGGCTGACTTTCATTTTGCTTGGAATGGGAGGCATAAACGGGGAAGGCAGTGCCCCATTCAGCTAAGTCACTTAAACAAAAGTTATCGTATCTGAAACACTTGGCCCCACTTTGTGTCAGCTGGTCTATGCTGTTCTTCAACCCAAAGTACAGGACAGAAGTTTTCCATTTTTTGAATTATAAGTTGTTGATTACATTTTGCATGTAATTTCCTGGCAGGTGCAAAATTTCTAGGAAATCTAAGGTCCAAATAAGAACTCATCCTCTCACTCCTTCATAGCTTTCCTCAGTTCTTCTTGGTAGATTTCTAAGACTTACTCCCTTCCAAACACCCTGCCTTCAATTGTTGATGAACCAACAGAACAAGAAACAGTGTTCTGGCTACTTGCTAAAAATGAAGCACTAGAAATGAAAAAAAAAAACAAACCAAAACAAAACAAAAGGAGGATAAATATAAAGCCTCCCTTACCTCCTCTAAATTGCACTTAAAATATGTAATTATAAATAGTAATATCAGAGCACACTGTGAGAGCTATAGAAAGTACAGAATCATTACTTTGCTTGGAACAAAATATAGACACAAGAAAGTACAAGTTGTATAGCTGAGTTGAGAATATTTCAAAGGAGGCTCAGGAGCTAGCCTTATGTTTTGTTGCCTTCAGAGCTGACCAAAGGCATGAAGGAGAAATTCCATGTGTCCGTGCTTCCTGGCTCTGCCCACTGGCATGAGCTCTACGATGGCAGTGCTTTTGAATAATATTTGCTGGAAGATGGTAGATGGAGGCCCAGAGCTCTGGTGCAGAGACCTGCCCTGGTGATGCTGCCAAAGAAAATGGTGGAAGCTGGAAAGGACAGTGGTAGATGACACACAAGTCTAGGCATAATGTAGAGTGGACTTCGGCAATAAGAGGAAAAGAAAAAAGATAAAAATACAAAAGAAGAACCTGTCACAAAGGAAAACCAGCTGGATGGGAGTGCCATGAAGCCATGAACCTTGAATAGGCTGAGCGACACTATGCCTGCAGGTTCTGGAAGTGACTGACACAGGGATAGCCAGGGGGAAAGGTGGGCTCTGACCGTGGAATCCCTGTCCAGCCAGCAAGTCCCAGATGGAACACAACACAGGGACAGCCAGGGGAAAGGTGGGCTCTGACCGTGGCAGCTCTGTCCAGCCAGCCCAGTCCCAGATGGAATAAAACTGATGGGAAGACAGACAACTGGTTGCTGCCACCCCACCGGGGATGTGTGCTGCCACCACCTCTGCCATGGCCCTGGTGTCACTCGGCCCCTGGCCTGCCACAGTCCCTGGCGTCAGACCCCAGCTTCCTCAGCCTTTCCACTGAGACTTCAATGCAGGGGCCTCCAGCCTCCAGCTGGTCTCAAGCCAATCTCAAGCTTTCCAGCTTCTGGATCTCTAGCTGGCTGGTGTGTACAATGCAGGGCTGGACCAGCCAGATTCAATTACGTAGGCCTGCCTAGGAAACCCCATTCGACAGTCACAGGAATTACATACATGTGCATATTATGGTAGGATACACACAAGCATATGCGCACACAGACATATTGTTCATCTGTTTCTATCTGAAGAGCCCCAGCCATGTGTGACAGGCCTGGGAAGGGAAGTGCATGAGGATATGGCCTGGCCTAAACAGACAGCCTGTGTCTGGGGCAGAGGGAACAAGGGGTAGGAAGACTAAGACCACCCTTCCATATTGCCGAGTCCAAAGAGAGAAATGGTATCCCTGGAATTCACTGGGACTAAACTCACAAGAACTACGGGAAGGTGGGAAGAGTGCCTCCTTACATGTAAGAATTCACTCTTCAGATGCCACGGGAGGAGTCCACAGACCATCCAAGCCAAAGACTATGGCCCTGCACACCCCCCCAACACACACACTCCACAGTGAACTCATGGACACTCCACAGTGAACTCACACACACTCCACAGAGTGAACTCACACACACTCCACAGAGTGAACTCACCACAGCATTAGCCTCACAGCGCGGGTCTCCAGCTGAGAAGTCTGTGTCACACTGGACTACAAGTTGGTGAAGTTCTATCTATTAAAAAATAATTGTAATACACATGTCAATTTCCCCACGAGTCACAGTTAGGCAGAAAGCCCAGCCTCATCTCTAAGGGAAAATATCTCACTGTATATGTAAAGACCCCTTCAGAAGAGAGTCTTTGAAAGTAATGACTGGAAAGCTGGGTGCAGGTAGCTCACACCTGCCATCCTAACTGTGCAGGAGGCTGAGACCTGAGGACCAGGGTTTCAAGCCAGCTTGGGGAGAAAAGCTGATGAGCCTCTCATGTCCAATTAACCAGCACAAAGCCAGAAGTGGAGCTGTTGCTTAAGGAAAACATCCTCTCCCCCTCCCTTCCTCCCTCCCTCCCCCCCCCCCCCGTCTCTCTCTGTCTCTCTGTCTGTCTGTCTCTCTGTCTGTCTCTCTCTCTCTCTCTCTCTCTCTCTCTCTCTCTCTCTCTCTCTCTCTCTCTCTCTCTCTCTCTCTCTCTCTCTCTCTCTCTCCCTCTCTCCCTCTCTCCTTTTCTCTCTCTCTGTAGTGGGGGCTTGAACTCTGGGTCTGGGCCTTGTCCTTGAACTCTTCAGCTCAAAGCTAGCACTCTACCACTTGAGCCACAGCGCCACTTCCAGCTTTCTGATACTAATTGGAGGTAAGAGTCTCACTGACTTTTGTGCCCAGGCTGGCTTTGAATTGAGATCCTCAGATTTCAGCCTCCCGAGTAGCTAGGATTACAGGCGTGAGCCACTGGCACCTGGCAACATCAGGCTTTTTAACTTAGATAATCTCATTTGTTTTCTAGAAAAAGTCTCATCTGAGTTCTTTCAAGCCATTTTTTCTCATTCAAATGACTACTGACACTTAGTGACTGTTTCTGTTCAACAGGACCCCAAAAACTACTGTCAGGCATGGAAAATGGCCTGCCACACAACACAATTGCTACTTTGAATATAAATAGCTGATTGTTCTTAAATGAAAACAGCAGATAATCTGGAACCCTTTAATTTCATCTTTGTCTAGTCCTGTGTATTTGAAACATACGGCATTTTAGACACTTATTTTTTGAGTTATATTTGTAATTTTTACTATGTTACATTTAATAATCTTATTTTTATGGAAAACAATGATCACATTGAGTTCTGCTTTGTCCCTAGAGAAGAGAAATAAATAAAATAGAAGACAACAGGTTGTCATGTGGTTGGAAATGGTTATCTGGGCTGCACCGGAGGCTTAACACCTGTCCTCCCAGCTACTTAGGAGGCTGAGATCGGAGGACTGTAGTTCAAAAGCCAGCCCAGAAAATCCCAGACATTTATCTCCAATCGACCAGCAAAAAGCCAGAAGTGAAGCACCAGCCTTGAGCACAAAAGCTAAGGGAACTTGGAGCCCAGATTCCAGCCTGGGTTCCACCATGCCAGAAAACAGTTCCTCCCCCGTGGGCAGGCGTGCTGGGCGGCAAGGGCAGTGATGAGCCACCATGGGACGAGACGCCGGGCCCTAGCTTACAGCTCCACCACCACTTACGTCCACGGGTCTGCCGTCCGATGCACGGGAGGCAATGGCTGTCCTTCCCTGTGCATCCACTGTGGCCTGGACTCGGGTTTGCCGGCTTGCAATCAGGCTGCAGTCCAGGTGGACAGACAATGCACGGAGCTGCACATCGATGCCCAGCCTGTGCCAGCGGCCATCAAACAGAGGGCGAAGCTCCCGGTTCTTAAACACGTAGATCAACATGTCTCCT
Source organism: Megascapheus bottae (assembly GCF_031878675.1). Lineage (NCBI taxonomy): Eukaryota > Metazoa > Chordata > Mammalia > Rodentia > Geomyidae > Megascapheus > Megascapheus bottae. Next base: position 58,595,154 of record NC_143516.1, read on the forward strand.
TCAGGGGCCCGGAGCATAAACTCTAGAACCTTCTTCCCTCCATCAACCGCAATAGAAATCTGTAAAAGGGAAGATTATCTGTCCATGTTTTAAGAGTCAAGTTTCAAAATTATTGACACACCCAAATAAAAGCTCAGATGCATGAACTGAATCACTGAGGAATGTTTTAGGGCATTCATTGAGTTTGGTAACAAACCCATAAATGGCTCAGAAGTGTGGTAGTTAGGTGAAGGTCAGCCTATTCCTTTGTGAAATAAAAATGCAAATTTAAATAAAAATAAAATCCAGAGCTGGGAGTTTGGCCTAGTGGTAGAGTGCTTGCCTAGCATGCACGAATACCTGGGTTCGATTCCTCCGTACCACATACATAGAAAAAAAGCCGAAAGTGGTGCTGAGGCTCAAGTGGTAGAGCTCTAGCCTTGAGAAAGCCCAAGGACGGTGCTCAGGCCATGAGCCCAAGCCCAAGACTGGCAAAAAAAATAAATAAAATAAAATAAAATCCACTACTTCAGGCTATACTGCTTAAGTGATATAATGTACATGCACACACATTCACTTATACATAAATTATTCTTTTATGTAAGGAGTCAAGTCTACTGACTTAAGAATAAAGATGCAGGGCTGAAAATGTGGTACAAAAATAAATAAATAGATTAAAGATACAATTTTATTTTGCCTGGAAACTGACATCATCTTCTTTGATCTTTTGATAATTTGCCTGGTAAAAAGAATACATTTTAAACAAATTCAGCCACTATAGAAAGCAGTTTGGAGGTGTCTTAAAGAACTGAAAATAGACCTTCCCTACAATTCCACCATATCACTCCTGGGCATCTACCCTGAGCATCATAACCCAGGATATGATAAGGACACCTGCTCAGCTATGTTCATCTCTGCACTATTCACAATAGCTAAGCGACGGAAACAACCCAGATGCCCTACTGCAGATGAATGGATACAAAAAATGTGGTATATATATATATATATATATATATATATATATATATACAATGGAATTCTACATAGACAAAAGACAAGACAAAATACTGGCATTCTCTGGGAAGTGGATGACATTAGAGTGAATCATGTTGAGTGAGATAAGTCCAGACCAAAGGAACAAAAGGCACATGGTATCCTTAATATGTGGATATTAAATCCAAACAGTACAAGAGCACTGACTCAATATTTGGGTACCCAAGGTTATGGACATGGTCTTGGAGATATAAACATAACTACATAGACATAAAATATATGATAGGCTGTATACTCTATAGACATAATGTTTTATTACATAGATTAATATGTATCTATGACATACAAACCCTCAGCTTCATTTTAATTATGCTATAAAACCTAAGTGCCAGTGATTGTATACACAGATTCCTTTTCTTAAATACTTGTTTATTAAACATGACATTTGAAATACGATGTAAAAAATCAATGTTAATGGGCCGGGAGTTTGGCCTAGTGGTAGAGTGCTTTGCCTAGCCTGCACGAAGACCTGGGTTCGATTCCTCGGTACCACATACATAGAAAAAAGCCAGAAGTGGTGCTGAGGCTCAAGTGGTAGAGCTCTAGCCTTGAGAATGTCCAAGGACAGTGCTTAGGCCCTGAGCTCAAGCCCAGGACTGGCACAAAAAATGTTAATAAATTCTTTAATAAAAAAAAGAATACATTTAATGTAAGTGAACAGAGCCTCAGTTAAACCTTCCCTTTATAAAACTGTACCTGTATTAAAAGCCAAAAAAACAAACAACAAAATGAACAAACAGAAAAACAACCCTGCAGCATTAAGAGAGTCTCTGTGACTGCACAGGAGTGATACACTTGCAAGATGCAACTGGGCCTCCTCCCTCCGGGCCTCCCCCCTCCCACAAGCTTCCAGAGACTAACCCTGCTTGTGAGCTCTCTTCTGATCCCTCCTTAGAGACCCCACCCTGTCTGCCCTACCCCTCACACTCCACCCCTGTCAGGCCTGCCCCTCACACCCCACCCCTGCCAGCCCTGCCCCTCACACTCCACCCCTGTCAGGCCTGCCTCTTACACCCCACCCCTGCCAGCCCCGTCCCTCATATCCCACCTCTCCTAGACACCTGCCCCTTACACTCTTTGCTCCCTGAAGGCAGGGATTCTGGTTTCTGTGTTTCTTATTCTTGTCATGACCTAAGAAATAGCATGTGTAGGTAGTGAAATAAATGTTTAATTAAGCATTAAGAGTATCTAATTTATCAAGGACTGACAGTCACTCACAAAGTAATATGACTGGCACTGTTAGTGAGAAATGGCAGTGCTTAGAAGGGAAGGGAAGCTCAGTGTTCAGAAGAGCGAGGAGGCATCTCACCTGTCCCATCCACCAGCTTCCCACCCCATGTTTAGACAGCCATGTCCTTCTGAGTCCTCTCGGACATACAACATCTGCCCTAGAGCTCCCAGACTGGACACAGAGGCATGCGAGCAGCCCTCGGGCTCTTACCTGCGGTGCGTGCTGCTGGGTCAAACTCTTCCAGAGGAACCACCGCTCCTTCCTGGCACTCCTCCGCACTCGAAACACGGCTGCCACCGTGAATTCCTTGGGGAGGCCGTGGGGGAATATCTCCCTGGGGAGAAACCAGGAGTTACTGTGAAGGCCCAAGCATGACCAGGAGAGAATCAAGCTGTGATGCAACATGCAAGACAGTGCCTCGGCCATAGTAGTTCTCTATGACTGTATAGTGCAGCCAACAGATATATGGAAGCAGCTGTGTCTGTATCTTAGGCAAGGTTTATTCTCTCCCTCTCCCTTTGTGTAATCATCTGGTGTGGAGTTGAAGTTTGACACACATAAAAATAAGGGGCAGAAACCAGGTGCTGGTGGCTCACACCAGTAATCCTAGTGACTCAGGAGGCTGTGATCTGAAGATCGTGGTTCAGAGCCAGCCTAGACAGGAGAATTCCTGAAACTCTAATCAATCACCAAAAAGCCAGAAGTGGAGCAGTAGCTCAAATTGTAGGGCACTCGCTTTGAGCAAAACAGCTAAGTGACAGGGCCCAGAACCTAAGTTCAAGCCCCAGGACTACTAAATGGTGAGACTACAGTCTACATGGTTATGTTTATTCCTTCAGGGGACATTCCAGCAGGAGAAAGCTCAGCCTTCACTCTGCCTCACACACAGTAGAGATCACCTGGACAGAAAGAGTCCCTCTGGATTTGAATGTTGAAACACACTGCTGATTTAAAAATAATGTAAATATTTCAAAGTTTATCATATGAAACTCTTGCAAACAAGATTTCTTAGTACTAATTCATGATGACACCAAGATTAATAAAGAGATTTTAGCTCGATCTGTCACTCCTACAGATTCTTTAAAAAAAAAAAAGGATATTTCTGGTTAATAGATATAATGCAAAAGGCAATCCAAATACCCGGCCCACAGTCTCATTTTTCAGTACTGATCTCTGTATAAACATAAAGAAACTCAAGAAAAGAGTCCATGACATTCATACATTAAATCTAACCTTCATTGACATATCTTTAAGCTGACTTTCAAATTTATTTTCATTAAATACTTTGATAAAGTAAAACTCCTGCTTTTCTTTGGATAACAATGAGCTAGAAGATGTCATATATACACCAAACCCAGTATGCACTGAGATGGTAACTTCTAAGCTTGAATGTTGCTCTAAACTCTGCAGATACTGTGAGCCATTGGAACCAGCAGCCACAAGCCCAAGGGACTTTGCTCTGCTCTCTGTGCCAGCTACAGTCACACTCAGGAGATGCAGGAAGGCAGGGTGGGCCTGAGGTGCCAGTTTTTTACTTACTTAGACAGGACAAACACACACACACACACACACACACACACACACACACGAGTTGTATGCTTATACACACATGTGTGCATATGTGTGCATGTGTCTGTAGAGGAAAACGGCACACCCCACTTCTGATCTGACTTCATGGTAGTTTGGTGTCACATGGTATAAATTATAGTAGCTTAGAAGAAACACCACTACTTTGAACTTAGATCACAGCAATACTACTTTGAACTTTGCTGTATTCTGGACTCATAATACACAATATGCTACACTTCTCAGTGCACAGGGACAGTAGGGAGCCCAGGCCCTGCTGGCTGTGGAATCAGGAGGCCAAATACACACTCACTATAGTGTGGGGACACAGTGACAGAGACAGAGATGGAGATGGGGGTAAAGAGATGGAGGTATCTAGACAGAAACAGTTCTGTCTCTACATAGATAGATGATAGGTAGATAGATGAGATAGATAGATAGATAGATAGATAGATAGATAGATAGATAGATTTTTATGTAGCCAGGGGAAGAATGAAATCATATTATTTGCAAGAAAATAAATGACTCTGGAAAATACCAGTGAGAGAAGTAAGCCAGGCCCAGGCAAACAAAGGACATGTGTTCTCTGTCATATATGGACTTAGAGACAAATCACAGCCTCCCCTATAAGCCCATGTGGAGGAGCATGCTCAACACGTTTCACTGATTAAAGCACACAGTGCACCAGAGTGAACTCCATGGAGGAGATCTTTCAATTAACGAATAATTTAACAAGAATCCTGCATAGCCAGCCCTGGTGCTCTCGCGGGTAGTTCTAGCTACGTGGGAGGTCAAGATCTGAGAATTATAGTTCAAAACTAACCCAGACAGAAAAATTGTGAGGTTTTTATCTCATTAACCAGCAAAATCACAGAACTGGACATGTGGCTCAAGTGATAGAGTACCAGCCTCGTGTGAGAAAGTGAAAGCACAAGGCTCAGAGTTCAAGTCACAGTACTGGCACATGCACACACACACACACACACACACACACACACACACACACACACACACACACTGCATAGGCCTGAGGAAAGGATAGAAGCCACTCAAAGAGGCATGGGACAGATAAGCTTTGAAATGCCCAGAATGCAGACTTCCCAGAAGCTCTATGTCTGGATGTCCTCCTCCTCTCGAGCCCCAGTGCTGCCTGGATTTCCACAACCAATCCTTTCCCCAGAATTTCTTCCCTCTTGGCTGTGACCACCTTTCCTCTTCATGGGTTATTTCCTGAACTTTATTTCCGTTCGTATCACAGGGATTGACCGACCACATCTCTACACGTGAGGAACTCTAGAGCCTCTGTACCCGCTGACCCTCTGAAGAGCCTTCGGTCTAACAGGAGAGCTGTGCAAGGGGCCCTGGGGTTTCCAGACGTGAATCAGCCACTCGGGAGGGTGATCAGGGGTCATGAGTAAGGAACTGTCTGCACCAGCAGCTAAGCCTGATTGTGCATACCTGCCATCCTGGCTGAGGCTGGGATGGTGACAGGTGGGGTGATACACACTGGCTACCCCAGCAATGTAAGGTCACACAGACAGGACAGTCACTACCCAGGCTGGTCTGAGCCTAAAGTGAAAGCCTGACTTGAAAATAACCAAGGTGACAAGGGGTAGAGACCCTGAGCTCTGTCCTCAATACAAGAAAAAGGAGGGAAGAGGAGGAACAGGAGAGAAGAGGACCAGGGAGAAAGAGGAGGAAGAAGAGGAGGAGGGAGAGAAAGGGGAGGAGGAAGAGAGAGAGGGGAAAGGAAAGGAGGGAGGGGAAAAGGGAAGGGAAAAGGAGGAGAGTGTGACAAGCCCCTGTGCCTGTGGAAGGCTTCGTCCCTTGCCTTTCCTCCAGCCCTGCACCAGGTGTTAGACCCCTGACCCTGATGTGTCCACCTGCAGTTTCACCTGGGTTTCCATCCAGCTGCAGGAAAAGGGAGACCAGGGAGCTTAGTCAGATAACATAGTGAGGATCCTGTGGGGAATGGGGCGTTCAACGACTCCCGGCCCTGGCCCTGAGACCCTAGACGAGGCCCGGCTGGAGTTCTCAAGACCACCCGGGTACTGGGCTGTGAGGCTAATGGAAACCCTCTGAAATGCCACCACACCTGCTGGTCAACCTGCAGCACAAAGCTCCTGAATATGCTCCTCAGATCAACAAAAATCTGACTCTCCCAGAGATTTCGGGAAGTACGATTTCAACAACATTCGCCTCTAGTTCCCATTGCGGAAAAGCTTTTCTGAAACCCTTGGATCACTTTTACTCACTTGATTTTGCACTGATGTGTAGCAAAGCGGGATGCAGGAACATAGCCCTGCACTCATCCTTCTCTGCCTGGAGACAGCCATGCTCAACCCCAACTCCTCCACAGAAGCCTTGAAGGCCCCCCGCTGGGGTGACTGCATCCCTTGTGGGCCACAGAGTCCCCTGAGGGCCAGAGTGACCATGGCACAGAGCCCACTATCCATACTTAAAAGCTCAGAGAAAGATATCCTGACTCTAAAGATAATTGATTTAAAGTCAAACTTAACACTTCACAATCAAATCTCCTTCTCTGAGGTACTTTCTCATTTACCATTTAAAATATTTTGTAGCTCATGAATACTTCTATGACAAAATGACATAATTAATATCAATATGTACCAATTCTACTCTTAAAATACCCTCCAAAGTAAATGTAGTTATAGAGTCAATACTTACAAGTAATAATTTTGCTCTTAAAATATACATCGAAATTACTTAACTAGTCTAGATTGAGAGTAATTTTTCAGCCAAGTTTGTGGTTGAAATTTCTTATAACTTCCAATTTTCATTTCAGAGATTTATATTTTGCTTTCAATTTAAAAATATTTTCCTTTCCTAGGTAGGCTAATTTTTTTTGTCGTTTCCCCCCCCCCACACACACACACACTGGCAGGTTAATTTTTAAAGAACCATTTCTGAGTTCTAAAAATACCATGTAAAACAACACTTCTCCCATTGACCATGCTTGTTTATTCCGTACACCATGATGTGGCACAGTGATTTTTCTAGGTCTTGCCAACGTTTCCAGAATGGAAGAGGCGTCTGTTACCAGAGAGATAGAATGACAGCTGGCTCTGTCCAGGATGACCATGCTTGAATATTTCTGAATGGACTGTAATTTCCTACAAGAAACTGTATCCATCACTTCATCAGTGATACTCCCATTAAGAAAAATACAGTTCATCTGTACTCTGCAAATTCATGTAGGCACGTGTACACTTACACACACACACACACACACACACACACACACACACACACACACAGAGTTGGGAGTTCCCAATGAAATATTTTTTGCCTCCATTCAATTTTAAACACATTAATTCTAGTTCAATGTCTTAAAATGCAACTATCTACTTACATTATTGTTAACCTATATTTGAAGCAGTTAGGCTCAGTGAAACTTAAATGTCTACTTTCTATATATTAATAAGAGTTTCCTAAATATTCGTGGACATGTGAAGGCATAAATATATAAAAGTGACAACTATCAATATAAAGATCAATATTTTAAAATGAGGCCCCGTGCTGGTGGTTCACACACTCAGCTACTCAGGAGGCTAATAACTAAGAATGGCAAGTCAAAGCCGACCCAGTCAGGGAAGTCTATGAACCTCTTCAATTAATCAACAAAAAGTTGGAGGTGGAATTGTGACTCAAGTGGCCAAGCACCAAGGGAGAAAGCCCTAGTGCATATATACATTGTTACACACACACACACACACACACACACACACACACGCACGCACACTGTAAAAGTCTTTCCTAATTATTATTCCAAAGGCTCTACGATCCCACTGCAAGAAGGAAGAGGTGCCAACCATTGGGGAAGTGGTTGAGGATCAAAACTGGACCTCCCTGCACTAAAATGGCTATGGGCAGAATGCAATGTTCAAATCAGAGACATGTTCTACAGAGGTTAACAGGGGAATATTCTCTCTCTATGTTGGAGTTGTTTCACTTTCTTCTTTATATTTTTTATATTATCTTTTTTTTTTTGGCCAGTCCTGGGGCTTGAATGCAAGGCCTAGGTACTATCTCTGAGCTTCTTTTACTCAAGGCTAGCATTCTATCACTTGAGCCACAGTGCTACTTCCGGCTTTTTCTGTGTGTGCGGTACTGAGGAATTGAATCCAGGGCTTCATGCATGCTAGGCAAGCTCTTTATCACTAGGCCACGCTCCCAACTTCTTTATATTATATTCATATTGTTTTATGTTTTCCATACTTCTCAATTTTCATAAGGAAAACGGATTGTTACTGATCATTTAAAACAAGTAATAAAACTTCAAGGGCCTGTGGCCATGTCTATAAATCCCACTACACAGGAAACACAGGTAGAAAGATCTGGGTCTCGGCCAGCCTTGAGGGGAAAGGCAAAGAGTCTACCTGCAAAGTTAAAGCAAAAGGGTTCAGAGGTGTGACTCAAGTGGTAGAAAGCCTGCCCAGCAAGCATCTGTGAACCCTAGAGTTCAAACCCCAGTTCCAAAAACAAAGAGAAGTATCCTGGTTCAATTTGGGAGGAGGGGGGAGAAACAACCCTTATCTCCAAAATAACCTAGAAGTTGGCCCTGTGTTTTTCTAGGAGCTACGTGAGGAAGAATTGCACAGACCTGGCCCCCCTCTGCCCCCACAGACCATCTTCCTCCATACCAATTGTCAAGCTGAGCTTTGAAACGCTAGGAAAGACTCACAAAGACTCTTTTCCATCATCACAGACACAAAATACAAAAGTGACTGGAATCTGTAAGTCTCACCAACACAGCTTAATGCTGAATCACTAAGAAAAGGTGTGAAGCACTTAAAATGAAAATTTACTTATTTCAGTATATTCTCCATACACTTCAAATGGAATAGCTATTTATAAAGTCTTTGTTACAAAATTTGTGAAGCTGTATAAAAATCAACATTTTACTAGCCATAGAGGAATTCAGTGGCTGGGACTGTAAGAATAAATGATATTTGCCAAATTTTTATATTGACTGAATATTCTAGGTGTTTTTCCCCACACCTGATTAATGAAAACATCTTTCTTAATCAAAATTATTTAAAACCATTAACAAGTGCAAATAAAGTGAACTCTGAAAGGTTTCAGACCTTGGCATGAGATAGAGGAAGTATTTAATCACTCTGTGTAATCTTAGTTGTTATTAAGTAAGATTGTGTATCCTGAGTCTTGTGGGTTTGTGGGTTGCACTCAGAAAGTGTCACCAATGCCAGCATTCCCCTGGTTATGATGTGCTTCCACTAAGAGCAGGAACACCTAACAGTCCACTGGGAGATTTTTCTTCCTCTCCAGAAAATGGTTATGCTTATGAAATGCAGGCTCTGCTAACCTTAAAATCATCTCCAAAAGCTAAGACATAGATGACTAACAAATCATCCAATAATTAGTTCTTATGGAAAACCCTGGGCAGAGTTCTGCTTGGATTATCAAAAAGGAAGGAAGTATAAATGGAGGAGATAGAAATAAACTGAAAGCAGGAAACACTCGAGTGGCTGGGCCAAGCTGAAAGGCCACAATGCATGACCGCAGGACCGGGCAGGGGAGGCTGGGAAGTGTGAGAGAGATCTTCTGGGCAGGCGTCGGAGAGGGGAAGCCACCAAGATAAACCTTGCTTCCAACATTATGGAAACCGGACCTGAGTGTAATGTCCCCACACCCAAGCATGGGTCTCGAGAAGGGGTCCCACTTGACAGCCACCTTTCCTGTCCTGCCTGCTGCTGCTGGCTGGCGAGTCTCCCCCTCTGCCCTTCTCCCCCAGGGCTCCAGAGTTCAGTGTCCTTGGGTCCCTCTCCTCCCCTTCCCAGCACAGCCAGCACACAACAGCTACATGGACTTTTTAAACCAGACCATGCCTCCAATCTTTTTTTTTTTTTTTTGTCAGTCGTGGATAATGAAGTTGGGGCTGGAGCACTGTCTGAGCTCTTTTGCTCAAGGCTAATGCTCTATCACTTGAGCCATAGCACCACTTCCTATTTTCTGATGGTTTATTGGAGATAAGAGTCTCATAGACTTTCCTGCTAGGGCTGGCTTTGTGCCCCAGTCCTCAGATTTCAACCTCCTGAGTAGCTGGGGTTACAGGACTGATCTACTGGTGCCGTCTACCTCTGACCTTTTAAAGGCGTTACAAGGTTCCTGGGATAAAACACTTGCCTTGATCATGCCTGGCAAGGCTGGCCTCCCATACAGCCTGTCTACCTTGTCCCGGATAACCCGTAGGCCTCCCACATAGCCTGAGCCATCCTAGTCTCTGGGTGGCGCGGACCCAGGTACAGTGATGAGGGTTTTGTCCAGAGCACAACACACTCCCTGAGGCTGGAGCTTTGTGCTTCCTGCCCTGTCTCCTGGAGTGTCTTTCCCGTGTCCTCATCTCCTACTGCTCAGCTCGAATGTCATATCCTCTCCACAGTCTAAAGTTGTCTTTGCCCAGTCACTGCCCCACATTACCTTGCTCAATTTTCTTCATAGGCTTGTAACTACATGATTTTGCAGGAATTGATGAACTGATATATTTATTGCCTCTTTGCAACTACTATAAAATGATTTCTGAAAACTGGGCCCTAGCAGACTCGTGGTCTGAAGTCCACCATCTAGGTTATATTCACAGGAATCACCTGCTGCAGCAGCTGGTTGGCCGGGTGTGAAGCACTTGTATGGGGAGTAAATGTGGGGCCAGTTTGCCTGGCCTAGGCCACAGCACTGTGTCTGGCCACTCCTCAGGAAGCAGAGGATGTAGACTCATTCAGAGCCAAGCAATTCTAAAGCAGGTTAATGACAAGGTCTGAAATGTTACTGCCCCCCCCAAAAAAAAATCCAAGAGCAAGCGTCTTAAAGAAATTCTAAGAACAAATGTATGTTTCTAGCTTTGAGAAACCAGTGAGCACTCTACAAGCTGTCACAGAAGGTGCCACACAAGCCATCTATTCTTCTTTGGTCTTTTACTTCATGCTATAATAAGGCAAGGCAGTAAAATAGGAGAGAGTAGAGGGGAGAAATATAGAGGGAGTCAGGCAGGGTGTGGGGGGGGGAGAGAGAACACTAACATAAACCACAGCGTATGGTTACTCCAGAGAAGTCTCCTGCTGTAAAGAATGGTTCATAAATCAGTTGCAATATGTATTTGATAGCAGAGTGTTCAAAAGTTGAATTGTGGATTCAAGAGCCCAAAGGCAATTCTTCAGTGTGGTTCTAGCACAAGTCTGAAAAGCAAAGCCCTTTTTAAAAAGGCGGGGAGGAGTTCTATTTTGGTAGAGCTAGAGTGAGTTTCCCAGACCCTATTTAACAAGACAGACATTTGTTTATCTTTTTGCTTTTAAAATTGATGGTAGCATGGAAAGAGTCTATTTTTAAATATCGAGAGCCGGGTTCCAAGTTCGCCCTCCCCTCCGAGTGAGTGTGGCCAGCGTGCGAAAGACTCTGCACCTGCGAGTGCCCGGCGCCCCGGCTGGCTGAAGGCCTTCCAGGGAGGAACGCGATATCAGCCACATTTCCTGGGAGTGAAATGGACACGCTCGGGGTTGGTGGCCAGTGGCTTCCTTCCCAGATGACATCTCCACCACCTGTCAGGACCCAGTGGCCTGGCGGGCTGGCTGGGGCTGGCTGGGGCTGGCTGGGGCTGCAATGTCCCCTGCCCAGCTGGGATGTGGGTACCACCAGTAAGACCCTCACAGCCTAGCCTGTGTGGGTGCTGGGGGTCTGGCAGACAGGTGGCTGGGCTTAGGGAATGCAAGGTGGGGCCTTGCTGGGATGTCTCAGGTCTCCATTCAGCACATTCATTGCCGAATCTCAACAGTCCTACCAAAACCAGCCCTCAGACCGATTTATGCTGTTCAGAATGCAGAGCCTGCCTGGGGCATCAGAAAGCCTGCTTTTCACAAACCAGGGCCTCTTGGAAGTGTGTGGTTCTATGATCCTCAATGTAAGGAGACCAAAGGACCCGTTCAGACCCCCCCCAGGCCCGGCTCCAGGGGCACCTTTGAGTTCTGAGATGTCGGGGAGGCCAGCCCTACTCTGGGAAGTCAGGGGAGGCCCAGGGGAAGCTGATGACATGGCACACAGTCAGTGGGCATTGGTTCTGAACATTTGCTAGATCTGCCTCCCAGGCCTTCACTTGCATACACAAAGTTCAATCCGTGGCCAGCATACAGGCCCCGCCGAGGACCCTATGCAAACACCACTGCCTCCAGACACTCCCAAACTGGGGTCCACTAACCACACGGGACTTCCCCAGGTCTCCCAAATGGCCTTGTCTTCAAGAGCTTCCAGCAGACTCCCTCAAACAGCCACAACACATGCAGCAGCCCTCAGACACAGGCAGTCTGCAGCACACCTCTGCTTCCCCCAGTCTCCCCCGGCCTCCCCCGGCCTTCCCTGGCCTCCTCTGGTCTCCACCAGCCTCCCCCTCCTCCTCCAGGAGACCCTGTGACTCCTCAGCACCCCACAGGAACCTTAGCCTTGTGTATCCCAGCCCTTGAGTTCACAGTGAGTGTGCCTTCCTCTGGAAATGGAATGAAATGCTTCTTTTTCACTGGTGTCAAAGTTGAACTTATAACAATAGTGACATGTTGAATTGACACCCCTTGTTCGACTAATCAAAGGCAAATGATATAAATAAGGCTTGAATGTTAAAAACTCCTAAATCAAAGTGAATTCAAGGTGACAATATGTCATATAATATTCTTTGTAGCCCTTTTTCTCTGGTTGGGTCTGAATTCTTCACGAGGGGTTTGCTAGGCAGGGCACTACACTGCCTGAGTCACATTCCTCCAGCTATTTTTGAGATATGGCTTTCAATGTTTGCTAGAACTGGCCAGGACTACGACTCTCTTATTTCTTCACCCTGCATAGTGGGGTGAAAGTGCAGCCCCCATGGTCACTTTTTGTTGACATGGGTCAACAGCATCCTGCTGCTCTCCACCTGCTGAACACCTGGAGTCCTGCTCCAGACCACAGCCCTCTTTTCAGTAAAGGAAATATTCTGTCCTATCGCCAGTAAACCCAGGGAGCCAGGGACAGGAGAGCAATACAGGGAACTTCCTGGCATCCACATCTTATGGCTCTTGAGCCCCATAAGAGGAAGCAGGCCAGAAACTGCAGGGGTCTGCAGCCAGGCAGGGCTGCAGCAGTGGATGTTAGGACCTTGCCACTAAGCCTGTGTGTACACATACACGTGTGTACATGTGTCTGCATGTGTGTGTTTGCATGCACACACACTTCCTGGTGAGCAGGAACAAGTGCATCTCTGACAGCTGATGACTGAAGATGAAATTGGCTGGATCTGTTTTTATGGAAAGGACTCTCAGCAAGGCAGAGAAGTAATTGGATGAAGCGATTTGAAAACAATAGCAAGCCAAGTACTGGTGGGGTACACCTGCAATCCCAATTTCTCAGGAAGTACAAATTACAGTTTGAGGCCCAACAATGGAAGTTTGCAGCCAGCCCAGGCAGGCAAGTGTGTGAGATATTATTTCCAGTTAACTGGTAAAGGGCTGGATGTGGCTGGACCAAGTGATAGAGCACCAGACTTGAGTGAAGAAGCCACACAAGAGCATGGAGCACCCTGGATTCAAGTCCTCGTACTGGTCTAGGTGCCTGTGCATGTGCACACACACACACACACACAAGCACATGCACACACACACACACACACACACACACCAATCAACTATTAACACCAGAAATGTGTGTGTGTGTATATATATATATATATATATATATATATATATTTCCTGCCTCAGTTCTGCGTGCTGATGGTGGGCCCTGCACAGGCAGGGCTCTGTTGCCAGCTCCATCTCCAGCCACAGATTACTGGCTTTCCACGTGAACTCCCAGGCAATAGCCCTCAGAGCCCTAATCCATGATATTAGGTGGCACAATTTCTCCTTCTTGGTCAGCATAAGTTTCTAAGTGTATTATTGAAATTATGACATTTTCTGACTATTTTGGGTTATAGCAACCTACCAAAACAGTTCTATGGAATTATCAAGTTGCCATGAATCACTAGTACAATAATCATGTATGATTGTGATACATTTTCGGGCTGTTTCCTAAGCTTAAGGACATGCTTATTTCTCTGTAGGTTTGCAGCCATTATAAAAAAAAGCAACCAGGTTACTTACTAGTCAATCCTCACAGTATTTTAATGGGCCAAATGCAATTGAAGATGAATGAAGACTAAGTTTGCTGTCTGTTTCTTTCTAGTTTCTCTGTGTGTGTTTGTGTGTGTGTGTGCATCAGAGGGAAGGGAAGGAGGGAGGGAGGGAGGGAGAGAGAGAGAGAGAGAGAGAGAGAGAGAGAGAGAGAGAGAGAGAGAGAGAGAGAGAGAGAGAGAGAGACAGAGAGAGAGACTCTGCTAAGGCTGGAACTCAGAACCTGATATCTGTCCCTAAGCCTTTTCTCTTGAGGCTAGTATTCTACCACTTCAGCCACTGCTCTGCTTCTGGCTTTTGCCTGGTTAATTGGATATAAGTCTCAGGGACTTTCCTCTCTGAGCTTGCTTCAAATCACAATCCTCTGAGCTATGCATCTTGAGTAGCTAAGGTTACATGCATAAGCCATTAGCAGTTATCTGGATTTTCTGGTAATTAAATTGCTGAAATTGACTCCTTGAAGGCAATGATGAAGGCATAATTGTTTCTTGATTTAATAGTATTATATTTAGTAGTTGATACTGTATATAAATCGTAATATTAAATATATTAACTATAGTAGCAATATATTTTAAATGTTATATTGATATAACATTATTAATCACTGCTAATGTAATTAACATTACATTAGCTTTAAATGTTAACTTTAGTGCTAATGTACTTACTAGCAAATACTAAGAATAAGTCTATATTAGGCCAAGAAATCCGTTTTCAGCTTCTCTATTTACAACTCAGGTAAAACTAAAATATTTTAGCTTTGCAAGATTTTTCTCTACTAGTTTTCACAGATACAAAAAGTATCTCTACACTTTTAAAACAAAATTATTCCTTTTTTTTTTTAGGCAGCAGAACAAATGTTCAAACTCAAGACAAAGTCCTTAAGTAAAGTATCAATAGTGATAGAATTTATAAACTTATAATCAAATGTGGATACTGTCTACTTTTCTCAAAATAATTGGGGTTATGTGAAACCTTAAATTGCAACGTGCTTCAATGCAGGGCAAGTTATGAGATATACCTTAACAAAAAATACTTTCATGTTTTAGTAGCCATTTCTGAACCAAGCAACTTGTTACTGGTACCAGGGCACATGGCTGCATTTTCTAGAAAAATGAAAGGTACGTTTTGTGAATTATGGAATCATGTTTCTATACAATTTTTTAAAACCTAAAGTAAGGATAATCTTGAAATTCTGTTGTATCTAAGAGCTATAGTTTTGTAGTTTTCCTGAATGAGAGAATTCTGTGGTGGGGACCCTAGCCGGGTTTTCTCTGAGGGACACAGAGACTCACGGAAATGGAATGTGACCAGAGTGATGCATAAGGGCCACCCAGGCCAGAGAACGGGCAGGAGCTTCCGGCCAAGTCCTGCATCCTCCCCAGAACCAGGCAGAGCAGTCCACTGGGTTTGTGCCAAATGCCCCCCACCGCTGCCAGAGGAGAGACCAAGTTTCTGCGCCCTGTCTTCAGCAGGGCAGAAAAGCCCGACCTCAAACTCGGTGCATGGAGGCCAAGTCCACGACAGCGCAGTCTACAGCCAGGTCTACGGCCAGTTCCATGGCCAGGTCCATGGCCAGGTCCACAGCCAGGTCTACGGCAGTGCAGCCCACAGCCAGGTCCATAGCTAGGTCCATGGCAGCACAGCCCATGGCCAGGCTAGAAAGCAACTGAGGGAGAAGGCCAGCCTGGAGGCCAGAGTGGAGGTCATTGCCAGCTCTAACCCACCCTGAGCCAGGCAGACCAAGCTCACAGCGGCTTCTGTGTGCAGGAGCGTGAGTTCACCGTGGAGAAACAACACAGGCACTGCAAGCCTCCTGGACACTGGGTTAACACAGAGTGGCAGAACATCCAGGAGGGATACGGGGTCCTCACAACATGGTGAATGGCTGCCAGTGCCTCTGCCCACCCTGTGACCACCATAGCTCAGCTTCCCAATGTCCCCAGTATCCAGACCCTGGACCATGCCAGAGATACACAGTGATTCGCCACACAAAGACATTGCCAACCAGAAACTTTCCTGTTGCTTTGGAAATTTGTTTCTGGGGAGTCCAAACGAGATGAGAGTATGGTTAGAAAATAATCCAACTACTGTCTTTGTATACAGGTAAGAAATGCAGCAGTGGCCCTCACCAGATACCACGTTGAAACAACTATACAACTTGGGAGCAGGGAGAAAAGCTGAGAGAGAGTGAGGGAAGGGTTGAGGTTTTTCAAAAAGAAATGTACTCATTACCTGATTTATATAACCGTAACCACTCTTGCAACAACAATAAAATGCATTATAAAAGAAATAGTTTTATAGTACTTTAAAATATGTAATTAGAAGCAAGTATTTTACTTACATGGTCTCTCTAATCAGCGGTGCACGCCCCAATCTGAAGCAGGTTTTTCCCCCTTCACAAGAAGCCCTCCGAAGGGAAAAGCGTTCCCCCATATCAAAACCTGCAATACACCGAGTTTTCAAAGTGTGGAAATTGCACAGAAAGACTGACTATCTTAACAACATTGTTTTTGTCCTTATATATAAACTGATGGTTTCAAATGAACCCCTGCTGCTTGAGATTAGCAAAATTCCTCTCTCCCCCACCTCTCTGTCTGTCTCTCTCAATCCCTCCCTTCGCTCCCCCCCCCCTTTTTAGGTCTTCTAGGGCTTGAATTTAGGGTCTGGATGCTTTCTCTGAGCTTTTGCGCTCAAGACTAGTACTTTACACCTTGACAGCTCCACTTCAGGCCGTTTGGGTGGTTTTGCTGGAGTCAAAAGCCTCAGGAACTTTCCTGGCTAGCCTGGCTAGAACCACAATCTGTAGATCTCAGCTCTTATTGGCTGGAATTACAGGTATGGGTCCCCAGGGCTTGACTTGTGTTTTTATTTTTATGATGATATTATTCTCTCATTTTGCAATGCCAAAGAATCACTTACAGTGTGTTGCATACTTAGTGATAATTTTACATGAAATGCTACTTTGCAAAGATCTTAATGTTTACCTGAAGTGTTAAGTTCCTCTCTGCTGACTTGTATAAACTGATATCCCTCCGTTTTCAGTACAGGACATGTCTTTTCTGTTTGAAAAGAAGATTAATTATTTGCATATTTTCTGCCAACATTTTCATAAACAAAATCTTATCATATAATCAATCAGTCATTTAGGATTAGCAGGGCACTAGTGACTCACACCTATAATCCTAACTACTCAGGAGTCTGAGATCTGAGGATCACAGTTTGAAGTCCATCACATCATCTCTAACCAACAAAAAGCCAGAAGTAGAGATGTGGCTCAAATTGTAGCATAGTAGCCTTGAGCACAAAAGCTAAGAGAGAATGCCTAGGCTCTGAGTAAGCACAAAACCAGGAAGGAAGGAAAAAATGAAGGAAGGAAACAAGGGAGTGAGGGAGGGAAGGAACTTAAGATTAAAATAAAAATAAAAATGAATTTAATAAGTTTACTAAATTTCTGCAGGTGTGACATAGCTGTGGCCTGCCTTCACAGGACTTCATGCATTTACTTATCCAGTTTATAGTGTGGCTGGCATGAGGCCACACACTTGTAGCGTTAGCTATCTTGGCTATGGTCACCATTATTCCAACACACTGTTTATTCCTACATATTTGAAGTTAATTAGGAATGCAGCTAACTTTAACAGATCATTAAACTTTCCACATCTGTTCTGACAGAGGAGAAACAAGTGAACATTTGCTCTATTTTTTGTCTATCATAGGGCTTGAACTCAAGGCCTGGGCATGGCCCCTGAGCAATTTATGCTCAAGGATGGCTCCTATCACTTGGAGCCACAGTGCCACTTCCGGTTTCTGGTGGTTAACTGGAGATAAGAGTCTCACCGACTTTAGTGCCCGAGCTGGTTTTGAACCGGGATCCTCAGAGCTCAGCTTCCTGAGTAACTAGTATTACAGGCGTGAGCCAGCAGCTCCCAGCTACATTTAGACTCATACTTCACATTTTGCACAAAAGTGAATTACAAGTTTTCACAAATATAAAAAGTAAAAAAGTTTAAAATCTTCACGTACTTAAAGCACTGAAGGTTTTTGTGAAAAGGACAGAGAAAGCATTATTCCAAAAGTAACATGTTGACAAAAGGTAGTCTATTAAGATTAAAATGTTAATCAAAAGATATCAATGGAGTAAAAATGGCAGCATGGGAGAAGGCTTTCATAACACTCAGCTCTGAAAGGAAAATGGAAGATTAGGAGATATTTATAACGTGTGTACCCCAAACAGTGAACTGCATCCACAGTGTAAGATGAGCTCCCAAACTCAACAGGGAAAAAAAGATTGGAAATCTTGCTTTAAATGTATGTGTTGCGGGAAAAAAGCACTCCACAGAAGAGGATATCCAAATATCCAACCTATATATTAAAAAATGTTCAATATCACTTGGAAATCTCAGAAATGCAAGAGTAAACCACAAAGAGACATCACGGCAGCCACTGACCACGTCCAAAGACCATGTGAGAGCCAGGTGTGGAGGTGGTGCTAGCACATTAGAAGGAAAGCTCTCTGCAGCTGTGGAAGGGTCCCCAAGAGGACAGCTGTCCTGGATGGCTAGGCTGCCGGAAACCAGGGCCAAAGCTAAGTACACGCAAACACCATGACTTGGAAACTAAACCACTCCAGAAAAATGATAGCCGAAGGATGAATGTAACTGACCCTGTAAGATAAGCGTTTTCATGACAGCATCCCTCATCAGTGGTCTAAACCTGGAAACCACCTAAAAAATTAATGCCAGCCATGGATGCCTCCTGGCTGTAATTCTAGCCACCCAACAGCTGAGATTTGGGGATCTCAGTTCAAAGCCAGTCTGAGCAGGAAAGATTATGGGATTCTTAACTCCAGTGAACCAGCATAAAGCCAGAAGTAGAGCTTAAGTGGTAGAGTGCTAGACTTGAGTGAAAAAGCTAAGGGGCAGCGCCCAGGCCCTGAGTTCAAGCCCCAAGACCAACAACCAAGAATGTTTATCAACAAGAGATTAAGTTTTGTTGAATACAATGAACAAAGAAAGAGTGAACTAAGGGTATATCAGCAAGTGGATGGATGTCAATCACATACATCCAGTTGATAAATATTATTTCCTCCAAGTCACCCAGCTCTATTCCCTTTATAAAAGCCTAGGTAACCAATCTACATGCGCAGTGGTTCCACTGCTGGGTGAGGAAGGGCTGGAATGGAAGACTGCATGCATCCTATGGAATCCTCACTTTGATCTGAGTGAGCACAGGACAGATGAGCACACAGGTGGGCCATGGCCAGATGCTTTAACCTTTGCTGACTGTGGTGGACCTGCAGCCCAGCTCTACTGAGAGAGACAAGGGCCCCTCCCTGAGGAAACCCTCCCCGAACCCAAAGCCTATCTACCTTTTTACTAGGGCTATGAACCATGCATGGCTAAAAGATCAATTGTACATTCATATAGTATATGTCTTATCAGCTGTCATCTGTGTATCATCTAGCTGTCAATCATCTATCATCTCTCACCTATCAACTGTCCGTCTGTCTGTATCTCAGTAGATAAAGATCAAACAAGTCTCAAGGCAGCAAGAAGGAACGTAGGAAAGTCTGCTGCCTGCTTTCCAAGTTACTTAAATTCTTCCAAGGACTTATGGAATACCCAGTAATACCAAAGTAACAAACCCGTCACTTTGAAATGATGGAAACTCAGCTCTTGCAGCAACATCCATGCGTTTGTACACTAAGTATTTTATTCAGGAAAATCAAATGTCATTTTCCATCATTAGAGCACATGCTTTGTTTGAAAAGCTGAGCAACTTAAATGTTAATTCTCTGGGCAGCAAGATTGGAGCCACAAGGATCTGAATGCACAGATTTTTTAAATCGTTTGCAGTAGAAGTGCAGGTTATACTAATTTATTTAAATTAAGCCTATTAATATGCAGTTTAATATTAACATATCCTGAAGATTTACGGATCAGGTTATGTTCAAAGCACATAGAAATGTCCCTAATAAACCCATGCCGAGATGCAGATGCTGGTGGCATGGCAGGCCTGTACCCTTTGACTTCAAGGGCCTGGCTGGCAGCTTAGCAGGCTGAATGGTACTGGAAGAGGCACAGGAAATGGACAGGCAGCTGGGCTTTGAGTGAGCCTGGTACACACACAAAGGAAACTCATTCTTCTTTCAAGATTTTGACCCCTCACTCCTTCAATACTTCAGACTCATGAGCAAGAGAACAGTCCACGAAAGGGGGACCAAATAGCCGGTTGGGACAGTCAGGGAAGATGGGGTTCATTGAAATGGCTGCTCAGGGATAGTCAGGAGAGACAAGGTTCCTCGTAACAGCTGCCCAGGACAAAGTCAGGGTGATACAAGGTTCCTAGAAACCTGCTTCCCCCTCTGTGTTCATCATTTCTTCTCAAAGACCTGTTTTTAATTAAGCAGTAGCATATTCTGAAATTCATGTATGTTTTGGTGCCAGTCCTGGAGCTTGAACTCAAGGCATCTAGCTCTCACTTGACTTTTCCCACTCAAGGCTGGTGCTCTACCACTTGAGCCACAGTGCCACTTCTGGCTTTCTGATGTTCATTGGAGATGAGTCTGATGGACATTCCTGCTCAGGCTGGCTTTGAACTGTGATCCTCAGATTTCAGTCTTCTGAGTAGGCAGGATTACTGGTATGTTCCACCAACATCCAACTCATCATCCTTTGGCAGATATAAATTTGCTCCCAGTCTATTCTAAACATGTGCTTAAAGTTAAATCTGCACATACACAGGCACACACACATATCACCTTTTGTCTGAATCTCTTAGTCCTTTACCCTCTATGTCTGCCAGTAAGGTCGCCTTAAGTATATTTCCAAATGCTACATAAATATGTAAAAATTATATGTATAAATAGGGAGCAGCAGGGACATTTTGGAGATGATCTCCAAAACAGAGGAAACAAAATCCAAAATAGACAAACAGTTTGGCATCACAGGCAGGAGGCCCTACATTTGTTGACCCCAGTTTTCCATGTCATTGTCTGGTATCTTCTATGCCACTCACATGAGAGCCCTCAATTTATTATAGCATGCAAGGAGGCAAAGGAAAATACCACTTGGATCTATAGTTGAATGAATTTTTTGCCACTCCTGGGACTTGAACTTGGCCTGGGCACCGTCTTTGAGCTTTCTCAAGGCTAGTGCTCTGCCACTTGAGCACCACTTGCAGCTTTTTCTGTATGTTGTACTGAGGAATTGGCCTGTGTTCTGCCTTTTCAAAAGCTAACAGAGGGCCGGGAGTTTGGCCTAGTGGTAGAGTGCTTGCCTAGCATGCACGAAGGCCCAGGTTCAATTCCTCAGTACCACATACATAGCAAAAAGCCAGAAGTCGTGCTGTGGCTCAAGTGGTAGAGCCCCAGCCTTAAGAAAATCCAGGGACAGTGCTCAGGCCCTGAGCCCAAGCCCAGGACTGGCAAAAAAAAAAAAAAGCTAATAGAGGGACAGGGATTGGAGGCATGGCTAGGCTGGTAGTATGCCTGCTTGTGAGCAAAAGTGTCCGACCCTGAGCTCAAGTCCTGGCCCTGAAAGAAAAAAGGAAGAACCTCCAATGACTACAACGGACTTTTCCCACTGAATGGAGGGCCCTTGGGTCCCTGCTCCTCCAGCCCGAGCACACCTATCCAGCACCTCAGACAAAAGGGTACAATGCTGTGCTGAAGGAAGACAGGGTTTCTCAGATAGACAAAGGGCTCTGCACCAGAATATGATGAAAATTACATGAAAAAGTCACCAAAGGACAGAGAAAAAAAAGGGAGCCCAGCTATTTTAAGAATGGGGTCACAAAAGTTCAGGAAAGCAACTTTAGTGCCTGGCTTTGCTCCAAATATCTAATAATCATCTGCCTCCTTTCAGCACCAGACTCAAATGCCTAGTTAACCTCTCCCTCCTATCATATATTGAGCTGATAATCATTTCAACTAGGTAGTCTACATAAGACATTGCTTTAAGATATATATATATATATATGTGTATACACACACACACACACACACACACACACACACACATATATATGTAAGCACCAGTGGCACATGCCTGTAATCCTAGATACTCAGGCAGGAGGCTGATATCTGAAGAGGTTCGAAGCCAGCCCAGGCAGGAAAATCTGTGAGCCTCTTATCTCCAATTAACCACAGAAAAAGCCAGAAGTGGAGCTGTGGCTCATAGGGTAGAGTGCTAGGCTCGAGCAGCAACTCAGGGACAATGCCCAGAACCTAAGTTCAAGCCTCAGGACCAGAAAAAGAAAAGAAAGAAAAAAATCATTTTAATGTTCATCACTTTAATATTTCACACTGATTTTCATTATTTTAATTCTTGTATCGCATCATTTTAGTATTTTATGCTGGTTTTCTGTATTTTAACATGATCATTTAATACTTCTACTTAAAGACCCATTCAGGCTGGGAGTTTGGCCTAGTGGTTAAAGTGCCTGCCTAGCATGCACGAAGACCCAGGTTCGATTCCTTGGTACCACATACATAGAAAAAGGCGGAAGTGGTGCTGAGGCTCAAGTGGTAGAGCTCTAGCCTTGTGAAAGTCCAAGGACAGTGTTCAGGCCCTGAGCTCAAGCCCAGGACTGGCAAAAAAAAAAGACCCATTCAGGAAAATAATTATTATTTCATGTGATTTCTGTCATATAGAAAACTATCAAGAAACTACATCAAGTTTTGAGATTCTCTAGCATTTTTTTATTGGTAGTGGTGGTTGTGGTGTTTTTGTTCTTTCTCTTTCTTGTCTTTGGGGGGTGAGGGCAACAGGGAGGCACAGAAAGGGAGGAGAGGGATGAAAAATTCAGTATCATAGCAGTGAACACTATGTGGAAACAAACTGCACAGCTTTGTGGGCAGGGACAAGCAAGAGGAACAAGGGAAATGAAAAAAGAAAAAAATGTACTCATTGCCTGACTTGTGAAATGGTAACCTCTCTGTACAACACCTTAAAAATAATGATAAAACTATATTTTAAAAACAGACTTTCTAGGTAGCATTGTGTGTGTGGGGGGGGTGTGCATGCATGAGTATGTGCGTGCTCTTGCACAAGCACCCATGTACACATTTGGTGCCAGTACCAGGGCTTGAACCCAGTTCCCTGAGCTTGTTCAGCTTGCTTGCTTTGCTAGAGCTCTACCACTTGAGCCACACCTCCAGACCAGTATTTTTCTGGTTATGTAGAGATAAAATCTCTTGGAATTTTTTGTCTGGGCTGGCTTTGAACCATGATTTACAGATGTGAGCCATTGATACAGGCTCTATATGGATTTTAATACAATTTTCTTCCTCACTTTTCTTGGACAAATAATTGAACTAAAACCATGACATTCAAATTGAATTTTTATTGGCAGTACAGAAACATTATGCTTTACTGCATAATGTCAATATTAAAGGAAACTTGTTAAAATAACAAGAACAATTAAATATTACCCTTCAGTGTTTGAAAACTCACGTGACAAGTGAATCATCCCTCATTACTCCTGAAACAGGTGGAAGGCTCGGTTATCTTCTGCACATGAAGTTTTAGCAGGACACTCTTGACAAACTCAGCGTGCAGAGCTGAAACCCTAGCCTCTCCCTCAGATTTGCTATATTTTATTTTTAGATGTAATCGCTTCCCTCCGGTAAATGTGAGTGACCACAGGGCAGGTCTGCACATGAGGAAACTGAAACGGGCGCCTTGCCCTGTGCACAGACATGGGATGGAGACAGGGCCTTCCATCCACCCAGCCTCATGTCCTCTGGGGTTCCTGGGCCTGTGCCACCATGCTGACATCACCAACAATGCAGACAACATGCCAGCATTGGGGGTGGTGTCCTTGGGGGACATTCAGAGCCTATTCTCCCACACCCTGAGTGCCAACGGGAGCTAGAAGTCAACAGAAATGTCTTCTTCATGCATGTCCTTCAGTGTGGCTTGGTGCTGTGAATACCATTTCCAATCATCTTAGGTGTGTGCCAGTCCTGGGACTGGAAGTCAGGGCCTGGGTGTTGTCTCTGAGCTTCATTGCTCAGGGCTGGTGCTCTGCCCCTTGGGCCACAGCTCTACCTCCAGCTTTTTGGTGTTTAATTGTAGATGAGAGTCTCATGGACTTTCCTGCTGGACCAGCGTTCAACTGTGATCCTCAGGTCTCAGCCTCCTGGGAAGGTAGGATTACAGGCAACAGTCTGTGATTTGGAACTCACATTTCAGAGGGGTTGATTTGGTAAACTGAACCAAGAGCCAGACATTTTGATAGTGATTCTGCACTTAGTAAAACCTGATTCACCTTCCAGATACTATAGCACAAGCTCTAGAAAAATCACACTAAGCAATTTATGTAAGCCAGACCCTGACAGACCGCTGCTGCATATTCTCCCTCATGCGTGCGTCCTCGAGAAGGAAAAGGGGACAAGGAGCATCAGCACCTGAGCACTCAGTGTGCATATGTGCTGGAGGAGGGAGAGGTGGACACGAGCATGAGGAGAAAGGGAGACTGTTTAGGATGCACTGGAGATCCTGGCTACTCCAGAGGCTGAGAACGGAGGAGAGTCAATGCCAGGCTGGGTAGGAAAGTCCATGAGATTCATCTCCAATTAATCACCAGAAGTGCAGCTGTGGCTCAAGTGATAGAGCACTGCCTCCAGCACAAAAGCTCAGGGACAGAGCCCAGGCCCTGTGTGCAAGCCCCAGAACCTTCCCGCACATACAGGCAAAATGTAGCTGTCTCACACTGACATCGTCTGCTTTGGAAATGTATATGAGGAGACTATGAACAGCTGCAAATAAATAATGTCAGCTTCACTCAAAAGGTCCTTCAGAAACATGTCACCTTTTGTTTTCCTCACTGGAGACACTAAAAAGCTGACACACAATTAAGCCGCATGTTCCTTACACTTCCCATTCCATTTTCACCTTCCCTAATTAAGATGAGACATGTTCTCATTCATCCTAATTAGTACTGAATTGCTATACTTACAACTTGAGCAAGCCACTTTTAAAGGGAAAAAGGCAAGACAATATCACACATCCACAACACAGCGGGCACGTATGCAATTACAAACACCAAGGACACAAAGGGAAGGCTAGTCACACACAATGCACATATGACAACGAGGTCATTCCAGGAATTCTCAATTCACTGTTTGTGAAGGTTGCTGATGAGGAAGGTTGCTTGTTCTGCATGGGGGATTCCATCTGCACCATGGCAGTCTGAACAAGATTTGATCGATTGGTTGTATCAGTATATTAAGGACTGTGGTTACATTTTGCAACCAGACTGACTGGGGTGACCTGATACCTGGTTCCTCTCTGACCATCTCAGGGGTGGAGGCCTGGAGCAGAAGCATCACCATCCAAGGCCAGAATTTCCAGGAGCCAGTGAGCATCATGGTGCTCGCAGCCTTGGGCCTGCATGAGAAAAAAGACAAGTTGAATATATTGTTTTCTGTCCAACCACATCCAAACTCAAGCCTGTCATCATCTCAGGAAGCTGAGATCTGAGGATCACAGCTCAAAGCCAGCCCAGGCAGAAAAATCCAAGAAACTCTTGTCTCCAATTAACAAAGCAAAAAGCCAGATGTGGTTGCCATGGTAGAGCACCAGCTTTGAGTGAAAAAGCTCAAGGAGAGTGTCCAGGCCCTGAGTTGAAGCCCCAGTACTAGCATATATATGTGTGTGTACACACACACACACACACACACACATCATGCCTTCTATGTAGAGAGAAACATGGATCCATGCAATGCATTCGAATCATGCATCCATACACCCATGTGTAATGCTGTATCACTCCACACCGTACTTAACATCACTGTAACATTAACATGTCCCATCATAACCTAAACGTGTTACATAACTCTTTCTACTGTACATTCTCCTTCTACAAGTACTGTCATGAAAAACTCAAAAGACTACGTTTCTATAATAATAAAAAGAAAGCACACAGTTTAACTTCATTGTAGTAAGGTAACCAAAATAGAAATCAATTGCAACCAAAATATCTTAAGTCCTCAGTATCTTTTACTGTTATAAGAAGAGCTATTCAAGAGTTTGAAACCTCGGGCTGGGAGTTTGGCCTAGTGGTAGAGTGCTTGCCTAGCATGCACGAAGACCAGGTTTGATTCCTCAGAACCACATACATAGAAAAGCTGGAAGTGATACTGTGTGGCTCAAGTGGTAGAGCTCTAGCCTTGAGAAAGTCCAACCCCAGGACAGGCAAAAAAGAGAGAGAGAGAGAGGGAGAGGGAGAGAGTTCTAAACTTGCAAGTAACTGTCATACCAGTCTTTCCATTACCCACAATTTAGTGGAGAATCAAATATGAAAGAATTCTGTACACTAGTGTCAAAACAGACTCTTTCTCTTTGAAGAAAACTAAACCACTAAGCCACCATCTTTCATATGCTTCATGTGCCAAATTCCTGAAGGTCAGCATTTTAAAATTAATTCAAGATTTTAGATATTTCTGGATAAATAGCTAGCAGCAGCAATTGCAATATTAAAACTGTATGTGTGGTTCTAAATACCAAACAGCTGCTTTCATGGTTTCCTTCTGAGCTTCCTCGTCCTGAGAGAATCCTGGTCCTCGTGTGACCTGGCAAACCGTACCTGAGCTATTATCCCTTGTCAGCTGGTAACTGTTAACATATCAATTCCATTTCAAATACACGAACTGACAAATAGTAGTCTAGTGCTCTAACTGCACTGGTGGTTCATGCCAATACTAGCTGCTCCAGAGGCTGGAACTGAGAATCATGGTTCAAGCCAGCCTTGGCAGGAAAGTCCATGAGATTCTTAACTCCGGTTAGCCAGCAAACAAGGCAAAAGTATAACTGTGGCACAAGTGGCACAGCACCAACGTTGATAGAAAAGATAAGGAACAGCACTCAGGCCCTGAGTTTAAACCCTAGTACTGGCATGCGCGCGCGCGCACACACACACACACACACACACACGCACACACACACACACACACACACACACACACACACACAGAAAATACATGCATTTTTCTGAGAAATCTGTAGTTATATTTTTAACTGAGATTATTTCTATTAGTTAATAAATCATCACCATAACAGCCTCTGCAAAATCAGGGCTTCATCCTAGGCTCAGTCACTTATGAACACACATGATAGAGCTTTTTTGAAACTCAATTTGTTGATCTACAAATGCACATTTTCTAATGCATAGAGAGAGCAGATGATGTTGCCTTGACATTGTGTTATAACAGCTTGGTTACCATATTAGCGAACAATAATTTGCCTAAATGTGAGCATCTGTGTCTCCCTCCAGCCTGCGGGAGGGACCTGGGACCTGCTCACCCCTCATCTGTCAACACCCTTCACCCCCCTCAGAGGTGCCTCACCCCTCTCCTCCCTAGTTGAACCTAGTCTTGCCTGTGTACATGCATTTTTGTGCATACTCAACTCTGAGCCCGGGGATCAGAGATTCTGGCTGTCTTTTCTACTGCCATGCCTAGCAGGCAGTACCTATAAAAATGGAAACTAACAGAAACACTTGTCAAACATGTGAGCAGGTGTGTGTGTGTGTGTGTGTGTGTGTGTGTGTGTGTGTGAGAGAGAGAGAGAGAGAGAGAGAGAGAGAGAGAGAGAGAGAGAGAGAGAGAAACTCAGGGCCTGGATACTGTCCTTACCTCTTTCCCTCAAGGCTGGAGCTCTACCATCTGAACCACAGATCTACATTGCTTTTTTTCCAGTCTCTCAGAGGCTTTCCTGCCAGGTGGGCTTCAAACCACAATCCTCAGATCTCTAGGAATACAGTTATATATTACTGGTTTCAACTTGGAAATAGTAAAAGACTGCCAATCTATAAATCTTAGGACACACCAAAATATACTAGTGATATTTAATATTTCTTTTATAATTCTTAAATCATGGCAGGTCTGTAGCATAAACATTCTTTCTACACAGTTCTGGACTTTTTTACTGTTTCACTTTCTCAGGCTCGAATCAAATGACAACTTACACTGCTAATCTGGGGACATGTGAAAGTCTTCACTGAAGTCTCCTGTAAATCCCATTATGTAAAACATGTATGAGAACACATGCCATAATCCTTAGTCTCTGTTGTGTTCTCAAAATCAACCCCAGCGAAACTGCCAAATGCATGACTTCCCTTGAAGTCTCTTTTACTTCTCTTCCTTCCATCCCTCCCTCTCTCCCTCCCTTCTTTCCTGCTTTCCTTACATTCTTTTTTCTGTATTGGGACTTGAACTCAGGGCCTGGGCACTGTCCCTTAGCTTTTTCCCTCAAGGCTGGACCTCTACCCTTTGAACCACACCTCTACTTCTAGCTTTGTTGTTGGAGATAAGAGTCTCTGACTTTCCAGTCCAAACTGGCTTTGAATTAGGTCCTCAGATTCATATTCTCACATAGCTAGGATTACAGGCGTTTGCCACCAGTGCCCAGCAACCCAGTCTTTCTGAACTCTCCTTTCCTGATTCTTCTCATGCTCCTCAGACACATGCCAACCTCGGGTGGTGTTTTGTCACCCTGGATGCCCGCCACCTTCCATAGATGTCCCCCCGCCCCATTCTTAGCTTTCCACAAACTTCCTCTATCCTGATTGGGCCAATTCCTCTCATGTTGAGTTAAATGGTAATCAATATAGTTTTAGTGACACACCTAAGCCAATGTTATCACAATTCAGTGTGTTATTCTTCATAGTAAAATATATGCTTTAGGCTGAAAGCTGGAAGCACACATCTGTAATCCTAGCTCCTCAGGAGGCCTAGATCTGAGGATCATGGTTCAAAGCCAGCCTGAGCAGGAAAGTCCTTGAGACTCTTATCTCCAATAATCTACCCAAAAGTCAGAAGTGGAGCTTTGGCTCAAGGGTAGAGCACTTGTCCTCTGCTGGCAATGTTAGCCTTGTCTTTTTAGTGATGAAGGGAAGAAGATGCTGCCTGGCCCCTGCTGGGCAAGCGGTCACTGGCCAGGAAATTCCAGGGTATTGGGGATCCAGAACACGCCTCAGAGCATGGGCTGTGTCTGGTCTTGTACCCAGCCCACCACGGGTCCTGACCACAAGAGCAGGTGCACCGGTGCAAGCCACTTCCGTGTCCCTTCAAAGGTGCGATTCAGAATGCATGCCTTCTTCCCCAGGCCTCAAAGTGCTCTGGAAGGAACCCAGCCCCAATTCTGTGGACATGGTCACTAAAGCCCATGCAGAGATCCCAGATCTTGAGATCTAGGTCCAGGTGTTTATGACTAAAGTCTGTGACACTGAACTGTGGTGTTTACTGAGACAAGAGACTAGTGTGTCCTCACCAGTGGAAGTCCTGACCTGGTCCTAATCAGTTCTTTATTCCTTCCCAGCAGGTGAAGAGTGTGAGTGTGAGAGAGCCCACAGAGCCCCTGACAGAGCCCAGGAAGCTTCTAGACCTACGGTCACCCTGCCTGTGAGGGACTTCTTATTGCCATGACAACCAAGATTCAAACTGTGTCTGGCCCTGACCCACAATTCTCAGTGTGCTTTGTTAAACAGAGTAGTTTTGGATATTGATGAGTTAAGGAAAAAGAGAAAAGCCACTTTCACCTTAAGCTTCCATAATCAACCTCTCAAAATCAAGGCTACCATTGAAGCTATGAATTAAGATATATGTTTTTTAAAAATCCTCCTTTTTGTATGTGCTGGCACTGGGACTTGAACTCGGGGCCTGGGTGCTTTTCCTTAGGGTTTTCTGCTCAAGGCTAGTGCTCTACCACTCAGCCAAAGTTCTACTTCTGACATTTTTGGTGAATAACTGGAGATAAGAGCCTTCCAGCCTTTCCTACCTGGGCTGCCTTTGAACTTCAGTCTTCAGATCTCAGCCTCCTGAGTAGTGAGGTTTACACACATGAACTGCCAGTGCCCAGCTTAAATATTCCTCTTAAGTTTATGCTTAGGAGCAGGAAACACAAAAGGTAATCGGCAATTTAATTTTTCTTTCCTAAACAGGAAAGTCTTCTAGTGCGCTGGGCACCCGAGTCAGAACAGTAGATGTATGGAGTAGAGGTTTCTATGACAGCTCTGAGCAAAATGAGCAGATGCCAGCACTCAAACTCTGACCCAGAGACAGTGGGAGGAGCAGGAGAGCAGGGAAAAAAGACAATATAAAGAATGGTGGGCTTTCTAGATAAAACCACCAGAGGTCTGTCAGTGCAAGATTCAAGTGAACCCAATCAAATCTATCTTTGGAATATGAAGAAATGTACACAGTATAATGGTCATCACACGTTGTATAGAGCTCATTATACACTATGTCATAGTCATCTATCACTGTGTAATGGCCATCTTACACAGTCTCATTTATCTCATCTACACTATATTACAGTCATCTCACACTGTATAATACTCATCTCACACTATCAGTCATCCCAGACTATATTCAGTAATCTAACACTGTATACAGTCATTTCACATTGTACACAGTTGTCTTATGGTGTATAGAGGTGGTCTCACACTGTATAACAGCCATCTCACAATGTATAATAATCATCTCACAGTTTATTCAGTCCTCTAACACTGTATTCAGTCATTGCAAACTGTATAAGTCATCTCACAGTGTATACAGTTGTCTAGTAGTGTATAGAGGTGGTCTCACACCGTCTAAGTCATCTCACACGGTATAACAGCCGTCTTACAATGCATAATAGTCATCTCACACTGTATTCAGTCATCTCACACTGTATAAGTCATCTCACATTATATACAGTTGTCTCATGGTGCATAGAGGTGATCTCACACTATATAAGTCACTTCGCACTGTGTAACAGTCGTCTCATGGGATATAACAGTTGTCTTACACTGCACAACATGTGCAGGGCTGGAGGATTAGCACTAACACCAAAGTGGAAGCTTGTGAGAGAACTATATGTGGGAGAAGAGAAGGAAGAGATGGATGGGAACGTAGCCACATGTGAGTAGTCTCTCAGCTTTCAGGAAAGCAGAAGTGGCCTGTGCACTGGCTGAAGGAAGCCTTGTGTGCTGGCATTCTTTATGAAAATAAAAGCTGCATGAGTGGATGAGTTGATTTTCACTTCACCTTTGACTGCACTCCAGGGGGATAGGAAGCCCACCAGGACCAGCTTGTGACACTTTACAAAGTAAAACCATCAATAAGGAAAGCATAAGGGCCTGCTCATCTGCTCCTCACCCACCTTGATGCCATCTTTAGAGAAGCTACAATAGATTACACACAATTAGAAAAACACAGCTGAGAAGACAAACACGCAGATTAAAACCTAAGCCGAGAATCGGACAACTGTACAGAGGAGCTCACATGTAGATGGCAGGCAAGCTGAGCATTTCATCACTGATGGGAAGAGTGCAGAGGTCTTCTGCAACTCAGAAAAGCATGAATCTAATGGTCACACCTACAATCTTAGCTACAAAGGTAGCTGAGGTCAGAGGATTCCAGGTCAAAGACAGCCCAGGCCAGAAAGTCTGTGAGTCTCTTATCTCCAGTTAACAACCAAAAAGGTGGAAGTGGAGGCATTGCTCAATTGGTTCAGCTCCAGCTTTGTGGAAAAATGCTCAAGGATAGTGGCAAGGCCCCAAGTTCAAGTCCCAGTACACACACCACACACACACACACACACACACACACACACACACACACACACACACACACACTGATTCATTGTCCCTCAGTGTCTTCTCCATAGTCTATCCCTGACAGAGGATATCTGCTGACCGCAGCTCAGATGACCCCTCAATCCCCCTTATGCTTGTGCTTGGTCTCTGTCTTACAGGCCAGTCACTGTTAGGGCTTCTCTCACTGCTGCTTCTGGCAGGAAGGCTTCCCCTGCTTCTGTTCTGCCAGGCCCCTGTCCTCACCCGGCTGCCTCTTGTCCTTTTTCCAGAACACTTTTCCAGTTCTGTATTAGCGTCTCTCCAGTCTACAGCTTTACATTCCTGTTAACTTTTCATCCTTCACTTGAATTCCACTCATGCCAATTACCTCTCCTTCATGGTCTCCATCTCCCTATATCTATTCAGGTGTACTGGACATTTCTGCCCACCCTGAAACTGAATTACCATTGCAGCAAGAGAGATTTAAACTGTGAAGCCAAAAAGATGTAGATGGGAAAATCTCTATTTCTAGGGAATTCCACAGGGTTCCATCTGTTCTGGAGGGTTTCCTAGGGTAACAAGACTTCAGATACAAATACAATCGTGTTTGGCTTTCCTTTACCTGTCCAGGCCAAGCCTGCTCTCCTGTGTACTGCCTTAGAACCCTGCCAGGAAACTGCACTTAGAACCCTTCCACTTATAGCTGAGCCTGCACAAAATCTCATAGAAGTGCCTGGCAGTTTCTTTGTCTTCTATGTGTGTATGTGTTATGTTCTTACTTGGTATGTGTGTGTGTGTGTGTGTGTGTGCCCGTGTGTCTGTGCGTGCACGTGCATGTGCGCAATTGCAAGCACCTGCATGTGCTGGTACTGAGGCTTGAACTTAGGGTCTGGGTGCTCTCCTTGAGCTTCTTCCGTCAAGGCTAGTGCTCTACCACTTGAGTCACAGCTTGATTTTTCAGGTTTTGGCTGGCTAATTGGAGTTTCACAAATTCTCCTGACTGGTCTGGCTTTCCAGTTGCGACCCCCAGATCACAGCCCATGAGTAGCAAGGATTAATTACAGGCCTGTGCTTTGCCATCCATCTCTTTCTCCACCTCTGCTCCCCTAGGGAGGATCTTGATTTCCTCTGCTGGTTCTGCTTTCCCTTTCCACTCTAGGCCACCATTGCTACCCAAGGAACACAGCTGTCACCCAGGGAGCTGCATCTGCTTCCACAGCACCTGCACGTGCTAGGCCTGCCTCACCCACACAGGGGTCCCCAGCAACCAAGGCTCCCAAAGCCCAGCATGGGAGCAGAGAGCGAATAGAACGCGCTGTGGCTGTTCCTTGGCTGTCCGAGCTTGGTGGAGTGCAGATCAGAGGTACAGTACATTTATTTCAGCCCCTCCAAACTCAAGCTGAGGTGCAAACCCCCTGAGACCACCCCACCACCCTGGCTGCCACCTTCCTCCCTCCCTGGAGGAGATGGGACAAAGGAGCTTGGAACTGGGGGTAAAGGGGTGCAGCGGGGTTCTCAGGGTTAGGTGCGCAACAGGGGCAGGTGGGGTTGGGGTGTAACGGGGCAGGAAAGGTTGAGGGTACAGTGGGGGTATGCAGGGTTAGCGGGAACAATGGGGTATGTAGGGTAAAGTGTGCACCAGGCAGGCCGGGTTGGGGTGCAGTAGGGGTACATAGGGTAGGGGTTAACTGGGGGCTCTCATCACTTTCCTTTTACAGAACCTCAAGCGTGGCTCCAAGCCCCTCACCTCAGTTTCTGGGTGGTTTTACTTTTCCCCCATAGCTGCCCCCTCCACCGAAACTGCCCCCTGGGCTCTGAGCCCACCGTCCCTCAAAACCCCCGTGCGTGCCTTCTCCCTCTGAGGAAACGTGGTCTTCCTGACCCTCAAACTTCCTCGGGACCCCGCAGGGAGCTGCGGCAGGGGAGCGGGCTAGGATGGCTGGCGGGGTCTCCAGGCCGGGACCGCAGCGCGGCTCCGGGTAATGAAGGTGCGGGGTGGACGTCCAGGGACCGTGGGGGCGGGGGCGTTAGCCCCGGGACCTCGAATCCGATCCTGGCCCCGACCCTGGCTTGCATCCCGGCTTCCACCCGGGTCCCCCGGCGGCCTCCCGGAGCCCAGGAGCAAGGCCCCGGCGCGCTTGGCTGAGTTTTGAGTTGCTCCGGACCCGCGATGCGGGATCTGGGTATAGGTGAGTCCCCAGTGCCCCGCGTCCTCCACCGCCTCGTCCCGCGCCCTCCCCATCGCCGGATTTGGCGTCCCCACCACCCCCGTCCCGCGTCCTCCCCCCGCCCCCGCCCTGAGTCCTCACTGCCCGGCGCCGCGGTGACTTCGGCCCCTGGTGCACAGCGCAGCACCAGGACTAAAGCCGGGCGCGCGCCGCCCGCACCACACAGCACCACGCCGCGGGGACCTGCGGACCCCGAGTCCGCGAGCCGCGGCGCAGTGCAGGGTTCAGATCTACCGGACCCATCCAGATCCCTCCAAGTAAGGCTCCGTCCACCCTCACCTGGAGCTGCCCGGGCCCGGGGCGGAGGCCGGGGCGAGCGGTCGGTTCTCGCAGCCTCCGGGAGAGCCGCAGCGGCGAGAACCGCGGTCCCGGGCTCGGCGGGGAGCGCGGGGCGCGCGCCTACCTGAGCCGCGGAGCGGAGCCCGCGGGGTCGCCCGGCTCGGTTCTCGGTGACCGCGAGGTTGCTGGAGCTGGCGGCAGGCGGCTGCGGTCGGGGCCGGCCGGGGTCGGGTCTGGCGGGAGGCGGCTCGGGTCCGGGTCTGGAGCGCTGGCGGGTGCGCGGCGGCGCGGGCGGGGCGGGGGGGGGGGGGCAGGCGCGTCCTTCGGCTCTGACCGCGTCCCCAGCCCCGCGCGCCCTGGGCCCCGCAGGTGGACAACTGGGCGGGGGGGGGGGCGGTGTCCGCCCCTCCTGCGCCCTCCTCCCCACTGGAGCCAGCGCTCCCCGCGAGCCAGGGCCAGCGACTCGGCTTCGCTGCAAAGGAGTGTGTGTGATGTTTAAAATACTTTTCCCGGGGATGGGGCTGCACGTCTGGGGCGGATCTCAGGATTCTTCCATTATGAAAGACACTTTCTACAGATATTTTCCTACAGATCTCTGCTTACGAGGCGTGTGCAGAGTGAGAGAATGCGTACGTCCATGGGTTGTGATAGATGTGTGTGCGTGCGCAGGCACGCGTGACCGATGCATGCACACACGTGTGCGTGTGCAGACCCGCGTTGTAAAATGGGATAAACGACTGTAGAATTCAGAAAGTAAGCCAATCACTAGAAAACCTAATTCCGTTTAGTGTTTTCGAGTTCACGTTTGCCGTCCTTAGTGGAAAAAGAGCAAAAGCTAAATCGCGTCTTTGATTCACAGTGGTGAAGCCCGTTCCCTGCACCATGAACTTAGAACCTCGGGAGGAAGTTTGGGGTCTCGGCGTCAGCCACTAGGCATAAATCAAATCAGGCTCTGCAATAATGGAAGTCCAGGGGACTTTGAATAGGAGCCAGGGCGGGCGCAGGGCGGACACCGGGTGGACTCGGGGGTGGACGCGGGGGTGGATTCGGGGTGGACACGGGGTAGACACGGGGCGGGCGCGGGGCGGTCGCGGGGTGGACGCGGGGCGGACGCGGGGTCGCCCTGACTTCTCATGACCGCCCCGCAGCTCCAGAGTTCTGCCTTCTCATCAGGTTTCCAAACAAGCTGGTGTGCTTCCTCTCAGAGGACTCCCATCACTGATTTTGTTCTTGTTGTTGGCCTAGGAGAGAGGCCAAGGAGGGAGGAGAGAGAAGAGAGGGGAGAGTGGAGGGGGAAGGCAGGGGCCTGAGAAGGAGGGGAAGGGGAGAGGGAGGTTGTCCAATGAGTCATTGGACACCTTCTGAAAACCATGAATCACAGCCCTTCGTGACACTGAGAGCCATCATTACCGGGTTCTCAAATATTGCCTCTGTTTCCGATTTTCTCACCAAGCAGTGAAGCTTTATCTACTTTTTAAATTGCTGAATTAAAAAAATAAAACTCAGTTGAACTAAGAGGATCCGAGGTTTATTTTTCTATTGCATGTATTTTTTTTGCGTTTATAATCAATGCTATTTAAAGTATGGCTTTCAAAAAACACCTCATCAGAAGTCGACCTTTTTGCCTTTACTTTGTGCTTTTAATATAAGGAAAGTGGCCCATTCTAGCTTATTTTCCCATTTTAAAAAATTTCATAATCTTTAAGACGTGCATTTAAAAAAAATAAATGCATACTTTTTGTTTTCAGCTTGAGATGCCCCTCTTTTTTCCTATTTGGCAAAATTTTCCTAAGCCCGGTAATGTTTCAGAAGAGAATGAAAAATTAATAAAGTAAAATTATTATCCAGGCACCTGTGGCTCATGCCTGTCATCCTAGCTACTCAGAAGGCTGAGATTTGAGGATCAAGATTCAAAGCCAGCCCGGGCACCAAAGGACCTGAGACTCTTATCTCCCATTAACCTCTAGAAAATGGAAGTGGGGCTTGGCTCAAGGGTAGGGTAGTAGCCTTGAGCTGAAGAGCTCAAGGACAGAGCCCAGGCCAAGTCCAAGCCCCATGACCCACTATATACATATATAATATATATATATAGTACATATATAGTATATATATATATAGTACATATATAGTATATATATATAGTATCTGTTGCTTTCTCTGATTCTGAATACCCAAAATCTGTGGGCCAATAAAGGTATCTTTCCACCGCTTTTAGGAAAGCGTTTGAATCTTGGCTATTTTTTTTTTTTTTGCCAGTCTTGGGCTTGAGCTCAGGGCCTGAGCACTGTCCTTACTGTCCTTGGACTTTCTCAAGGCTACAGCTCTACCACTTGAGCCTCAGCACCACTTCCAGCTTTTTTCTATATATATATGTGGTACCGAGGAATTGAACCCAGGTCTTCGTGCATGCTAGGCAAGCACTCTACCACTAGGCTAAACTCCTGGCCCCAATCTTGGCTATTTTTGTAATCAATTATTGTTCTCTTCAGGTCTTGGTGCTCTATCAAGTTCTTTTCATTGAATTTTAAAGTGATCTGAAGTAGAAAGAGCCATTCACTGACCATCTGTACTTACCTTACCACGGACAGGCATGTGTGTTTGAGAGTGCATGTGTGCATGTGTGCGCGCCTCTGCGGTTGCGCACTGGCGTGTGCACGTGTGTGTGCGCATATGCCGTTGTGCATGTGCGTGTGTGCACGTGTGTGTGCGCGCATGTGTTATTGCGCATGTGCATGCGTGTGTGCGCCTGAATACTTACATCTTTTGAGATGCCAAGGCTCACACTGACACGGGTGCCTGTGGAGACGAGGTCACCAAATCCTTGTGTGAGCGCCTGGCACTGGAATCCGTGCAGCGTCTCCGCCCTCCTTCCACGTGCTTGGCCAAGGGAGGACAGCCTTCCCGGACACAGGACGGGCACGGGGCGTGCGCGGGGGTCACCCTGCAGGTCCCCCAGGCCGGTGACATCATTCGTGCGTCATTCCACGTCTGTGACATCTCCCAGCCCCGCGTGTCGTCCAGGTCTGTGGCATCACTTAGTGTGTCATCCAGGTGTATGACCTCACTCTGCAGGTCACCCAGGTGTGTGAGGCCACCTCGCATGTCACCCCCATGTCTGCAGTGTCACTGCGTGTCACCCGGGTCAGTAACGTCACTTGTGTCACCCTACCTCTGTGATGTCACTCCAGGTGTTGTCCAGGTATAGGACGTCACTTGATGTGTCTTCCGCGTGTATGATGTCACTCAGCAGCCCTCCCATACCCGTGACTTCACCCCACACGTTCCCATGCTCATGACGTCGATCCACGCGAGGCCCCTCTCCTGGCCTCCCAGGACACTGGAGAACACTCAGAGAAGGAAAGCTGATGACTGCCAGGCGGGGAGTGGAGGTAGTTCTATTGCTAACACACTTGAAAAACAGCGAGAGGAAAACTCACTGGTAGAAAAATAGGTACACTAGAAAGTAGAGATATAATTCATTTACAGAGGAAATTAAAGGTCAATAAATGCATGAGAACCTACTTGATTTAATCAGTATGCAAAATGCACGTTCATAAAAAAACCATTCTTCACAGACTTGCAGGCATAAAATAATTCAATCTTGAAAAGCCAACTTGGATATTAAGCCCTGTGTATTAAAAGTTTAAAGATGCATATAAACTCTAAATCATAAATTTCTTCACACTGTAATTGTTAGGGCTATAGAGATCATGATTTCTTCAATTTATTTATCCATAGCACAAAGTTTCTACAGCAAATATGTATCATGATTGTAATAAAAATGTAACACATATGACACCTGGGGGTTTTACCTGGCATAAAGAAAAATGTTGGTTGGTCTTAAGTGAGAAAAGAAATTGGCCATCCAACTAGAATACTAGTTGGATGGCAAAAAGCACGATGCAACTTAAGCTATTTTTATAGAATCTAGTGATTTTACTAAGTAGAGAGTAAACCATCAATTTAATATCAAGTGCTTCTATAGTGAAGTACACTGAAATAGTTCAATACGGTACCTTTCATGTTTGGTAATCGAAAAAAATCATACGATAATACACATAACTATAATATAAAAAGAAAATGCAACACTACAATAGGCAAGGTAGATATAAAATACTAAGAGAGTTGAAAGTAAGAGATCATATTCAAACTTGTAGCATCTGGAACAAAATTTTCAGCAGGAGATGAATGTGCTTTGTTCACACATATGAAAATAAAGCAAATGAATCTGTTGAAATTATATTAAGAGAGGGTAGGGGCTAAAGAAGAGCAATAGGGAGTGAATTTGATGGGGTTATGTTGTATGCAGCTGTGGAAAAGTCCTGTGAACCTCATTTGCACCACTAATGTATACTAATAAAAAACCTCAGTAGTCCAATACATCTATGTCCTGTCACTGCAAGTCAATGTACATAAAGGCCACCTCACAGAACCCAATAGCGAGGCTGAAGGTTGGAAATAATGATTTGTGAAATAGTTATTGAAAATGCCAATGAAGAATGATGAAGACAGAAGCTTTCTCATTTCCGGCAGAATTAAATTCTTTTCCTGGAACCCTAGGCCTATTAAGCAAGGTCATTTCAACCCACCTTACAGTTGACTTTTCCCATCACCATGCCACTGCCAGTGGTGCAGGAGGCCCACTGAGGCAGGCTGCCTCCTGCTGAAATGGGGAGAGACCCCTGAAACCCCACAGGGGACCACCTGCCCTCCACGTGGCCCATGATATCTCCCTGCTTCGGCTGGGGCTCCTCCAGGATTAGAATTTTGTCTTTTCACTTTCAGTAACACACCCAGGGCATTCAGTACAACAGAACCAGCTTGGACAGGGAATTCCACAAGATTCTGACATCTGGTGAACCAGGAAAGAAGCCAGAAGAGGAGGATGGTTCAAGAGATAGAGCACCAGACTTGAACAAAAAAGCCAAGCAGGAGCATGAGATGAGGCCCCAGTCACAGCACACAAAAAAATTAGAAAATAGATACAGTAAATTTGGATATAAAACCCTCTTTCAAGACAGAAATTAATGTTATGACATGGATTTCTTAAGCCTAAAACTTTTATTTAGTCCAGTGTTGTGCCCCAACAATGCCTTTGTTCGTACTGATTTTTAAGAAAAAAAAATACAAGGGAGAAAACTGGACAAAGAGTTTTGCTTAGCTAAATATTCAAAGAAGGCAAAGTAATATGAACTTGTCCAGACTTGGCTCCCTGTCTGCTGTCAAATCTACCTGTCCTTCTGGCTTTTGAGAACATTCTTGCTCTGAATTCTTTTACCAAAGGCATTTTTAACCCATCTGAAATATAAAAGTCTATGTTTATGAAAACTCCTTTCAAGTAATTATGAGAAGCCATAAAATAAAGAAAGGAAAGAAAATAGGGACAGATCATAAATCTACACATACTTGAAATCATTTCACATGATAGCTAAATACTACAGAATTTTTCTCTTTTCCTTTCTAGAGCCGTTGGATGTTTAATAAAATCTTCATAAGAACTACTAGTGTTTCAAGAACCACATTAACATTTTATAAGTCCATATCCTTTCATTGAAAATTACTTCACTGTCTGGGCACTGGTGGCTCCCTCCTTGTAATCCTAGCTACTCAGGAGGCTGAGATCTGAAGATCACAGTTTGAGGCTATCCTAGGAAGAAAGTCAGAGATTCCACCTAAAAAGATCACCATCAAAAAGCCAGGTTAGAGGTATGGCTCAAGCAGTAGAGCTCCAGCTGTGCAAGTGTGAAGCCCTGAGTTCAAACCTTGGGACAGGTAAAAGAAAAGAAAAGAGAAGAAAAAGGAAAAGAGAAAGGAAGGAAACAAGGCAGTGAAGAAGGGAGGAAGGAAGGAAGGAAAGTGAGTATTGGGAGTTTCACTAATCAAATACTTTGGACTCATTTAAAAAAATCTCTGTCTTGCTGATGGACTGGGGAAAGACAAGCACAGAAATAGTCTACGTATGAGGCTACTGTGTCTGGGCTGTGAGGAGAATGGTAGCAAAAGGAGGTAAGAAGGAAACAAATTCAACTCACATTTCAGATGTGACAAGAGAGTTAGGAGCTTGGAAAATACATCCAACTTAAAAAGGCCTGTTGTTCCAGTGGGAAGGGATTTTTAGACTAAACCTATTTGCATAGGACTTGGCAAAAAAAAAAATCAGTTTTAGTAGCGCAGTGATTAAGTCTTCACGGGCTCACCTAAACTCACTGGAACACCTTCAGTGTTGCAGGAGTACTCTTGGGACCTGGCAACTGCTAGGAAAATAGACATTTTCCCATCATGCATTTGTATATTAAATAATCCCTCAATGTTTAAGAGATTGAGGGTTTGTTTGTAAATATTTTGTTTCAAAATATCGGGGTTTACATGAATTAAAGTGCAGAAGGTAAGCTATTGGTTTAACTCAATAAATTAATTTTACCTATAATACAAAAGGAAATCTGGGCACTGATGGCTGGATATTTTACAGTTCCAAAATAGCTTCCCTGAGCCAGGCAAGAGGCATTCAGCCCATTCCAGGAGACATTTGAGAGATCGACCCATTCTCAACAGAAAAGGGTAGGTATGGTAGCTCACACTTCCCACCCCTCAGCTAGGGTGGAGAGTAGAAACAGAAGGGCCATGGCTCCAGCTGGGAAAGCCAGCAGAAAGCCATGCCTATTTCAAAACTAACAGAATTGGCCAGGCACCATGGCTCACACCTGTAATCCTCCCCACTCAAGAGGCTCAGATTGGAGGATTCCAGTGTGAGGCCAGCCAAGGCAGTAGAGTACATGGTATTCTTGCCTCTGGTAAACTAGCAAACAAAACAAAACAGAAGCACAGCTGTGGCTCAAAAGGCAGAGTGCAAGCCTGGAACAGAAAAGCTAAGGAAAAGTGCAAAGCCACAAGCTCAAGCCCTAACACTGGCACAAAAATAGTTTAAAAAAATAGCCAGAGCAAAGTGTAAGAAAACTGTTGGAGGCATGGCTGAAGAAGTAGAGCACCTGAGTAGCATGTGCAAAGCTTTGAGGGGGGAGAAGGGAGAGTTATATTCAACTAGCTATGAGCAATGAGTACTTCATGTAATATATATGTATATACTACACACACTCATACACTGTATATTGTACATGCAGTGTGTATATAAATTGTTATAAACATATTGTGTATATTACGTATTATGCATGTAGTGTGTAGGTAGAATATATTATACATGTAGGGTAGCACACACGCGTGCATGAGTACGTGTGTGTGTGTGTGTGTGTGTGTGTGTGTGTGTGTGTGTGCCAGTCCTTATGCTTGAACTCGGGGCCTGGGCACTATCCCTGAGCTTTTATTCTTTACCACTTAAGCCACACAGTTCCACTTCAAGGTTTTTGATGGTTAATCTGGAGACTAGAGTCTGGAAGACTTTTCTGCCCCTCTGGCTTGGACCTTTGATCCTCAGACCTCGGCTTCCTGAGTCACTGAGATGATTTCAGAGCCTGGCCAGGATCTAGTATATTTTTTAAAACTCTGGAAATAAGAAGAATTTAACCAAAAATATGTTCACATTTTAGCATCTTTATATAGACACAGAAAAACATAATTCTATACTTATTTCCAAATAGCAAGATGTGATCAAAAGCTAATTCATTTGCTTTTGACGTGATCACAAAAGCCAATCCGTGCTCAAGTCTTTGATCCCCATGGAACTCTATGGGTGCGGTTGGCAAGGAGAAAGATCTGAGCTGACCTCTGTCCCAGACACAAAAAGGCTTTCATGGAGGAGCAAGAGGGCAGCACAGACCCTTCCTTTCCACACAGATCCCTCAGGAACGAAAGCCAGCCTACGGGACGCCACTACAGACAGGCAGCCAAACTCCTGCGTCACAGCCCCACACGCAGCTGCAGTGGACCCACAGACCAGCAAAGACAGGGCCGCAGGCAGCCACCGGCCTGCTTGGGATCCGAGCCAAAGGACCAGGGACCGCTGACCAGCAATCCAGCATCCTCTACGTTTAGGGGCAACTCCTGCCGATTTGCTAATTTCCCTCTTCGCCGCTTCATCTAGAGGCAACCTCGCTCACATGTGTCTTACTCAATAATATTACCAAATGTATCCATGGTTCTCTTCTGGCTCCCATATAAATGACTTTGGTTGGTTTGGGTTTTGGTGCTGTTTTATGCCAGTGCTGGTACTGGGGTCTTGAACTCAAAGCCTGAACCCTGGCTCTTAACTTTTCTCTTAAGGCAGGCACTCTACCTCTTGAGCCACAGCTCCTTTTTCTGGTTATTTGAAGATAAGAGTTTCACAGCCTTCTCTGCCCAGGTTGGCTTTGAGCCTCTATCCTTAGATCTCAGCCTCCTGAGTAACTAGGGTTTCAGGTGTGAGCAGCTGATGCCCAATTACAGGTACTTCTTTTTTTCTGGGGCTGAGCACCGAATTCAGGACCTTGCACTTGCCGGGCAAGGGCTCTTCCGCTGAGCTAAATCTCCAATCTCTGCTACAGGTACTTTATAACACAGAGACCTCAAATTGCATTATTTACCACATGCTACATGAGAAGAAATCTCTATGAAGTAATTCATCTGTGCATGAATATGTGTGTGTGAGCATGTGTGTTCTGTGGAGAATGTTGAATGCATTCTGCCTTGGCTTGGAACCCTCCTAGAGATCGAATACTATAAAACACAGGAGAGGTGGAATAAGAGTGCTCAGAATCTATATAATACAGGAAGAAAACATGCCTAGGCTGGCAGGTATAACAAGGGGCATTTGTAGGGTGCCTCTGGCTTTCTTAATACCTTGGTCATTAGCAAGAGTCGAACATTTGGCTTTCTGTTTTAATTAGAGGTATGAGAGAAAACAGAACCTTTCTTTATGTAGCTTAAGTATCTAAAGACACATATATCCTATTGTGACATTGGAGGCCGGGAGTAGGTGGTTCCAGGCTCAGGACTGAGCTGGGGCAGGAAGCAGGCCCTGGTCCCTCCAAAACCCAGCAGCTCCCCGACCCCCAAGCCCCAGTGAGCCCGCTCCCCCCTCAAAACATGCTACAGTGGGTACCAATGGTTAAGGCCTGTCATCCTAGTTACTGAGGCTGAGATCTGAGAGGACGTCAGTTTGAAGCCAGTGTGGGCAGACAAGTCTGAGAGACTTTTATTTCCACTTAACAATGAAAACCCTGGAAGTGGAGGTATAGCTCACATGTTAGAGCACCAGCCTAGAGTGAAAATAACCACGCAAGAACTTGAGGCCCTC
This sequence comes from Megascapheus bottae, assembly GCF_031878675.1. NCBI lineage: Eukaryota > Metazoa > Chordata > Mammalia > Rodentia > Geomyidae > Megascapheus > Megascapheus bottae. Next base: position 58,638,441 of record NC_143516.1, read on the forward strand.
AGTTTGAGCCCTAGTACTGGCATTACAAAAAAATGGAAGGAAAAAAAAAGGAAACAGGTTCAAATATATAACAAAAAAATTTTAAAAATGAACAGTGGGGGAAATGATGATAGTATGATGAAAAAAAACCCTAAAAGGTCAGTAAAGAAAACAAACTATGCAGTTTTCTTGTGTTTTAAATCTCAAAATTCACAGGTGGAGTTCAGTGGCTGGAAGACATTGAAGCAAATACTTCTGTGGCAGTAAGAAAAAAATGGTAACACATTTATATAGCCAAAAATAGAACTAGCAGTTCTAGACCTGAGATAAAATTACAAGGACTATAAATCTTTATCCTTAATGGATACGGCTGGGATTAGGGAATACATCTATGTATGATTTATGCTTTTAATAGAGGTGGTAGATATCTAAGGAATAGGTTTTTTTTTCCTTTTTTGGAACTTATTCCTGCATTGCCCAGACTTATGGTGACATTTGCCAAGCTATCTAAGAATGACCTCTTCAGTATCTCTGCAAACCAAGATTCCTTATTAGTACAGAGGACTAAAACATATCATTTTACAACCAAGGGCCAGTGGCTCATGCCTATTAACCTAACCATTCAGGAGGCTGAGGTCTGAGGATCACAGTTCAACATCCAGGCAGCAACGTCGTTTGGACTACCTCCAATTATCCAAAAAAGCCAGACAAGGAGATGTGCCTCAACTGGGAAAATTCCAGTGCTAGGAAAGTTTCCAGGCCTTGAATCCAAGCCCCAATACCAGCGTGCATGCGCACGCGCGCACACACACACACACACACACACACACACACACTACAAACAGTATGTATGCATGTGTATGTATGTGCGTATGTATGCATGCAGGTATACCCATGTGGCCTCTGATGACTAAGTGGTGAGCACCAGTGCTAATTATTTCAGAGTACACAATGGCAAGAAGGGAAGGAAATGAAATTAGACGTGAATGTGGATAGAGGTCTTTTATCAGCCATACGAGTCTTGTAGACTCTGATGAGAGCCATGTGCTCATACAGCATGACAACCAAGCCACGTTCCTGCAGACAATCACGCCTTCATGCATGCAGCAGAGCCACAAGGTTCTCAGGCACAATAAGGAAACTGAGACTTGCTCTGTAAAGGGCCCTTCAGCTCTTTCTACAGAGGATACGCAGTGCTCGGGAGAAGCAGGGAGCTGGACAGACTGGACAATACAGCGTTGATTACTAAGTACTATTTCAGCTTTTATTCTCCTCTGTGGAACTTTAGATTGCTGAAATTCCTGGGATGAGCATGCAGCTGCACAGGCAGCCCCAGTGTAAAATGGACAGAGCTGCTTCCTAAAGCAAAAATAAATGAGTTTCTCCGGTAGAGCAGACAGAATTCAGAATGAGGCTGGAACTAAACCTCCTAAAAAGCCTGATGTAAAAATATTGCTACATATTGGAGACAATATACATATTGGAGACAATATACCATATATATATATATATATATATGAAGAGAAACACTAATCTCAGTGAAATTTGAAAGTTTAAAGAATCTAAAGGGAAAAGATGTGGTTCTTTTTGTTTGCTTTTTGTCTGTTCTAGGGCTTGAACTCAGGGCCTGGGGGCTGTCCCTGGGGCTCTTTGAGCTCAAGGCTAGCATTCTACCATTTGAGACACAGTGCCACTTCTGGCTTTTTCTGGGTAATTTATTGGAGATAAAGCTACTTAGGAGGCTGAGATCTGAGGATCGAGGTTCAAAGCCAGCCCAGGCAATACAGAGCTGAGAGACTCTTATCTCCTATTAATCATTAGAAAAAGGGAAGTGGGGCTTGGCTCAAGGGTAGGGTGGTAGCCTTGAGCTGAAGAGCTCAGGGACAGCGCCCAGGCCAGAGTTCAAGTCCCATGACCTCTCCCTCCAAAAAAAAAAAAAAGCCCAGGAAGAAAAGGCTGTGAGATTCTCATCTCCAAGTAACAACAACAACAAAATCTAAGCAAACAGAACAGAAGTGGAGTTTAAGCCTCAATGCCTGTACAGAAAAAAGAAAAGAGAAGAATAGGAAGAAGAAAAAGGAGGAGGAGGAGGAGGAGGAAGATTTAATAGAACAAAATATACTGCATTTTCTGTAATCTATAAATAATAACAATCCACCATGTTGGCTGAGAACTTGAGATGTCAGACACCCTGCATTTATTTGCGTGTATGCAGGACATCTTTGCATGAGGCTACCCTACCTCAATCCATGTGTGTTGTCTTTCTGGGTTGAGTGCAGGCCTCCACATTTGCCTGGTGAGAGAGCAAAGCACAGCAGATGCTGAAGCCATGCAGCTCACATTATCCTGTGAGGCCCCCTCTTGTGGTGAGGCCCCCTCTTGTGGTGAGCTCAGAATTGCTGCCCAGTGTTCTGCATCTGTGCCTTGTATGGAAGCAAGTCCCTTCACAAGCACACTGGACTCACCAGATAGTGTCCACATAGAGCCCAGCCTGGTTCTGCAGGGCCTGGTCTGTGAGGGTTTCTCAGTCCTGGTCAGTGGCCTTGCCTTTAGCTTTCCTTCAGTCTCCTGCAGTTCCTGGGACAGTTTTACACATTCTCACACACAAATTTTCTGTGAATAGCTCCTTGTACATGCCTTTCTCAGTAAGTTATTAAGAACAGGAGGGAATAAATCAGGCTTTCTGGCTAGGCAAGCGCAGTCCTAGCTCCGCAGGAGGCTGAGGTCTGGGGATGGAGGTCGGAAGCCAGCCCCAGTAAACACCTCTGCACAACTCTAATCTCTACTCAACAGCAAAAACCCAGAGCTAGAGGTGTGGCTGAAGCAGTGCAGCAGCAGCCAAGAGCCAAGGGAGGCCCTGGCTCCCTTGAGACATAGGGCACATGCATGTGTTTGTGCTCCCCCCTCCCTCCCCCTCCACAGTCTATGGAAGAAAGGGAGAAAAGTCAAGTCCTGATTGAGTCCTTCATTGCTGTAGGGCTGATGGGAAGATTGACAGCTATTGGGCGCCATCTAGTTCTGGGCGCTGGAACTGTAGCTGAGTTTTCTGATTAATGTAGGGGAAAGTCAGTGGGAGAGGGGGTGGCTTTAGTGTTTTCAGTTCTATAACTTTTAAAAATTCTAAATTATAGTTGCTGCATCCATGGTCCCAGAGAAAAATAAACATTCCATGAAAGTCTGTTTCCCATTTGACACATTACTTAGTTTCTCAGGAGAGATGAGGATCTTCATGCACACTTGAGACACTTGGGGACGGCAGCATTCAAGGCTCTGCTTTCATTAAGTCCTGCATACCCTTACCGTGTACATGTAATCTTCGTGGATAAACTCACTTTGTGTAGAAACACAAACTTTAATAAAGATATTAATATTAGAAGGATGAGATTTCATTCATCTTAACAATGAGACTTAAGATTTAAAAGGCATCTTTTGATTTTAGTAAAAAAGAACTTAGTTGTAATTCTCTGAACATATTTTGAAACAGAAAATGTTCTTTATTGTGGGGGACATTTGAAGTCAGGCTCTGGTGCATGCAAGGCAGGGGCTCTACCACCTGAGCCATGTCCCCAGCCCTTTTGCCTGAATAATTTCCTAGTAGGGTTTTATGATGATGACTGAGTCTGCCTGTATATCACCATCACATGTGGCCATTGTCTCAGTGGTGTCTGGAGATGGAATTTGCTGCAAGGAAGCGTGTATACTTGCAATGACAGAGCCATTCGAGTGTGAATTGGTGGGATGTATCGTGTGGTGGCATACCCAACAACGATGAAGAGTGACATAAGTGGGAGAGAAGAATCTGCTAAGGGACATAGTTCTGACATTAGCCTCCACCACAAAGAGTGTGCAAAACGCAGGGAATGTTGGCACAGGGCGGGGGTGCTGGAGTACCCGAGGGAGACCCATTTTACACTGACTTTTCTTCTCATCCCTAGCCCAGGCAGTGAGCTTCAGTATTCTAGTTGAGCCTTTTTCTGTATGATATTCATCTTTGCTATAAAAATAAATTTCGTGAAAGAAAAGACACAAAATGCTGAGATTTAGAAAAAAAGCCAAATCTATCCAATGGAATTTAATTTCTGCTTGGTTTATATATCTTCCATCAGAACTTCAGTGTCCCAGAATTGAGGTTTATCTAGTAACAACAAAAATTAAAAAGAAAAAGGAAGGAAGGAGGGAAGGAAAGAAGGAAAGGGAAGGAAGGAAAAAGAAATCAGCCCCTGGTAGCTCACATCTGTAATCCCAGCTCCTCGGGTGGCTGAGATTTGAGGATTGAGGTTTGAAGTTAGCCCCAGTAGACAATCAGGAGACTCTTGTTTCCAATGAACCAGCAAAAAGCTGTAGTGCAAGTATGGCTCAAGCATTGAAGTACTAGCCTTGAGCAGCAAAGATAAGCAAAAACCCAAGGCCCTAAGTTTTAGTCCCAACCCCAGCTAAAAAGAAAACAATAAAAAGAAAGCAGAGTGAAATAATGAAGTTGGAACAAGGTACGGAAAAGCATTTCAAGACTACAGGGAGGGGAGCTCGCTCCAGTGGGCACTGTCCCCACACAGGGCAGTGTCTCAGGAAGATGGGTCTCACTGGGTGTGTGCTTCAGACATTAGCTGACCCCTGTCCCCGGTATTGTGTAGGAAAGAGGACTTCGTCACTTGCCAGATCAGTGGAAGGCCCCGGGGCTCAAGCTGCTGTCTCTGGAGGCTGTGCAGAAGAAGTTACAAGAAACAGATTGATAAATCCAATGCCAGAGAAGAACATGGTCTCAGCCTGGTTCTAGCGGCTCTCCTAGCTCCTCAGAGGCTGACTTGAAGGACTATGATTTGAGGCCAGCCCAAGCTGAAAAAAGTCTATGTGATTCCATCTTGGAGAAAAGCAGGGCTGGGGACATAGCTCAAGTGGCAGAGCACCAGCCAAGCAAGACCAAGAGGTCCTGAGTTCAATCCAGTACCTCTGCAAAGAAAACAAAATAAAGAACAGAAAGGTTCTCAAGTATGAAGGATTCTGGCTCCTTAACGTTCTTGTGAAGCACCGGAAGACTGGGCAGAAGTCACTGCAGCTACTCTGAGGCCCGGCCGCCTCTGCAATGGCGCCCTGTGCCCATGTTCTTGGAATCATAGCGGTTGCTTCTGCAGGCACCAGCACCCCGCATGTCCAGGCCCTTCCCAAGCATCTCCACATGTCTTTCTCAGGGGTGCACATCTGCTGTGCACCATGGAACCTGAGGTGGAGGGGTTTGGGATTCAGCTCACTTAAGCCAAGGTCCCGGCCTGCTGGCCGGTGAGCACCCATGCTAGCAGTGTGGGGACCCCGGGGCTGGCGCAGCCTCTGACCAACCTCTGCACTGCAGTTCCCGGAGGCGCCTGCTTTTCTGTGATTGTGGTTCTCTTATTATGATTATGATTGTTGCTGATGTTGCTGGTGGTTGTGGGGCTTGACCTCTGGGCCTGGGCGCTGTCCCTGCGCTCTTCAGCTCAAGGCTACCGCCCTACCCTGGAGCCAAGCCCCACTTCCCCTTCTCTAGAGGTTAATTGGAGATAAGAGTCTCAGGTCCTTTTGTTCCTGGGCTGGCTTTGAACCTTGATCCTCAGATCTCAGCCTCCTGAGTAGCTAGGATTCCAGGCGTGAGCCACCACACTGGGCTCTCTTTTGTTGTAACATCGTTTGCTTTTTTCGCCAGCCTTCTGGAGAGTGAGCCAACCCATCCGGCTCTCTGGGGTTGGTGTCCAAGCTTGTCTCCTGCAGCTACTCCTGGACATGACCCACGCTTCTGTTCCACCCTCACTGCCTTTCCAGACTCAACGTTCCCAAACCTTATTCTCCCCCAGCAGCAGGAATCCCCACCCTGGAGTCCCTGGGAGCATACAGGCCATACAGGTGGAGTCAAATTAAATCGTTTCAATGAATCTATGTAGAAAAAGCAGGTAGATGATTAGAGGCTTTTTTGAGCATTTGTATCCCTAGACCTTTCTGGCTGGACCAGTACCTCTGACTAATATTCAGAATGAATATGAAATCTCTTCTATGTATGAAGTGAGTTACTCTTTGTTAAACAAATACTCCTATCCTGACAGCATTTGTTGTATAAAAGAATGTGAAGTGTGAGAAATAGAAATTCCATTAGAGGTAATATTTCATACAACTTGTGGGTGGGGATGAGAGGGAAAAATTTTGAGAGAGCAAAGGAAGGGGGGGACATGGCTCAAGATCTCATTACCTGACTCATGAATCACCTTTACAATAACAATAAAATATATCAGTAAAAAAAGAGAATACTTTCGATTTCCTTCACAAGCAGAGATCTCTTAATATACACAATATGTCAACTGTAATGAAATGTTATCAAAGTAAAAGACTTTATCTGAAAGAAACCAAACAATAGAAGTTAATTACACTGACTTCTAAAATGCAAAAATGTCACAAGATTATGCTTCATATTTAAAATCTTTAAGAAATGTGTTTGGAATTTATTTTGCAGTATTGCCACATTGTCAAAGAATGTGGTTATTTCTCAACATATTCTGTGAGAGCAAGAAAGATTTCTACTGCATTGTTCCAAGAAATAATTACATAAATAAGCTATGGCAGGAAGAATGTTAGCTATTAAAAGGAACTTGATATCGCTATGAACTCTACAGAGTCACAGAAATAATATGGGAAGCAGGAAATATCTGGGCTCTGCATTATGCAAATGGCTCACAGGCACTTGCCAAGTACATCATGTGTGAAATTCTAAATAGAGCATGTGAGGGAAAAGTTACATAAGGAAGCAATGGACACCACACTATCATTCTAACTAACTGAGAAGGCTGAGATGTGGAGAGTCATCGTTCAAATGTAGCCTAGGCAGAAAAATGCATGAGATTCTACTTCCAATGAATCAGCAAAAGGTTAGGTTGGAGGCATGGTGTAAGTGGTAAATACCAGGCAAGAAAGCAAACTGAAAAAGAGCACAGGACCTTTGAGTTCAAGTGGGCAGAGGCATGGCACATGCTGGCACATGCACACACAAGCACACATACACACACCACACTGAACTTGCATTATCCCATGGTTTAGGTGCAGAGTCCAGACAAGACTCTGCACACATCTTTTTCACTTGTTAAGGTCTGAAATTTTGAATAAAGAAACAATTTTTGGCTCAAGAGCACCCACATTTCTAAACAGGGGGCAGCGAAATTGAGCTTCATTCTGCACCAGAGATGGAAGGGAATTCTAGTTTTCTTATTTTGACCTGAGCCCTGCTAAGACTCTCTAGTTACAGAACTCAACAGCATCCATCTGAAATTTGTGATGAACTTTATAGCATAACACAGTAATACATCCATTGTATGTGTGAAATCACAGAACAGGTCACTAAAGATAAGGAATTTGGGGCAGAAAGACTAGGGAAAAAGTGAAAATCCACCATATTTACAAAAAATAAAGGGTAGAAATCCCTGTTATTTTCTGTTAATTGAGTGTGTGTGTGTGTGTGTGTGTGTATGTGTGTGTGTTTGCACACACAACACACTCATGTATGTGCTGGTCCTGGGGCTTTAACTCAGGGCCTGGATGCTGTCCCTGAGCTTTTTGGCTCAAACTTAGTGTTCTACCACTTGAGCCATAGCTCCACTTCTGGCTCTTTGGTGGTTAATTGTAGATAAGAGTCATGCAGATTTTCTCGATTGGCTTCAAATCTCAATTGTCAGATCTGGGCCTCTTGAGCAGCTAGTATTGCAGGTAAGTGCTACAAGCACCTGGCTTCTGTTAATTTCTTGAAATGTCATGCCAAAGTTGTTTTGACTTAATGTCTGATGACATAAAAATGTTGGGAGAATCCAAAGTGTTTGGCCAGGAGAACTGGGAATCTTTAGAAGCCAGAGACTGAAGGATACATTCTGGAGAGCAGAAAGATTGTTCAACACAAGTCTCAGCCAAAGAGAAGCAGGACTAAGACTGACAATTCAAACATGAGTCACAGCTGAAATACAAGTCTCACCTCTAAGTAGCTCAGACAAGGAGCAGACATAAAGAAGACCACAAAATTGTTGCCCTAACTTTGTACCAAGGTTGCATACAAAGGTTGAGCTGAACTTTGTGGAACCAAACAAAATCAACATTATACAGAGTTTCACCAGGTTCCAGAATGCATCATCTCTAATGCAAACTTACTTCACATACAAAAACATAGTGAATTTTCAAGGGGAAAAATTCAAGAAATGGACACTCTAAGGCAATTCAGATGTTTGAAATATCTGACAGAACTTTACAGCAGCCATTACAACCATGCTCCAAGAAGGAAAGCATGAGGTTTTTCAGAGGAATGGTAAGCTAGAGCTTTTTAGGAGGTATACTTCTGTGAATGTTCTTTTGTTTTGCATCAGTGCTGAGGCTTGCACTCACTTGGTGTATTTGCTCAAGAATGGTACGTTTTCACCTGAGCCCATTTCCACTTCCAGTTTTTTGCTAGTTAAGTGGAGATTTGAAGCCTAGGTAGGCTTTAAACAATTGCCATCCCACCTCAGCATCCTGAGCTGCTAGGACTGAAGGTGTGAGCCTTGGGAGAGATGCATTGTGATGGAAACCAAGACAAGGGGCTGGAATTCAAAATCTTGAAGATTATAACCAATGCACCGCATTTGTGCCACATTGGGAAGTGGAAAGATGGGAAGCAGTGATTCATTCATAGGTGTTGTGATTTGGAATTTAGAAGTTCCGGACCACACTTGGTAGTAACCAGAGGAGCTCAGGAAGCAGACTATGGTCCAGAGAATTGAAAGTGGATCTGGGTGTTCAGGGTTCACTCCTTTAATCATAGATACTCAAGAAGAAGAGATCTTGGAGGACCTCAGTTGGAAGCCAACTTGGGCAGAAGAGTTTACAAAACTCCATCCTCAAAACAATCAGCAAAAATCCTGGCTGGAGATGTGGTTTCAGTGGTAGAGCACCAGCCAAGCGAGCAAGCTGAATAAGTATGAGGTCCTCAGTTCAACCTAAAATGCTGCCAAAAAAAAGAAAAAGAAAGAATAAAGAAAAAAGAAAGGCAGCAGCTGGAGTACCCCAAAAAGGCAAACCTAGCAGATGGCATGGGATAGCGGGGGAGGCTGTATGGTGCTTGGCACCAAAGCTGGGAGCTGGCTCAGAACCAGGATGTGTGGGAGTGACAAGCTGGATAGATATCACATCCAGAGATAACGCTCTCTTCTATAATACACTCAGAAAGAAAGACAACCAGCACAAGAGACTGCAGGGAAAGGGAAGACCAAATACATTCATGAGGAGATAAACCAAACCAAAATAATCCAGCTACATCAAATAAACTCATAAAACCGAGTTCCACCAAAAACCAAAGACATGGTGCCCTTTTTTGTTTTCTGGAGAGAGAGAGAGAGAGAGAGAGAGAGAGAGAGAGAGAGAGAGAGAGAGAGAGAGAGAGAGAGAGAGAGAGAGAGAGAGAGGAGGGAGGGAGGGAGGGAGGGAGGGAGGGAGGGAGGGAGGGAGGGAGGGAGGGAGGGAGGGAGAGAGGGAGAGAGGGAGAGAGGGAGAGAGGGAGAGAGGGAGAGAGAGAGAGAGAGAGAGAGAGAGAGAGAGAGAGAGAGAGAGAGAGAGAGAGAGAAGAGAAAGAGAGAGGGAGGGTGGAGAGAGGGAGGCTTGTACTGAGGGCCTAGGCGCTGTCCCTGAGCTTTTTTACTCAGAGCTAGTGCTCTACTATGTGAGCCACAGCTCCACTTCTGGCTTTTTTTATGGTCAACTGGCTATGGCTCAAGTGGTAGAATAGCCTTAAGCTAAAAAACTAAGGGACAAATCACACCTAGGCCCAGATTTCAGGTCCTGGTACCAGCCATTCCCCTTTAAAAAAAACAAAAAACAAAAACAAAAAAAACCTCTTTCATGTGTATGTTAGCTTTTATGGAATGATCATTTCCCTTGTTCACTTGGTAAGAAATGATGAGTAAATAGCCTCAGGCCTAGAGGTGCATATGGAGGAAACAGATAAGTGATGGGACTCTTGTAATAGAACACAATAGGGCACATCCGAGCCAATGCAGCACTGTGCAATTATTTTAAAGGCTCTATTAATTAGTTCTTGTCACAAAGGCAGTTGCCAGGAGACTGCCTCAAGTCATACGGATGTTACCAAAAGGCTCTATGTAGAAATGAGCACAGCACATGTGGAGCTCATTCGGGGTCCAGCAACATTAGCCATGGCCTCCAAGAGGACCTGTGCTCTTCTCAGGGAGGCCTGACTTCCTAGACTTTGAGAGAGTTGCTCAGATTCTCGGGGCACGTGCACCAGGGCTCCCCTACAACCTTCCTCTGGTGTCCAGTTTGTTCTTGCTGATTACATTTTGGCTCACTTTTGTCTTTTTTGTTGTTTTGTTCCAGAAAGGGGGCTTGATCTCAGAGCCTCGTGCTTTCACTGAGGGCTGGTGTTCCAGCACTAGGCCACCACTTCCAGCTTTTTGGTGGTCAATGGAGAGATGAGTCTCATGGTCTTTCTCTTCTGGGTTTGCTTTGGCTTACAATCCTCAGATCTCAATCTTCTGAGTAGCTAGGATTACAGGCATGAACCACTAATGCTGTCCTGTGATTATTCTATTTTGCAAAACAAAATAATATGTAATAGTTGAGTTCTCAAAGTAATTTTACATAATTAATTTACATGATTAAGTTTATGTAAATTAACTTTGTGTAGGCATAGGTTGAATCATTGGAATCATTTAAAACACCATCTGAGCAGTTGCTTGCAGTATATAGTTGGATGGCAAATATATAAAAGTGATTTCTTGATTAGAAAAAAAGGTGAAAGGGGAGCTAGGCATTGGTGGCCTATGTCAATAATCGTTGCTACTTAGGAGTTTGGTGAAAGTTCAAAGCCAGCCAAGGCAGGAAGCTACAAGACACTCTTATCTCCAAATAACCACCAAAAATCCAGGTGTGGAGTGGTATGTCAAGTTATAGGACCCCAGCCTTGAACAAGAAAGCTAAGAGAGTGCCCAAGCCCTGAAACCAAGCCCTGGTACTGGCGCATTCATACACGAAACAAAACCTCCTAGAACCATGTGACACATCAAGGCAAAGCATACATGGGTCATTAAACCTGAGGTTTGTTAGCAGCATGCCATTAAGCCTGCCCTTGCAGACAGGTGAGAACGAGTAAGAGAAAAGTGTAGAAAGATTTTGAAGCAGCTTAATTAACCAAATTACCCTGAAATAATTTCTCAACAGACTGAACACAGATTTCACTTGCCGCTAATTATGCTTTGCTGAATCTGAGTAAGACTAGGTTCTGAGGAACCCCAGAATCCTACAACAAAGATAGTCCTGGAAACAAATTTGTGCCTTGAACCGAAGAGCTCAGGGATAGCGCCCAGGCCCAGAGTTCAAGCTACAAGGCTGACCAAAACAACAACAAAGAAGACTTTGCATACAGTTATCAGATGATTCCAGATGAGAAAAAGTCAGCAATCAGAAGTTCCCTATTTTGTATAAAGCTCTGTATTTCAATACCACATATACTTTAGCATTATAAACGTTGGTCAGATATTACTTGGTATGATAACAAAGGAAAGTAAGTTTATTGTTTGGTTCTTATCATAAGAGATGCAAAGGATATTTCTAAAAGGTTTCTATCAATTCTAACATCCAAAGTCATCTTCCAAGCAGGGTATGATGGTTCATCCCCGTAATCTTAGGTTTTGCAAGGTTGAGGAAGGAGAAGTCTGAGTTTCAGGCCAACTTGAGATATATAGACAGACTGTCTAAAAACAAAACAAAAAAAAATGGGAAGAGGGACATGTGTTTCACATGATTATATATTGATGAAAGTAACTTTTAAACCCCAAATTTGGTATTCTGTTATGTATTCTCTTCCCTAAGGTCTTGTTTGTAGATATATTAGCTTTCATTTTTGTACATTTCCTAATGTCTACTAGCTAAAGGTTACTGAAATGGAGTTTTAAAAATGTACCAGAGGGCCAGGAGTTTGGCCTAGTGGTAGAGTGCTTGCCTAGGTTCAATTCCTCAGTACCACATACATAGAAAAAAGCCGGAAGTAGTGCTGAGGCTCAAGAGGTAGAGCTCTAGCCTTGAGAAAGTCCAAGGACAGTGCTCAGGCCCTGAGCTCAAGCCCCAGGACTGGCAAAAAAAAATGCAATAAAATAAAAAAATGCACCAGAGTCAGATGCCTGTGGCTCATGCCTGTAATCCTAGCTACTCAGGAGGCTGAGATCTGATGATCATAGTTCAAAGCCAGGTTATGAAAAGTCTATAAGACTCTTATCTCCAATTAAGCACCAGAAAATTGGAAGTGGTGCTATGTCTCAACGTGGTAGAGTGCTAGCCTTGGGCTGAAGAGCTCAGGGACAGTGCCCAGGCCCAGAGTTCACGCCCCACAACCAACCCAAAAGAATTGCAATAGACACAGAATTGGTCTATCTAAGCTCACTTAGATTCTCAAGCCTTGATTAATTACATCAGAGAGGAATATTCTAAAATTTAAATGAACAAATATTTCCTTTCAAAGTCAAATGGAAAGCTGGCTCCCATCTGTAATTTTAGCTACTCAGAGGGCTGAGATCTCAGGAATGCATTTCAATCCATCCCCAAAAACAAGTCTGGGAGACTCTTATCTCCAATTAACCAATAGAAAGCCAAATTGGAGGTATGGCTTAAGTGGTAGAATACAACCTTGAGCAAAAAAAGGCAAGTAAGAGCACAAGGTCATGAATTCAAGTCTCAGGACTTGTGTGTAACACACACACACACACACACACACACACACACAACCTTTTTTTTTAAACATTATAATACAGAGCTGGTTTTGTTACATTTCCACATTTAAGACACAGCCAATCAACCTCACTCCTCTATTGCTCTCCCTTGCCCTTCTTCCCCTACCCAAAGCAATTTCAAGTTTTCACTAATTTTCATAGCTGCAAACAATCTACTTCAATATTCATACTCTTCCAAAATACATTTCAGGATTCTTCACTTTCTATTTTTCATGTTTCCTTCCCCCTTGTCCAAGTCTTTCCTTAGTCTCTTGTTTTGTTTGTCCATGTATAGTTACGCATACACATATGTGTAGGTATGTACCATGAATGTGTCTTTTAGGCTTAGCTTCATATATAAAGATACCATATTTTGATTTTTGAACTTGGCCTATCTCCTTTGGTATGGATTAATATTTTTATATTTTTAGGGCTAAATCTAACCAATGCTAGAATTTTTTTTTGTTTGTTTTTGTGCCAGTCCTGGTCTTGAACTCAGGGCCTGGAAACTTTCCCTGAGCTTTTTTTTTTTTTGCTCAAGGCTAGCACTCTACGACTTGAGCCACAAGTCCAGGCTTGAGCCACCAGAAAGCACCCTGCCTATTGTCGAATACATATATATATATATATATATATATATATATAAAACATTAACTTATTCATAGTTTTGAAATGAGAAAACTGTATTACAGAATCTTCTCTAAATCAGAAATATCGTTAGTTGCTGTTACAATGAAAAATAAGCAAGGCCCCTAGACCTTTTTTTATTTAAAAATGTCAGTTTCTCATTAACTACGAGAAAAATTACAATAGCACTTTTTCCTCTACTGCTAGAAAGTGTATTGAATCTGGGAAAAAATGGCTGTATCACCAGGAGCCTGTGGCCTGGGACTTCTGGCATGTGGATCAGTTCTTCCTTTTCTGTACAGCATCCCCTATTCTTCTATCCCTTCTTTTGAGGTTTTCTTATCTCCATACTGGGGCTGTGTGTGTGCGTGCACCAGTACTGGGGCTTGATTTCAGGGCCTCATCATAATCTAACTTGCTCACCTTGAGCAAAAGAAAAACACACCAATAAAAGCACACGGCCCTGAGTTCAAGCCCCAGTACTGAAGGGAACAAAAGAAAAGAGCTTGAAATTTGTTAATGAGGAGGATTTTCAAGGAGCAATATGTAGAGACAGAATGGGTTAAAAATAAATTCAGAAGCTAAAAATAAAATTCAGAAGCTTGCACAGTCTAATGTTTTCAGTGTTCAAACAGCAATAAATGAAAAAAGAAACAATATCCAGTGGTGCATGGCATAGAGTGAGTTTGGAAGCACAGGAAACTGTGCTGCAAATACCATTTCACAGAAGCGACACCAATTGATGCTATCTCTCCCATGGTGTGTTGAGCCTGGCCTGGTATTCAAGGCTGCCATATGTAACCCCCAGAGTGGGTCCAGTTGCAGCCCCTCCCTCCAGCCTGAGTCTCCCACCTCCTAGTCTTCAGCTCCACTCCAGGGAAGTCTCCGTGCCTTTGTGTGATTTTGTGGGGTTTTCCCTCACATAACTCTTCTAATTAAGCCCACACATCCATGTCTGGCTTTTTGGTGGTTAATTGGAAGTAAGAGGAAGATGGACTTTTCTGCCTGGACTGGCTTGAAACTGTGATTCTCAGATCTCAAGCCTCCTGGGTACCTGGGATTAAAGGTGTGAGGCACCAGTGCCTGACTTGTTTGTAGCTTTTGATAAAATAATTCCTTTTTCGGATCTCATAAATTACTTTGGACATAAAATTCCCATACACCTGTTCTTTCTTCTTTAACACTTCCAATGTTTTATTCTTCCAATTTCTATGTCAGATTAATTTTAGTGACATTATCTTCCAGCCTATGTCATTCTATTACAATCTTGTCTCTCATCTTCCCAAAGTCTTTCATTAAGGGAATGAGGGCATATTCTGAAACCTCCAGTCCTCAGGCCTCCTCAGAGCCATGCTGTCAACAGAAGTGACTCTTCACTGCCTGGGGAACAAGGCATGTTTATCTGTAATACTCTCTGCTTCAGGTTTGTCTCTGTGCTGGATATCTCAGTGATCATTCTGAGTCATCATTGCTACTTTGGTTTTCGACTTTGACTGCTCTGCCCATTCCTATTGTCACAGGAGCCTTGGGCACCCTCTGGAATGCCTTCTCTGGTGGAATAAGCATAAAGGTGGAGTGCATCTCAAGACCCATGAGCAAAGGGGGAAACCAGAGGGTGAGGTGAGAGCACAGTGCCAAGCCAGCCCACATCCTTCCTGCACCAGGCTTCACTTCAGTGCATGTCGAACTCAGTGGCCCTCAGCCATTGTAACAAGATCCAGAACTTTCCTCCCCATACAGGAAATCTGAAGTTCAACCTTATAGGTGAACCATCTTCTGTTTCCCCACACCTGGCGTTAGGCTTAGGAATTACCCAGTGAGCTGAAAGACAGCAATGAGGGGAGGAATTATTGCTCCCTTACAACTTTTCTGTCAAAAACTTCCAGCATTCTTGCAATTCTATCTACAATCAAAATTTTATTGAAACACGAATGCAGGTGCTCATGATTTTATAGCTTACAAAGCCAAACATAACTGCATTATCTTGGTAGAGTAGCGGAACTGCTAAGGCTTGCTGTGAAAACATTCAAAACCTAGAAGTCCTACAGATCATGAGAGGGTTTTCTCTCATATGAACAACCTTCTGTGGATCTGTGGCCTTTCCTCCTGTAGGTTGACACACATTAATGAATTGCCTCTGTGTGAGGCTGAAAACTGAGGCAATCTTGTAGCATCCTGGACATTCTACATCCACAATATAGGAATTTTGACATTTATTAAATAGTAGCTTCCTTTTACCCATTTCTTCTTTCCAAAGACAGATGTAGCAAATGTCTAGCCAAAGGCATGGTGACCCTTTCCTAAGCCCACCCCACCTAGATGGCTTCGGCAACAGACACCTCTGCTGCTTCTGGCTCTGTCCATACCATCAAGGGATCTAGGTTTTGATAGAAGGTCTTCTGGAGTGTCTTCTCTTCCAACATTTGTTGGCACTGAATTTTTTATGGCCATTAGGTTGAAAATAAAATGGAACAGTCTTCAGATATCAAACTACCTTTTCATGAGTTATGAATGCAAACTAAAGCAACTGCAGGAGAGCAATGTTTCCTGTCTTCTGCAAACTCATTAGAATATGTATTCAAAAAATCCACAAAATTTAAAACTTTTTTCAAGTAGTTTTAAAGATGGGTTTCAAGTCAATAAGTAAACAGAGTATGCGTGCAATGCGTCTTCATCAATAGCACCCTTTCTTTTGTTCTCCCCATTTCTCCCAGTCAATAAATTCTTTTATTTCTTTTGGTTGGTCATGGAGCTTGAACTCAGGGCTTGGGTGCCATCCCTGAGCTCTTTTGCTCATGGGTAACATTCTACCACTTCCAGCCACAGTGTCATTTCCCCAATAATCATTCTCAAAGGAAAGGATCTTAGGTTTGAGGAAGAGTATGTGGATTTTCTTTGGGGGGTGCAAGTACTTATTAGGACACTGAGTCATGAGTGTTGGAACGATCGTGCAGGTGAAAGGAGAAAGAGGAGAGACCTCAGCAGATCAGAGTAGGCTTTAATTATGGCTGCAGAGGGGCTCTGCAACACCACGCAGGGAAGGTGAAATGAAGGGCAGGGGTGGGGTGAAGGTAGGTTTTTATATATTCCAGGGTGAGAGTCTTTGGAATTTGTGTCCTCTCTTGTTGGGAACTTACTGTCAGAACTGCCCTGTTGGGATTTATGGTCTGGGGTTTTAAGGTAGGGCCACCCTGATGCCACTGGCGCTTTTGTGCTTTCAGATAGGCCAGGGGTGAAAATTTCCTGAGAGCCAGAAGGGGGAGAGTGGTCACTGGTCCATGGGAACAATACAGAGTTATGAGAACAAAGCAGATTCCCATCACTCCTGAGGTTTGAATTTCCCACAACAGACTCCAGAAAGCTGAAATCTTAACCGCAGCTTGGGCCTTCAGTTTCTCTTAATGGATTACCCTGTCACCATCATCACATTCTTTGCTGTCACTTTTGTGTGTTCTCATCCAATTCTTTGCTGGAGACACCATGAATCTGGGATCTTCAACATCTGTAACATGGCTGATAGCAGAATTCTGAGTAACTGACTACCTAGAGCAGAGGTGTTCCCTCTCTTTCAGGAAGCAGTAAGAACGTGGTCTCCAGATGGCTGGATGTACCACAGAAGAACGAAGTAGCGAAGGTGTGCTTCAGAGTCGGCCTAAAGCCAGCGTCGGGTGTGCGGTTTCCGGGAAAGGGCTTTGTTCCTCGTGCTCCTTACTAGGTCCTGGCGGGCCTGCCTGCCCTCCTCACCCCAAACGCCTGCTTCGCACTTCAAACAGGGAGGGAACACCAGCACGTGGAATACGATGGAGAGGTGGTGTCCCTCCTTCCTTCTTCCCGGCGCCGACTCCACCCGGCTGTGCTGGGCAGGCACCGCTTCCGCAGCAGGCCTGGCTGTGCTGTCTCGATCTCCACGACACCGCTGAATGGTCTAGACACTACAACTGAGGCCGTGCGGCGGTGGCCTCAGTGAGCCTGCATCCTGGAGACTCACGGACGCGCGCGGGTCCACAAAGAGGGGCCTGGACAGCAGGGCCAGAACAGGCCACTCACCAGGCCCACACCCTTAGGCCACGGGGAAGCAACCCGGCCGGCTCCTCTTCATGGAAGGTAGCTCGCGGGCTTCCCAGAATCCAAGAGCCTGCGAATCAGCAGAGGGCCCCGGGCTGAGGTCACTTCCGGAACTGCCCCCTCACTCCGTAGGACTGGGAGAGGGGGCCGGGCTCACGTCACTTCCGCATCCACCGTGGTCCCGCCTCCCGTCCGTCTCCACAGCCTCCAGCTCAGGGCACATTCCCCTTTTGCCTTCTCTTCCCTCTCAGGGGCTCCTCCGTCTCGTGCGCTCCCCCAATACACTCTTTGCTGCCTGAGCCACCTGCCGGTCTCCTCCCAGCGAACTTTACACACACCAGGTCCAGACCAGGCCCCGGCGGCGGCGTGTCGCCCTCGCCAGGCCCCTCGGCAAGGCTCCAGGGAGGAGCCCGCGCCGGGAGACGCTGCGTGTCTAGGGCACCTAACCCGCCCGGCCTGGGGCTGTGGTCCGGACGGCCCCGGTGACGTCACGACGTCCTGACACGCCCTCGCCCCGCCCCCCCGCGCTCGCCCCGCCCCGCCCCGCCGCCCGTCGCCAGTGAGCGCAGGCGAGCCGCGTCTCCAGGGTAACCAGGCCCCGCCCCGCCACCCCTTTAACCTTTAGGGCCCGTGGCTCCGCTCCCGCGCTCCCCTTCCCCGCCCCTCCCTCCGCGCGGCGGCCGGCTCGACCGGAAGCGAAGATGGCGGCGACGGCGGCCGGTGCGGCCTCGGCCGAGCTGGTGACCGGCTGGTGCATATTCGGACTCCTGCTGCTGGTAGGGTGGGCGGGGGGCGGGCTTCGAGGGCCGGGAGCCCCTGACCCCTCGGACCCTGTGGCCCTCCAGGCCTTCAGTCTGGCGGAGAGCGGCTTCCTGGGCCGGGTGACGCAGGCGTGGGCTTCCTGTTCAGACCTCTGTGCCAGGGCGGGGTCGGGGCTGAGGGGCGGCGAGGGGCCGGGCTGGGGGAGAGCTGGGAGGTAAGAGGGGCGGGGTCGGGGCTGAAGGGAGGGGAGGAGCTGGGGGGGGTGAGGAGGGGTAGGGGACGGTCTGTGGGAGAGCTGGGGGGATTAGGAGGGGCGGGGGCGGGGCTGAGGGGCGGGAGGGGGTGAGGAGGGGCGAGGGGACGGGTCTGTGGGAGAGCTGGGGGATTAGGAGGGGCGAGGGGACGGGTCTGTGGGAGAGCTGGGGGATTAGGAGGGGCGGGGACGGGGCTGGGGGGCGGGAGGGGGGTGAGGAGGGGCGAGGGGCTGAGCTGGGGAGGAGGGGAGGAGGGACCAGGCTGGGGAAGAGCTGGAGGGGTGATGAGGGGCAGGGGCGGGGTTGAGGGGCGGGAGGGGGGGTGAGGGGGCAGGAGAGAATGAGGAGGGGCGAGGGACTGGGCCAAGGGGAGGGGAGGGGAAGGGGGGGAAGGGACCAGGGTCTGGGCTGAGGGGCCAGGAGGGAGGTGGGTGGGAAGGGGGTGAGGAGGGGTTGTGGGTCTTTGATTGCCCCTCCTCACCCCTGTGCCCCATTCTCCTGGGCTGCCTTGGGCCCTGTTGACACAAGGTTATCTACCTGCTCTGTCCTCCCCTCCCACCTCCCCTTCCCTCCAATCCCCACAACCCCTCCCCCCCATCAAGTCCTGCTCTCATCCCTCTCCTCTGCCTCTACACCGTCCCCCCCATCCTTCCCTATGGATTTGAGTGGGTTTTCTGGCCATTTTCCGCCATTCCACACTGATGGCCACTATTCTGACTTCCAGGTTAAGTTCCCTCCTTGCCTTTCTCCCAAGGGTCATGTCAAGTAGGGTCATATCTATGTAGGCCAGGTTCGTGTAGGCCTTGTCTGTGTAGGGTCACGTCACTGTAGGGTGCTGCCCTTGTTGGGCCAGTGCCGTGTCAAGATTGCTACTGCCTGCATGACCTCAGGTGTCTTTTTCCAGCCATCTTATGTTTGGATTTTTTTTTTTGATCTTTCTTTTTTAAGTTGTTGATTATTCAACATCTGATCATGCCTGCCAGGAGTGGCCTGATCATTATTAAAATGATCAAGTAAAATTATTCAATGTGTTAAACTCTTTCCACACCTCTGTGTGTCCTTGGCCTCAACGTCTTTGTGCTTCCCATTAGAATCTAGTGTTTTCACTTATTATATTACAAAAAGAATAAAACATAACAAGTCTTCAGTCTGAGCCTAGTTTTAGGTCTGAGCCCGACACTAGTGGCTCACACCTGTAATCCTAGATACTTAGAAGGCTGTTAACAGACAGTGGTGTCTGTGGCTGGGGCGAGAGAGAGGGCTTTGTGTATTCTCAGTGTTTTAGAGACTTATGGGTCAAAGTTTAACAAAAATTTATTTTTTATTAAACCAATTAAAACAATTTTTAAAAAAATTTCCTCAATTGTTAACAAGTTATATATTTGCTTTTTTAAAATCCTTTGAGATGTTACTTCATCATACATTTATTTACTGTCACTGTTATTTGTTTGCAGTTAATATGACCAAACACAGTACCAAGAACGCTATATCTTATTTAATCCTTAGAATTTGCCATGAGAATTTCTATTCTCATTTTATAGAAGAGGGTATTGGGTTACTTTATGATGTAATTTCTCTTGTTATCTGCAACAAACAAGTCTTGTACATTCTTAAAACCAAAAGTCCACATCTCTGGCGTAACTTATACCCTGTTGCAGAAGTTAGCTCCCTTTTAACTGTGGAAAAGTACAGATCTCTCATTCTTGTAATCTACCAACAAAGTGTACCCTACACTTTATGTGAAGTACTGCTGAGTCCCAGTTCCCAGGGAATTCAAAACAGATTTCAGGAATATTTAAAGTGTTTCTGAATTCATTTAAAAACAGACATATTAAATGTTACTATAAATAACATTCTGTGGAAGAAAAAATACTTTTTCTTAAAACAACAAAATCAGTAAATACTTGAGCAAGGACTTTAGCGTATCTTTTCTTTTTTACTCCATCATCCAAATTCCAGAGCCTTAAATTGTGTGTGTGTGTGTGTGTGTGTGTGTGTGTGTGTGTGTGTGTGTGTGTGTGGTAGTATTATGGCTTGAAACCAGCCTAGGTGCTATCCTTTAGCTTTTTTTATACCCAAGGGCCACTACTACTTGAGCCTCACCTTCATTTCTAGCTTCTTGGTGGTTAATTGAGGACAAGAGTCTCCTGGACTTTTCTATCCAGGTTGGTTTTGAGATGTGATCAGATCTCAACCTTTAGAATAGGTAGGTGTGAGCCACCAGCATCCTGCTTATAAATCTCTTCCTACTTGTTTTTTTGTGCTGTAATGAAATGAAGGGTGAAGGACTTGATGTATGTCTACTTGGATGGATTTCAGATGACTTATACCAAGTGAAAGAAGAAGCAGACTGAGTCACATAGAGAAGTCACAAGTGACACTGAGAGTGACTGCTATTATAGGTGGCTTCCCACTAGAGGCCAGGCTCCAGTGGCTCATGTCTATAATACTAGCTGCTCAAGGGGCTGAGACCTGAGGATTGAGGTTCAGGGTCAGTCTAGGTAGAAAAGTCCATGAGATTATCTCTAATTAACCAGCAAAGGGCCAGAAGGAGTGGCTCAAGTAGTAGAGCATGAGTCCCGAGTTCAAGCCCCAGTCCCACTGGAAACTCAAACAGAAAAGTCAGTGTCAGAGAATAAATAAAATCATAACTGTCATTTCCTTTTGTTCTCTTTCAGGCCATTTTGGCATTTTGCTGGACTTATGTTCGTAAATACCAAAGTCAGCGGGAAAGCGAAGTTGTCTCTACCATAACAGCAATTTTTTCCCTTGCAATTGCACTAGTCACGTCAGCTCTTCTGCCTGTGGACATATTTTTGGTTTCTTACATGAAAAATCAAAATGGCACTTTTAAGGTGAGTGTTACCATGCTTTGTGGTTGGTCCTTTGCTTTTCCTTTTGAACTCTTAGCAATTATTTGGTAATAGTCCAGTATATTTTGTTCTTTTTTCCTATCTTGGGATGTGTGAACATTGAAATGTAAGCACAGAGAATGAGAATGCAATATGGGAGACCAGAAGCAGACTGTTAGCTGTTGCAAGAATTACTAATGCCAATATGAGGGATCCTGTTGTTAATCTGGAGTGTGTGAGTGTGCCTGTGCATGGGAATGCCCATGTAGACACAGTGCTACCATAGTATTTCCTGATTATCATCGAATCACTCCCTCCAGTGCTCTTTACCCATCCCTCCTGACCCTTGGTACCCAGCAGCTTTCAGTGAGTTGCCTTGTGCTGTCTTTAGACATATAGATAACATGTGTTTTGGTATTTATTCATCCTCCACCATTCTCATGTTCATCTCTTATCCTTCTTCCATTCACCAAGCCATTCCACAAATTAGTCATGTACACTTACAATTATTTATGTATATAGATAATCTTTTAGATCTAAATTTCTCCAGTGATGTCCTTTTTGAGCTTTTGGATTACCTCTCTCAAAATTCAGTTCCTTCCATTTTCCTGCAAAAGACTTAATCCACTTTCTTTAATGGGTGAGTAATACCCTCTTTGTGTGTTACATGTGGGAATGAGGGAGAATGATCAAATGAATCTGATCAGAATACACAGTGGGTTGTTTTTGTTTTTTTTTTTTTTTCTCATTCACTGGTAGTTGAACACTTTAGCCAATTCCACAGTTTGACTACTGTGAATAGAGTTGTAATAAATATGGCATCCAGGTGTTTCTCTCGTGTATTGATTTATAATACTTTGGTAATGCCTAGGAGTGATGTGGCATGGTCCTAGATCCTGTTTTTAGCTTTTTGAGGAATCTCAGTACTGATTGCCATGAGAGTTTCAGTAGTTTACATTCCTACCAACAGTACAGAGGATTTTTTCTCTCTCATATTCTCACAAAATTTGATGCTTTTTTTTCCCATCCTGGGCTTGAACTCAGGGCCTGGGCACTGTCCGTGAGCTTTCTTAGGGCTAGCACTCTACCACTTGAGCTACAGCACCACTTTTAGCTTTTTCTGTGTATGTGGTACCAAGGAATGCTAGGCAAGCACTCTACACCAGGCCATGCTCCTTGCCCCATGTTTGTTTTCTTAATGATAGCCAATCTGATTGGGTTGAGATTCAATCTTGGTGTTGATTTGCATTTATTGAATAGATAAAGATGTCGAACATACCTTTATATATTTATTAATTGCTTGAATTTCCTGTTGGCCATTTATTGTTTGGCTTATTTGTTCTCTTGCTATTTAACCTTTTGAGCTCAGTATGTTCTAGATGTTAATCTGTTATCCATTGATTAGCTGGTGATTTAATCCCATGCTATCCTGCCTCTTGGTTCTGGTAATGGTTTCATTTGTTATTCAGAGACTTCAATTTGATGTCATCCAATTTCCCAATATTTGCCCTTATTTCCTAGGCAGTTAGACAGCAATTTACTTACACGTGTGTCTTTCAGCGCTTGGTGTGTGTGTGTGTGTGTGTGTGTGTGTGTCTGTGTCTGTGTGTCTGTGTGTGCCTGTGTCTGTGTGTGTGTTTGTGTTTTTTTGTATGGAAGTTTCAGTAAGTGTTGTAGCTGAACCTTGCATTAGACCTCGCATTAAGACCCTCCATCTTTTGACTGGGAGTTTGGCCTAGCTTGCCTAGCATGCATGGAGACCCCGGTTCGATTCATTGGTACAGCAAACGTAGAAAAAAGCCAGAAGTAGTGCTGAGGCTCAAGTGGCAGAGCTCTATCCTTGAGAAAGTCCAAGGACAGTGCTCAGGCCCTGAGCTGAAGCCGATGGAGTCAGGAAATGGAAGCTATGCTTAGTACTAGAGAAAGGACTTGCGGATATGTATGGATAGTGCTGAGGAGCCTGAGTTAGAAGGGACCTGATATTGAACAGGGGACTTGTAGGTGCTGTCTTTAGAGGTCGGCCAGAGGGGAGATACTGTAACTTGACATGATAGGAAAAATGGACAAGAAAGTCAGAGGGAACTGTGTGTCAGGAGGGGAGGATGACTTTTGCTATTGGAGTTGAACCGTGTGTGAGAAGCATAGAGCGGTGTCCCCTGGCTTTGGTCATTGGTGCTCATGAATAGCTGTGGCATAGCAGTGGTTGATCAAGTCAGAGGGGCTTAAATGTGAATAGTGCTGTGAAGGTAGTCTCAAGGAAAGTTGACAGCTTCTTAAAAAGTTTTGTCTTCTAGGAAGGTGCCTGGGGTTCACATCTATAATACTAGGTACTCGGGACTTTGGGGTCTGAATTTCACAATTCAAAGCCAGCCTGGGCAGGAAAGTCCATGACACTCTGATCTACTAACTGCTAAAACCCTGGAGGTGGAGCTGTGGCTCAGGTGGTAGAGAATCAGCCTTGAGCAAAAACCCTCAGGAATAGCATCTGGTCCATGAGTTCAAGCCCCACGACTGACACAATTGCCCCCCCCCTCCCTAGAAAAGTGGGAGTATTGGGGCATGGTGAGTGTTTTTATTTCTACATTTATGTCTTTTGTTTAATGGAAATTACTAAAACCTGTATACTTTATGAAGTATGCAACTTCAAGCAGTTTAATCTTCTAGAGAAGTGGGAAATGAGGTCTAGGGGAAATGTTTGTTTTTTTCATATTTTTGTGCCAGTCCTGGGGCTTGAGCTCAGGGTCTGGTCACTGCCTCTGAGCTTCTTTGCTCAGATCTGGTGCTCTACCACTTGAGCCATAGCTCTTTACTTCTGGCTTTTGGGTAGCTAATTGGAGATAAGAGTCTCATGGACTTTCCTGCTGGGCGGGGCTGGCTTTGAACCTCAGTCCTCAGATTTGCTAAGATTTGCATACTTTATCTGATATATTGAATTTATTTGTATTTGGATATTTGAAATTTGATAGGGAAGGGGGGAAAACCAAGACGGGTGTGGGGGGTGTGGGGGGGGAGGGAAACGGGTACCAAGACATGTGAAAG
This sequence comes from Megascapheus bottae, assembly GCF_031878675.1. Classification (NCBI taxonomy): domain Eukaryota; kingdom Metazoa; phylum Chordata; class Mammalia; order Rodentia; family Geomyidae; genus Megascapheus; species Megascapheus bottae. Next base: position 58,662,768 of record NC_143516.1, read on the forward strand.
GGTATCAATGTATGTGAATTAATGCACGTTCTATCTGGCAAGTATCATGTAACCCTTTCACTAATTACAATAAAAAAAAAAAGAAACGAGTAAAGTAAGAGGTTTTTGAAAGATTAGTGTCATTGAGTGTGGAATGTCCTTGACTGGGCAAAGGGTTTAGGTATACCAGATGAATAGGTGATAGGCCTCCCATTTGGAAGGCTTGCTAATAGACACGGGTTTTAGCTTGGGTAATAAGTTGGAAGAATTCCTGTCTTTTGGATCTAGATTCCTGGAGACACCAAGTGTTTCCACCAGTAACTTTGTGCTGAGAATTCTTTGTTGTGAAGAGTCTTGTGTGCATTGTAGGTGCTTAGCAGTGGCCTTGCCCTCCACTGACTAGATGTCTGGAGCTGTGGCTGTCACCATCCTGGTTTGCAGACGTGGTCAGATGTTCTTGGGAACAATGGCCTCTTGAAAGACCCACTGGTCTATGGGGAGGGTGTCGTAACAAGCAGTGTCAGGCAGAGGAGGAGGACTTTGATAAGTCAGCCTGAAGGACAGACATTATATATACTTTTCCTCTCCTCTGAAACATTCTAAATGTATTTGTTCTATTTTTTTGTTGGTTTTTGGTTGTCTCACATGCCTTTGTGTTTTAAATAATGGGAGTTTCTTTTAGTTTGAGAGACAGCAGCATATAAAACGTATCTTTGACTTTGAGAGATAACAGTGTATAAAACATATTCTGCATGGTGTATCAGATACTTAGAATTATGACAGGGGAGAGAAGCCAGTTGCACTAACAGAAATGGAAGATGTGCATATTTGTAGTTTCAAAATAGTTACGCTGTACTAGATTTAAATAATGATTTGACTGCTAAGACACTTCAGACTTTGTACTTTATTTTCTGAAGTTGGGCCCTTACTCAGTTTTAAAGAATAACTTTTAGGTAGTTCTCATGAGCACATTACTTCTTCTGGGGTTGTCCAGGATCTTCCTGGGATGTTGAATGAAAGGGGGTAGAGATAATTATCCTCTTTGTTTCTCAGCTTCTGGGTTTGTGTATATGTGTGCTGATACTGGGGCTTGAACTGAGGATTTGGGCATTGTCACCTAGCTTTTTTGTTCAAAGCTGGCACTCTGCCATTTGAGCTGTACTTCTTCTGGTTTTTTGTTGGTTAATTGGATATAAGAATCTTATAGACTTCCCTGCCCCAGCTGGCTTGGAACCATAGTATAGTACACAGATCTCAGCTACTTGAGTGGATAGGATTACTGGCTTGAACCACCAGTACCTGCAGACTGTGTGGTATTTTGTAAGTGCACAATAGTATGTTTTAGCTTCTTTCCCTGGGACAGTTAGTTTGTCTCCAACTTTAGAAACAATATAATGAATACTATTAGATAAAGATCTCTTAAGCAAAAGTCTAGGCACAGACTGGAATTTACTGGGTAAGGCTCAGCAAGCACTCAGGTTCACGTGTACCTTGTCATGCTTGAGGCTGGGTCTCCCAAGATATCGGAAACTCCAGCCCCTCCCTCTCATCCTCCCTCTTTCCCTCTCTTTTTCCCTTCCTTCTTGTACTAGTACTAGGGCTTGAACTCATGGCCTGAGTGCTATCCCTGACCTTTTCCATTCAAGGCTGCTGTTGCCACTTGAGCTCCAGCTCCACAATGGGTGTTTTGGTGGCTCATTGGAGATAAGTCTCACAGAATTTCTTACCCTGGCTGTCTTCCAACCTCTATGCTCAGATCTCAGTCTCCTGTATAGTTAGGATTATAGTCATGGGCTTATCACTGTTTTCTCTTGCCCTTGACAGTGCCCACAGCTTTCTTCTGACCCTCAAGTTCTTGCAGTCTTTCCGCCACATCACTTGCACTCTCCCTGTCCAGCATTTCTAGTGAATGTATGTTTAGCTTCTTGGAGCTTCTCAGACTTGCCCTCTCCTGTCCTTTTTCTGTACTATTCCCTCTTTTCCTAAGAGTATCCTTTCTCCATTCAGGCTTACTTATAGGTAATCTGGGAAATCATCTCTCATCTTCAGTCTGAGTTAAATGCTACAACACAGTCTCCCTGTAGAGCACAGGCTGACTTTGAACTTGCAATCCTCCTGCTTCATCTTGCAGAGTGCTGGGGTTACAGGAATGTACTACATCTGGCTGCCTTTTGACTTTGTGTTTCCACAGAACCATGCAAACAATGAAATTTATCTGCTTCCTTGGATACCTCCCATTTTTTGAATAAATGGACCATACCTTTTTTGTGTTAATGATGGAGTTTTAAGATGATAGCCAGTCATCTATAGGTGATAGGGAAATGAATGTAAGCATTAATATTTTTGTTCTTTCTGTCCCAGGACTGGGCCAATGCCAATGTCAGCAGACAGATTGAGGACACCGTGTTGTACGGTTACTATAGTAAGTATCTGCTTCACTTCCTATGTGGGCTGCTAATCATACTGCATTTATTCTCCATTGCCTACACTGCTTTAACTCACTGTGCCTCTTTTTTTCCCCTCTATGTGTGTGTGTGTGTGTGTGTGCGCGCGTGTGTGCACGCGCTTGCCACTGGGGCTTGAACTCGGTCAGGGCCTTTGAACTCTTAGTTTTTTTTTTAACTTGGCTGATGTTTTACTTACAGCTTGGACCACACCTTCACTTTTAGCTTTTTGGATTTTATTTGGAGATAAGAACATTTTCACAGACTTTTGTCTAGGCTGGCTTCAGAGTGTAGTCTTACAATCTCAGCCTCCTGAGTAGCTGGGATTACAGGCGTGAGTTACCTGTGCCTGACTGGGTTCACTTGTTAACATTTCTTGTTGGTTCAGTTGAGCTACTTTAAATCTTAACATCTCTTACTTGTGCTCTTGACTGGTGTCTTCATTTTTAGAATGTTTTCCTTTTGTTGAGTTCTTCCTGGGGCTTGAATTCAGGGCCTGGGCACTGCTTCAGGCTGTGGTCATGTAGGCACAAACACGGGTTGATCACCCTCATGAAGGACAAGACTGCAGTTGATGAAGGTCGTGTCTGTGATTTTGCACACACTCACACAGGGTGATCACCCTGATGAAGGGCTAGTCTATAATCTTGTAAACACACATGGATAGATTGATTTGTGTGTATTCAGTGGACTCCAGTATGCTATTTATTTCCACAGCTCTGTACTCTGTGATTCTGTTCTGTGTGTTCTTCTGGATTCCTTTTGTGTACTTCTATTATGAAGAAAAGGATGACGATGATGCTAGAAAATGCACTGTAAGTTTTCTCTAAAGTTTTTATTATTTTCATTCAAAATGATTCCCTTTTCAAGAAATGACATAACTACCATTGCATCCTGTTAGATCAGGTTTTGTCTACTAGAAATACAATGTTAGGCACATTGAAATTTGAAACTTCCTCATAGTTGGCTTAAAACAAGTAAAAAGAAACAGCTGAATTTAGTTTTAACTATAAACCTGTATTAAACATTTCAAATATCAAATCATAAATATAATATTAAATTTATTTTTCATTGTCTTTGACATTTACATGGTCTTTTACAGTTAACAGAGTTGGAACTAGCTAATTTTTAAATGCTTAGTAGGTATAGAAAGCCATGATTGTTATTATTGTTACTATTACTTTGTATGTGCCTGTCCTGGGGTGTGAACTCAGGGCCTCACATTCTTGCTTGGCTTCTCGGCTCCTGGCTAGTATCCTACCACTTGAGCCCTACCTTTACTTGTGGCTTTTTGCTGGTTAATTGAGGTGGCTGGCTTCAAATCACAGTCCTCAGGTCTTAGCCTCCTGAGTGGTTAGGGTTAGAGGCCTGAAACTTGGATAATTCCAAGTATGTGTGTGTGTGTTGTGTGTGTGTATACATATATATTATATATGTATATGGGGGGGCATCCTGGGGCCTGAGCATTGTCCTTGAGCTTTATCAAGGCTAGAGCTCTACGACTTGAACCACAGCACCACTTCACCGGTTTTTCTATGTATGTGGTACTGAGGAATCGAACCCTTTGTGAATACTAGGGAAACATTCTACCACTAGGTCAAACTCTTGGCCCCATTCATATATTTTTAAACTTGGATTTATATGGAATATCGAATAGAACTACATGAGACAGAGAATATCAGATTCTTTACACTAACTGCCTGTGCTGACTTCTGATCTTGATCCTTCTCTTTCTTGCCTCCTAAGTAGCTAGCATTACAGACATTCACCTGCAGGCCTGTTAGTTCACTAAAATGTTACTTAATATAATTGTACAGAGCTTTAAAACTATATTATCTTTTTATAGTCAAGTTGGTTCTCTCTCTAGATGGCATGCCTGATTTAAAAACAGAAAATCTACAAAGACATAGTAGTTAACAGATCAAAGAAGAAAATTGCATGTTGATATATGTTAAAACAATACTTTAATTTTTTTTCAATGGGAAGGCAGCTTGGTAGAAATAAATATCTTTTTATTGAGTCACAGAGCTTTATTTTATGTCTTGTTTCTGTTTTATTAAAATACAAAACTGAAAAATGGACTCAAAACCCAGTATCATGCTTAATCATGCCTAAAATCTTCAGAGCTTTTTACCTTAGGATCATGACATTTTAAATAACTCCCTGCAGTGACAGTGGTATGCTGTGATAGAAAGCATTTATAAAGCTGTCCATGTTATTATTTGCAGATACTAAGTGACTTCCTACTTGAAAGGTGAGATGGATGTGGCACAGGCCACACATTTCATAGACTGTCAGCAAGATTTGAGTTGTCACTGCCCTAGCCTTTGGCTGATCTCAGGATCTTCCTTGGGCATCCTCCTTTTTTTTTTTTTTTTTCCCCAGTCCTAGGCTTGAGCTCAGTGCCTGAGCACTGTCCTTGGACTTCTCAATTATAGAGCTCTACCACTTGAGCCTCAGCACTACTTCTGGCTTTTTTCTATGTTTGTTGTACCGAGGAATTGAACCCGGGTCTCCATGTAGGCTAGGCAAGCACTTTATCACTAGGCCAAACTCCCAGTCAAAAGATGGAGGGTCTTATTGCGAGGTCTAATGCAAGGTTCAGCTACATATTCAGCTTTTGCATGATGCTTTGTTGGAGACCTTATTGCCTTGAGTGGACAAATGATGTGACGGTGGCAGATATGACTTCTTCCCGGAAAATATTTGCTGTCAGTCCTGGTTCAGATTTTTCTGTGTTTCTTAGTCTTCTGGATTTATTATAGATCCAGACATAGCCTACGCATTTCAAGATTTTTATTTCTATTCCTTGTTTAATGCCTTGTGCCCAGTGGCCTGAGGAAATCATTTCATCCCTGGGGCCTTAGTTTCCTTATCTCTAACATGGGGATGAGAACAGCTGTCTTTAGGTTGTTGTGAGAATTAGAGGAGTCAAAGTGTCAGATTCTTCTAATAAATGCTTGGCATGGTACATGCATACACACTTACACATACATAGCCAGGCATGGTGGTGTACTCCTGACCATTCAGGAATATCACAGGTTTGAGGCTGGTGTGGGCTACATAATAAGACTCCTCAGCGCCCCCCCCCACACACATATGTATGAAAGTGTATAAGTATAGGTACACATATATGAAGGTAGTCTCAAAATGCTTGTATATGTATTTATATGTAATACTTAATCTTTATATATACAAAAATGTGCCTTGACAATATATGAAATATTTCTTGTGGTTGTAACCATTTTGATGAATTGGACTAGAAGTATTGTTTCTGATTGTTTCTTCTTTACATAATTTATAAAATCATTGATTTATAAAATTTACTGGTAGAACCCACTGGATAATCAACAATGCTTTCAGAGTGTTGCTGCTCATAAGACCCTGATCCTAAAAATTTAAACTGTGATTTTGCATAGGTTCTTAAGATTTGTATGCCAGTTATTTTTCTTTCAATTATAATGTTTATTTACCGTAGTTGAGTCTTTATACTATTGATATAAATACACATTTTGATGAGTGCTGGCTTGTACTGTTGTCAGACCTTTGTGCAGTGAGGGTTTGCCTAATGACCTGTTTTTCCATGGACATGTAGCAGGTTAAAGCTGCACTCAAGTACACCTTGGGATTTGTTCTGGTTTGTGGACTACTTCTTCTAGTTGGGTAAGTCTTACTTTTTTCCAACCTGATAATGGAAGTAGAATTATCTGAATGACAACAAAAGCCTCTGGGTTTTACACCAGTATGACTGTTTGATACCCTGCCAGGTACTGTACTGCCATCTCTTCAGGATGGAAAGCAGTGGCCCTTTATCAGTTGCACTGGCACTTCAGTTTTGCTGAAATGCTTCTCCAGTGGGGGGCTGGGGCATTTATGGGGTTCAGTAGATCATGTTTGGTCTGTTTTGTCAATACTGATATTTAGGGTAGCCAGGTACCTCCTGCCTGTAGTCTCAGCTACTTGGGATTGAGGCTCCAAGGCAACCCGGGCAGGAAATTCCATGAGACTCTTACCTCCAATTAACCAGCAAGAAGCTGCAAATAAAGCTGTGGTTAATTGGTAGAGCATTAGCACTGAGTGAAAAAACTAAGGGTTAGCACTCAGGTTCCAAGATCACACCCACCCAAGTACTGGCACAAAAATTAAAATGTGCAAATAAAAGATGTTCCAGTAAAACATGATTTATATAAATACAGGTAACTAAGTACTTTGTCAGTCCTGATTTGGAGCCTTACTGAGAAGCATGAAGATGTAACTGTACAGGAGCTGAGTGTACACGGGCTGAGTGGCTCTCATGGCTGTGCAAGCTACAAGTCTATGCTCAGGATGTTAGTAGGTGTGGTCTGTAGTGTGTAGGCCTCTCTTCCTGGTCTTGTGGTAATTGGGGGGCTTTTGACTGTAGTTGGAGGGAGTCTTTCTTCCTGGTATTGTGGTAGGGTCGTGTGTCTTCTTGTTCTTTCTCCTAAGTGTCTATGAGAATTCTTTGGAGTCTCCCTGCTCCTGTAAGGACCCTAATCCCATGGACAAAGGCTCCTACCTATCACTTCTTCTAATCTTCAGTAAGCCCTGGCATACCCTGAACCCAGGTTCTGTTGTCTTGGAGTAATAGTTGAGCACAGTAGGCTGTGTGGCCTGCCTGGCAAGCATGAGGCTCTGAGTTCATGCTGACTTGCTACCAGCAAAGACCAAAATGAATGGGAAAGCAAAAAAAAAAAAACCTTTTCACTGCTCAGGAGATAACAGTTCAGTCAATAAAATATATTAACTGAGTGGCTGAAATCGACAAGGAGTATTTGAAGCAGGGTAAAAAAAGTATGATGTGAATTGAAACCTTCCTTTTCCCTCGAAACCAAAACAAAAGAAAAACCCAATGTGGTGTTTGGAGTGTTCCCACCAACCAGTGAGAAGACACCACACTAGCCATCAGTATTTCATGAGTCTTTGGTGCCATAGTTAAGGTTTTTCTGAAGTCAGGTGCCACTGGTGCATGCCTGTAATTTTAGCTACTCGGGAGGCTTGAAATTTGAGGATTGAGATTCACAGACAGCCCTGGCAGGAAGTTTGAGAGACTCTCACCTCTAATGAACTCAGAAAAACCCGAAAGTGGCGCTGTGGCTCAAGTGGTCAAGCTCTAGCCAGGACCAGCAAAATAAATAAATAATTATAAAAGTATCTGAGTTGTACATTACTCACAGGAAAGTGTTATATACCCAAATGTGTTGGAGGCACTACAGGTGTGTTGTTGACATGATCATAGTATTTCATGTGAGAGAAATGTGTTAGAATAAGAGAAGCTTCAGTGAGCAGTAGGAAGAGAGGCACCATCTCGAAGATAGGTAGAACTCACCTGGTGACGGAAGGTAGGAAGTAAAAGTGTCAGTTTCCATTCTGTTGAACTCATCACTTCAGTTTCATGTCCATTGGGTGTATGCTTTTTTAAAATTGTTATCTGTAAGAGTGTGAGGAAAAATGGATAGGTACTTGTAGCATGTCTTCAGGATCTAATCCCCCCTCCCCCCCCCCACACACAACAGTCTCTCTCACTCCCTCTCCTTTTTGTGCTAATTCTGGGGCTTGATCTCAGGGCCTGGATACTGTCTCTTAGTTTTTTGCTCAAAGATAGCACTCTATACTTTAGCCACAGCTCCACTTCAGCCTTTTTACTATTAATTAAAGATAAGAGTATCATGAGCTTTTCTGCCCTGGTTGTCTTCAAGCAGCAGTCCTCAGATCTCAGCTTCCTAAGTAGCTAGGATTACAGGTGTGAACCACTAGCACTCATGTGAGCGTTTTAAAGCCACTGAACACTGCTTTTCTCCTTTACAGCGCTTTTGTCCCACTGTCGCTTCCCAGTAACAAGAACTCTACAGAGTGGGAGAAAGTAAAGTTCCTCTTTGAAGAGCTTGGAAGTAGTCGTGAGTATTCTTTAAAGAAAAATCCACAGAACCTTTCCTAGTCCTTTGGAGTTTCTGAGAAGTAGCCCATTTTTACTTGGCTAAGAGGTTGATTATATAGTTCTTGTTAATTTTGTACAGGAGAAGTCAGGAACTCTGGATTGTTAGGTCCACTCTGTCTAGCTTTATGAAGCTATGTTCCTGGCCTCTGCACAAAATTACCATGTTCAAAAGAAATATTTCAGCTAGGCAGTGGTGTCTCAAGCCCAGATACTCAGGATCTGAGGGTCGAGGTTTGAAGCCAGCCCAGGCAGGAAGCCTGTGAGACTCTTATCTCCAATAATAGCAAAAATCCATATGCGGAGATGCAGCTCAAGTGGTAGAGTACCAGCCTTCAACAAAGAAGCTAAGAGACAGTGCCCAACCCTGAGTTAAAGCCCCAGTACTATCTATCACATAAGAAAAAGAACTATTTCAGCAGTAAAGGTCCTTACCATTTCCATGTGGTTCACTAAGTTATTCTATAATACATTATTCTAACATGTTAAAAAATGTGCTGCATATAATGGTTTTTACTTTTCTTCATTATCCAAAGAGCCCTGTATTGTTGTTTACAGTGTGATAATTTTTTATGCAGGATAATAATTAAATGAGCTAGGCACGGTGGCTCACGCCTATAATCCTAGCCACTCAGGAGGCTGAGATCCAAAATATTTGGCATTGCTTTCCAGATCTCCTTAGCCTGATCCATGTGATCTAGATTTTAGGAGGAAAAAAAAAATGACAGGCTCAGGCTAATAAAATGGTATTTAATCATTGAAAGCAATTTTTGCCACTAGAATTAGAAATCAAAAATATCAAATATTACTCAAAAGTGTTTACATTTGATCAACTTTCTTCTGTAAGACACGTAGAATACTTACTTTTATAAGCAATTACACAGAGAAATGTTATTGCTTTCATGTTTATTCTTTCTGGTTGGTCATGTATATTCTTTGGCCATCAGTTTTTGCTTTTTACTCAGATGGGAAACTTTAAGTAAAGTCTTGGAATCTACCTCTTGTTTTTCACTTAAGATTTCATTTTGTTAATTTTGTTAATTGCGAATACCAACAAGAGCAGGTCATCTATTGGTAGATTGCCAGGACTTATGAACAGGGATCTTACTACTGAGAAACAAATCATTTCTTTTACCACTAATCATTTGAGGGCTTTGAACACTGCCTTGGACATGATTTTGTAAGTCATTATGCTTTTTGAGAATAGGATAACTTAAACCAGTAACTATTAGGTAGGTAGCATTATTCTGGGTTTGGTAACCTCACTTTCTTTAGTTCTAATTTTTTTTTTTTTAGATCTTATGCACTCCATATGCTAGAATACATTTCACTTATGCTACTTTATGTGCTGCTTTTTTCTTTTTTTTTTATTTTGCCAGTCCTGGGGCTTGAACTCAGGGCCTAGGCACTTGTCTTTCAGCTTTCTCAAGGCTAGAGCTCTACCACTGGAGCTGTAGGTGGTACTGAGGAATCAAACCCAAGACTTCATGCATGCTAGACAAACACTCTACCACTAGGCTACGTTCTCAGCCCCCAACTGTTCTTAATTTCTAGTTTTATTTCCTTATCTCCCTTCTATATATATCTTAGGCATCAGAGATCGATAAGTGTTTTGAATAGACACAAGCAGTAAAGTGCATGCAGCTTCTGCAGATGCATCAATGTAGATGATTACTGTCAAAGTGCAGAGCATATCCATTAGTGTTCCTGTCCAGTTAGTACCTCTGACAGGAGATACTACTTTTAGTCTTTGCCATTGAATGTTAGTTTTGCCTTTTATAAATATCACTAATGCAATTTTGTGATTCTGTTTTGTATATACATTTTTTCACCACATAATGTTTTAAAATAGTTGCAGCCAACTAATGTGCTTTGTGAATGTACCACAACTTCTTTATTCCATTAATAAACACATCACATGTATGTGTGTAGATTTGTGGGTGTGTTCATGCCTGGGGCATAGTCCCTGTCTTATCTAGAGAATATCTTGTCTTTTTTTCTTTTTACAAATTAGTTATACTTTACCCAAATTGTTTTTGTTTTTGTTTTATTTTTCCTTTGCTAGTCCTGGGGCTTGAAGTCAAAGCCTGGGAATTGTCCTTGGATGCTTTTGCTCAAGCTAGCACTGTGCCACTTGAGTCACAGTACCACTTCCGGCTTTTTCTGAGCATGTGGTACTAAGGAATCAAACCTAGGGCTTTGTGCATGCTAGGCAAGCACTGTACCTCTAGGCTACGCCCCAAATTGTTTCATTTTATCTTTTTGATGTGTGTTAGTACTAAGTCTTACTCTCTGTTATACTCTTATATGGTCTGTTTTTTTCTCTCTCATGTCTGACACTCTTCCACTGGTTTAGCTAGTTACCTAGAAATAGTGTTTCCCAATTCCTGCCTGATCTGGCTTTGAACTATGATTCTCAGATTGAAGCCTTCTGAGTAGCTAGGATTACAGGCATGAGCCACTGGTGTCGAGCTTGTGTTTTTGTGTTTGTTTGTTTGTTTGTTTTTGCCGGTCCTGGGGCTTGAACTCAGGGCCTGAGCACGTCCTTGGGATTTTCCTCGAGGCTAGTGCTCTATCACTTGAGCCACAACACTACGTCCAGCTTTTTTCTATATATGTAGTACTGAGGAACTGAACCCATGTCTTTGTGCATGCTGGGCAAGCACTCTACCACTAGGCCACACTCCCAGCCCCTTAGGTTTTATTTTTTGATAGTGAGTCTTACTACATAGCCAAGGTATCTTTGGACTCTTGGTCTTCCTGTCTCTCCAGAGTGCTGTGATTACAGACATGTTCTTCCACACTCTTACTTTTTTTAAGTATTAAATTTGAAAATACTCTTTATTTGCATTTGTTTTTCTCTTAAGTTCACAATCCTTTTGAGTTAAAAAGTAAAATAAATATTTAACAGTTTAGGTTGTGTAATTTAAAGACTATGGAAAAAAACTGAGAAAGATAATACTTAGAAGGGAAGGGAGGAAGAACAGTTGTTGATTGGGCCTGTCACTGTCATTGAGGAGGGTGCAGTGTTCTTTATATTCCCTAGAGATTATCTGATAGTTCACTGATATTTCTTTTTTTTTTTTTTTTTGCTAGTCCTGGGCTTGAGCTCAGGGCCTGAGCACTGTCCTTGGACTTTCTCAAGGCTAGAGCTCTACCACTTGAGCCTCAGCACCACTTCTGGCTTTTTCTATGTATGTGGTACCGAGGAATCGAACCCGGGTCTTCGTGCATGCTAGGCAAGCACTCAACCATTAAGCCAAACTCCCGGCCCCTCACTGATATTTCTTTAGGCCCAGTGATTTTCTTCTGAATTTTAAGAGTTGAAGGGAAGTAATTCTTAGCTAATCTGAAGGCTCCTGTACAGATCTGTTTTTCTTGGCCCTTTAAAAACTCTTCTTCCCAGTGAGAGTTGTAGTGTGTGTTGTTCTATTCTTTTACAATGTAGAATGGCTTCATTTTTGTTGCTATTGTTACTCTTCTGGTATTTGGGCTCACATTCAGAGGCTAGGTGCTGTTTGTTAGCTTTTTTGCTTAAGCACCACTTTTGGCTTTCTGGTAGTTAATTGGAGATGAGAATCTCAAGGACTTCCTGCCCAGGCCAGTTGCCCATGACCCTCAGATCCTCAGCCTCCTGAATATGTAGGATTTCAAGCATGAAGCCCCTAGTACTGGGCAGGAGTCTTGATTTCTACACTGTACTTGATGAGTTTCAGCACATGAGTATCTTATTGTATCTATTCATGCTTTTCCTCCTTTGCAGATGGCCTGGCTGCGTTGTCATTTTCCATTAGTTCTCTCACGCTAATTGGAATGTTGGCAGCTATAACATACACAGTAAGTTTCATATGACCATTACCTGGTAATCAAAGCAATTCTTTTACCTTAGTAATCTCTTTAGCCTAGTTCTGTTTTCACTTCTCTTTTTCTATTTTTCTACTTTTTAAAATAACTGACAAGAATGATAAAGTTTTAAGCATTTAATAATAAACATTTTATTTATGCTTATGAAACAAGTATTACTTGGGAACCTTAAAGGTGATTATGAACTTTACAATAATGGGTCCACAGATGTGTCTGTAAACTAGAACTATTTACTAGTATTAGTGTCTGCTACTAAGTAAATTTACTTTATTTGGGAATATAGGACTTTTACAATCTGATATATTTTAAGTTTTCACTTAAAGTAGTTTTACAAAGGTATTTCAGTGCAACACATTAGTTGATGAGGCACATCTTGGTCAGTGTCACTCTTCCATAGTGCTCCCCATCTCCCAGCCCCATGCATCTCAACTTGTACATCAAGTACTGTGACTATTTGCCACTCCTTTTTTCTTCATCTGTCTACCGCTCCCCCACAACACATGTTCCAGCTTCCCAGAATTCATTTTGTTAGTAAGTTTATACCATACTTTAGTTTTGTATAGTTTTGTATATATGCAGACAACAGTATGTCTACATATATGTTCATATGTTCATAATTTAGATCTAACTTAAATGTATGAGAGAAAATGTGCACTCTTTGTCTCTCTGAGCCTGAAGCACTTAACAAATACTTTTTTTTCCCCCAGAATCATCCATTTCCTTGAAAATGATGTCATGTTCATCCTGGTGGCCAAAAAAAAAAAAATACCATTGTGTATAACACACACATACACACACATAGTCACTCTGAGTTTATTCCATAACGTGATTATGGTTGAATAGTGCAGTGATATCCTTTGTACAACTTGGGGTAAATGTCCATGTGTGGTGTGGCTGGATCATAGAGTTACTGAGGACTTCCCAGAGCACCTTCCTGAGTGTTGCACCTGTTTGCATTTCCACCCATAATTTCTCAGTGTTCCTTTCCCCACAGTCCCGCTCACATCTGTTGTGTTTTTTTTTTGTCATGGTCAGTCTTATTTGGGTGAGATGGAATCTCAGTGTTGTTTTAATTTACATTTCCCTTACAGCCAATGATGTCTTCATGTGTTTATTAGCTATATTTTACTACTTATTCTGAAAACACTCTATTTAGCTCTAGCCTATTCATTAATTGGGTTGATTCTTTGAAGGTTTAGTTTATTGAACAAAATACAAACAGTGCTAGAGGTATATCACAATTACAGACTTCAGATGTTACTACAGACCTACAGTAATAAAAACAGCACATAAACAGGCTTGAAGACCAGTGGAATAGACTAGAAGACCCAGAAATAAACCCATATATCTATGCCATCTAATATTTGACAAAACAAAAATATGTATTGGATGAACAATGTTGGAAAACTGTACATCCATATGTAAAAGACTGAAATTGGATCCCTCTTTGTCACCTTAGATGAATATCTTTTCAAAATGGATGGAAGACTTCAGTGTCAGATCTCAAGCCTTGGAAGTACTACAGGAGGAAGAAGGGGAAATATTTCATTATAACTTATTGGCATAGGCAAGAACTTTGAGTAAAGTTGCAGGGGCTCAGCAAAATAGGGAGAGAATTAATAAATGGGATTTCATTAGACTCAAAAGCTTCCCTACAGCAAAAGGCATAGATGCTAAGCTAAAAAGGCAGCCTACAGAATGGGAGATTTTTTTTTAACCAGATATATATCTGACAAGGGCTTAATATCTAGAACATACATAGAATTAGATATTTCAAATAGCTTTGTATCTTTCTAGGATACAGTCTAATATTCTCCGACTCTGTTGTTGGTATGAATTACAAACAACTGACAAGCTTATATACAGATGGCTGTTTAGCTCTTTTGTTCAAATTATAAGAGAAAAGGCAGAAATGTTTTTTATACACCATTATCCTTGCTGCATCAGCGTTGTACAAGAAGCATTCAAATAACCTGGAATCTTTTCAGATTAATAAAGTCTGTTTAGAGTGTTCTCAATGAAAAATAGTGGTTTCCCCAATATATCTTCCTTTATATATAAAAGAAATGGGCTGTTAGGCGACAGCTAGGCCTGTGTATTACGTGTCATTCACGGGCCATAAAATACAATAAACCTTAGAGATACACGTTTTAGTATACTTCAGTTGCATACTGTGGATACTCAGTTGTGTTTTAGATTAGCACAAAGGCACTTGCCATCTGAAACCAGCTGGTGATTGTCCTCTTATCTCACAGAATAGACTACAGCATGTCAGTTATTTGTTTTTAAAAGAAGCAATCACAACTTGACACAAATCAGTAGTTTGATCTGGAGTTCTGCCTGCTGTTGTGTGACTGATTTGTTAGGCTGATTTGTTTGTCATCTTTGTCTTCTAACCTCCCTGTGTCAGTCTCTTCCGGATTTAGATTGGCATAGAAAATTCTTCACAGAGATTTTTGAAGGTCAGATGATACTTGGATAATTATTGGAGGTAGTGTATAAAGAGATTTGTCAGGAGAATGGTTCTGGTGGGTCATGCCCATCATCCTAGCTACTGAGGAGGCTGAGATCTCAGGATCAAAGTTCAAAGCCAGCCCAGGCAGGAAAATTTGTGAGACTCTTATCTCCAATTAACCAGCATAAAGCTGGAAGTGGATTTGTGGCTAAAATTTCTGGCACAACGGGCTTACGTGGAAAAACCAAACCCAATGTTCAAAAAATAAAGTGGACTCATGGAACCTCTCAAAGGAAGCCCTTGACCCTCCATGTGGCCTGGAGGCTCCCTGACTACCAAAGATAGATTGCCATTCCATAGCAGTACTGAGCTTGGAGTAATCTGCTTTGTAACAAGAAATCCAGTCCAGCTGCGTGTTCTACAGGCTGACACTGTGAGCTGCACTCTCTGTCGGCACTGTCCAAGCGTCCTCAGCCCCAGTGTCTCCTCTCTCCTCAGCTCAGGCGTTCAGGGAGTTCTTTCACAATTCATAAAAACCTTCAGTTCATTCACTGCAGTCTGTAGGTCCTTGTGTGCCACACCCAAACTGCATATCCATGTCTTAGGACTGACCACCATGTAGGAAGATTCCCTAGGAGCAAATTAACTAGGATGGTGATGCCTGTGGGTGAATAGCTGACCACTTCGGAGAAGCCCTGTGTGGGAGGTGGCTTCCTGCGGGTGTGCTTCTCCTGCAGGCAGCACCAGGTTGCTCTGGGTCCAGCCAAATCCCAGGGCCTGCTCCCATCCTGTACACACCTTTGGCTTCTGACAGTTACTTGCAAGGGTTTGCTGTTTTCTTTGCTTTATTCCTCTTATAGTAAATACTCATACAAAAAAGAAATTCATGAAGTTACAAATATAATTTAAAAACAATTTGATTTATTGAAAATCAAAATGAGTAAAATCTGAGGCAGGATAGCCACCCTAGCATATTATACTACTCTGTGATTCTCCAGAAATTCACTAGAGGGCAGTAGTAAGCAGTAAAAAGGATACTGTTTTTGCATAATTTTTCAAAAAGTGGAAAATGGAAAATATGGTTATTTAAGCTCTTAATGTCTTGTAAATGTTTATTACAAGCTTATTAAAATGCAAATGTTATAGTTAAATATCCCGATATTCATTGAAACTTGAACATGAGACTTCAATATAGGGTGAAAGCTTGGTAATGAGTGCTTATTCTTCCTTACTCTCTATCAACAATTAAAAATTCAGAGAAAAGCATTGTGTTCTGTTTTCGTGTTACTATAATTATATCAATTTTTTTATTTTGTTTTCTGAAATAGTTCACATTGAACTATTTAGAAAGTATTTCTTCTAACAAAGATTCATGTAAGGAAATAACTTTGTGTTATTATAAACTCTTTCTCAAAGATTTTTGATAAAATATCATCAGAAATATTTTAACACATTATTAAGTAGTTGTTCATAGAGTAGAGAGAGAAGGAAACAAATTTGGGACTTCCTTCTAATGTACCTAGGAGATTGGCTCAGGTCTGAAATCAGAGGCGGCAGATCTAGTGGTTAGGGACCTATGCAGACCACCAGGAGCCAGTGGCTCACTCCTGTATTCTGGCCACTGAGGAGGCTGAGATCTGAGGATCCCAGTGCAGAGCCAGCCTAGACAGGAAAGTCTGTGGGACTTAGCTCCAGTGAGCCAACCAAGATGCCGAAGTGGAGCCATGGCTCACATGACAGAGCCCTAACCTTGAGCCAGAGAGGTCAGGACCTGGAGTTACAGCCCTAGTACTGGCAGAAAAGAAGTATACAGACCAAAAATGCCATGTGTTTTAAGCAAGCATCTGTGCAGCTCAGGAAAGGTCTCTCAGATAGGTCCCAGTACCTCAGACCTGAATGGCACTGGTGGGAAGCTGTTGCTCTTAGGAACATGTGGCATGTATTAGTGTGGATTGTGGTGTGCGACTAAAGTACTGTGAAACTGGAATGTTAAGATTGGTGAAAAATTGTAAGACATGAAATAAGACGAATATATTGAAAAGTTTTAAACCACCTAGGTGAAACACACACTCACACACACTTTCTCTGAGATTCAGTGCCTTCTGGTCTCCCATACCGATCCTGGAGGCCCCTTCCTAGAGTCTTAGGAACGACTATAGTGTTAGCACAGATGTGGGGGGAAAGGAACCCTATTGTATTACTGGAAGGAATATGTCATATTGTTGGTGCTACCACTCTAGGAGGCAATTTGGAGATTCCTCAGAAAACTACCCTACAATACCCTGTATTACTCCTGGTCATTTATCCAAATGATTATAAGTCAGGATACAGCAAAGACACTTGACCTGTTCATAGCCAAGTTATGAAAGCAGTTCAAGATGTTCTACAAAGTGAATAAATCAAGAAAGTGCAGTGTACTCTTACCGTGGAATCCCTTTGCAAAATGTCCTTGTTACTCCTGGAAGACTGCGGAAGAGGGACATGATCAGACCGGGATGTTAGCGTGCAGTCACTTTAGAGGCAGTGAAAAAGATGGATTTATGGAAAGTGAGACCAGTAGATAATTCAGGAAAACTGAATGACTTAATATTTGACATTAGACTCTAAACAAGTGCTGTATTGTCAGTCTGGACCAAAAGAATGCTAGGAAAGCAGTACTGGGCACTGAAGTTACATTGTCAGGGACTCAGACCTGTCTACCCAGAGTGGCCTGGTCACTGTGTGCTCAAGGCCTTGTCTACAAGGGAGACTGGTGGCTCATGCCTGTCATCCTAGCCGCTCAGGAGGCTGAGATCTCAGGATTGCAGTTGAAGCCAGCCTGGGCAAAAAAGTCTGTGAGACTTCTTTCTCTCCAGTTAGTCACTAGTATAAAGCCCAAAGTGGAACTGTAGCTCTAGTGGTAAAGGGCTAGCCTCCAGCAAAAAAGCTCGGGGACAGCTCCCAGGCACTAGAACCGGTACCAAAAGGTGGGGGAAGATTTAAAGCTATAAGCTACTGTGCTTCAGACTCCATTACAACCAGGGAGTTTCAGTTGCCATCAGAGTTTAATTAAGGTCAACAATGTTTGTGAGTAAATAGCCACAAGGCAAATACCTACTCATTACATTCATGATTATGAGAAAAGTATCATTTGGGAGTAGAATGTAGAGTTATAATGAGTAGTATGTTTGTTGTTAGGGCTAATTAATAGCTAAAAGTGTGAGTGTGACATAGAATTCAAACACCGTGTGAGTGTGACTTCCTCTCTGGTGCCGCGCTGTCCACTGACTCTTTCACTGTGAACCACTTCTAAGTCTCTGCTCTAAATGGTTATGTTTCCATTTCACAGTTGGGTATATAATTTGAGACATATCAGCATATCTCAACTCTGTCTCTTTCAGGCCTACGGCATGTCAGCCTTGCCCTTAAATCTGATCAAGGGCACTAGAAGTGCTGCATACGAGCGTTTGGAAAACACTGAAGACATGGAGGAGGTGGAACAGCACATTCAGTCAATCCGGTCCAAGGTGAGTGGGTACTGGGATGTGACTGGCAGCGGGCGTGGGTGCTGCTTGGGATTCTAGCACTGGGCAGCCCATCATTTTCTTACTTTGTGGAACGTCTTGAAATGTATCCTTCAAGAACCATATCCCTAGTTTGAAGTGCATCTTCTGTGTAATGTACATCATACACTGACAGATTGAACATTTCTAGCAGGGCTTTAAGAGCTAAACTCCAAAGCTTCTGCTTCGTGAGTGTCATCTTGCTGTCTCTTCCTTTTTCGTTCCATGTGTGATGTCACATCCTGCTTTGAAGCCTTATTGCTGTGTTCCTCTTGCCAGGGGCATTCATTTTAGCCCTTGGCCTGCAGGGAATACCATTCTATAAGGGATCTGGGGTGCAATTTGAAAATATCTAATGTATTTGGCACAAGGCATTTAAAGAAGCGAAGGTAATAAAGTACATCCTGTGTCTATAAACTCTGGTATTTGGACAAGTAGAATCAGCCTGCCTTCAGGATACATATTTCAGGACCTCTCAGTATCTGAGTTGTATTCTCTGGGGGGTAAGGTCTAGAAATCTATGTTTAATTTGTCAGATGATTATTATGTGAGATGATTATTATTTGAGAAACTATTAAGTCATAGAGGAGGATGGTTGGTTTCAGAAGAACCTTGTAATACAGGTATATGAAGAGACAGTTCAGATACTCAGCAGATTGAGATCTGAAGATCATAGTTCAAAGCCCACCTGAGTGGCAACTCAGGTGAGATGAAACTCTCATCTCAAATGAACCCATAATATGCTATAGTTCAGATGGTAGAGTGCCAGAGCTGTGGGAAAGCACCCAGGCCCTTGATTCAGACCTCATAAAAATAGGTGGAGATATATTGTTGCCATGTTGGCTGCCCAAAGACAATGGCTTTTTGCAGAGGTTCCTACAGCCCAAGGAGATGACAGCTCTTGGCAGTGACTACAGCACCCCAGCATGCCTGCTGCCTTGCAGTGTGATGTCTCTTGTCTTGTGTTCTTTTTGATGATATTGGGGACTGGCTCAGTGCTTTGCTAGGCCACTTCCACTCAAGCTCAAGCCCAGCCCTCTGCCTGTGTGGTATTTGAATCAGCCTCACAGACAGCAGTTCAGAAGAGAGCCGTTTGATAAAAGGAAACAAGGTCCGAGCCAAATTTAAGGATAGAGAAGTTTAGAGGTGAGGTGAACAATAGAGAAAATACATAGTAGTTAATACCTTTTTGTGTGCTTGTATTGGGGCTTGAACTCAAGGCCTGGACATTGTCTCTTAGTTTTTTCACTCTAGATTGGCACTCTACCACTTGAGGCATAGCTCCACCCCCAGCTTTTTGGAAGTTAATTGGCGATAAGAGGTTCATGGACCTTGCTGCCTGGGCTGCTTTTGAGCTGTCATCCTCCTGGGTAGCTGAGATTACATATGTGAGCCATTGACTCTCAGCTAATTCATACTTCTTACAGATGCTTTCCTTTTGTATGGAATGCTTTCACAAATATCTTATCAGAACTTAATAACATATCTAGAAAACAGAATGAGAATGTCAGTGTGGATCATGTGTACATCTACATTTTGATGCTGACCCAGAGTGAGATATAAACATTGTTGTCTGGTCTGCTAAGTCTGATGAATACTTTTTTTGACACTTAATGGTAAAAGAAAAACATCTGTAATTTGTTCTATTATTTGCAGAGCAGAGATGGTCGACCTTTGCCAGCCAGGGATAAACGTGCCTTGAAGCAATTTGAAGAAAGGTTACGAACACTTAAGAAAAGAGAGAGGCACTTAGAATTCATTGAAAACAGCTGGTGGACAAAGTTTTGTGGCGCTCTGCGTCCCCTGAAGGTAAATGGAGTTTAGAAAAATTAGGCAGTCATTGTTTCTCAAGTTTTTGTACTGCTCTTCAGAACTATTTTCCTTCTGGGCCCTCCAGTATGACAGAGAGCAGGGAGGGTGCTGTGTGCTGTTGAAATTGTGTGGATTTGTGCTGTTAGGTGGTTTGGACAAGGTACATAACTCTCAGAGCCTTATTTAGTCGCATATAATGGAAGTGCTGTAACTAGGAAAGGAAAATAAAAAGAATCAGTAAAACAACAGCTGTTAGCATATTTTTGCAAGTTGGTACTTGCTGTAATTAGGGAGGAGGATCCATATTAGAACTCAAGAGTTTGCTTGTTAGGTGATGTTTCTAGAAGTAATAAATGGATTACTAGATGGAAGACCATTGTGTTCTTACTTTTAGAAGCCATTGTTTACCAGTTTCTAATTCTTAGGACTCTGGTACCTGAATTTAAGTCCTAGGTAAATGAAGGCAATTACTGTGTGACTCACACTAAAAAGTAACCTGCAGGCATTAGCTAGAGATTTCCAAATTTGCCAGTTCTCTGTTGGGGAAAGGACATTTTGTACACTTTGTATGCAATAGTATTAAGTTGTAATTCACACAGTGAAGTGACTACACTGATTAGAAGTGAAATTAAGCAAGGTTGAGCTAGAATGTGGGTTTTGGCTAAACATTTTAGAAAATGTGCCAAATTGAGTGGTGACGTCTTACTCATATAATCATAGCTACTTGGGAGATATGAAGATCACAGCTCAGTGCCAGCCCAGGCAAGAAAGTCCATGAAGCCCTTTATTTCTAATTAACCACCAAAAAACCAGAAATGGAGCTATGTCTCAAGTGGTGGAGAGCTAGCCTTGAGCAAAAAACACTGAGCAGGAGCATGAAGCCTTGAGTTCAAGGCACCATGCTGGCAAGACAAGGAAACCAACAAACCATTGAGAGAAGCCAAGCGCAGACCCGCAAGTCAGAGCCAGTCAGCTTGGATTATGGTGTTACTCTGTTTGCTTGGTATACCTGGAGAGTAAGCACATTAACTGTTCACTTTTAGGAGTTTCCAGTATATCATAATTAAGTTAACCAATTTAGAAGAATATGATCACTTTGTTAGAAGAAATGATTTTTTTCAGTGCTAAGGATTAAACCCAGGGCCTGGTGCACATGGAGAGTATTTGTTGTGCCTAACCCAGAATTAGAATTGTAAGGATGTCCACCTCGGTCATCTTCCTGAGGTGGCTCATTTCCAAGCAGCACAGCCTTTCCAGTCCTCACTTTAATTTGAAATTCACTAGAAGATCTTACAAGTATTTATAACCCAGACTTTGGCATGAGCTACTTTCACTTAAAAACATACACATTCAAATTAATGGAACAAATGCTTAGAAGAATTGTAAAATCAGCATTATTGAGTGTATGATACAGCTTTGTAGCTAAAGAGTACATCTACACAATCCCCCAGACTATGGAAACCTCTGACGGGCACTGTAGGAAGCCTCGGCACAGCACACGCTGTGGTTCATATATGTTGCCAAGGCACGGTAGGAAGGTCTTGGCACAGCACATATGTGGTTCATACATGTTACCTGAGGTTTTTGTCGTGGTTCATTCCATTTCAGTGCCAGCTGGGTCTGACTCAGTGCTGTGCAGTCATAGTCGATGAATATTTTGGGTGTTTTCCTGCTTGATACTATATGAATGATACTGATAGGAAAGACTCACACAGACCTCTATAGGTATGTGCTTTCACCAGTCTCTCTTGGGTAAATCCAGGGAGTAGAATTCCTGGTTTTACTATTCTGTGCTAACTTTTTAAAAATCTGCTGTTTGGCCAGGCGTGGTGGCTCATGCCTGTAATCCTAGCTACTTAGGAGATACTGAGATCTAAGGATCAAGGTTCAAAGCCAGCCTGGGGAACAAAAGAACCTGAGACTCTTTTCTCCAATTAACCTCTAGAAAATGGGGAAGAGGGGCTTGGCTCAAGAGTAGGGAGATAGCCTTGAGCTGAAATGCTCAGAGACAGCACCCGGGCCAAGTTCAAGTCCCATGACCCACAAAAAAAAAAAAATCTGCTGTTTTATGTTTTCTAAAATGGCTATACCATTTTGCTCTCTCTAAGCAGTATGAGATTGAAACAAAACCAAGACTCCTTTCACTTGTAAAGTAACTGCATATTCAGGGTAAATGGAAGCAGAAATAAAAATGCCCTGTGGCATTTTCTGACAGTAGTAGTGCTGTGCCACCCTGCTCACATGTATATAGCATGATTGTGGTTCCCGACAGAGAAGGTGAGAAGTACTCAGGATCATTTCCCTGTCACTGCTGCCCAAAGAATAATAGAGTCATGAGAACAAGACCGTCCAAAAGAAACAACTGCTTCTCTTTTGAGAATGTCTTAGGTTAGTAAAGAAAAGCAGGAATGGGCTGGGAGCATAGCCTGGTGGTAAGAGTTCTGGCCTAGCATGCATGAAGCCCTGGGTTCGATTCCTCTGTACCACATACATAGAAAAAGCCAGAAGTGGTGCTGTGGATCAAGTGGCAGAGCTCTAACCTTGAGCAAAAAGTGCTCAGGCCCTGAGGTCAAGCCCCAGGACTGGCAAGGGTAGAGAAGGGGAAGGAAAAGAAAAGAGCATCATGACCCTAGGTTGCATTGGGGTATAGAAAAAGAACTTCTTATTTTAAGTAAAGAACATTAATGGAAGTTAACAATTAGATTAAGAGTTCTGTATCTGTATTAATTTCCTGATTTTGATCATTAAACTATAACTATATGAAAAATTACCTTTGCTTTTATGACATTGATAGTATTAAGTCATTTTATTTGTATTTTGAAGGATCTGGGTAAAGGGTATACTGTAATTCTTTGTACTGTCTGTGCATGCATATATCGGAAACGAATAGTTGTTCTAGTCTTAAGTTTCATTACATCTTCCCAATTAGTCCTCCATCCCACAAAATCGGTTCTTGCCTTCTCATCCCTTTGGTAAGTGTTCATTTATTAAATACTGAGCTGGATAAATTGTTCCTAATAGATAACAGGGAAAATTACCACCCTAGTCAAGAACTAAGTGGGACTTCCTTGAAATCATCCTGACAATTTTTGCCTCTTTGAAAATAATATTCTGTGAAAGAGCAGAGTAGATTTTAAAAAAAAAACCTTTCAACATTTAGAAGAGCATTAAGAAAGGTGCTTGGCATGTAAAGGAACCTTGTTCTCCTCACTTGTCCTGATCCTGAGTGAGCTTTCAGTGTGGGGAAGGTAAACCACATGGCTCTGCTTGCAGTGGGGAAGCCTTGACACTGAGTGCATTCCCATGCAGTTAGATGGAGGGAGGGCTGGGACCACTACCATTTACAGTGCTCTGCACAGTGCATAGAAAATCATATTGCTTCTGGAGAGCAGAAAGATTAGTTTGGGTTAAAATCCAAATTCTTTCCAAATATGGATAAACATGACAGCTTTATATTTATTTTATGTACTACTGGGGCTTAAACTTAGGAACTGGTTGATGTCCTTTATCTGTACTGATCAAGGCACTCTACCTCTTGATCCACACCATCACTCCAGGGGATTTTTTTTTTAGTGGTTAATGTACTGGATGAAAATCAGGGTCCTCAGATTTCAACCTTCTTAGCAGCTAGTATTACAGGCGTGAACCACTGTTACCTAGCTTGTCACTATTTTCCATTGCCTTTTATGGGTTCAAAATCTTTGTATGACTCTGAAGTCCAATTAAAAGTGACACAGTGTGGTATCTAGAAGTCAAAGAGTTTCCTGTCTCTGCTGTCACAGCTCAGTGATTTTTGAGAACAGTCATGTAAAATCTCTGTCCTTCCCTGTCTGTGCTTACTGAAGTCTCTGCTCTCTTCTAACTGATGGAGGCTTTCCTGAGCTCCTGTAGATAGCAAGTCTGATCTTTGCCTACAGTCTGTGCATGATGGTGTATTTTTTCAATGCCAAACAGACCTACAACTCAGACTTTACTGTCTTGCTTTTGTTTGTTTGTTGTTATTTTATCAGCCATGGGGCTTGAACTCTGGACCTGGGTAGAGTCCCTGAGCTCTTTAGATCAAGGCTAGCACTCTACCATTTTTGAACCACAGTGCCACTTCTATTTTTTTTTCTGCTGATTAATTGGAGATCAGAGTCTTATGGACTTCAGTGCTTGGGCAGGTTTTGAGCAGTGTGATCTTTAGGTCTCAGCCTCCTAAATAGTGAGGATTACAGATGTGAGCCACCAGCACCTGGCCCTTAACTGCTTTGTAGTATGGACCTTCAGTATCTGCCAGAGCTGTGCCTCAGACTGTCTCACACTCTTCCTGGTCACACACATGGCCAGAGAATATGTTGGATCTTCCAGATTCCTGGCACTATGACCGAACTTTTATGAACATTTGAAGATATTACCTCCTGAGCTGTATACTTTAAGCCTGTTGGGTAACTTCTGCTGTCTGCTGGCCTACCCTCCTGAGGTTCATTGGTAACTTATAATTATTTTTGGCCAGTACTTTTGGGCAGAGGCTTTTAGCATTTTGTGAACACCAGCAGAGACCAAATCTGGACAGGCGTGCAAGTGGGGTCTTGTGGAGAGCCACAGCCAGGTCACACCATGATGGCTCTGGGAAGTAGAGCTGAGCGGAGCTCCCAGGAGGCACAGTGGCCACCATGGCCCTTCTCCTGAGATGAAGCTGCTGTCCTTTGCCTGGGCGTTCTGGATCGCTGCATGTCTCTGATGGATTTCCAAAGTGTTGCAAAGCTGATTCTGACATTTGATGGTAATTTCTTATTGATAATAGAGTAGAGAAAATTTTCAGAGATTTTACTCTTGGTGTTACCTTTATAGTTTAACTTTTATTTCAAAGTAACCCTAATGCAATGTGGTTCTCACTGGCATGAGTCTCAAAGTACTAATTGAAGTTAGGTTAAATATTTGCAGTTTTCTCAGCCTCTATAAAGGATTTATATTTTTTTTGCTATTTATTATGTGTTAAATAATTAAACAGCTCTCAGTCATTTCAGCAGACTGATAAGATAGAAAAGGATTTTTCTTTATTTCTTAACTTTCTTTTTGCTTGCCAACATGTTTATTAGTGGAGGAAATCTTCATTTCAAGTACCTTTCTATATGCTGTGCTGGACTGCTAGTTGGAGTCTGGTAATGATACTGCCTCCTGTGATGAGTGAGTTTTGAACAGTTGTCTGGGAAGTGCTGTAATTTGTTGGTCCTCTGATATGACATTGTCCTCCCTCTGGTGTGTGAGTTCCTTGCCGCCCCTCCCCTGGACCCGCTGGAAACCCACAGACTACAAGCAAGTCTCTAGCTCTGGAGGAGGAGTCTGCCTGGCCTGGTATTGGGCTGTTTTCTCTCTCCTTTTCTTCCCTTTTGAACATAACAGTTTGCATATTTTTTGTTGTTGTTTATTTTGGTGCTCCTGGGGAACAGACTGGCAGGACCTCTTACATTTGAGTCATCTTCTAAGATGTTTTGTTTTACTTTTCAGGTAGGATCTCATACTTTTGCCCAGGCTAGCCTTGTTCTGTCCGAATTCTCTTAGTTCTGCTTAAGTAGCTGGGATTATAGGCATGCATTACTGTGCCCCACCAAAACTTTTCCTAAGTATTGGAGCACCATGAGAAACACCAACCCCGTTAAGTATCTAACGTGCACTGTCTCTCTACCACAATGGATGGTTGTAAGTTTCTGGTCCTTTCTCTGCCAGCTCTTCTCCCCAGGAGGCTCTAGAATGTGAAACAGAATAATTTTTAAACCTCCGTAATTGGCCAGCAAAGTGATCTGTGATTCTTTTTACTTCTTTCATCCCTTCCACACATTGAACTCACCTCAGCCATCTTGTGAAATGACAGGAAAGTCTCCCTAACGTTCATGATTGTATCTGTTTTTTGTGTCAATTCCAGTCACCGAGGCAGCTGAAAACACTTCACCTGTATTTGCTAAGAGTCTCCTTTTTTCCTTTTTCTTTCTGTGTTTCGCCAGTTCTTGAGCCCAATTGTCCCTGGTACTAGGGAAAACACCAGGGAAAGAGAAGCCAAGCCCCTCCTTCCTGATACCAACCCTGCTACTCCCCAAGGGCTGACCATTAGGGCAAAAAGGGGTACACCAGCTAAGTCCCAATGCCTTCTCCACATCCACGGGGCACTCCCCTCATGCTGTCAACACTCAGTTCCAATGTGACTCCTGTAAACTTACTGCTGCTGGGTAATCAATCTCTCTCTCTCTCTCTCTCTCTCTCTCTCTCTCTCTCTCTCTCTCTCTCTCTCTCTCTCTCTCTCTCTCTCTCTCTCTCTCTCTCTCTCTCTCCTCCCCTCCCCGTTAAATGCATATCAGTATTTCTATGGGAAATAATGAAACATGAGTTTCTTGATCGTATATGTGTATACTTCTCTGTTATCCTATTTGAGTGTGAGAGAAGAAAAAAACCCTTGTATTTGATCAAAGTTTTGCTTGCTTACAGTGAAAAGTTAAAATGCTTTATTGGTGTTTCTAAGCAAATAGTCTCAAAATGAAAGTAGGTATAAATGCCTGGGTTTATACACTAAGTCTCAGATCGTTTTGGTTACATCATTGTTATATACCAGCAACTTACATTGAGCATAATGGACTTGTGCTTTTAACCCAGCTGTTAGAACTCTATTGTAATGAGGCTATTTTTTGCTTTTAGATCATTTGGGGAATCTTTTTCATCTTGGTTGCATTACTGTTTGTAATTTCTCTCTTCCTGTCAAAGTAAGTACAATAGATGTATTTATATTGCACTTGTAGAAGTACTATAGTATTTTATATCATTTCATTATGAATTCCATTAGTGTAGCACATTCATCTGGAATAACTGTGCTACCTGAAGTACTCTATAGCATTAACTTGAAGAATGGCTAAAAAGTCCAATAATCAGTATTTCTTTTGCCTACATAACTTAATACTATCTGTGAGAAATTTGGTTAAGGGGTCAATTTTGCCTATTTTCTTTAATGCAACTGTTTTCCTCCTTAAATTACAATGATGCTCTTTGTAGTTGACGAATGATAGTATAACAGATCGACATTTTTTTTCTTTTCTGTGTGTATGTAGTTTAGATAAAGCTCTTCATTCAGCTGGAATTGATTCTGGTTTCATAATTTTTGGAGCTAACCTGAGTAATCCACTGAATATGCTATTGCCTGTTCTACAGACAGTAAGTAAAGTAGCATTTACTTCCTTCCCCAGTAGGCTACCTGAACATAGATAGTAAATAAAGTGCCACTTACTTCCTTCCCCAGCAGGCTGCCTGTACCATAGATAGTAAATAAAGTACCGATTACTCCATGCCCCAGCAGGTTCCCTGTACTATAATTAGTAAATAAAGTGCAGGGGCTAGGAGCATGGCCTAGTGGTAGAGTGCTCATCTAGCATGCACAAAGCCCTGGCTCAATTCCTGAGTACCACATACACAGAAAAAAGCTGGAAGTGGTGCTATGGCTTAGGTGGTAGAGCACTAGCCTTGAGAAAGCCCAAGGCTATAAGTGCCCAGGACTGGCCAAAAAAATAAAGTACCACATACTTTGTGCCCTCACTGTGTCTTGGGTGGTTGGTTATGATGAAAAATTTTAATACTGGAAGTGTATTTGGCTCTTTGCAAGAGTGGGTTTTAGTTTGCACATAATTTCTACATGCTGTTTTAAAGATTATTATAGTGATACATTGCAATATTCTTAAGCAGAATTCAACTGGGGAAACAGTCCATGGCATAGATGAGTTTTCCCAAATAATCTTTGTGTATGTGTGCAGGGTGGGGGTCTGGGGCTTGAGTCAAAGCTTCATGGGCTCCTTGTTGTTTCAGCTGGCACTCTACTACTTGAGCTATGCCTCTAGTCCCATTGTTTTGCTAGGTAATTGGAGGTAGAGTCTCTTGGCTTTCTTCCTGGCTTTAGATCTCCATCCACAGAGGTCACTTTTCTGAGTAGTGAGGAATACAGTCACGAGTCACAGACACCAGACTTGTTTTCAATGTCTGTGAAATCTTTTACTTCCTATAAAAATTTAGGCTGTAGTTTATTTTAGAATTTTTCTTAGGGTAATGGTACTGAACAATTTGATAACAGTTTAATACTAGTTAGTATTTTTGAAGGATTCTTTTTTATGCTATTATAGTAGCTTAATATTGATACTTACCAAATAATGAAATCTCTAATGTTCTATGACTTCGAAAGCTTCATAGTTTGTGTATTAAATATGATTTTATCTTTTTCCAGGTGTTCCCTCTTGATTATATTCTTATAACAATTATTATTATGTACTTTATTTTTACTTCAATGGCAGGAATTCGCAATATTGGCATATGGTTCTTTTGGATTAGAGTAAGTATATAATATAGTTTTTATTGTTCTTGTTTTGTATATTTTCTCTGATATGACATTGTATGTTGTAGCATTCTTTATACCAAGAATAATAGGACTGGTGACTTTTTCCTTTCACAATAGCATGTTAGTATTTCTTGTTTTGTTTTGACCTGTTTTGTGCCAGCGGTGGGGCTTGAACCTCAAGGCCTTTCACTGTTGCTTGGCTTTTTCACCCCAGGAGTGCTCTACCATTTGAACTATAACCCCACTCCTGGATTTTTACTGAGTAATTGACAATTAAAGTTTTTCAGATATCCTAAGCTGGATTCTAACCTCGATCCTCAGATCTTAGTGAGTAGCTGGGATTACAGGTGTGAGCCACCAGCACCCAGCTTATAGAATGCTTTTCCTCTAGAGCAGGTTTGAACGGATTTGCCCTCTGTGGGTGGTGGGTGTTGGGCAGTGGCTAGACACACTTGTAGCTGCAGTAACTAGTGTTTAGTGAGCAAGGCTGAGCGACATTTATCTAGGTGATGTCTCCTCTTGTCTGGCTGTTTTAGAAGCACATTGAAATATAATGGCCTCTGCTGAGCTCAGAACATGGCAGTGCCAGCTCCACAGCCACTCCCTACCTGTGGGCCCTGCATCTCAGGATGTGGCAGTGCCAGTTCCAGAGCTATGCTATCCCTATGGGTTTACATCTCAGAGCGTGGCAGTGCCACCCCTGGAGTCACGCTATCCCTGTGGGTTTACATCTCAGAGTGTGACAGTGCCACCCCCGCAGCCACTGTGTCCCTGTGGGTTTTGTGCACCTTGGCAGAACATTCATGAGAACTCTGCTCCTGGCCTGCCTATCTTCAGATGTTCCATTGTGCACTACACTAGCTGCCATAAGTAGCCTAAATGTGGATTCTGTGCACACACTATGTAGGAAAGGACCTGCAAGTCTGGGGTCTGCCCCTGTGACACCCAGGAGCCGGAATATCATACTCACTTGACATCATGTAAGAGTTTCATGCTGGTGCCCATGGTTCATATTTGTAATCCTAGCTGCTCCGGAGGGTCTGTGGATCCTAGTTCAGAGCCAGACAGACAGACCTGAGCTTAATCACCAGCTAGCCAGTACAGAGCTGGAAGATGCGGCTGAAGTGCTAGAGTGCCAGCCTCGAGGGGAAAAAGCTCAAGGCACCAAACAAAATAAAACAAAAAAAGCAGAGCCAGGTAGATGCTCCTCCTAGCTATGAGTAAAATAGTTTATACTCTGAGACTAATGTGATTTAGAGGAAAAGTGTCAGGCCTATTACCCATCATCCTCTTGTCTCCCCCTCACAATTGTATGGTAGCTGCTGTAGCGCCCTTGATCCACTTCATGTTCCATTGGAAGAAGGTAGAGGGCACAGGCTTCCTCAGTGCTCCTTTAGGTGGTTTGCATTTGGTGATTGGCACATGGCCTCTATAAGACATAAAGAAAGCTGAGCCATGAGCAGGGTTCAGGGCTCTCACATATCTCGGAGTGGGCGTTCTGGAGGTGTGAGTTGCACAAGCCTGGGAAGTGACAGGGAGGAGGCGTGGCTCCTCCCTGCAGTGAGGCCATGAGGCTGGTCACCTCCCACCCAGTCGATACCAAACGTGAAAAAGTCTGTGGGCATGGATTTCTATAAACGTGACATTCAGCTTTGCTCAGTAGTGTTATATTAAGCCATAAGCCGTGAATGTAGTACCAGCACTAAAGTTTACACTGATATTCCCAAACTTTAGATAGATCTAGATACTCAAGACTGCTGCGCAGTAAGTCTGCAAAGCTAGTCTAGAAGCCAACCATGTGAACACTTAAGTTTGCTAGGTTCTGGTTTTTGGCTTTTTTTTTTTTTCCAGTCCTGGGGCTTGACTCAGGGCCTGGGTACTGACCGTGGACACTTGTTGCTCAAGGTTAGTACTCTGCCACTTATGCCACAGTGTCACTTCTGTTTTTTTCTGGGTATAGCATTCCGGGGAATTGAACTCAGGGTTTCGTGCATGCTAGGCGAGCATGCTACCACTAGGCCTTACTCCTGGACCCCTCCCCTTTTTTTTCCCTCAATTTACTTTTTTTTTTTTCCTTTTGGCTAGTACTGGGGTTTGTGTGGCTTATTTGTTAGGCTGTCACATTACCATTGAGTCATAACTCCAGCCCAGCTTTTTGCTGGTTATTTTGGAGATGGATCTTGCAGACTTTTCTCCCTGCTTGGCTTCTAATTTCAGTCCTTCAAATTTCAACCTGTGATGTAGTAAGATTACAGATGTGAGCCACTGGCTCCCAGCTCTGGGGCTGGGATTTTAAGAACTCATTTATAGGGCCTTTTGAATGTAGCTGCTCTGCCATACTTTTAAAATAAACATGAAGGCTAAACCTAAAAGCTTCACAGAACAGACTTACCTGGAATGGCAAAGGATTCTTAGTAATTAAGTTGAAAGAGAGAAGTGGTTGATTGAACTATGCCAGACTCCGCAGGGGACAGCGTGGGACTGCATGCTTCACTGATGGAATACAGTGCTGACACTCAGTCCCTGTCTCTTCCCTTTAGTTATATAAAATCAGAAGAGGGAGGACGAGGCCTCAGGCCCTGCTATTTCTCTGTATGATCCTTCTGCTTATTGTCCTCCACACGAGCTACATGATCTACAGTCTTGCCCCCCAGTACGTGATGTACGGAAGCCAAAATTACATAGTAGAGGTAAGTACAGAGTGCTGCAAGATTTAAGTGTTAATGTTGATAGTTGGCTTTTTAACTCATCAGATTAATTAAGTTTAGTATCTAACCTGGTTTTTCGTTCCATGCTTGAGCATAGTTATATTTGCTTCACATTTTGGATGTGTGTGCATGTATTCACACATACCAATATGGGGGCTTAAACTCAGCACTGGGGTTCTCTCAAGTTTTATCAAAGCTGGTGTCTTACCCCTTGGGCCACAGCTCTGCTTACAGTTTATACTTCATTGGAGTTGAGAGTCTCACAGACTTTTCTGCCTGGGCTGGCTTCCAGCCTTACTCTTCAGATCTCAGCCACTTGAGTAGCTTGGAATGACAGGCGTGAGCTGCTGGGATCCAGTTTGTCTCACGGTTCTTTAACACACAAAGTTTTGTCCTAATTGATCTTTAAGGGGATCCTGTGGCACGAAGCTATTGAGCTTCATCTCACCATTTTATTACATTTCATGATGCCTCTTCTCAAACCGTGATTGAAGTAACCAACATGAGCCCTGCAGTGCTTTGGTGTGAACAGTATGCCTAGTCATTAGTGCTAGGAGCCCCAGGAGTGGCTTTGCAACGACTCTGTTAGTGACTAAGTAGTCTACCTATAACACAGTCGATACTATCTGCTGACTGCTTGATACTGAGCTCTCAAAAGCCAGCTCTTAATTTTTAGTTTTCATTAATAGATTTATAAATAAATAAATAGTGAAATAGTTTACTTTTAATTAATAGCAAATTTGTTTCCTCTGACTCAACATTTGTTTTATGTTTCCTTTTTATAAATTACTCTCTTCCTTCTTTCTTTCTTCTTTTTTTTTTTAGGGTGTCATGGGGCATGAACTCTGGGCCTGGGCGCTATCCCTGAGTTCTTCAGCACAAGGCTACCACCCTTCCCCTGGAGCCACAGCTCCACTTCCCGTTTTCTAGAGATTAATTGGAGATAAGAGTCTCATGGTTTTCAGTGCCTGGGCTGGCTTTGAACCTTGATCCTTATATCTCAGCCTCCTGAATAGTTAGGATTACAGGTGTGAGCCACTGCACCCAGCTTTTATAAATTACTCTTTGGTCTGCTTCCTAACAATTCACATCTGTGACAAAGGGCCTAGATCAAGCATTGCTTTAATGGAATCTTTCTTTTTTCTTTTTTGAGTCTTTTTTTTTTCTATTATAATGTATAGAGGGGTTGCAGTTACATTTGCCAGGTGCATTACTTCTCACATATTAATACCCCTTCTCATGTTTTTGTCCCCATTTCCCTCCCTCATCCCCTCTCAATCATCTTGTTTTCCCCACTTCCCTTTTCTATTTCAAATAATCAAATAAATGTATATATAATATACTAAGTAACAGTCAGATACAGTAATGAGTTTAACCAAAGGGCAACAGAAGAGAAGAACAACAACAGTACATTAAGAACAATAATCACACAAGATAAAGCTCTTGTTTCCATATCCTAGAGATCTTTCATTTAAGACTAAATGACCTTATGTACCTATATGACCATATGTACTTAGGTTTTGCGCTACTGTGTACTAGTTATTACAAATAAGGGAAACCATTGAGCTTATGTTCCTTTGGGTCTGGCTTACTTCACTTAATATGATTTTTTTCCAAATCTTTCCATTTGGAATCTTTATTAATCCAACACTTTCTTTGTTCTTTATTTAATATACAACTAGAAATAATAATTTGGGTTCATCAGACCCTCTCTTGGTACCGTGAACAATATCACTAAATACTAGAAAGCTAGTTCATTGAGAATGCTTGATAGTTAGCATGTAAGTAGGAGAGTTGAGTCCCAAACATGATGGAGTGATCTGAATGACCAGAGTAGGGAGATCACCGTCCGTTCCTGGATACCTGGACCATACACTCCTCTGCTTGTCCTTTCTGTCCTGGGCTGCCTCCATTCAGCCAGGCTTAGGAAAAGTTCCCCTGTGGAGGGAGGGAAGGAGGGCTACTTTTGCTGGGGAAGACATTCTTTATCTGCTTAACCATTTGTTTGCATTTTTTTTAGATGCCATGTTTTAATTAGATGCTTTCGTTCTGGGAAGACACTGTTATTTCTCTGAAGTTTTACCATAGTTCTTTCTTCTAATTATAATTTCGATTAGATTTTCCTTTTAGACTCGTAAATAAATTTATTTAATAGAAAACAGTACATAGTTTATAATGTGATTACTTTTTACATTTAGATATGTCTGTTAATGTGAGTTTTATGTTTTAACTATATTTTTACTTTTCAGAGCAATATAACTTATGATGACCATAAAGGTAATGTCACCTTTCCTGGGCCAAAGCGGTGTGATGCTGACGCCCCTGAAGGTAGGCTACTTTATCTGCTGTCTGGGAACTTAGAGAAGATGAGAAGTGAAACTGGCATGCCAGTGGGCTACCCTGGAGGCCGAGATCTGAGGATTGAGGTTTGACGCCAGTCCAGGCTGGAAAGTCCATGAGATATTTATCTCCAATTTTCCTTCACTTAGCTGGAGGTAGAGCTGTGGCTTGAGTGGTAGAGTGCCAACATAACTTTTTGTTATTATAAAAATGTGGTACAGAGGCGTTACAGTCTCATAAGTCTGAGATCAGTAGACTGTTCTCTGACCCCATGCTCACCTCCACAGAGAGTGAGTAAATTTGTTTTCCATACAGATTCAGTCTCTGGTGAGAACTCAAAATCCTGAGCATCTAGTTTTGTTATGTTATACTCTTAGTTAATAAACGCTGTTCAATATGGCTAGCACACCCATGTCTTTTCTGTGTGGTTACATGAAGGTAGATGTTGGAGGCTAAGCTAGAGTAGTTCTTAGAAAATCATGCTCCCCATTTACTAAGTTCCAGTCAGTTGAGGTTATCAAGACAGGATTGTTGTCAAAGAAAAGATTGCATGTCAGAGTATAATGTCAACCATGAACAGCTCCTCAGATCCATGGAGAAGGCACCCTGGTCTAAGATGGCAGGTGGAACATAGTCCTTCTGTGTGTTCTTCCTTGGACTGCATTAAAACCCATCTCGGGCATCAAGCCAGGAGTAAGCCCTAACTGTCATGAAAGTGAGAGCATGTCCATCAGCTACAAGGCTTCAAAAATGATCTAGAAAATGGAAAGCCACATATCAAAGATCTCCTGAATAAGCCATATACAATTATATAAACCCAGAGTGGCCTGGGTGGTACTTTTTGTGATAAATGAGAAGAGATGTTTTGTACTGTATTCTTGTTGTTGTCCATGAGATACCCTTTCTCTTTTTCTTTGTTTCTTGGTTCTAGTGGAAGAGTTTGAATTCAGGGCCTCATGCTCTACCACTTGAGCCACATCCATTTTTGGCTTTTTACTGGTTAATCAGAGGTAAGAGTCTCATGGGCTTTTTGGCATGAGCTCTTTTAGAACTGTGCTCCTCTAATCTCAGCCTCCTGATTAACTAGGATTAGAGATATGAGCCACTATTGGTACTTGATTCTTCCATTTTAGGACTTTTTTAGTACAGTCTCTGTCATCAGAATAAAAATTAATTTTCATAGTTAATGTTTAGTCTTCAGTTTAGTTGGAATTTTCATGTGTCCTTTTCGAGTAATACCTGTCAGAAGGCTCCAGAACACTTCTGATTTTAAACACAATCCCCAGTTGGAAAAGTCCACATATTAAATCTACAAACATCTAGAAGGATCCATAGAACTCCTGTGGCCCCGGAGGGGAGCTAGCAGATGGAAAAGAGCAGCATCCTTTCTCCAGAGTGGACAGTATGTGGGTGTGCTGACTGTGGCTCCTGGGGGGCGTCTTTCAGTTTGTATGTATAACCCAGTACAGAATAAAATGTGGTAAGAGGCAGAAGAAAGTGGTGGAAAAGACTCTGGCCCCTGTGTGAAGCTGGAATCCTGGCTTTAAGGCTCTTTTATTTTCTAACCAAATTGTGAATATTCCTGCTAGACTTTACTGTTGGTGAAGAAAGTATAAGAATGTGTGGAAAACCGGGTGCCAGAGGCTTATACCTATAATCCTAGCTACTCAAGAGGAAGAGATCTGAGGATTGTGGTTCAAAGCCATCCTGGGCAGGAAAGCTCATGAGACTCTTACTTAAACTACTCAGAAAAAGCTGGAAATGGTGCTGTGGCTCAAGTGGTAGAGTGCTGGCTTTGAACACAAAGAAGCTCAGCAACAGTGCCCAGGCCCTGCGTTCAAATCCCAGGACTGGCAGGGAAAAACAAAAAAGAGAATGTAGGAACCCCTGGGTAACTATGGGACAGGAATTATCCCATCCTTCCAAGAAAAGCTGGCCTTGGGCCTGGCCAATGAGCAACCCAGAAGTGAGTGTTGGGTTATCCTGGAGAGACAGAGACAGTGTGGGTATCCAAATGTCCACCTGACAAGCCCTGACACAGCCTTGGACTTGTGAAGGGACCTAACTTATGCTTTTCAGAAAGTCATGTGTCAGCCGATCATTAAAAGGGACTTCACATCCTTTTTGTAGTCAACTGGACTCCACAGCTCCTGTTCAATTTTGGTTTAAGGAAAAAATTAGCACTATTCATTGAGACTGAGAAAGCCATTCATAAAAATAGCAATTAGGGGAATATTTTCTTAATCGGCAGCAGGAAGTGAGATCGGCCCTTCATTGCCTGGAAGATGCTTTAAATTAATCATTTTGGATAAAAGTATACAGACATCATTATCTCTTGTGATAGGCTAAGAAGTAAGCTGAGGGTTTTATTCTGTGAGAAGTAAAGGTTTCTATACTATATTATAACCTGCAGCAATCTCATTGTACTTTACACATAGATCTAAATCTGTATTTCTAGATAATGTTACATAAATATATACATATCAATATATTTGGATATATTTACATAATGTATTCTGTAGATACATATAGATAGATGACTTTATAATTTAATGTAAACAATGAGCAAAAGCAGCTCAGAGCGCCCAGGCCTCTAGTTCAAGCCCCAGTACTGGCAAAGATAAAAAAAAAGGATACATTTTATTTGAAGAACATGCATGGCTCATTTTAAAATGCAGCTGTCAACTTTGTACTAACCATAGCTGATTAATTTTTTCTTTTAATATTTTTGTATTTGTAATATTTTGTTTTAAGATCTATCTGGCATACCAAGTTAAATTATTTCCCTATTTCAAATACTCAAGAATAATACCTTTTTGTGTGTGCGTGTGTGGTTTGTTTTTTTTTTTGATTGTTTGTTTGTTTTTGCCAGTTTTGTGGCTTAACCTCAGAGCCTGGACACTGTCCCTGAGCTTCTCTGTGCTCAAGGCTAGCATTCTACTACTTGAGCTACAGCATCACTTTCTGCTTTTTCTGTGTTGTGTGGTACCAAGGAATTGAACTCGGTTTTGTGCGTGCTAGGCAAGCACTTTACCACTAGGCCACACTCCTAGCCCCTCAAGATAATACTTTTAATGCTTAAGATCAGGATTACAGTGGTGAAGCTGAGCGTGTGTGGCTCGCGCTTATAATCCTAGCTACTCAGGAAGCTGAGATATGATTATCATGGTTTGAAGCTAGCCTGGTCAGGAAAGTTCATGAGACTCTGATTTCCAGAAAGCTGTAAGTGGAGCTGTGACTCAAGAAGGTAGAGTGTTAGCCTTGAGCAAAGAAAGTTCAGGAACAATGCTTAGGACCTGAGTCCAACTCCTAGAACCAACATACACACAAAGAGAGGGAAAAAAAAAGATTACAGTGGTGACATTTGTTTTGTTTTGGTTTGGTTTTTGAACATGGAGTACTTGTACAAATGAGATGCCTTGTAACAGCAGTTTATAAATGCACCCCAAGCCATCTTGATCAGTGTCACCCCTTCAACATTCTAACCCTCTTCCTCTTAACCCTTCTCCTTTTCTTAATTTTGTGGTATATTCTTAACTGCATTCTTCCTCCCCTCTTCCCTTTCGTTCATCTACCCCTCTCTACTTGTCCCACCCCCATTTGGCTTTGACTTTGTCAAAGAATTGTGTTCTTTGTACTGTATCCACAGAGTCTGTAATACTTCAGATCATTCACCCCTTTCCCACCACCCAGTGTGTTTACTTACGGATTTATAGGCACATTTCAGCTTCCACAAATGACAGCCACCATGCAACCTGTCTCTGGGTCTGGCTTACTTCACTTAAGAGAATATTTTTTCTAAGTCTTTCCATTTCCTTATGAATGGTACGGTACCATTCTTTCTGGTGGATGAATAGAATTCCATTGTGTGTATGCACCACATTTTCTTGATCATTTGTTCGTTGACTCCATACCTTGGAGAAGGTAAGTAAACAGTACTGCAGTGAACATGGTTGCACTGGTGGCTCCAGTGTGGCCTGGTTTGTGCTTTGTTGGCTTAATACTCAGGAGTGGGGCTGCTGGTGGCAGCTTGGCTCTGTATGGAGGGGGTTGAGGTGGGCTTTGCAGAAGCCTAGGCTGCTACATGTCCTGACAGGCCATGTTATTTGGGTTTTTAGCTTTTGCAAAAAATGTTTTGAGATTGAGAACAAATGATTGTATTTAAGAAAGAAATCACCTGACCCCTGTTCTTTATTTGCTTTTATAGATCAGTGTACGGTCACACGGACCTATCTGTTCCTTCACAAGTTCTGGTTCTTTAGCGCGGCGTATTATTTCGGGAACTGGGCTTTTCTTGGGGTAAGGTTGGACAGCCCTCCCCCATGATGAAATGTGTGCATGCCGTCCCTCTGTGCTGTCCCTGGGCATGCTTTGGCGTTGAAGGGCATTGTGGAGGGGTTTTGGATTTGAGGCATAGAGGTGGCTGGTTTTCACCTGCAGGTGTTCCTGATTGGCTTTGTGGTGTCCTGCTGTAAAGGGAAGAAGTCCGTCATGGAAGGAGTCGAGGACGACTCAGACCTGAGTGATGAGGACGAGCCCTACTCCGTGTGACCCTGCCCACGGGGGCCTCCTGTGCATCCCCAACCCTGCCCTAACTTTGATGAGCTCTCTGCTCCCATGGAAAGTGAGAGAGCATGGCCAAGAGAAAGCTATATTTTTATGTATTCTGAAATAACATTATTGTACCATAGATTACCACTGAGAATGATTATAACAATACTGTGTAAATATAGAGCCACTTATTAGCTCTATGAGGGAAGTTTGTGGAAGGATGCATTTCTTTAATGTATAATAGTACTAAATTAAAAGTCCTCAGTCTCTTCATCGCCTTTTCAAGCATAATAAATTATTTGTATTAGTGCCTGTTACAGTCTCCAGAAAAACATTGAATCTCAAAGTATCTATGTCTGATTTTCTAAAGTAATATTATAGTATAGCTCATCAACTACAAATGCCACTCAAGTTTGCAGCATGTTTTTAGTTTGCTACATAATCCCTAGTGTCACTCCAGTTTCACACACACACACACACACACACACACACACACACACACACACACATTCAGTCTGCACCAGCCATGGTATTCTGAGATAAATTATACGTGATATTGTTCGGACATAAGTCCTTTGGCTGTCCTGCCACCTCAGAAAAGTAGTTGTACATGTATCGCTGGATACATTTACTTTTGAGATGATCTTAAACTGTGTGTGCCAACATAAATGACATATCAAGAATGATTGTTCATGAAAAACTCACTGGTCATTTTGATATCTAGCACCATATGTAGTGATTTCTGTAAAGATTTGAAATCTGCATAAGCTACAGTGAGCACTGTAACATCGAGAGTATGTGAATACATTCTAGATAATAAATTATCATAAGTGGTTAATTTATAATAAAGCATAAATCAGAACTCATTAGAATTACATTGTTTTCTTAAAGTGAAATTCTCTTAAGCTTCTGAAAAGTCCTCAAAAACTAGCAACCATCTCCAACTGAATGTCTTGTCCCCTAATTTTAAAAACTTGTTTTAATTTTTTTTATTATTATTAGGTGATGTACAGAGGGCTGCCATTTATATAAGTCAGGTAAAGTATATTTCTTTTTGGACAGTGTCACTCCTTTCCTCACTGTCTCCCAGTCCTCCCTGCCCATAAGTTGTATAGTTCATTTGCAACACAGTGTCTGGTGAATACCTCCCCTGCATAGTTCATCCTTTACTCCTCCATTTCTGTGCCCCTCCTTGCCCTCCCAGAGACAGGTAAATGCACAGACTAGACCAAGAGAAGAAATCAGAAGCAGCAAGAAAGAAAAAAACAAAAAAAAATTTCTTGTTTCCATTTCTTGGAGTTCATTTAGATAAATACTTTTTTATGTAGGCAGTGTGCTTTGTGTTCCTCTCTTAAGGTATCCTTCTTTGGTCTTAGTGTGTGTGAATGCCTAGAGTCCTATGTAATATGATTTATCATATCCCAGTGTATTTTACATCTAGTTTCCCTATATGAGAGAAAGCAGGCACTGTTTGTCTCTGAGTTTTGCTTACCTTATTTAACATGATTTCTTCTAGGTCCATGCCATTTCCCTATGCAGTTATACATATATATATATACATATATATATATATATATATATATATATATATATGAAAGAGTGTGTTCAGTCCAGTAAGCAACTTAGTTTGATAGTTTTGCTCAGTGGAATGCACGCTGCCAATTCTAGTAGGACTTTTTTAATTTAATGTGTCCAGGAAACACTGTACTGCAAATTATTCCAAGAGCAATAAAATGGTGCCATCCAGTTAAACACCAAAGGAAATAAAGGAACAATGAATTCATTTCCAGATTCCCAACTCCCATCTGTACAGACCTTGATAATACTTTTTTTGTCTTTGAAAAAATAAAAGTAATGAGACAAAACAAATTACAGATCTGTCTAGAGAGCTAGAGTTTGAACGCTGCTAGATTGTCCAAAGTGAAATGCTGGTCTCGATTTTGTGTGTGTGTGTGTGTGTGTGTGTGTGTGTGTGTGTGTGTAACCCCTAAGAGTAATTTAAAAAAAAAAAAAAAACGGGAGACGAGAGTAGAGATCCTACGGGAACAATCACAACTGATATTCAAGAAATTGAGTCCATTATGAATAAGTACTTCCAGGGCCTATATTCAAAGAAACAGGAAAATTTAGTAGAATTGGATGGTTTCTTAAATAAATATATGCTACCCACATTGAACCAAGAAGAGATAAGCAAACTGAACAAACCAATTTCGTACAATGATATAACGGAAGCAATCGGGGAAATGCCAACCAAAAAGAGCCCAGGTCCAGACAGTTTCATTGCAGGATTCTACAAGACTTTTAAAGATGAATTAATATGTATACTCTTGAAACTGGAAGCAGAAGGAGCCATACCAAACTCATTTTATGAAGCTAATGTTACACTCATCCCCAAACCAGGGAAAGACCCAACAAAAAAAGACAACTAGAGACCTATCTCTAATGAGCACAGATGCAAAGCTCATCCAAATACTAGCCAACAGAATCCAGAAACAAATTTTAAAAAGTATACGTTATGATCAAGTAGACTTCATCCCACAGATGCAAGTTTAACATTTACAAATCAATTAATGGAATATATCAGTAGAGCTAAGGATAAGAATCATAATTTCTCTGGACACAGAGAAGGTATTTGACAAAATACAACATCTACTCATGTTGAAAGCACTAGAAAAAGGAGTAGGAGGTACATTCCTTAAAGCCATATATGACAAACCAGTATCATACTAAATGGAGAAAGACTAGAACCATTTACCTTAAAATCAGGAACTAGGGATACCCACTATCTCCACTTTTCAATGTAGTGCTGGAACCCTTAGCCAGAACAATAAGACAAGAGAAGGACATCAAAGGGATCCACATAGGGAAAGAAAAAAACTATCCCTATTTGCAGATGACATGATCCTATACCTGAACGACCCAAGAAATTCCACTCCCAAACTCCTAGAACTAATAAACCACTTTAGCAAAGTGGCAGGATACAAAATCAACCTGCAAAAGTCAGTAGCTTTTCTGTACGCCAACAATACATAAGGCAAAATGAAGAAAATGATCCCATTTGCAATAGCCCCCAAAAGAATAAAATATTAAGGAATTAACCAAAGAGGTAAAGGAGTTATTTAATGAAAACTATAAAAGCCTAACTGAAGAAATTAAAGAGGATACCAGGAAATGGAAAGACATCCCAGGTTCATGGGTAGGGAGAACCAATATAGTGAAAAGGGCCATACTACCAAAATTGGTATACAATTTCAACGCAATTCCCTTCAAAATCCCAAAGACATTCTTTACTGAACTAGAAGGTGTGATCCAAAAGACCTGGAATAATCAGAACAATTCTAAACAGAGCAATGAAGACTTCAAACTCTACTATCGAGCCATAATAACAAAAACAGCATGGTATTGATACAAAAATAGACCAGAAGATCAGTGGAACAGAATAGAATGTCTAGAAGTAAAACTACATATCTATATTCAACTCATATCCTGCAAAAGAGCCAGAGATAAGCACACCTCTTCAATTACTGGTGCTGGGAGAACTGGGCAGCCACATGCAGAAAACTAAAAATTGAACCCTGACTGTCACCATACACCAATATGGATCAAAGATCTCAATTTCAGACCTGAAACCTTGCAACTGTGGCATGATAGAGTAGGAGAGACACTGGAACTCATACTTTCTGAACAGAGTCCCAGGGTCACAACCGATTGGAGAGAGACTCGACAAATGGGACTACCTAAAAAAAAAGGTTTCTGCACAGATAAAAGCATAGCTACTAAAGTAAAGAGACTGCCAACCAACTGGGAAAAGCTATTTACCAATAATACATCAGACAAATGCTTAATATCCAATATCTACAAGGAACTCAAGAAACGAATCCCCCCCCCCAAACCCAACAAACCAATCACTAAATGGGCAAGGGAACTAAAAAGAGAATTATCAAAAGAAGAGGTTAAAATGGCAGAAAAGCATATAAGAAAGTGCTCATCATCCATGGTCATAAAGGAAATGCAAATAAAAACAGCTCTAAGATACCATCTTATCCCAATTAGGCCAATATTCTGAGCTCAATTACAGATGCTGGTGGGGTTGTGGAGAAAGAGGAACCCTACTGCACTGCTGATGGGAATGTAAACAAGTTCAGCCACTCTGGAAAGCAGTGTGGAGGTTTCTTAAAGAACTGAAAATAGACCTTCCCTACGATCCCGCCATACCACTCCTGGGGATCTATCTGAGCATCATAACCCAGGATATGATAAGGACACCTGCTCAGCTATGTTCATCTCTGTGCTATTCACAATAGCCAGGTGATGGAAACTAACCAGATGCCCTACTGCAGATGAATGGATACAAAAAATGTGGCACATATATGTACACACACACACACACACACACACACACACACATACACACACACACACTGGAATTCTACATAGCCAACAGGCACGATAAAATAATGGAATTCGCTGGGAAGTAGATGAAACTAGAGCGAATCATGTTGAGTGAGATAAATCAAAACCAAAGGAACAAAAGGTACACGGTATCCTTAATATGTGGATATTAGATCCAAACAGTACAAGAATGATGACTCAATATTTGGGTACCCAAGGTTATGGACATGGTTTTAGAGATATATGCATAACTACATAGACATAAAAATCTATGATGGGCTATATACTCTACAGACATAATGTCTTATTACATAGATTAATATGTATCTATGACATACAAACTGTCAGCTTAATTCTAATTATATTCTAAAACCTAAGAGCCAGTGATTGTATATAGAGATTGCCTTCTTGAATACTTTTGTTAAACATGACATTTGAAATATGATATAAAAATCAATGTTAATAAATTATTTAATAAAAAATATATTACTGGAAACCCCCAACTCCAGCAAGTTCAGCTGCCATGATGGGGGGGAAAGTGCGGGGACCCAGTCCCCACCTCCTGACACACACTAATACAGAGATGTTATTGCTTTTAGAGTTACCAGTGGAGATGATTGGTCCAGATCATTTTTTTTTGCATTTTTTATTGTAATTAGTAAAAGGGTTACATGATATTTGCCAGATAGAAGGTGCATTAATTCATGTACATTGATACCCTTTCACATGCAAAGACACATTTTAACTATGAAAGAGGGGATGGTTTATAATCAAACTCCACATAGCCTTAGGATCATAGGTGTCAATAGCAAAACATAAAGAGTAGAAATTTAAGAAATGACAGAGGAGAAAGTGTATAGAAATGTTAGGATGATGGCTGGGCACTGGTGGCTCACGCCTGTAATCCTAGCTAATCAGGAGGCTGAGACCTGAGGATGACAGTTCAAAGCCAGACCAGGCAGGGAAGGCTGTGAAACTTATCTCCAATAAACTACTCAGAAAAAGCCGCAAGTGGCACTGTAGCTCAGGTGGTAGAGCACTAGCCTTGAGCATGAAGAGGCTCAGGGGCTGTGCTCAGGCTCTGAGTTCAAGCAAAAAAGAAAACAAAAAAAAATAG
The DNA here is from genome assembly GCF_031878675.1 of Megascapheus bottae. Taxonomy (NCBI): domain Eukaryota; kingdom Metazoa; phylum Chordata; class Mammalia; order Rodentia; family Geomyidae; genus Megascapheus; species Megascapheus bottae. The sequence goes on from NC_143516.1 coordinate 58,706,272, forward strand.
TTTGCACTAGAAGTGGAGGTGTAGTATAAGTGGTAAAACACCAGCTTTGAGTGAAAAAGTGCAGTAAGTACACGAGGCCCTGGTTCAATCCTCAGTACTCGCACATGTGCACACATGTGTGCAGGAACACACACATGCACACACACAGGTGCACAGGCTTTGACCTTCACTTTGCTTTGAACGCTGCTGTCTTGTCTCCTTAGCAAACAGTTCACTTATAGGGATAGATCTGTTTCCTGTCTTGTCACCTTTCTGGAGCAAGATTTCCCCAGAGCCCACTGTGGCCTTTGTGTGTCGTCAAGAAAGGAGAATGCCTGTGGGACATGCCTGTGTGTCACATCACGAAAGGAGAATGCCTGTGGGACATTAGCGAGGATCACCACCAATTTTCATCAGGGAACGTGAAGGTATAGACACAGACGGACCCTGTGGTCAGATATGACCTTGTACACGAACAGCCTTAAGATGGTAGAAATACTTTAAAGACTAAAGGTTCTGGAAGTACATACAAGGCTATGTGTATACATTCACAAATGGGCTGCTGTCCGTGGCGACAAAAGGTGGGGGGCATCTTTGGATGGGCAGAGTGCCCTTCTTTCCCTCCCTCTCCCTAACCACCCCAGAGTGTAGTCCCAGCACTCCCTCCCCAGGCCTGGACCCAGACCCAGAGATGAGATAAAAACACTCCTTTCTTTTGAAAATTTGATTAAAGTTGATTGTCTTACCTATTGTGCTCTACTAATGGAAAGCAGATGAAATCAATGCCAACATAAAACCCGAGAGTGAACAGAATCCCTTGATGGCTGCAATAATATCTCAAGGAAGAAACATTTCTAACGAATAAGGTGAAGATTGTCTAGTGAGTGTGACAACTTTAGAGAAACAAGTGGGTGGGCTCATTAAGTCAATTAGCAGACACAATCTTTGCCAAAATAGCTTTTGCAAAAATAACAGGAATACTCCAAAACACTAACCTAACGTAGAGATATCAGAACTGTGTTTCAACACATTTTGAAAATCAATTTTGGCTAGAATTCCATAAAAATTGTTATCTGCAGATTTATGACAGAAAGGTAAACATGAACGTAAGAAAAGTGACTAAAGGACAGATAGATGGATAGATAGATAGATAGATAGATAGATAGATAGATAGATAGACAAATAAATAGATGCAATAAGTAAAGTGATTGCATTATGAGAAAGAAGTAAGCCTGGGTTAGATTTTAATCTCCCAATTCTTTTCTTTTTCAATCACATTCCATTAATAAACACAGAGAACAGGGCTTTGAATCTGAAGCTTGCTAGGGTAAATGACTAAATAGCTTTGAAATTGGATTTATTTCCCTGCGTTCCTCAGGCTGGAGGAGGACTGGCTGGGAATATTGTCACCCCAGATGACAAACTGGACCCTCGTGATAAATGAGTCTCAGGGAGGCTATGAGAGAGCTGGAGGGAGTCTCAGCATTTGCTGGTAGATACGATCATAATTAGCATTTTTATTGGGAAATCTGAATAAAAAGTAAACATCAAATTAATGGAAGTGGTGAAAATTGAAGTAGAACCATTACTTTATAGCAGTGGGAACAATAACAAAACAGAGGTAGACAGAAACTGCAGAACTGCTTTGAGAAAAAGAAAAGTCTAAGAAGCGAAGAGGGAAAAAAATCCAGTTCAGGAAGATGGATCTGTTCTGGGAGGATTTTCATCTGAAACTCAATTATAGAAAACTCTCAGGCTGAGTAATAATAACAAAGGCGCCTGCATAGACAACGAGCTTGAGCACTGGCAATTATTGCCAGAGTTCTATCATCCCCAGTCAATTACTGTGCCTGCCTCCATGTCCCGTGTTCTGAAGCAAGGAGTTACAGGCTGGAAAGGGTGATGCAAAGCATGCGTTTAGAATTCTACCCACCCCCCAACATGAGTACATGAGCAAGAAGATCACACGATGTTACGCCAGTTTCTAGGAAAGTTTACTGCTTTCCAGTCACAAGCCTTTTCAACTGAATCTGAGTTTGCTTCTATTCATTTTATTTATTTTTATTTTTGGTGCCAGTACTAAGGCTTGAACTCAGAGCCTTATACTTTTGCTTGGCTTTTGTTTACCCTCGAGGCTGGTGCTTTACCAGTTGAGCCATACCTCCACACCTGGCTTTTTGCTAGTGAATTAGGATTTTCTGCCCAGGATTGCTTCAAGCTATGATCTTCAGGTCTCAGCCTCCTGAGTAGCTGGGCTGACAGGTCTGAGAACCACAGCTTTGAGTGGGAAAAACTGACCCTGACAGCTGTTTGACTTTGCCAGGTCCTTGTGATCCACATTTCAGGGTGGTTAATGAAGAAACGAATTCTGTGTCCAGGGGGCTTACAAGGCCAGCAGTCCCTGCGCTGCAGCCCCAGGGATTCATCTCCATCATTTCCACTTATCAGCTGGAGCAAGATGGCCGTTTTGACTCAGCCCCATTCCAGTTGAACTTTTTCTTCACCGACTTCCCTGAACCTTGCCTGCTTTCAGCCTGAGTCAATCTACATTTCCTCCTTAAGAATCACTCCTTGGCTGGGCACTGTGTCTCACACCTGTAATCCTAGCTACAGTGGACACTGAGATCTGAGGATCATATCTCTAAGCCAGCCCGGGCAGAAAGTCCTATCTCCAACTAACCAGCAAAAAAGCAAGATGTGGAGGTGTGGCTCAAGTGGTAGAGCTCTGGCCTTGAGAAAGAAGCTCAGCGACAGCACCCAGGCCCTGAATTCCCTCTCAGGATACAGCTCCACCCCCAGCACACAGAGCCCCTCATCAGAACACACTTATATTTTTTGATCAGCTGGTGATGCCTGCTATCTCCACTTTGCTTTACACCTTCAGTTTCCCTCATTGGATTCTTTCCAGCTCTGCTCTTCCTACAAAGGACCATTCCTTTGCTGGGCTTGTCAGCCAGGGCCTGGCGTCTCCTCTCCAGGTCCTTCCTCCCCTCACATGAATCCCGGCAGGTAGTCTCACCTTACCTAAGCCCAGATGCCATTTGATGGGACACACCAGGGCCCATTGAGGCCGTATTCTCTTCAGTGAATGTGAGTGGTTTCTGAAGCTGTTCTCTATAGGCAGAACAATTATCCTTACTCTGAGTGCTACTAGCACAGGCGCTGACTCTCTGACTCCAGCCTGCATGTATTCTTCCCTTGGCACAGCTAATTCCCATCCACCTTCCAGCTCCAGTGAAAGCAAGCTGCTCAGCTAAAACCAACACCGAGCTAGAAGCTGAAGAAATCAGAATTAATGTGTGATGGTTAGTTCTTCCTTAGGTGCGGGCAGTTGGCCTTAGGGCCCTAACACAAGAGACCACACACTTCAAAGAAGAGAGCCAAGAGGAAAGATCACGGTGGCTTTAGATCTGCCACGTGGACATAGTTGTAAGAGGGGGAGTACAACAGTGTTCAATTTAGAAACTAGGTCAAGGGTGAAAGGCCTGCCATTCCTTGCTTTGGATGTGCTCTGAGATTCAGGAGAATTGGAGGAAAACTCACCAAACAAGAGCATGCTTTATAGGGGCAGCCTTCTGGCATTGCTATGGAATAATCATGCAGCAGCTTTCCTAGGTATTTTGTGGGAGATTTCTGATGAGATTTCTGATGAGAAAGACTTGAAATTAGAGCTGGTTGGTTTTAAATACACATTCATAAACCAAGGCATTTTCTCTTTTCTCTTTCCTCCGGATGAAGACTATAACTTATTTAATGATTAATGGTACTACAAGACCTAAATAGAAGATACTAGCAAGCAAATGCTGGAGGAACTAACTTACTATAAGACATATTAACTCTCTGACATGAGATAGGTTAAAGTTTTAAAATTTTGAGCTAATAAAATGCATTTGAGTATTGAAGACATTTATACCTTACCTCATAAAAATCTGAACAGAATGTTTATTTTTATTTTATTTTATTTTGTTGCCAGTCCTGGGTTTGGGCTCAGGGCCTGAGCACTGCCCCTGGATTTTCTCAAGGCTAGGGCTCTACCACTTGAGCCACAGCACCACTTCAGGCTTTTTGCTATGTATGTGGTACTGAGGAATCAAACCCAGGTCTTCGTGCATGCTAGGCAAGCACTGTACCACTAGGCCAAACTCCCAGCCCCAGAATGTTTATTTTTACGCAGGGAAGTCTACTGTGCAGATTCTGAAATTTAAAATGCAATGAAGTAGATCAGTGGCCACCAATCTACTTTCTGTCTGTATAAATTTCCCTTTTTTGGATATTTCATAAAAATGAAATCATGCAAACATAGAAAACCTCAAAATAAACTCAGTGCTTTGTGTTCATGGATTTAAGCATGGGTGGACTGAATTTTTATCATGAAAAACTAGTGTCTGGATTTGAGTGGTATCAATTAAGATCGTTTATAGGTGGGAAGAAAACTTCATCTTAACACATGTCTGAGTAATGAGGTAATGAATATATTTTTCCAGCCAGCAGCTAAAACAAAAGTCTCTCTGACTTAGCAGGCTCTGTGTGCTATGGTTACAGGGAATTTGAAAAGATGTCTGCTTTTTAATGGGAAATCTGACTTCATTGCAATTAAATGGGCCATGTCAAACTGTGCTCTTATAATCTCCAAGCTCAGAGACCTCTTAAAAATCATTCAAAATAATTAATCACAGAACCTGAGGATAGGGTACAAGTAAATTGCTCAGAATTTAGATACTCACATGTTATCATCTGTACATCTCCTGGAATTTCATTCAGTATGTGTAATCAGATGACAACCTTGTAGGTTAAAAACATTAAGTAGTAACAGTAGGTCTCTTTACATAGGAGGAGAAAGGAACCGTAGAGTTCCTAAAATTTAATCATTTAGATACGCTTTTACAAAATGATGGCCTGACACAGCGCTGCGCGTGTACAGGTCAGCCTTGCCCTGGCTCGGAGAGCACAGGGCCAGGCAAGGCCTCCAGCTGCCCTGGGAGATTTGCTACTGCCCTGCGAGGCCATGCTGGGATGGTCATCTCTTGACGGCCGTCAGGGCCTCACGAGCAGGCCACCGGAGGACAGTGCCACGGCGCTCAGCTCTGAGTGCTCCCACCTCGCTTCTTGAAGGGAGGTGAAGATCACCAACAGAGCCAGCGGGCAGACAGCTCCCTGGAGAAGAGGGGCTGTATGTGGGGCCTGGGACCTTGATTGTGAGCTGAACTTTTGGTCTCATCAGTTCTGACATGTGGCGGCACTCTCCAGAAGTGAAGGCGCTCACCAAGTATGAAAGAGTTCACCAGGGGTGTTGGTGTTGCCCATGTGTGATGACGTTCACTCACCAAGTCTTCTGTTCTGCGAGGCAAGTCTCCCTGGGGACTGCAGAGCTGGAGCTTGGGGACATAGACTGTGCCAGAGATGGCATGTGAGCTTTCCTCTTCTGAAAAGAGATAAGCAAAGCACCAAGCAAATACCATGGGCAGCTAAATTATCTTGCTTCTCATTTGAATTTATGCTTCTTTTCTCCCCATGAACATTCATATTTGCATTTAGTACTCAAGGTCCCAGTGTTGCAGTTTGCAGAGGTACAAACCTGATTCCTACCTATTAAATTGAGACCAAAGATAATAATAATAATAAAAACAATTTAATCCAGGTGCAGTGGCTCACGCCTGTAATCCTAGCTACTCAGGAGGCTGAGGTCTGAGAGGATTGTGATTCAAAGCCTACCTGGGCACTAAAGTTCATGAGGCTCTTATCTCCGATTGACCACCAGAAAACCAGAAGTGGCACTGTGACTCAAGGGTAGGGTGGTAGCCTTGAGCTGAATTGCTCAGGGACAATGTCCAGGCCTACAAAACAAACAACCCCACCCCACCCCCAAATTAAAAAATCTTAGTAAATAAAAATGAGTGGGCATCACAAACATTGTTTATTTTGTTCCTGGTGTTTTTCTTCCACTTGGGAAAAGAACCTGAGAGTTAGATCTAATGCATAATTGAGCAGGGGAAAAAGGTTTGCGCATTTAGCCCCGTGTGTGCATCTTCTCTTCTGATGAATGATCTTGTGTTCATGAGATAACAGCTCTGAAATAGAGATGGCAGATTGAAGGAGGAGCCAAGTCCGTTTCCTGTGGTGCCAGAGTGCTTGTCCCTCAGCCTGGGTTTGGGAAGCCAGGTGCTCTGCCTGGGGTCTTCCCAGAGAACTTGCTGGGCTGGCACGTTGGGCCCCTGTCAGCAGCCACAGGACCTTTCTCTGCACACCCTGAGTCCTGGGTGTCTGGGCTCTGCTGGCACAGTCTCTGTGCAGGCATCTGAGTCTGCACACACCTTCCTAGCCCCTGCAGGAGTCCGACTTCTTTCCAGGAAGCGAGCTCCCCAACCGATGCAGCTACCCAACACTGGCCATCGGAGATCCCAGGTGCCCCGATGAGATTTGGAGCTTTTCCATGTCCAATTTTCATTCTATAAGTAATGCTCCAGGAGTGATGCCCTGGACAATCAAGTCCAGACCCTTTCACCTGAGGAGCCTGGACATGGTAGATTAGTGGTTCTGAATGTTCTATTATTATGTGCCATTATTTAACCTCGACAAATACTTGGTCATATATACACTTGGGTATATATTATGTCAATAATATTATTATTTTTCCTTCTCTGGGGCATTGCTATTTTACCTGAGGTTGTTAGAAAGTTCTAGAATGGTAGCTAGGCTTAATTTTATATCATCAAGGAAAGCGCCAGGAAACATGCTTGTTTCAGTACTCTGTCAGGCCTGGGTGTTAAATATGTCATCATTCTGTGTTGGGGCCTAACCTCCATCTCTGAGGCCTGATTCTGGCTCAGCTGCAATTAAAGGGCTTTGTCTAGGCATTCGGTCTTTTGCATACCTCTCTTAAGGCTGTGTACGTGACTCGATTGAACCCCCCGCAGTTTCGCGGGTCTCGCAGCAGCTCAAGTCTCGCGCGCTTTCCTGCACCTGTCCTGCCCACTACCTGAAAGCCCCACCCAGACCCTTAGTGGTAGCACAGGGGCCCTCTTCCTATTGGCTAGCTTCCCAGTGCCCACCTTCTCCTACCCTAACAGTATGTAACTAATTGTCTGACGCAAAAAAGAAGGAGAGCATCAGAGAGAACGAGAGATCAGCAGAGATCAGCAGAGAGATCTGATGCGCTTTCATGGTTAACACTGCTTCTGACTCAGCGTGGTTTTTTCTTCCCCGGTGATTGGGGGAGGGCTGGGTCTTCGACACTTACCATCTCGCTCGGCTCCCGGGGGACTACAGGCTGGCCCTGTGTGTCCCTCCCCGTTCCTGTGTTGCTGCCCCCGAGAGGAGCAACAATTCTGTACTTTTTTTTATACGCAGATTGTCTAATTTGACATTATTTCCCTGACACAGCTGTGCTGGGTTTTGACTCTCATCTATCCCCAAACATCTGAAGTTCTGTGTTGTAATAGTGGATGTTGTGCAGGGGAGGCAGTTCCTAAATGCCATCATACAACAGACCTAGACAGTAGCTGAACTGAGCTATCAGGCTGGGCAGATGAATAGGTTGCCTAGCAACAGACACTGCAGGCTCCAGTGAGTGCTGTTGCCCACAGAGACTGACTGGGCCATCACGCCACCGTGGGCTGCCGTGGGCAGTGGCCCTGCCAGCCAGACCAAGCTCCCAGAAGGAGGGGGTGGAATGAAATAAAATTAAAGAGGGTCTCCCTCCCTCCCTCCCTCCCTCCCTCCCTCCCTCCTTCCTTCCTTTCTTCCTTCCTTCCTTCCTTCCTTGCTTGCTTCCTCCCTTCCTCTCTTTCTTTTGTTTTAAAATGTATACTTAGACACATTAGAATATTTTCATCCAGAAATTCCTATGTTGATTGAGAGACGGAACCCAAAAGAAAACAAATATTTTACAAAGAACATAATGGAAAAATAGATGACGGACATTGACTTTCTGTTTTAGACGAGGTACAATTCATTTTGGCTAAGAGTCGTATCTAATGTATGCATGACTAAGCATGTCCACAAACATTTATCTTAGGTGTAACAATAAGAAATTACTTCTAGACATTGGAGCACATGGCTTCCATGTTTCTGTGTGGTATTTTATGGGTAGTCATATGCTATGCTCAAATCACCATGCATTAAGAGCAGTCTGACTTAGAAGTGTGGGTATTTAGAAATATGTGGCAATGACATTTTATTCTAAATGCTCGTATTCTTTTTCTATGCTGCTCCCCAGGTAGCGTTTATCTTCCAGAGTGCTTGGACTATGTAAAAATGAGGCACTTCTCTAAAATCCACCCAATTCTTCCTCTGTACCCCCTTGTGGTGTGGGCAGGCAAGCAAGGCAGTGTAACTTCTTGGGGAAAATGAAAAGAATTTATTTTAAGATTGACATTTCTGGCCATAAAAGAAATGCAAATCAAAACAACTTTGAGATTCTACCTCACTCCAGTTAGAATGGCCAGGATCAAGAAATCTAATATCAGATGCTGGTGGGGATGTGTTGATAAGGGGATCTCTACTACACTGTGGGTGGGAGTGTAAACTGGTTCAACCACTATGGAAAGCAGTGTGAAGATTCCTCAAAAGACTAAACACAGAGCTCCTCTATGACCCAGCAATTCCACTACTTGGCATTTACCCAAATTCCCAGAAACAAGGGCATACTAAAGCCACTAGCACAACAATGTTCTTTGCAGCATTGTTTACCATAGCTAAGATATGGAACCAACCCAGATGGCCCTCAGTAGACCATTAGATCAACAAGATGTGGTACTTACACACAATGGAATTTTATGCTGCCATTAGAAAGAATGACAACTCCCCATTCGTAAAGAAATGAAAAGACTTGAAAAAAATCATATTAAGTGAAGTTAGCCAGTCTCAAAGGAACATAGGCTCCATGGTTTCCCTCATTTGTAATAGTACACATCTAGGACTCTCCTAGCAGAGGATCACAATAGCTCAAAAGGCTATGCACATAAGGTCATACAGGATGAGACTATACAAAATGAACTCTAGGATATGGAAACAAGAGGTTTTCCTTAGTGATTATTGTTCTTAATATACTTTTTGCTTTTTTCCCCATATGGTTAATCTCATGTGGTTATTGTATCTGACTTTGTTACCTGGTATACTGTATATGTTTATTTGTTTATTTGAAATAGAGAATGGAAGGGAGGAAAACAAGATGATTGGGAGGGGGTCGAGGGAGGGAAAGGGGGACAAAATCATGAGAAGGGACATCAATGTTCAAGAAGTAATACACTCACTACCTGATGGATGTAACTGTAACCCCTCTATACATTACCTTGGCAATAAAATAAAACAAAACAAAAAGATTTCTCATGCTTTGGACCCAAATTATAACCAAATTATTAATTATGTTTCAGCTCAAATAAAATTAAATCCATATTTTACTAAAAATTCCATCTGGAAGTTAACATTCTTAGCTTTGTGAATATAAAACATACATAGCACATTTTTTAAATGCATGTACCTTTGACCAAGAGATTCCACTAACAGGAACTTATTTTGGAGATAAGGGTCTCACAGGCTGGCTTTGAACTGTGATCCTCAGGTCTCAACCTGTTGAATAGCTAGGATGACAGGTGTGAGCCACTGCTGTTTTCTTTATTGACATTCCTTTCTCCATTCTTATCTAACTAATAGTTAACTAATAGTATGCACACATTTGAGTGGTCAAATTCTTCACCAGAACCACAGACTGTAAGCTAAGTTACACCATAAGACATGAGAGAGAGATTTGGTACAGAGTAAGTTGTTTCTGTTTTTTTTCCCCCAAGGTTTATTTATTGTTTATTTATTTTGCAGGGTGGTAGAGGAAAGAAAGACCCTATGCTTGGGACTGTGCTGCTGCGGCTGCTGCAGCTGCTACAGCTTCTTCTTCTTCTTCTTCTTCTTCTTCTTCTTCTTCTTCTTCTTCTTCTTCTTCTATTTTCTACTATAAATCAACTTGACAGTCTTTATGATGTTCTTGATGGTTCTTTATATTTAAAGGTACATTATTTTGTGTAAATGTCCGTATTTGAATTCTTTCATCTAACATCAGAGATTAATAGCTTTTATTTATTCAATAAATATGACATACAGATAATATAGTAAAAGACATATATCATAATTAGTGGAAACTTTAATCAATTCAGAAATAACCTAAGACAAAATGAAAACATTGGCTGGATCTTGCTTTTTGATCCAACCTGCTATTCTTTTGATTGAAGAATTGAGTTCATTAATGTTTATGGCTATTATAAAAAAAGATGTCTGTTTCCTGCCATTCTCTTGATTTCCTGTATTTTTTCTCTTCCTCTGTTTGTTTACTAAATTGACCTTCTAGCGATTTTGTCTGAGATGTTTCTTTGATTCTGATTGTTATCTTCAGATTGTATTCCTCCCTTTAGAATTCTTTGTAATGCTGGGTTAGTGATCATGAATTTATTTAATTTTTATTTGTCATGGAGGGTTTTGGGTTCACCATCTGGTGTAAATGATAGCTTCACTGGGTAGATCAGTCTGGGTTGGCAGTTGTTGCTTGGATTATATTATTCCAGGGTCTCCTTGCATTGAGGGTTTGTGTGGAGAGATCTGATTTTGTTTCCACTATCATATAGCTCCTTCTTTAACTTTGTGCATTTAAAATCTGTTCCTAGCTATTTACATCTGATGTTTTTACTATAATGTGTCTAGAAGTGTTTCTTACTGGGTTCAGTCTATTGAGCACTTTTCACATGTTTGTTAGCTGGGTGAGATTTTTTTCTGAACAGTGATGAACTTCTCAGCTATTAGTTTATTGAATAAATTTTTGATGCCTTTACTATTGGACTCTTCGTGCTTTTCTTTCTTTCTTTCTTTCTTTTTTTGTAGGTCATGGGGCTTTGAACTTGGCCTGGGTGTTGTCCCTGAGCTCTTCAGCTCACAACTACCACTCTACCCTTGAGCCACGCCCCACTTCCTGTTTTCTAGAGGTTAATTGGAGATAAGAGTCTCAGGTCCTTTGGTGCCTGGGCTGGACTTGAGCCTTGATCCTCAGATCTCAGCCTTCTGAGTAGCTAGAATTTCAGACATGAACCACCTCGCCCAGCTTCTTCCTGTTTTTCAATCCCAATTGTGCACAGATTTTATTTCTTAGCTGAGTCTGCCAATTTCTGGACTTGTTTTTGGTAGGTTCTGAGTATTCCTTCTATACTTTTGACTTTTTGTTCTAATGTCCCTGTTTTATCCTTGACTTCTGGAGTTCTATTTTCCATTTCACTTATTGTATTACCTATGGATTCCACTGTGGTTTGCATTGTGGATATTGAATCTTTTATGGTTCTGAGATCAATTCTTGTAGATCCATTTCATCTTTTAATGTATTATATAGTGTGTCTGTTTTTCTCTTCATATCTTCCTGGGAGTCAGATTTTCTCTGTCAGCTCTTCTTTGTGTTCTTTAAGTTGTTTTTACATCTCCCCTTTTATTTCATTGACCAGTTCTATCATCAGTTTTTTTTTTTTTTTTTTTTTTTTTTTTTTGCCAATCCTGGGCTCGAAATCAGGGCCTGGGCTCTGCTCTTGGGCTTTCTCAAGGCTAGAGCTCTATCACTTGAGCCACAGTACGACTTCCATCTTTATCTATGTATGTGGTACCGAAGAATCAAAACCTGGGTCTTCATGCATGCTAGGCAAACACTCTACCACTAGGCCACACTCCTGGTCCTATCATCAGTTCTTTAATGGTTCTTTTGTCTTCCATTTCTTCATTCTCACTGGAGTGCTTCTCTGAATTGTTGCTGGCTATTTTATTTGGTTTGTTTTCTTGATTATTCATGGATCTTGTAAACTTTTGTGATTTTGGCGTTTTGACGTTCAGGACGGGGGTGGGGCAGCTTGTGTGTGACTGACAGTGGCAGCCTTTGCTTGACTTTGGTTAGTCCACTTTGGGTCAGCCAGTCCACGCTGCATCCTCCTGCCAGCGGACGCCTGGGTGAATGCTTGTGCGCATGCCCAGCCCCAAGCTACTTAGACGGAGCTCAGTTTCTACTTTTGCTGCATTGTTTACAACATTACTAAAAAACTAAGTTGGGCTGAGAAAAGCCCCTCGGTTTTTATTCTTATCATTTCACTCCTCTGCTGTCCAACAAGTTCTCGCATGAATAAGTAATCAGAACAGTGTTTCCTTTAGGCATGCTTTGAAAAGGAGTGAAGAACTGAGCCAGCGGTCTGGTTCTTAATCTTTATTGCTACTTTGGCAAAATATAAAATTGATTTCAAACAAAACCGAAAAGTCTTTTCTTGCAATATTTCCATAGTACCATGAGTTTCTCAACGTGTTTCTATGGTACCATAAAGCCACAACTATGTTTCTGCAGTGATCACATGCCCTGTACTAAAGAGCCAATTTTCCTTACAAGCAGAGAAATACTCAGTTAGGTAAATAAGACATGTGAAAGGGTATCAATGTATGTGAATTAATGCACCTTCTATCTGGCAAATATCATGAAACCCTTTTATTAATTATAATAAAAAATACAAAAAGTAATAATAATAATAAGATGAGGATGATGATCTAAGTAGATGTGCAGTCGTTTCAACTGAACTTGTGACTTTAATGGTACCATGCGTCTTGAGCCCTGTCACCCCTTCCACCCGTCTCCCCCCACCTCCCCTCAAGTGACCTGGCTCTTTGTTCACAAGTGTGCACTGAATATGTACACACACGACTGTATGCTCTCACCTTCCTCTCTCCATTCATTGCTCCTCCTTCCTCAGCACAAACACAAGGTGCACTCTGGCTCACTTGGACACCTGGCACAGAGCCGGGAGACCACTGTGGCAGGAAGTCCCTGCCATTATCCCACTGCATCTCCATCACCTGTCTGCTTTGCTTCCCTCTCAATTTCAGACAATGGTCTTGGCTTTCCTTTTCCGCGAGTATCTGACCCAGAGTCTGGGAGCTTTGTCATCCCCAAGCGGGTGGCGCTTTGACTAGCAGGAAGAACACAATCTTTGACCCCAGGTTGCTTTCACCAACTGTTGTGTTCTGCAGGTTGAGAAGAATTGCTCTCTTAATTTTCTCTTCCCTTCACCTCCCATCTCTCTGTTTCCCTTTCCCCCTCTCTCTTTCCCTTCCTTGCTCTTTCCCTCTCTTCCTCTCTCTCTTCCTCATACATTATCCCCTTCCTCATGTATTAGCCTCTGTGTTGAGAAAAAGAATAATAATGGCTATCAAGCACAGTAGGAAATTGATTGACATTGTTTAATTCCACTTGTGCTTTTTTATTTTTAATATCTGGTTAACTGGAAATGGAGTCTTATAGACTTTTCTGCCTTGGGCTGGCTTCTAGCTGTGAACCTCAGGATTACATGTAGTCTCCTGAGTAGCTAAGATTACAGGAATGAGCCACTGGCCCAGTAGCTCTCTCTCAATTTGTGAGAAAGCCTTCCAATACGACCAGCATGTGGAGACTTGGAAAGTACTCGGGAGAGACCAGGAGGAAGAGAGCCACTCTATGTGACCTGAGCTGCTACCTGTGGCTGTACTGGCTGTGAGAGGAGAAATTGATTGACTTCCTCCACCCTGGATATATCAACAATTTCTGCTTGACCAGAGGTCATAGGAACAAATACAATTTTATTCTGTGCAGCAAGGCAGTACTTGTGAATATCAATTACTTATTGGAATGTGCAGTTGAAGAAAATAAGATGATTTACTGAAACAGTGAAATAACATCAGAGGTCTTCACTATGTCACATGATAGAACTCTGGGAAGTGTCTCATGCTAGTGTCACAGAATGGAGCACTGAGATCGGGGACGAGGCCTGGCCTCCTGTGCATGAACACGCAGCCTTCACAATGCCTGTGTCAGTGCACCCAGCTGTAGCCTCAGCTTGAGAGGCCCCTGAAGCCGACAGTGAGCTGACTGGTTATGTTACTGTCATCCTTCTTTTTGTGAGGGTACTGGGACTTGAACTTAGGGCCTCGATGGTGACTCTTAACTTTACTCACTTAAAGCTGATGCTTACCACTTCAGCCACGGCTCCAATTCAGCTTTTTGCTGGCTAATTGAAGATAAGATGTCAGAGTTTTCTGCTTGAACTGGTTTTGATCGGTGATCCTCAGATCTCAGGCTCCTGTGTAGCTAGGATTACAGGTGTGAGCCACCAATGTCTGGCTCAGATACATTTGACAATGGAAACTTTCCTCAGATAAATACTCTGCTGTTCAGTTCAAAGGAGTGTTGCTGACGACGAGTGCTCAGGAGGCAGGAAGGACTCCTGCGAGTTCTGGCCGGACCAAGTGAGGAGCACTGGTCTAGTCATTCTCCTCCTCCATTGCTCGAGGGTGTGTGGTTACAGGAGGTGCCACACAGCTCGGCCCCACACAGCTTGGCTCCACTAGGCTCCCACAGAAGCCACTAGGCACAAGAGGGTGGCCTGGCTTGCTGAGCCTCCTTCAGTCTCAGGTCACAGAACGATTGTCCCAGCAGCCTCTTCGAAAAACCCCCTTTCCTCCCAGATCTGCCACGTGGGTGCTGAGACCCTGGCCAGTCCAGTGGCCGTACTGTGCTGACTGACCAGCTCCTAAGGCAGCATCCAGGTACAGCAGATGAATACATGTGAATGCAGCAAAGATCATATACTCAATACACACAAGCAATGTACCTTTATAAACCACCTGGAGTCCACTTCAGAGGAAAGCACGAGATAGTTTTTCTTTATTTTAATCCATCTTTAAATAAGATGCTTTATGAATCTTAACAGTATAATTCTGGATCTGAGAGTAAACAGATGCCAGAAAACTCTAGTCCAAGCCTTTGTCTGAAAAACGGAAACCATCACTGACCTGTCAAAGCAAAGGACAGGAAGGACAGACTGGCTATCTGCTTTCATCTTCGTGGCTATTCTCTTTTGCTAAAAATCACTTTGTAGCTGGGTGCTGGTGGCTCGTACCTGTAATCCTAGCTATTTGGGAGGCTGAGATCTGAAGATCCTGGTGCAAAGCCAGAACAGGCAGGAACATCCTTCTGTGAGACTCTTATCTCCAAGTAACCATCGGAAAACCAGAAATGGTGCTGTGACTCCATTAGAGCACTAGCCTTGAGTAAAAAGTGTAGGGATAGTGTTCAGGCCCCGAGTTTCAGCCTCATGACCACCACCGTCAACAACAAAAAACAACACTCTGTGTGTGCATGCATGCATGCGTGTATGTGTGCATGGGTGTGTGCATGCACACCCTATTGGGCTTTGAACAGAGGGTGGGCACTGTGGCGTAGTTTTTTGCTTATGGTTTTGTGCTACCACTTGGGCCACGGTTCCATTTCTAGCTTTATGCTGCTTAATTGGAGATTAGAATCTTAGAGACCTTTCTGCCTGGGCTTGAACTCAGACCATCAGACCTCAGACTCCTGAGTAGCTAGGATTACAGGTGTGAGCCATTGGTGCCTGAGGTGTGATTTCCAGTGAGACTTTACAATTTGGAAATGGGAAACCTGCACATGTCCTTAATTTACAGCAAAAAGTTCCTGGGAGAGAGCTGATCTCCATGGAGATAGATAGATAGATAAATAGATAGATTGTATGTCTGTCTGTCTGTCTGTTTGTCTGTCTGTATATGCCTGGTGAGGCTTGCCCGGGCCTCACAGTTTGACTGCTGGGAAGTGGACAGGCACATTGAAGTCCTGAATAAATTCTTCTTTCTAATCCAAGAGCAGGATGAACTGTGATGGGAGCAAACGCCAAACTGTATAACGCATTCCCCACGTCTATTTCTGTGTGGACTTACTCTTCCTATGTTTTCTTACTGCCATGAAATAGAGAACCCCATCACATTGAAGCTTCTGACAATTCCTCACCCCTAGGTTTTTGGGGGAGAACACAGATGACCCTGAACCCCCGTAATTATATGTGTGAGGCCTCACTGTAAAAGATGAAGATCTGTCATTAAAACCACAAATGCATTTTCGGTGCCTATGTTGAGAAAAGAAAACCCTACCTTATAAATATGTAACGTCCTGTGGAACACATCCAAAATAAAATGTACTAAAAAAGCTGATATGTAGACAAAAGTTTATTTACACCATACAACATTTTTAAATATTTTATACACAGCTGCAGTAGAGAGAAGTACTCAGAGCTCTCTAGAGAAAACTGCGATAATAAAGATGTGAAATATATTATTCATATAAAAGTGAGATTATTACTTTATTGCATTTAAAGCAATGAAGAATGTAGCTCAACAAACATTCATTTAATGACAAAAACTTTGCTTTTTTATATTATAAAGTAAAAAGTGTAGTAATGGCCAAACAGACTGTTATAAACTTTAAAAACTGCATAAATATATACATTGTGCTTCATGGTGAAGTTTTCTGGAAAACTAAACCACATGAAGCGGTTACAACACGAGTCGTTGCGTGAGGTTTATCTATAGAGATCCATCACCTTACGAATCCATTCCACGCACGCACAACACAGGGTCGGACTGTACACCAGGGCTCCCTGCCTCTGACGGCCAGGAGTGAGCACAGGGCCCGACGCAGACTCCAGACGTGGCTGTCATGACAGTCTTGTGTGAGGCCTCAGTGGTCAGCGTGGTGTGGCACCATTGTGTCCAGCTCGGCCCCTCTGCCCATTTACACCTCCGTCTGGAAGTCCCCCTCCTGCACGTCCAGTGGCAGGCTCAGACACTTCTCCCACTCAGCTGGCCGCAGCTCCAGGGCATCCTTGGTCTCTGTGTCCAGGACGTTGATGGTGGTGTAGTGCTGGTACTCGCTGGGGGCCTGGAACGTGTCCCACGGGCTCTTGCTGGGCACTGGCGTCTCCTGTGGGGGAAAGGGGAGGGAGTCTTCACATAGTGTCTGTGTGTGGAGGCAGCTGTGACTGAGGTGAGGAGAAATGGGCAGAGGTGTGGCTGCCTGCAGTTACAGCTTGGTCCAGACTTTCCATTCACTGAACAAATGAGTGGTCACATTCCCCACACACCCTATGAGAGCTCAAGGATGAAAACTGAGCTATGGAGGCGAATGGATGTTTTGTGTTGCTGTCCTTTTGTGCTCAAGGCTGGTGCTTTATCACTTGAGCCACAGCTCCTCTTCTAGCTTTTTGCTGGTTTATTAGAAAGAACTGTCATGGAGACTTTTCTGTCCTGGCTGGCTTTGAACTGTCATTCTTAGATCTCAGCCTTCTGGGTGGCTGGAATTATAGGCATGAGCACTAGTGCCCAGCTTCTATTTAACTTTGGAGAACCTTCTATTAAGTGGGTAGTAACCTAATTTATTAGGATGGCTTTCTTTTCATTTTGTGGTACTGGGATTTGGACCCATTATCTTTGCTTATGAGGCAAGTCCTCAGCCATTTGAGCCATGACTCCAGTCCTCAGTCTGTTTTTCAGACAGGGTCTCCCACTTATGCCTGGAGCAGCCTGGGACTGTGATCCTCCTGTTTCTCCCTCCCATGTAGCTAGGATTACAGGCAAATTCTACTATGTGTGACACAGGTTGGCTTTCTTGCTAATTCCCAGGACTCCCAGGACAAGTATAGCTCCCATGCTGTGAGGTTGCCCCTTATAGCAGAGATTTCTAGCTGTAAAGAGCTGCTGACCCAAAGGACAGGCCCTGTAGATGGTGAGGCTGGAGCTGGGGGGTCAGTTGGTGGGTAATACCCACAAGCCACTCCTCTTCCTGTGCAGTGGGTATGAGGAGGGCAGTCTGCATGCCTGTGACAATGTGTGCACTAGAACACACAGGAAATACAGGAGCCGTGGTGCAGGAGCACTAGTGCATCAGGCACTAGAAGAGCCTATGGGGGTTTGGTAGGCCAAGCAGCGGAGGCCCAGCAGCCTTCTGGGGAGCTGGAGTCTGGTAGGAGGACTTGGCCAGAATCAGCACTTGTTTCTAAGTTTCTACAGCTGTGCTCTGAGGGCAAGTACAGAATGGAGGAGAAATGGTTAGACAGAGTGTGGTATTTATAAATGATACAAGAAACCAACACACCTGAGCTTCTACAGATGTGAACCTGGTCTTAGGAGGTAGGTACAGAGTGAGATGAATGGAATGAATGCAGTCACCAGAGGCCTGCCGAGCCTGGCCCCACACTTCCTGGGTCCCGGGGTGTGCAGGATGCCCCCCTCACTCTGAGGCCAGTTTGGGGACATGGTTAGCTCAAAGCTATCCATGCCTGTATATTGAGACTCAGTCTCCAAAAGTTTTTTTGGTTTTGTTTTTTAAGAGAGAGAAGAAAAAAAAAGGAAAAGAAAGAAAAAAAGAAAGGAAAGAAGAGCCACCCATGTGTCTGCTTTTAAAGAATTGGAATATGAGCCAGCGGCCTACAGAAAGGATCCGCCGTGGGGCCCTCAGGGCTGAAGTTTATTCCCTAGATCCCTCTCTTAGCCATGCCTTTTTTGGTTTTGTCTCCTGCCTGAAAGGTTTTCCTGCCTAAACAGGAGACATGGACTAAATGTTATTTTGGCTTCCCTTTTCATTCCTAATTTCCGGTACTCCCCACCATCTTCATCCTTTGTAGTGACAGGCCCTCGCGCTGAGGAGCGGCCCTTCCCCTCCACAAGAAAACCATTTTCAGATTCTTCAGAAACATCTTACTCCACCTAATTAGGAAACCTAATTATGAAATTTTTTCATTAGAAATGTGCCACCACAAATTGTGTGTCTGAATTAGCATAATGAACTCATTCATATATTCAGTATTAATCACAACTGAATAGAGAACTCCTTTTGATTTAAGATAATAATTGAGCAGGGAGGCAGACAATACTGTTCTTGCCACTCCTAACTTTCCAAATGGTAAATATTTATAAATCTTTTCCAGAAAAGGCAGGCTGCTGCAGCGATGTGGGGTAATTAGCAGACTATTTTGGTTGTCAGGGAATGGAGATAGAGATATTTGTGCTGTGAATGATTCCACATGCAGACCGTGTGAGGGGTGAGCAGAGGCATGCACACAGCCAGCCCTGTCTGGCGCGTAAGGCTTTCAGATTGGTAAACACATTCTTCTTTTTCCTTCCAACAAATGAAGTTTCTTCTATTTATTTCAGTGTGTTTAGCCTAACCTCTGTAGTTCTCATTCATCTGATGGCTAAAATTTGATGGCTTCATAGTAAGAGATGTAAGAGAACCACTGAGAGCGTGAGTGCCTCCCGGAGACAGAGTGCTGGGTTGGGGGTCAGTGAAGCCTCCTTGTGTCTCCTTTGCTGAGGAGGAAAGTACCCTGAGAGACACCCTGGATATGTATAAGCAACTAAGAGTTCAGCACAGACTGAGGTCTATCCATTCGTGCTCCTTAGCTTTTCACTAACTGCACTAATCAGGAGGCTAAGACCACCAAACACCTGTGGGAGAATAACTGGATTTAGGCACAAGGCAATAGCATGCGCTTGGAGAAACACACACACACACACACACACACACACACACACACACACACACACACACACACATCCATTATACATATCTTTATCTTAGTGTCTCTCTATTTGTCATCATCAATTGATTTCTACTCTCATCTAGCTCTATCTCTGCCACCTATCTATATCTACTGTCTCTATGATCTATCTATCTATGTCTATCATCTATCTCATCTCTATGTCTGTCTACCTATTATCCATCTGCTCTACAGCCCAGAAGTACCCCCCAGCATGGGTGAGCCTGGCTCTGGTGGCCTATCACTTGTGGGCAAAGGTAGGAGGGTCTGCCTCTCATGTGACGAGCCTGCGTGGCTGTCAGCAAGTGAGGCTGGCTTCTGAACTCATCACAGGACTGAGGAGTCCATCTTATTACCCTTTTCTAGTTAGAAAAAGACACCAGAGTCCTGTAATCACAGGATCCGATCCTTTGGAGCAGTGTTTTCATCTTCATTGTGGCTCTCCAGATTCCACTCCAGCACTCTTACGAAGAAAGAGGAGTTGTTGCTGGCTAAGCTATGACTGGCTGCACTGTGATCGCACACTGTGGCTGTGTTTGATAGACTCCTATGCCCAAGGGAGGAGGTGGGGATGGATGGAGGTGGCCCCAGCTCAGAGCCCACACCCTCCCCATTGACAGGCAAGAACAGCACCCAAACACAAACACATTCCTTGCAAACACAGTCTCCTGGAGGTAAAAGTCCTGTCCATGGTTTCAGGCAACCGCTTCAAATCTAGAACATAATTACATTTGATGGCTTTAAGGTGGCAGACATTCAAATAAAAATGGAAAAAAATTAGCCAACTATTTTGACATTTAAACTAGCTGACCTTTTCCTCATGATAAAATGGCCAATGGAAACCAACATACTTTTGCTATGTAACTAATTCTAATTAAACTTAGGGGACATTTAAAAATGTGGAAACCTGCTTAAAGGATTCCAATTTTGTCTCCCACTAACCTTTCTGAGACATATTTTGAGGACGGGTTTATTTTCTGTGTGTGTGTGTGTGAGCAGGGTGGGGAACAGGCTTGTGCGAAGCTGGGCCTGGAGCGGGGCTGGGAGAACTCACCATGCTGCTTGTATTTGGTATATCCCGGAATCTGTCCAGAGTCTGGAATTTCTGATTGAGCTCCTGAAACAGCTCCATGTGCCTTTTCCTCGTGTGCATGACCTTCTGCAAGAGAGAACAGTGCGGCTCTCACTCCAAATTTGATTTCTATATTTAGGAATATGTTTTGTTATACGCTTGCTTGCAAAATAAGGGGCATCAAGTCTGGCAGAAAGCAAGGGTCCCAAAAGGCATCACAAATGCAATCAATGGGCACTAAGCCCTTATTTCCTATTTAGAACAAACTTAAAGGAAAAGGAAGACAGCTTTCTTTTCCTTTTTTAAATTTAACTTTTTTATTTTTTCGTACTTGTACTGGGTCTTGAACTTGGGGCCCACGTGTTGTCCTTGAACTTTGTTTTGCTCAATGGTAGCAGTCTACCACTTGAGCCACAGCTTCATTTCCAGTATTGTGGTGGTTAACTGTAAATAAGCACTGTGGACTTTCTTGCCAGGGCTGGCTTTGAGCCTCTAGCCTCAGATCTCAGCCTTCTGAGTAGCCGGGGTTGCACTGCTTCTTGAACAATTACCCCATCCAGCATTCTCCCTCATTTCATCGGTTCCTCAGGACCCTTTCCTGCTGCCTGGCCTAAGGAATTCAAGGCTCAATTGGATAGTTAATTAGGGAAAGGAGTCTTATGGAATTTCCTGCCCTGCTGGCTTTAACCATAATCCTCAGATCTCAGCTTCCTGAGTAACTAGGATTACAGGCATGAACCATCTGTGTAAAAGCAGATAGCTTGATGTTGCTTGTGGAAGATTACCGAAAATACCAAGTTTTTCTTGTAGGTATATTAAAAATATAGCATTCTTCTAGTATAAGATTTCTATCACTCAAAAGTTAAATCTGCTTTACAAATATGGTTATAATTTCTTCAAATGTTAAAATTTTGGATTTTTAAAGCACCCCAGTCCTTGATGCTTGCCTTGTCCCCCTTTTTTTTCAGTTGTGGGGTTTGAACTCTGGGCCTAGGCGCTGTCCCTGAAGATCAAGGCTATTGCTCTATCCCTTGAGCCACATCTCCACTTCTGCTTTTCCAGTGGTTAATTGGAGATAAGAGTCTAACGACTGTAGTGCCTAGGCTGGCTTAGAACAGAGATCCTCAGATCTCAGCCTCTGAGTAGCTGAGATTTCAGGTTGTAGCTAACACACCCGATTGATGTTTGCCTGAAAACATTAAATCTTCATTAGGGGCACTAAGGTGGGGGCAAAACCACAGGAACTGCAGTTGAGTCTGACTCAAAGCACCAGAGTGTGAAACATGTGGAGACCTGAAAGCCTTGCACTTCTCGCGTGAACTATGATTCATATAGAAGGAAAATATGATGTGTATTTCTGAGTTCAGAGCCTGGTACTTGCTTGGCTGGTGCTGCAGCCTGGTCTCATGTTGGTGTACTGCAGGGGATGTCTAAGGACTCTACTACCTGCGGGGTGTGGAACCATGATCCTGCAGATCTCAGACTTCCTAGATTACAGGTGTGAGCCGCTGGCACGGCTCATAGGGTTCTTGGGAGATGGCACAAGAAATGTTCAGAAGATAATGTGTGGTTGCCGAGCTTCTCCACTCACACAGGCATACGTGATTAGTCTTCATCTCTACTCACGCTCTTTCCCTCCCAATAACTCAAGTCATGAGGAAAGACGACCTTGAGCTAAATCAGAAACCTTTTTTTTCTACTTCAGAACATTTATGAGATCATAACATAAAATTTGTTATGTTGGAGTGTGGCCTAGTGGAAGAGTGCTTGCCTAGCATGTACAAAGACCTGGGTTCGATTCCTTGGTACCATATTCTTAGAAAAAAGCCAGAAGTGGTACTGAGGCTCAAGTGGTAGAGATCTGGCCTTGAGAAAGTCTAAGGACAGTGGTCAGGCCCTGAGCTCAAGTCCAGGACTGGCAAAAAAATTGTTACGTCAAAGGGAGGAAATATCATTATCAGGTTTGATTTTTTTTAAAGTTAGAAATCCATATTTTGATGATGATCCAAGACTGTGGTTTCACGTTTGGGCAGATTTTAAGATGTCGGTATGAGCTCACAAGGAGCTCGCTGGGCTTGTACTGGCATCTTCTACTGAAACATCAGCCGTATTTTTAATATTGGGGGCTTGAAAATAAGGCCCCAAGCTCTCACCTCCACTTCTGGCTTTATGTATTAACTGGGAGCGAAGAGTCTCACAGGCTTTCCTGCCAGGGCTGCTTCAAAGCTTGACCCTCCTGTTTCAACTACTGTGTAACTAAGCCTATAGGTGAGAGCCACTAAGGCCTAGCTCCATTCTTTCCATCAAGAAATATTTTCAAAAGTTAAGGATTTGTTTTGGAAAAAAAATCACATTTACAGGAGAAGATTCATAATATTTCCTTTTTTTTCCCTAGAAAGATCCTGACAGAGTTTATTTCCTTGAGGGAAAAAGTTGCAAAGGAAGAAAAAGAGGAAGGTATATGGACTGTTTAGCACATTTAAAAAATATTGTTTTCTCACACACTTTAATTATCTAGTTTGATGCACAGATATCTATGTTTCTCCAGACTATATTGTAAGCTCTTTGCAATAATGAACTTCTGTCCTTGTCCTCTGATGAAGTTAATGATCCAAATGTGAGGAAATGAGATAGAGGAGCACGATGGGTGACAACAGGAGATGGGGTGCAGGGGGCCAGAGGGCAGGAAACAGATGTGCAGGAGACAGGAGACAGATGTGCAGGAGGCCAGAGGACAGGAGACAGAGGAGCAGGAGGCCAGAGGATAGGAGACAGAGGAGCAGGAGGACAGAGGACAGGAGACAGAGGAGCAGGAGGCCAGAGGATAGGAGACAGAGGAGCAGGAGGCCAGAGGATAGGAGACAGAGGAGCAGGAGGACAGAGGACAGGAGACAGAGGAGCAGGAGGCCAGAGGACAGGAGACAGAGGAGCAGGAGGCCAGAGGATAGGAGACAGAGGAGCAGGAGGACAGAGGACAGGAGACAGAGTAGCAGGAGGCCAGAGGACAGGAGTCAGAGGAGCAGGAGGCCAGAGGATAGGAGACAGAGGAGCAGGAGGACAGAGGACAGGAGACAGAGGAGCAGGAGGCCAGAGGACAGGAGACAGAGGTGCAAGATTTACAGAGAGCAATGAGAGCCTTCCTGGAGCTGGCTGATGGAGTTTCTTGAGGAGGAGATGTTTGCAAACAGACTTATGGGGGTGTTGGTGCCAGATGCCTGGTAAAGTGGTCCGGACCCTTTTTCCCATGGGGAGGTGAAGCACACTCGGAGCATGACCTGAGATGCCCACTCTGGGTTTCCTGAGTGGCACTGAACAGAACTGGTGGAACTGCATTTGGGACCCTGCTCGTCCTCTCAGGGTGGAGTAGGTGGCACTGTGGTCTTCGGCCCAGAACTGTTTCCTCTGAGGCCAGCAGGGATGGTGTCTCCTTGCAAATAGTTCCTCTGTGTGCTGGGCACTTAGGGCACAGGGACAAACCCACAGGCCTGGCCCCGGCCTCCAGGCTCTGGCCTCCAGCCTCATGAGGACATCAGCATCCAGTCAAGGGATAAAGAGCACATGGAAACAGAGCTAACAGTGGAACTTTAAGCAGAGGAATGCCAGTGAGGCGATCCTACCTTTTCCTCATTCATGTCTATTCTGAAAATTGTTCTGTGAATTGTTCCCCTGATCTTTCCTCTTCCCTCCTTTTCTCAAGTCCAGAGGGCTTTGGGTTCAGTTTTCAATGGCATGTCTGCATCTCTCTCTACAAGGAACTTCTCTTCCAACCCTGGGGAGGTGATGCCCTGGCTGGGCACGGAAGGCTGAGGAGTAGTTTGGTTGTCTCCAGGTGTCCGCACATACCCCTCATCTTGCACAAGGGTCCTGGCTGTGCTGAAGCACGTGTCCCTCCTCTGCAGATCTGACCACTCCTTGGCTGGGAGAGGCCTTGTTTCACCATCTTTCAGTGAGGTTCTCCCTTGTTTGCCACTGTCACACATGTGAATTTCCATCGAGTGCCTCAACCAGATGAAGCCATCATCAGTTATGTCCCATTGGTGTGTGGTTCCTGCATGGCTGATGTCATTCGTGTGTATGAAGCTGTGTATGGACCCCACCCTGAGGGGAGAAACTGGGGGTGTGAATGGTGCTTGTGGGGAAGGGTGTGGGAAGGGCACTGGTGAGGGAGGGGAAGGGCGTGGGAATGGTGCTCGTGAGTGACAGGTGTGTGGAATGGTGCCATGAGCTAGGTGGGCATGGGAAGGTTGCTGGCTTTGCTGCACTCTCATCTTCCTTTGGCAGCCGTGGGGCTGGACTTTTCTTCAACACAGGCTTTGGTAGCTGGAGTGGCTCAGGTGTTGTGGCTTGGGCAAAGTCCAGCAGCCATGAGGCCTTCCTGGCTGTCAGATGTCTGAGAGGAAGGAGGTGCACACAGCCTCCCCCCACCATGCGTACCGGCTTGTGTGCTTGCTGTATCCTGACCACTGTTCTAGAACCTTCAGATACTTGGGGCAGCCCAGGTGTGGCACACTTGTGTGGAAATGTCACATCTACCCATTTCAGATTGTGAATCTGCAGTCTGGCACCTGTTGTCTTTGGTCCTGTGGTTTCTGTGGCTGTCCCTGCCCTGTTGGGCTCTTTGGAAGGTGCTCAGAAGGGTGAAAGTCAGGCATCATGGACAGCGGTGTTATGGAACAGCGGGTGTTATTTTATTTCTTATCCCCACAGCGTGGGGAGGCTGCGCCATCGCCTCTGCTCTACTGACTGGGAGATGGGCTGAGTGGCCTTCCTCCCCAGCTCGGTGAGGCCTGAATCCAGGCTCACGCTCTGCGCATGAGTAGCTGGGCCTGGGTTGAGCATGTGGTGCTGCCTCAGACAGCTCAACGTCTGTAACCACCCTGGACAGAGGGAGAGACTGCCAGGACAGGATGGGGGAGGGCAGGCAGGGGGCACACCAGCGCGTGAGGAGACGGGCTATGCCACTTCCACGAGGCATGCAAGGATCTTTCCAGAACAAGCCTTCCTGTCCAGTCTGTGAATGCCCCATGGGCAACAAGTGGCTTGTCTGGGCATCCTGGACACCTGGAACGTTCTCGGACACTTAGCAGGTACTTAATGCCTGCTTGCTAAATACTTTGAACACATGCTGAGACATGGAAGCAATCCCCTCACCTGAGTTCTCCCACTGAAGAAAGCTCCCTATGGGAGCCCCACAGCCCACTCCCATTCTCCACAGACTCTCTGCTCTGCCCACACGTGGCAGACACACAATGTGTAGGTTCAACAGATTAACTAGAATGTTTCACTTACTTATCACCTATTTATTTGAGTATTGACAGGGACTGGGTTTGAACTCAGGGCCTCCTTTGTCATTTGGCTTTTTCGCTCAATGTGTGTGCTCTACCACTTGAGCCATCCATCACTTCTGGCTTTTTGCTAGTTAACTGGAGAAAAGCATCTCGCAGACCTGAGCCTTTGTGAGCCTGGATGACAGGTGTGAGCCATTGTGACTGCTGTACCTGCTGCTGTTTGTGAACCAGGGCTGAAAAGAGACCCGTGCAGCCTATGAGACAGGCTCTCTAGGGTAGTGTGAGCCATCCATGAAAACTGTGTGGACACAGGTGAAATGACCTGATTTAGGGGGCCCTAAAGCAAGAAGAGAAAACGCAAATTTCCATGAGACACAATCAGCGGCAGAGTGGATGTAAAGCTCACAGGGACAGTGATGGGGTGGGGGGGGCAATCTCAGCACAAGTTCAGTGCATCTAGGGCAGTATAGAGAGCAGACAAGGACCACACACATGCATGCAGCACGCTGACTAGAACTCAGGGCAGATAGCATCCTCCGAACCTCAACTAGTCTTCAGGGAACACACACCTCACCCAGACTAGTCCTCAGAAACAACACACTGCACCCCGGCTAGTCCTCAGGGAACACACCCTGCACCTGCATCTTGAATAGTCCTCAGGGAACACACCCTGCACCCCGACTAGTCCTCAGGGAACACACCCTTCACCTGCACCCCAACTAGTCCTCAGGGAACACACCCTGCACCCCGGCTAGTCCTCAGGGAACACACCCTGCACCTGCACCCCAACTAGTCCTCAGGGAACACACCCTGCACCCTGACTAGTCCTCAGGGAACACACCCTGCACCCTGACTAGTCCTCAGGGAATACACCCTGCACCCCGACTAGTCCTCAGGGAACACACACTGCACCCAGCATAGTAGTAATTGTTGCCAGGTGTCATCGAGGCACTATTGCTCCTGGCTGCTGTCTCAGAATCTGTAGATCCTGGCAATTCCAAACAGGATGAAGACTCTGAGGAGTTGGTAAAGAAAAGGCTATGTCTCACTGCTGCCCTCCAGCCCCCTGACCCCGGGGGACTTGTGATTAAGAGCTAGAGGACATGATGAGGTTCTTGGTTTAAACTTCCCTTTGCTGTTACAGGTATGTCTATGAAGGTGTTAGTGTTGCAGGAATCATGCTTCAGAGTGTTGGCTGCAGGAAGGTGCTGGAGGTTGCTGTGGAAAATGAAGGTACTGGAGAAGAAGGAGCAGGAGAGGGAGCAGGAGCAGGAGGAGGAGCAGGAGCAGGAAGAGGAGCAGGAGCAGGAGCAGTGGGAGGAAGAGAAGGAGCAGGAGAAGGAGGAGGAGGAGGAGGAGAAGTAACAGGAGGAGAAGGAAAGGGAGCAGGAGAAGAAAGAGAAGGAGGAGGAGGAGCAGGAGGGGAAGAAGGGGAAGGAGCAGGAGAAGGAGGAGCAAGAGAAGGGGAAGGAGCAGGAAAAGGAGAAGGGGAGGGGAAGGAGCAGGAGCAGGAGTAGGAGAAGGAGAAGGAGTAGGGGAAGGAACAGAAGAGGAAGGAGCAGGAACAAGAGAAGGAACAGGAGCGGGAGGAGGAGAAGGAACAGGTCCTTCTCTAATGTCCCCACGCACTGCACAACTCCCATGCTGTGATTCCACTGTGGTTTGTTCTCAGCCTTCATTATAGATCTAGGCTTTTACTCTGCTTTGTCTCTGATGCCCAGTGGGTCAATTTCGGCTTCCTTTTGCCTCTGTAGTAACTAGCAGCCCACCACTCACCAAATACTTTTGGTAGCCCCAGGTAAAGGGCTATATGATCTGTGCATGCTCACGCACACACACATGTGCATGCACCCATGCACTCCCACGCACAGTTTACTCCTTTACTTTTGGCTATTTAAGGAATTGATTCGGGGAGAAGAGGACCGAACATGTGATGGGGGGAAGTCTGATTGTACCACACTGTAGACATGTACAGAAATTAGCCACTAAACCTACGCTGCTGTCAGCTAACATAATAGAAATGAATAAATAGGAAAAAATAGCATCTGCTCTCTAGAGGGCTGGATATGTGAAAATCGCTGCATTTTATGAGAATGTATAACTTTGGTACTTGGCTACTAAAATCTTAGGACACAATGAAATATATAATGAATACATTTCTTGATAGGTTGCTACAACAGAGAGGCCTGTGACCTGGTGTTTATCCCTCAAAGCCAGACTCCTTATAATTCAAATCTCAAAGTTTCAATGATTACTGAAAAGAATCCTTTTCCTTGGATTCCCTCAGTGTAGAGCCAGCATTGACCTAAACCTAGAAGCTCTCCTTTGGATATCATGTGCATCCCACACGAAGTCAGTGGCATAGGCTCTCACCCTCAGGGGATGTCTGTATTTTTCAGATGTCAATGAGGGTTACTGAGTTCTATGTATAATATGCCGGAGAAATCCATAATATAGCATATCCAATTATGTCAGCAGGCTATGAATCATATCCAATTATCAAGACATGAGTGCACTTTATGTGATGCTTAAACATCATTAATTTTATGCTTAGCACAAGCTGCTGGAATGGGAAGATGTTATTAGATCTCGGCTTCAATACTCTGTCATGAATATGAATCCAATGTAAACTGGGGAGTGAAATTCTTTATCTTGAAAACACATTTACCAAAAACAACAGGAGGTTGCTAGGAAAAACAAAACAACAAAAACAACCTTGAAGCCACAGAGAATCTTCATGGGGGTAAGGATGGAGAGGCCATCTACAGGCTTGAACCCTCACAGGACAGTAGGCTGACAGCGCCACCCTGAGTGTGGAGGGGATGAGACCCAGATTCTGCCTTCCTGCAAATGAGATGGACCAAGTCCAAACTCTGCCATAAATGCTGCTTGGCAGGGCATTTCTAATCCTTTACTTGTCCAGACAAAAGCAGTTTAGTAGTCACTTTAGAGTAATCAGAACTTTAATTTTTTTCTATCATTATCTCTACAAAAGTGACTTCAAAAGCTTGAAGAATTGAACTAAATGTTATAGCATATTCACATAGCTGTGTATAATGATATGTTTAAGCAGATATGTATTGATTTTGTTCTGTGAATCTCTTTTTATAAATTAAATTTTTTTTGCCAGTCCTGGGGCTTGAATTCAGGGTGTGGGCACTGTGCTTGAGGTTCTTTTGCTCAAGGTTAGCATTCTACCACTTGAGCCACAGCACTTTTCTATGGTTTTTTTCTATGTGGTACCAAGGAATCGAACAAAGGGCTTTGTGCATGCTAGGTATGCACTCTACCACTAGACCACACACCCACCCCTATGCTTTGAACTTCTATCTTTCATTTTTATGTTCTCTTTAGGCACTAAAATTCTAATCAGATACTCATACAAATAACTTTGAATCAAATGGCTGAAATGATAAAAATCATTCATAGACACTTACCTCAAAGTCAAGGTCTGAATACCGGGATTTTCTTCTCTGTTTTTTTTTTATTTTAAAGAAAAAGAGGAAATTAATAAAGTTATATTTAGTCATGCATATAAAATGGAAATTGTAATTGTTAATAAAGATAATCTTTGTACACATTTCTTTCGCATAAGAAATTTTTCATGATTTAAAAATATTTCATTACTTCATTTTCACCTAGAACTTTCCTTGAATTTGAAGGTATGATAATACAATACACAATATTTTTCTCTTGGATTTATTATCCAATGTTCAGTTAGGGGAAATGATTCCCTGGAAAATTTACACAAGAATTTCAATCCAGAAAGAAATTTGAATTCTACAGGAGCAAAACCACTCTTGGATTCAGCTTCCCCTCCCCCCTCACCAGCTACTGGCGGGCAGATGTTCCACTAACACATATCCAAATTGTGTATTTTAGCAGAGGCCTTGTTCAGGCATCCAGGCTAGGCTGAAATTCTCTCTGTAGCCTTGGCTGGCCTCAGACTTAAGGTTCTCAGCAACCGCCTCCTACAAGATAAGACCAAAGAGGGTGGCACACGACTTCTTTCCTTCCAGTACCGCCTGGCTTTCCACCTAACCATCAGTGTCAAGTGGGACTCCCACCTTTCTTGGAATTTGATTATCTTCCACCAGAGGGAAATCTCTCTGATTGTTCTCCTTAGGAGCTGGGGTACTATTCTACCTCAGCTAAGCAAACGAATATTCTACACCCCAGCAAAATGTCTCACAGTCTTCCTCCATGGCTGACAATTGGCCAAAGTTTCAGGATCTAGTTATAAATAACTGTGACAGGATCCTCACTGTGGCAGGGGGCTTCTGGCACGAGTCAGAGGCCTGGGTCCTTGCTGAAGGATGTCGGGAAATGTGTACAAAGGCATCCAAATGTGAAGGCAACAAAACAAATTCCTAACCTAGATTGTCAAAAGGCTTCATCTTGGTAGATGAAACGATGATGAAGCAGGGAGATTTAATAATTATTAGGAGCAAGTAATACTCAGTTGGAGAATAGGTAAAATACGTATTTATTTTTCCTCTGGTTCATATCTCAAAACCTACAATCTCTCTCTCTCTCTCTCTCTCTGTGTGTGTGTGTGTGTGTGTGTGTGTGTGTGTGTGTGTGTGTGCGTGTGTGTGCATGTGGCTGGGAAATGGAACAATTGACACTTCAAAAGTCAAGTGTGGGGAAGATGGAGATAAGATGTGTTCACTGTCTTTGGGTCTCCATCACTGATCCTCCAGTCAGCTCATGGTGGACGGCGTGCTTTTGCGTGTGAACTCTCTGCTTTGTGGGACACCTGCAGAAGGCGTGTCCTCCTCTGCCAAGCCTGGGACTGGAAGCTGGGCCCCAAGCAGCCTCTGCCCTGGCTCTGTGCCGCCCCTCTGTCTGTGTCAGGGCTGAGATGCTTTGGCAGCCTAGTTCCAGATGAACTGTGACACACCAACGGTGTGTTGAAGAGGATGATGCATCCATGAGATAGTTATTCCAAAGGAGATCCATGCTGAGTAAAACAGCTTCAAAGCCATTCTAGCATGAGATGCTCTGTGAGCAGCAGCATACATGTCCCCTACTAGAGGAGCTTTTCCCGCTGTGAAATCGAGTTTATCCAAGAAAAGCAAGGAAACTGGTGCAGAGGACGAGCTGGGACCCCAGCCTCGGTGGGCATGCAATGTCTGGAGAGTCTCTCAAGCCCTGAAATTTGTGAAAAGCACGAGTGAATCGCACACTCACTCGGATGTCTTCCATGTGTAAGGACTGGACTTGTAGGTCTGAAGTTGTTATAAACAATGGCTGTGTGTTTAAATAGACTCAGCTGAAGCTGCAGCCAGGCCTTTCAGCTTCTGAGGGGCCCAGCATTGAAAAGGTGAGGCCAGAATATGTTCTGTAGATATCTGTTCTCCTAAGTTTAACAAAATATACCCCAGGTGCAAGGCATGCTTTGTTAGAAGGGTTGGGGATTGAGGAGGAGGGGCAGATGAATGGAGGGAGAAAGGGGAAGAGTGCAGTCTCAAGATTCAGTGCACGCACTTGTGCACCTGGGCCTGGTGGCAGGGATGGTGGGGAGCAAGGTGCAGGGGTGGTGCAGGAGTGGTGCAGGGAGGGTGGGGACCCCAGACCAGGGGTGGTGTGGGGAGGGTGGGGAGCCCAGTGTAGGGGTGGTGCAGGGAGCCTGGTGCAGGGGTGGTGTGGATTGGGATGAGGGGCACTCATGAACTGACGCGTCAAGTGGAAGCCCCTTTGTGTAAATAATGTAAGTCCTCTGCTCTATGTGCTTCAGTTCCCAAGTATAAAGGTAATCCTCTTAGCCAGTGTGGAAGATGCTCTGCCATGCTTTCTTCCCCCACTTCCCAATGAGAACTCACTGGGTTTGCATTCTCTGCATTCAACACTCCATTAACATTCTTCTCCTCGAGGCCTCTAACCAGCTGTATCTCCAGTGCCAAGGGAAGAGGCTCATCGTGCAGGAGCTGAGCAGCCCCCTGTGAAAGCTCTAGTCCTCTCGCTGTGCATCTCCTTCCCTGCTCCCATTGGCTAAGTGTTTCAGCTCCAGTGTGCACTCCCTTCTTCTGGGTTTTATTTTTGTCAGTCATGGGCCTTGAACCCTGAGCTCTTCAGGCCACCACCCTACCCTTGGAGCCACAATGCCACTTCCTGTTTTCTAGTGGTTAACTGGAGATCAGAGTCTCATGGTCGTTAGTGCCCAGGCTGGCTTTGAACCAGGATCCTCAGATCTCAGCCTCTTGTGTATCTAGGATGACGGGTGTGAGCCACCTCGCCTAGCATAACTCTCAGGAAGGGAGGTCCTGAGGTCCACACCACAGACGATGACGAGGCATGCTCACTCCTGCTGTCATGCCCATCACAGGCTTCTGGAGATTCCTCACAAACTAAACACAGCACCGCCCCATGGCCCTCAGACTGCTTCTCGTGTTACAGGCCAGCATACAGTGAAGACACCCACACACACATGCTCCCTGCTGCAAACAGCCAAGTTATGGAAATAGCCCAGATGCCACATAATGGATGAATACATCCATTAATGTGGTGTGTGTGTGTGTGTGTGTGTGTAAAGTGGAATTTAACTCATCCATCAGGAAGAATGATATGATATTTGCAGGGAAACAGATGGACCTGGAAAATATTATGTTAAATGAAGTAAGTCAGGTGTAGAGACAAGAGGAGGATGTGAGAATTAGATCTGAATTGTTAATATGTGTGTAAGCATAAAGGGTCACCTGCATGTGCACACCAGTGTATTAACTCAAGCATGCCACGTGTAGGAGAGGATTCCAGTGGTGTCATGCCTCCAAACAATTAACTGTCTAACAAAGCAAATAACAGGACACGGAACCTGTGTTTGGGCAGAATGAGGTCAAGGGGACGGGGGAGAGAAGTGGAGAGAGGAAGAGAGGGCAGATGCCATTATAATACTTCATGTGCACCATTATATGGAAGTGGAAACAGGTATAGGGAGAGAGTGGATTGGGTTGGAAGAGATGAGGAAGAGATGATGGGAGTGATCAAGATGCATTGTACTCATAGACTGACGTGTGGAACCGAAGCTGCGTTGCATAATTAAAGATAACTTTTTTTTTTAAAGCAAGGGTTGGCTGTCTAACTGGCCAAGCCTCAAGCACAGGCATTACCCCTCATCCTCTATGAGTTTCCTGTCCCAGTCATCCACACTCAATCCACAAGACTCCATTCTAGTCTATTGTTCTATTCTATTCTATTCCATTGCGTCCCTCAGATGCATCACACTGGCACAGCTAGATGGCTTCCCACTCTACGTCCATGCTTCCTTTACAGTGGGCATCTTCTCATCTTGTCAGGACAAACTTCCAGCCCTCTACTCAGCCCTCTTTAGAGCCATGGTGCCTTAGTTCTTGGTTCTCTGCACCACCCAGGCCGGGGATGAGTGGCCGGCAGGGCTGGCGGGCTGGGGCGATTGGTGGTCTCTCAGTGCAGTCTTCACTGGCTTCCTCAGTCTCCACAGGAGTGGGTCTGGCTTTTCTCTCTCTTCTCTATATGAGGTGCTCTCCTCTGTGATGTGGAGTCAACTTCTTCCTCTCAGACGGCTACACCTGCTGTTGCTTCTGCCTGATACACCTCCTCACCCTCCAGCCCTCCAGCCAGCTCCTTCTCAACTTCATTTCTCCTTCTCTAATTGCATTATTCGAATTTTATTGTCTTTAAGTAGTTGTACAAAGAGGTTTCGACTCAACATATCAGTTCATGACTACCCACATCTTAATCCACATCATCCCTTCCATGTCCACACTTGTGCCCCAGTACCTGGACTGTCTTCTCCACCCCGTGTCCATGTCCCAGTCCTGTGTCCACGTGCCTGTCCTCCCTCATGTCTACCCACCCAGCCCCATGTCCACACAACCAGCCCCACGTCCACCTGCCGGGGCCCATGTCCATACACCTGTTCTCCTGAATATGGGAGATCACAAGGTGGACAGGAGAGTGGTTGTGAGAGTTGATGGGGTGGACACGGGAGTGGTCGTGACAGTTCACAGGGTGGACAAGGGAGTGGTCATGACAGTTCATGGGGTGGACATGCGAGTGGTCATGACAGTTCACGGGTGGACAGGGGAGTGGTCATGAGAGATCATGAGGTGGACAGGGGAGTGGTCATGAGAGTTGACGGGGTGGACATGGGAGTGGTTGTGAGAGTTGACGGGGTGGACATGGGAGTGGTTGTGAGAGTTGACGGGGTGGACAGGGGAGTGGTCGTGACAGTTCACGGGTGGACAGGGGAGTGGTCATGAGAGATCATGAGGTGGACAAGGGAGTGGTCGCGAGAGTTGATGGGGTTGACAGGGAAGTGGTCGTGAGAGTTGATGGGGTGGACAGGGAAGTGGTCATGACAGTTCATGGGGTGGACATGGGAGTGGTCGTGACAGTTCACGGGTGGAAAGGGGAGTGGTCATGAGAGATCATGAGGTGGACAGGGGAGTGGTTGTGAGAGTTGACGGGGTGGACATGGGAGTGGTCGTGAGAGTTGACGGGGTGGACAGGGGAATGGTCATGACAGTTCATGGGGTGGACATGCGAGTGGTCATGACAGTTCACGGGTGGACAGGGGAGTGGTCATGAGAGATCATGAGGTGGACAGGGGAGTGGTCATGAGAGTTGACGGGGTGGACATGGGAGTGGTTGTGAGAGTTGACGGGGTGGACATGGGAGTGGTTGTGAGAGTTGACGGGGTGGACAGGGGAGTGGTCGTGAGAGTTGACGGGGTGGACAGAGGAGTGGTCGTGAGAGTTGATGGGGTGGACAGAGGAGTGGTCATGAGAGATCATGGGGTGGACAGGGGAGTGGTCGTGAGAGTTGACAGGGTGGACAGAGGAGTGGTCGTGAGAGTTGACGGGGTGGACAGGGGAGTGATCATGACAGTTCATGGGGTGGACAGATGAGTGGTCGTGACAGTTCACGGAACTTATGGCCAGAGCAAGGAGAGTAGTGGAACCCAGTGCAGGGCTGTGCTGAGGAGCACACAGTGACCACTGGCCTTCAGGTTTAACTCCTGTGGAGTATTGTGTGGTTCCAAAGGGAAGACATCACTGTTTGTGTCTCTAGGGACAGAGCTGGACAGGACATGGAAGGATCCACAGTGGGTCACTGACTGAGGAATGGCAGCAGGGCTCAAGGAGAAGCTTCCATTAGAGGACAGCAGTGGACTTGGTCTGGAGGAGAACCCTATGACTTGGTTCCAGGCTGACATGGTCAGGCAAGTTCATGAGATTCTTATCTCCAATTAGCCACCAGCTCCAGAAATGGAGCTGTGGCTCAAGTGGTAGAGGGAGTGTCTTGGGTGAGATAAGCTCAGGGACAGCATCCAGGCTATACCTGGAATTACAGACACGAACCACCATTCCCAGCTCAGGTTCCTGTTTTCAGAAAGTAATTTTTATATATCTTTACTGATATCACTTCAATTTTTAATCTAACTTTTATCAGTTGTGGCCATACTTTCTGCTGATGAAAATTTTAAGGCAAGCATGTCCAGAACAGCGTCTGCTTTGGTATGTTTACACCAAAGCCAAACATTCACTAGAGTCAGACTGCAAAAAGGAGGTGGACGTCTGCAGAAGCAGCATGGAAGTCACTAGAAGCTGGGTGGACAAGGAAGTGGCTGGGCCGTGGGCCAAGTGGCTGCATGGGAAGTGAACACAAGTGTGGCAAAGTGGTGGCTGCCCTGTTCTCTCTTGTCAAACCCCCAGGTCTCCTGCATTGCTTCCATGGCTGGACTGAAGCAGCCCCAAGAGCCTGGATTCACGGAGCCCTGAGTGAGGCCACCAGGTACTGGACGCCAAGCAGGTCCAGGACAGGCAGGTACCCACCCTGGAGCCAGCCCCGGAGCTCCAGTAACTACAGTGCACCTGCAGCATTCCCCAAATCAGTGAAGGGCACCCTAGCTATGCCACCCAGCTGGACGCCAGCTCAGCCCCCTCTTAGTGTTTTCCATTTTCTCACTGTTGCTATGCACCCCACGGGGGCGTCTGCACATTGTCTGGTTAACTGAAGGTGATGGCTTAGTGCCAAACAAGATAACACCATTCTTCTTCACCTTGATAAGAAAAGCAGACAGAGGACACACACACACAGAGTCCTGATCCCCCCTTCCGCCCCCTGACCCTGGTGCCGTCACTGCAGACCCGCTAACTCCTCCAGACTGCTTAGAGGCCATTCGTGAGGGCAGCAGGTAAGGGTACCCAGGAAACAAAGCAAACAATGAGTTTGGAAAGATCCAGCTCTACTCTTTTGCCAGAGAACCTGCTGACGATGTGAGACGTTTCACCCCAACCACTGGGGGTTGCTGCAGAGGCATCCTGGGCTCCAGCACCACACCTGCTCCCCCCACAAATATGGACTTGACTGCACCTTCCCACCCACTGGCCCTCAAGTCTCCGTGGCTCCTCTTTTCCTGCCTCAGCGCCAGGCTCCTCTCCAGCCTACACAATGCTCCTGAATTCTGAACTCTGTGCCCTGTCCCTTGGCTTTTTCTTTCTAAGGTGGTCATTTGCCAGCCACTCTGGATCCATAGGCTTAGCACCACAGGGCCCGTGCTCTGCCCAGGGCAGGACGGTGGTTGGCAGGGCCAGCTGCGCCCCTGGCGAGGGCAGCGGAGGGATCTCCTGTGAGTTCTATGAGACCCTTGCCACAGAACAACTGCGGCTGTTGGCTCCTCCACAGGAGCGTGTCAAAACCCACAGGAGATCCTGTAGAATAACCCATATAATATCAAGCACAGTGAGGCTCTGGCGTAAATCAATTCTACAGCAACCAAAGTATTTCAGTGTGATATATTAATGCAATAGCATTGTTAAGAAGCCTTTCTATGTGGAAAACTCTCATATGGTCATTACACTTTTTCTTTTGTTCATTTGTGACAGTATTGAGTCTTGAACTCCAGGCCTGGCCACTGTCCACTAGCTTTCAACTCAAGGCTGGCACACTACCATTTGAGCCACAGCTCCTTCCTGGCTTTTTTTTTTTCAGAAGTACATCCCATGAACTTTACTGCCTGGATGGATCCTCAGACCTCAGCCTCTTAAGTAGCCTGGATTTCAGGGTGAGCCACCAGCGCTCAGCCACAATTTCTTTTGCTTTTATGTTATGATATGCACACTCATTCCAAACTCTCATAAAAGCTCTTGGAATTTTGTATGAACATTTTGTCTAGTTGATGTTATTGAGGGTATTACTGTCCTAGCCTGCTATGTGTTTCAACAGAATTACAATGAAGCAAGCAGTCTGCTAATCCAACAGGATGTCATGGCTTTGCCCAGATCCAGGCTCTGTGGAGCAGAACTTGCTCCTGGTTGCACTTGGCTCTGGACATGATTCCAATGGAGAATTACAGCTGTGCAGGTCCCACAGCACGAGAGTGGGAGCTGCTCTGAGGGGGTCCTAGGCTCGACTCCTGAATGGGGAGTCAAGGAGACTCCGGGCGAGCCACGTAGGGTCTGGGGCCTCCTCTGGGCAAAACCTTCCTCCCATGGCCAGTCTCCTCTTCCCATTCTGCTCTGTAAACTTGCTCCACCGCCCCCCAGCTGGGCCTCAGGTGCAGGCACCCTAGTCAGGGCTGTCCCAACCCTTCTGGACTCTCCTTATTCCTGACCATTTAATTCTTAAACCTGGTGGAGTCATCTGTGGCAGCCTGTGACCTGCTCTGCTCACAGCCCCGGTCTGTGAGGCTGTTCGAGGCCAGCCTCCTCCGGACATCGGGCGTGCTCAGCCACAATATGGAGCTTTCTCTCTCAGCAGAGTGAAGAACAAGATTAAACCCACGCTTCTCCCCAAGGCTCAAAACCACACCAGGGGGACCTTGTGTGGTTCTCTCAGCAGCCTGGGGGCAGACTCCCTGCAGTACTTGCAGAAGAAGGCTTGGAGCAAGGCTGCTAGAGCATGTGGCATCGCTCAGGGCAGCAGGGGATACAGGTTCAGGAACGAAGGCTGGGTGCACCTTGGTTCTGAGCCAGCCAATTCTAATACAACCAGCCACGAGGCAGAGGCTGCTACTTTCCAAGCCTGCGTCTTACTCACTCGAGGCCCAGTCCACGTGGCCAGCACTCAGAGTCCTAACCAGGTTGCTGCAATCCCACCCTTCCACACAGCTACAGTCGAAGACCAGAAATCTCAGCACTCACCATTCAAGAGGGAGACACTGACCTAAGAGAGTAGCTTAGCCAGTGTGAGGGTGGATCTCAGAGGGGCATTCTGATTTTGATTTTTGTTTTATTTTTTATTTTTTTGTGCCAGTCCTGGGACCTGAACTCTGGGACTGGAAGCTATCCCTGAGCTTGTATGCTTAAGGCTCGCATTCTACCCCTTGAGCCATAGCTCCACTTTGGGCTTTGTGCTGGTTAACTGGATCTGAGAGTCTCAAGGACTTTCCTACCTGGGCTGGCTTTGAGCTGCAAGCCTCAGATATCAGCCTCTTGAGTAGTTAGGATTGATTATAGGCGTCAGCCACTAGATCCAACTAATTTTGTTTGATGAGGTTTCAACACACACACACACACACACACACACACACACACACACACACACACACTACCACCACCACCAAGACCACCACCACCAGTGAGAATAAAACATCTTGAATTAATGATATCATCCAGTGATACAAAAAAGACCTGTGGGATCTCCTAAGTATCAGAAGGCTTTTATTTCTATTTCTCTCTTTACCCCCCTCCACCCTCTCTCTCTCTCTCCTACACACATACTCTCTCTGTACCACTCTGGGGCTTGGGCTCAGGGCCTTACAGTCTTCCTTGGCTGTTGGGTTTGAGGCCAGTGCTCTATCCCTGAGTCACAGCTCCATTCTGGCTGTTCGCTAGTTACTTGGAGATAGAAATGTCAAGAGTTTCCCTATCCAGGCTGGTTTTGAAGTGCCTCTCGAGCAGTTAGTATTACAGGTGAGTGCCACCAGCCCCTGGTAAGAAGTCGCTTCTTCACGGTAGTGTCACCAATGGACCATACATAGACTTGGCAATGCACGGCTGCAGGAGTGTCTGCACGCGGGACGGAGCAGTTACTGCGTGCAGTATTTGTAGACAGCAGCTCCACCCTGAAGCCTCCTGATGCCCTGGGAAGGAGCCCTGGCTGCCCCCACTCATTTGCTGGATACCTGGAGGTCAGCCTGGGCTGGCCTTGAACTGTGATTGTCAGCTCCCAGCCCCTGCGGTGGAGCCGGGCGACAGGCATGAACTGACCTAGTGCGCCACTCACCTCTAAGGAGCTCATGGAGATGGTAGAGCCGGTCTCACTCCTCGACAGCCCTGCCGTCTCGTCCAGCTCGGCGGCCATGAAGCTCTTCACAGCCGTACGGGGCTCGAAGGCCACGCTGGGCATGTGCTCCCGGGGGGCCATGTGGGGGTCCAGGATGGGGGCGCTCAGCTGGTCCAGGTTCACGCTGAACTGGTCCATGACCGGGGGGGCCATGCTGAAGTCGGGGTTCACCTTGTAGTGTAGCAGCCTCTCGTGGGGCAAGGCGTCCATGCCGAGGCTCATCTTGCTCTCATCCTTCATGGCCGGTGCGGTGCTCACGGAGCCCCGGGGCAGCACGATGTAGTCGCTGTCCAGCCTCCTGTCCGGTGGGTGCACGGCCTCTCGCTCGGTGCCCCGCAGGTCCTCGTCGGTGCACAGGTACACGGTCCTGCGCAGCTCGCCGCCCTCGGGCAGGCACGGGCCGCCCAGCTCGCCCAGGCCCTGCGGCATGTGCAGGGTGGCTGGCTGCGGGGTGAGCACCTTGGAGAGGACACTGCCCGGCAGCGTGGAGTAGCTCAGGCCCTCAGGGTTGGTGCCCTTGTCCTCTTCCTCGTCGTTCAGCGAGATCCGGGACAGCGTTCCAGTGATGGTGGCAGCGCGGCAGGGGCCCAGGTCCTTGTGGAGCACTGCGGGCAGAGGGGGCACAGAACAAATCAAACTGCGGCCGAGCCCTGCTGCCCGCCCTCTGAACGCACATCTCTATCTGCTGTGTGGGTGCCACCGGGGATACTGTGCTATCTCGGGGGCTCAGGGAATGAAGACAGGCCGGTGGGTTACCACTAACCAGACGCAGTCCTCAGCTCCGCAGGGCCGCCCGGGGAGGGGAGCGGCAGGGACGTTTGCCACCACTGGGCTCCAAAGAATCTTCTGACATTGCACACATCACACCCACTTGCTTTTTGCCCTGTAAGGACCTTCCCCTCCAAAAGGTTCCAAGTTCTCCTCATCAAAACTATTTCTTGCTTTTCCTCTCTCCCCACCTCTCTCTCTCCCCCTCCCACCTCCCCCCCTCTCTCTTTTCTGTCAGTCATGGGGCTGGACCTCGGCCTGGGCACTGTCCTTGAGCTCTTCAGCTCAAAGCTATTCCCTACCCCTGAGCCACAGCCCCACTTCCCATTTTCTAGAGGTTAACTAGAGATGAGAGTCTCAGGTTCTTTAGTGCCTGGGCTGGCATTGAACCTTGATCCTCAGATCTCAGCCTCCTGAGTAGCTAGGATGACAGGCGTGAGCCACTGCACCCAGCTAAAGTAAGA
Organism: Megascapheus bottae; assembly: GCF_031878675.1. Classification (NCBI taxonomy): domain Eukaryota; kingdom Metazoa; phylum Chordata; class Mammalia; order Rodentia; family Geomyidae; genus Megascapheus; species Megascapheus bottae. The sequence continues at coordinate 58,746,527 of NC_143516.1, forward strand.
CTTTTAAGAGAAATCAATCAAGTGGTGAAGAACGAAACATAGCTAAAAACCAGACCCAGCCAAGGCCTCTGAATATTTGGCACCATGACGTGTACACTCCACCATTCACAGAAGCAAAAACCAACAAAAAGAAGATTGCTCAGCTCCACGATTTGAGACTTTACATTTTAATAGGCACCTCTTGAAAAACCCACAAAAGAACAAAACTGATCAGAACTGATGAGGAAAGCTATTTTGTATGAAGGCTGTGTGGTGGTCCTGTGAGGAAAGCCACTGCCCAGTGAAGTCTGGGGACGGACGGGGAGCTGGAGGGGAGGACTGAGGGAGGAGATGGCCACCTAATCGGGTAAGCCCCACGCCCAGAGCTACTGTGTTCCAGCCCCAGTCTCTGACTTAACAGGGCAGGGGAGGGCTGTACACGTCTCATAAGTCCTCTGAATCTCACCACAGTCAATCTGGGGCCTCACACCACAGCTCTAGTGGAGGAAACAGGGGACCATGTGCTCCCTGCAGCTGCAGGTCTAAGGGATCTGGAAGGGGTGGAAGGCGGGACCTAAACCATGCCCCATCATTCCTAAAAGCCCAATCAAATGTCCATTAAATCACACCAAGGGAACTGGCACCAGACCTGCGGAATTCTGAACAAAACTGCAGGAAGGAAGTGCAGCAAGGGGGGAAACATATGATCTTTCCAAAGGGGAAATTCGCACACTGATGGGGCCACGCACGAGTGAGACAGTGTGCAGCTTATATTTTGTCGGTGTTTGCCCTTAGAAAGGAGAATTCTTAGTGACCGTCCTCAGAGCACAGCTGTTTTCCAGCATGTTTCATTGATCTTAGGAATGAGAATGCAGGATTGGTCTCTCATATACTGGTGATTAAGGCAAAAATGATGACAGATTCTTCATGGGTGGTGTGTGGTAATGACAAATGAGACAAATCAGAGAAGCACATGGACAACGCCTAATGCATAGACAATCTGAGACAGGGTACCTCCTGGCAACCTGTCTTCTAAAAAGCCCCAAGGGCTTTAGATGGTAAGTTGACCTTGCCTGAAACAGATATGGGCAGTGAATCCGAAGCCAGTGGTGATGTGCTGGCCACGCTCCATGTGGGCAGAACAGCTAGGATTACTGGGATTACTGACCACCCTGCCCATAGGGATGCCGGGAGGAGAGGAGCGGGCTGGTACTTGGGGAAGGCAGACAGATGCATACTGGGCTGGGGGATGGCCTATCTGAGGGTTAACAGGCACAGGAAAGCGAGGCTGCCATGGGACTGCAGAGGAATGGAAGAACAAGGCACATTCTGCTCTGGCTCCAAGAAGCCTTCTCAGCCCATGGAGGACCCCTGTGCAATCTGGGTCTCTGCACAGCCTGAGACGGGGTGTGCTCTGTCGCTTCTCCTGTTCCTTCTACTACATGCACATGAGCTCACACACGCATTTAGACATACAAGCACACACATGCACACACAAATGCACACATGTGCACACGTGCATACATACATAGATGCACACAGGCATGCAAAGCATATGCACACATACAAGCACACATGTACACACATGCCTGCACACCCATATGTGTGTGCACACATCCACACATACTCAGAGCATCATCCTCACATGAGTCCCTCTCTGCACATGATTGAACTGTGATACAGAGAGGCGAGACTGCCTGGTCAGAAGCCCGAGCGAGCATGTGGATACATTCCCCAGGCCCACACGCCCTCACGCCTATCCTTCAATTCTCCTTCCTCTCGCTGTCTCCTCTTCCACGTGTCTCCTGCCTCCGCCGTGCTCCCACAGAAGGGCTGTGCATATTCACACGGGCGAGTGTGTGATGCCTAGACCACCGCATTTTCTTCAAAGTCAAACCTGTTGCAATGATTTCACATGCTCAACAATGAGGTTTTTGAGTTGCAAGTGTTGTTACCTGATCGGCAAGCAATGTCAACATCCTTTTCAAAGTCTGTCTGTAACAAAAACATGACAAAACATATAACCATCAGGAATGCCTTTGACTAAATTAACCATCAGGAATGCCTTTGACGAATTAAACAATCAGGTTAACAGACATCTGACCAGGCTGGATGGGTTTACTGTTTGTTTGCTTTACAAAGGTCTTTCAAAGAACAATCAGTTTCCTTGAAGGGTATTTCTTGGAGATAAAATGTTGAACACAGTACATGAGAACATGGCAAACAATGTTAGTAAAGCAAGCAACAGTTAGCCCTATCTGGAAACTGCCATAGAGAAAAGGACAGCATGGGAAATGAAGTGCCTATGCTCAGCAGGTGGTTGGAATGTGTATAGTTAGTGTCCCCTTGGTCCATGTCTTCTTCCTTTTTATTTTTGAGTGTGGGTTGGACATAAAGTTTTAGTGGACAGTTCTGTAGCTCAGCTCTGTTAAACCCTTGTGACTTCTCTAATGGTCGATTTTCCCTTGAATAAAACAAATGCCGTAGAAATAAGCACTAAGTCTTCTATGCACTAGGCTTTCCCTATGAGTATTTTAAATCAGAGATTTTTTTTTAAGGTTCCGTGTTTGGGTTTTGTACAGAATTGATTCTTTCCTTTCATGAATCAGTGATTCATGTATCATCTAGCCTATTTTAATGCTTAGTAAACCAAAATATTAATAATCAGCCAAATACACTATTTCATTCTCTTTTCTTGATCGTGCAGGGTATGCTGTTTTCATTTTTATGAGCATTAATGACATGTGCAGGGCTCTCTCTACACGTCTGCATATCGTTCATCCTCCCTCCCTAAGCCAATCTCTGCAAGAGCCACAGCTCTATTTTCATACATGTACATATAGCACTTTGAACATCTTCACTTCACTTCTTCACTTCATTTAAACTTTTTCTCATTCTTAGAGTTTACTATGTGTCGGACCCCACTTCTCCCAGTTCCAACACAAGTGAGGGCTTGTGGGCAGATGGGTCCCTCCCAGGAGGGGGGGGCCAGTTTCATGCCCAGGGGTGCAGTGGAGCCACAGGTGTCAGTGAGAGCCACTGCGCAGAGGCGGGATGTGGATGCAAACCACTGTCCCTCCTTCTGGCTGGGGCAGAGAGGCTCCCTCAGGCACTGGACACCCAGCCCAGCATCTCGAGGCCAGCAAGAGGTCCACACGGAACACGGGACTGGTGCTGAGGACTAGATGTATCAGGAACTAAAACGGAAGTCAGTCAACATGAGATTTTATTTTAGTCCTGAGGCTTTTTATTTTAATTACCTTTAACTTGATGTCCAAAGGGGTTTCAATTAGCATCTTAGTTGATGACTAAAACACATCTTAATCAATATCCCTCCCCATACCGAGGCACTGAATCTAGTGTGAGATTTAATACTGTTTCTAACAGGAGATTTTTTTTTTCTCTTGAGAAGTCCTGGCGTAATAAACAATGGGAAAGAAAAATAAAAGCTCACCATGATTTGCGCATGCCCGTTAGGGAAGGAGCTTGCAGAATCGGCACCTATTGGGTCCTGGCAGTTTCTCAGTCGACATCTGAAGGCATCCTGCACCTGCAGCGAGGGATTGGAACTGTGAGTTTTCCTTCTCTGGTAAGGATGACCCTGGCCACACTGGCCACAGACCATGAGCGAGTGGCCACCTTTGTTCTTAGGAGTGAGTTCTCACCACAAGGCTGGAGCCCGGGAATTTGTGCAAGGAAATTCATCAGAAGGCTGGGGACTCCTGGCTTGTGAAATGGCCACCTCAGGCTCAATCCTAACAGTTCCTGCCAGAGGGCGGGTCTGTTCCCACCAGCCACTGTCTCCAGGAGGACTGGATACTGGGAGAGCTTTAAGAGGTGTGAAGGAGGAGACCACTTAGTGAGTTTTCCTTTCATGTCTCCTATAAAAAGACTTCCAATGAGTCTATTTCTGGTCTCCCTTCAAGGGCTGTGATCTGAAACCAGGACATAATAAAACCAAACTTCTCTACTTGTGGTTGATTATCTTGTGAGGAAAAAAAAAGCCACTTCACATAGCCAAACATCCATTAATAATCAGATTCTTAAGTTCTAAGAACATTATGCTAATTCCTTCATTTCTAAAAAAGCTCAGGAACTAGGAATTACCGGAGAGCAGATGGCACTGATAATTGCTCTGGGGCCTGGCGCCTATGGGTCCATCCCTGTCTCTGGGCTCATCCTGAGCTCATGCTCCCATCAGCTGCTCTTACCCCTACCTTGCGCAAGCTCTGCCCAGGACACCCAGGTCCACCCTGTTTTTCTGATTCTGTGGTGCCCACTCTGCCTTCCTCATCTATTGCTATCTGTTCTGCTGGATGGAAGCCAGCCATTGTGGATGTTGTCTTTCCCCTGGTTTCCTGGAGCACCAGTCACAGTGATGCCCGAGATCTTCACTTTGGGGCAGTACAGAAATGTATCGTGTTGTCACCGTTGGATGTGCATGACACAGGTGTTCAGAATCACTTCAGCCTCTCCACAACACCGTAACGCAAACTTGGGAAGAACTTCTGCATGCACTCACTCCATCCCGTGACGGCACAGCACTGGTCAGCTCAGCACAACTCTAACCTGGTGGCTCTGCATGACAGCTGTGGAGCTGGGACATGAGCAGGGCATTACTTGTGTGTGCCTGTGTGTGTGTGTGTGTGTGTGTGTGTGTGTGTGTGTGTGTGCCAGTAATAGGCCTTGAATTTGCAGTCTGGCTCTCTTGTGTGGCTTTGTGGCTCAAGGCTGGTGCTATCCTACACCTGCAGGATTTTGCTGGTTAGGGGTAACAGTCTCATGGACTTTTCTGCCAGGCTGACTCCAAGCCTGAATCCTTAGGTCTCAACCACCTGAGTAGCTAGAGTTACAGGTGTGACCCACCACATCTAGCAATTCTGATATTTCTGAATCTTGGGTTTCCTGTGAAAAAAAGGAGAAGCTGCCTGCTGGAACCCAGCAAGGGCATTCATTTCCCATTTCTCTTATTTAAGCGTGTTGGTACACAGCACAAACCCAGTTTTCTCTAAGGAGTGGGGGTGTCTAGAAAATACAGCCTCATGAGTCAGGTTCCTTCAGTGGGAAGCAGTTCAAGCTCAATGCCTAGAAAGTGTCACATTAATAAGAGAAAAGTAGTGATGCATCTTCTATTTGCCAGGCTATCACTTTTTCTGTGATATAGAAATTTAAATTGGAGAAATATACATTTCTCAAAAAATAATACATTTTTAGAGGAAAAAAATAACCACTAAGAGCCAACATTGGAAAGACAAGTAAACGTTAATTTTGTGCTAGTATCCTAAGGCAATTGGTAAAGAAGAAAAATTTACAATAGAATATTAAAAACTAAGAGACATTGTTTTCGGAGTCGTCACATGAGGTTCCTTTCAAATTGATTCCTAAATATTAGTATATATAAAACTGGAAATACTGTGAAAATATTAAGTGTAAATCAACTGGTCCTCACTAACCATATTCTATTTCAAAACCTTCAGGTTATAGAAGTATATTTTCAACTAAAAATAAAATGTGGTAAAGCAGTTTGGATATAAGTTTCTCTTAAACATCACTACCTAGTGGCTTGAAAGAATACAGGAAATTTCTTTCAGAAAACACACACAATGTGTGCCACACATATCTAAACACACCTACACTCATGATACATGTACATAACATACATACCTATATACACAAGCACATGCATACACACATTTAATATTTTCAACTACCTAACTCCCAAATATAATGACAGGCAAGACCTTTCTTCCCTAGAGAGTGCTACCAGAAGAAATACAAAGTGGAAGGCATCAATACTCCCCAGTGAAGTCAGGCCATTTGGGGACTATGACAAAACCCACAATTTAAGTCTTAGATTCTGTAACACTTTTAATGACATTGATAACGCTTAGCCAGAAAGATTCATGGGAGGGATTTCATTTGATTACAGACAGTTATTTTTTATTTAAAATATATTTAAAACACAGAGGTAATCTGTGTGCTTAAATGTCCATCAAACCCCCTCAGGGAAAACAGCCAGGCTAGATTTCATACACAACAACAAAAAGACCCACATCAACAAAAAGGCCAGGCTGGACCTGGGAAAGGCCTCCTTACTTGGAAATGCTTGGCTAGTTAATTGAATTTGCTTTTCTGTTCTTTTTTAGTAATATCTTTTAAGTGGTTATTTTCTGCTCATTATCTCTAAGTAGTTTCAATTCAACATGTGAGTTTATGAGCACAATGCATGTTGACTGGTGTCACACTGTCTATTGAGTTATTGAATCATGGATTATCTAGCAAGAAGTAGAGTCTTATCCTCATTATAACACTTTGTGCAAATAATCACATACACAGTAGTAGGCAGTAATGGTTTTTTGATTTTGTGGAGAACATAGGAAGTATAACCATTGTAACTGAATTTCTGTGAAATTAACCTTTTAAAGAACTTAAGACCAGTAAGTACAATTGTTAAATAAGCTTATTCAGAGCGATTATTGTTTAATGTTAATTATGGCACAGGAAATATCTGAATTCCTGAGGGATGCAGCAGTAAGAAACACATACAGAACTGTCTTGGGTATTTAGAGAACTCAAATGCAGGTTGCTAAATAAAGAAAATACTAACAAGAGGCATGAATCCTGCTGACACCATGAGGTCATGAAGGCTGCCTCTTAAGAATGATGAGAAAAACACCACTAAATTGGATCTGGCTGCCTCTGCCTGAGGCTGCTCAAAAACTGCCTGAAAAGCCTGAAACTTCACATCAGGTGGGAGGACAGAGGTGGAGAGGAGGGTGGAGGTGTGTGTGGGTGGAGGGGAGGGTGGAGGTGGGATGGGTGGAGGGAAGGTGGAGGTGGAGTGGGTGGAGGGGAGGATGTGGGTGGGTGGAGAGGAGGATGCAGGGGTGGGTGGGTGGAGGGGAGGGTGGAGGTGGGTAGGTAGAGAGGAGGATGGAGGTGGGGTGGGTGGAGAGTACAGGTGGATGTTGGGTGGAGGGTGCAGGTGGATGCCTGGTGCAGAAGCTATCTGGGCCACCTCCCTCTCCAGTCAGTCCCCACAGGAGGAGGCAGTGGGTGTTTCAGCCACAAGGTGAGAGAGTCTAATTCTCTCCTGAAGACAGCTGGCATGGTGTCCCCATGGAATTTTGCACAGAATGTAGAGATTGCCAGGGTCAAGATGGAGCTTGTGTGCCAGGTCTGCTACGTGGAGAAAGCTGGCAGGGGAGAGCTGCTGGGTGGGAAATGACACTGTGTTTAGCTCCCAGCTAATCTTTACCTAGAAAACACATTATGTCCAGCTACTCTTCCATATTTCTTCATCTGAGAACATGGTTGTAAGCTAGAAAAGTAAATTTTGTTCTTTCCTTATTATTCCATTTACTAATACTTGTTTAATCTTCAAGTAATTTCTGTTTTTCGACTCAGTAATTAAGATTTTCCAATTGTTGTGTGTTTTTAAGTATTTAAGGAAGCTTACTCTAACACCTCTTTGAGTCAGGTGCGCTGCCAGGTGGAGCGAGGTGTTTGTGGGAGTGTTATGGGCCTGGAGTCTGCTGGGGAGGCCCCACGCACCATCCTCCCCAGCAGGCCCCCGACCCCACACCAGTCCTCCGCAGTAGGGCCCAGGCCCCACAAGCTGACCTCCCCAGCAGGCCCCAGGCCCCATACCCGTCCCTGCCAGCAGGCCCCAGGCTTGTGTCCACCCTAACACCCCTGCCAAAACAAACAAAAAGACAAACACGGCTTTAGTACAAGGATTCTTCTTGCTGGCTAGACATCTACCGGCCTTCTGCAATCTACCTTCTTAAATGGAGGTAAAAATGGGAGAGGTAGGAAGAAATGGGATCCATTTTGTTTCCTGTCCCTTGCTGGGAGCACACAGAGCGTCCAGGCCCTGGGGAAGTGGCTGGCCCAGGAAGGAGCCTCAGAGGCTAAAATCCTCCCTTCTTGGAAGGAGAGCTTGGCCAGACCCCCAGGCTGGGTCCAGAAACCACTTCTTTTTACAAGCGGTGGCCTGCAGCTTCTCGAGGTGGGGACAGCCTGTGGCACTGGCTAAGCCCGGCTGGGACCCCTGTGGGCAGGCCTGGCTATCTGGTACTGATCAGCACTGCACCTTTTTGGTCCCCAGCCAGCCTGCTGGAGCAGAGAGCACCTGTGGATGTGAGGAGATGCCAGCGCCTGGGGCGGGACTCCGGCCTCCACAGGGTGCGGTTTGCAGTACTCCTGCCCAGGAAGCCTCGGAATGGGTGGGTGCCTGGGGAGGAGGCACCAGACCCTGAACAAAGGCCAGCGAGGCCAGGCCCTGGGAAAGGCTGCCTTGTGCTCTCCTCTCAGGTTCGATCCCCCGCTCAGGGGCACATTCTATTAATTATAAGCAAAATGACAAAACCTTCCCATGTATCCTCAGAAACATGAAGGCCTTAGGGGGCTATGTGTCTTTTGACTGTTTTCTGCCCGGGTCAGGCCTCCAACTCCACATCCTCACCCTCCATGTGCCCCGGGGGTGCTGCTTCACAAAGCAGGGCATGCTCTAACCAGAAAGCTCCAAGACATTCTATCCACACGCCTTCAAAGTCACCAGTGAAGTCACCAGCACTGTCCTTCTCCTAATGCAGCAATCTGGGTGTTATTATTATTATTATTATTATTATTATTATTATTACAAGTACCAGAGAAGAATCCAATTCCCTTGCATTTTCCTGAGCCTCCAGTGCATGGAGACCAGAACCTTCCACCTCCTCCACTGCTTGCCCCAGCTTAGCCACCTTCACAGTTAAGCCTTCATAATCTTCAAGGAGGGATGGAGCCCTGGCCTGCAGGTGGAGGGAGGATGGGTGACCCACTGTGGCCCTCGTGAAGACCCGGACCCCATTTCCTGCTCTGTAGTCCAGCCTCAGATCCTGCCATCAATTAAAAACCCATTGTACGGCTGGTCTCAGCCATGAGGAGTCTGTCAGAGCAACTGGCTTCCCTGTTATATGTTCCAAACTACTCAGAATATTGGTTTTGGATTAGATAGCATGCTTGTTTCATAGCTTCACTGCCGGATGCTTGTGAGCTATTTTCCATGTATTCTGCCCCTCCCTTCTTCCCTCTCTTTTTTTTTTGGGGGGGGGGGCTGGTACTGGAGATTGAACTCAGGACCCAAGCACTTCCCCTTAGGTTTTTCTCTCAAGGCTGATGCCCTGCCACGTGCACCAAAGCTCTGCCTCTGGCTTTTTACTGGTGAACTGGAGATAGTGTCTCATGAACTTCCCCTCATTGGCTGATTTTGAACCCCCATCCTCCTCTCTCAGCATCCCGAGTAGCTAGGGTTACAGGTGTAATCACCAGTGCCTGACTTCCCCTGTCTTCTTTATGACAGGAAATGGCCTTCTGTCCAAGGTGGAGGAAGGGAGGGGGAGGAGAGGCAGAGGCCGGGAGAGGACGGATTGAGAACAGTTTTCTTTGTCTTAACTATTCTGCTATAAAAAGGTTAGGATAGGATAAATACCTTGTGCAAGTGCTCAGAAAAGGGCAGAGAGGTCTGGCCAAGTTGTGAGCCAGGCACACAGCCACAGCCACTAGTTCGGGTACCTTCCTTTCCCTTGTATGTAGGGGAAGGCTTTGTTGTGGCTTCATTTGCATTGCAGCCTTGTTATTTCCCCCCTCTGACAGTGAGCTGTAGGATTGTCTTTAAGAGTCAAATGCAGCCAGAGACAGAATGCAAAGAATGTGCCAGCCTGAGGAAGTGGTCTCCTAGCAACGGGAGCTGTTTCAAAGGCTTCATAACTCTGTGTCCTCACATCTCCATAGCGATGTGGAGAATCATAAATGCTGTGTCTTATTATCCGCTTAATTCCAATGGAGTCAAATCGACAATAATGGACAAATGTAGGAAACATGGACATTTGAAGTAACAGATCTTACATTGTTAGCTACTCTCTGAGCTAGCTTCTAAGATACAGGTTTTGTTGCCAAAAAGAAAGGAGGTGTGATAAATCAAATGTCTTGATTTTCATAAACTGTGATTTTCTCTTTTTGTTTTCTCCTTTGTGTCACAACTATCTAGTAAAGCCAGTCAGTAGGAGAAAAAAAAAGTGCTCCAGAAGAAACTATTTTTCAGAAACACAAATTTTGCAAAATGTAAATATTAAGGTACCAGGTCTGGTAATCAAACAGCCAACTACACAATTTTTAAATAATAGTAACATAACTGAGTTGGCAGAGTCAGTGTGGTCACTTCCTTCCTCTCTCCCGATTAGAAATTATTTTTACTCGACTGCACTCACTACAAAGGCACATTTAAAATAAATTATCCTCCACATACATCATTTCCCAATATCAACATTACAATCTTCCTTTTCTCCTTTAACTGTCAGGCTATGTTCCAACTTCCACATCAGACAGGTTACACAAGCTATGGGTCAATCTTTGAAATATTTATGACAAAGGAGGGCAAAACTATGCTAGTGATTTAAAAAAATTCAGGTACCTTTCTTCAAAGTGGCCTGGCTTCGTGTGTGGAAATGTCTGAATAAAACTCTTTGATGTCATAAATATATGCTAATCCCCAAAACAAAATGATAATAAGCATAGAAATAAAAATATATACATTCTAGCTACTCAGGAGATTGAGGATCAAGGTTGGAAAGGCCCCCGGGGTAGAAAAACAGATTCACCAGCAACAATCCAGGTGTGGCTCATGTGGTAGAACACCAGCCTTAAGAGGAGAAAGCCAAGCAAGAGTACAAAGCCCTGAGTTCAAGCCCCAGTACTGGCACAAAAAGAAGAAAACAAGAAAGAAAGGGAGGGAGGGAGGGAAGAAATATGCGTATAAGTACCCCATGTCTAATTCAAAAAGAAACATATTACTATGGTCTTTTTGAGAATTAATGATTCATATGAATTGTCCACAAGAAAATACTATAAAGTGGAAAATCATCAGAGATCAAACAGTATTCCTTGAATCTCCTTGGATTCTCAGAGCAAGGCAGGCAGTTTCAGTCTATGCCTGGTGAGGTCAAGGCCAGCCATGAGCGGTGCAGACACATTGTTCCTGCACCTCAAAGCCTGGCACCTTGGCATCTGTAACTCTGAAACATATCTCCTGTGTTTGTTTTTAGTGACAGTTCCTCTCAAAAGTTCTGAAGGAGACTGGCTCTACATCTGAAATCCAAACATTACAGCGATGTTAAAAAAAAAAAAACAAGAAGGCTATTTGATGTTTAAATGTTGGAACTTAAGAATACTATGGCATATTGTTATTAATTTAGTAGTTATAAAATGATTGAATTTGAACACATCATGGAAAATGTAATGATAATGGAGATAATACCATCTTTTTATTTCTATAAATGCAGGAAACATTTAGCAGAGGAACTTAGACCATGATTTGGATTAATTGCCTTTAGTTCATGTTTTTGGCAGTTAAACATCTAGTTACTAACTACAAAAAAGTTCTGCAGAAAATCAAGAATATTTGTGCCAAGTGTTTTTCTTCTTATATAAGCAGCAAAAGCATGATAACAAGCCCTCAAGATATCTGTCATTCAAAGTCCACATGAGAAACCCTGAGGTGACAGAGAAATCTCCTATTTGAGGTGAGATCAACCCACATGGGCACCGGTATCCATTTACTCCTGAATGCCCTGGGTGATAACAGCCTGAGAGCCCGTGTCAGCATGCCACACAACAACCCTGAGCAGGATCTCCTCCTGAGAGGCATGCCAGTGGCATCCCCAACAGACAATGAACCTCACAAGTGCGGTAAGGAACCTCAGGTCACAGGCCCCGGTTCCACGCCCTATAGGTTCCTTTTATCTTCAAATCTGATGAAAAAAGCTTTAACAAAAATCACTCCTTTTAAGCCAAGGGCTGGTGGCTCACATCTGTAATTCCAGCTATTCAGGAAGCTGAGGTCCCAGGGTGGCAGCTCAAAGCCAGGCCAGACAAAAGGTCATGAGATGCTTATCTCCTGTCCACTTGGTGTGGAGGTGGAACTTAAGCAATAGGACAGCCTTGAGTGAAAAAGTTAAGGGATAGTATCCAGTCCCTGAGTTCAAGCCCTAGTATCAGCATAAAAAGTTAGTCTTCATTTCATTAATTATGTGATTATAATATGATAAGGACCAAGTAATCATTTATTAATCTTCAGCTTTTCTATTTAAAATAAAATTAGAATAAGGCTATGCAGTTATGGAAATCTAGGTCAAGGAATAGGTAAGAAGTCTGTTTGCCTTCCATGAATTTATGTACCTCAACCTGTTATTTCTCAGTGTCAGTCCCAAAGAAGCCTTACAGCTTCGTGTCAGTTTTCAGTGCTGAGCAATTGTTACTGGAGGTCAGCAAGGAAGACCAAAATGTTAAAAATATTGTCAAAAGATTGAAGACTGGAAGAATAAATTATGAAGGCCAGAAGAACTAACTGCTAAAAGTTCTTACTAACTAGCAGAGATATAGATTCTACAATCATCATGTCTCTAACATGTTTGTCAGCAGTGGGTGAGTCTTAGGGGGGACCCCCTGTCAGATAGAGTGGGGATGGTGCCTGGTGAGAGAGCTGGTGGGGTTGGGAGAGACAAGGGAGGATGATGGAGAGAGAGAGAGCATCGATTACAGAACACCGCACTCGTGGGTGACAGGCTGGGTGGAACCCCTGTGTACAACCACTTAAAGAGCCATGAACTAGAGTGACTGGGACCCTTACCTCTCGGCGAAGGATGCAGTGGACCATGACTATGACAAAGCCTTGCAGAGAGTCAAACACCGCGAAGAGAATCTGAAACAGTATGGAGCGCTTATCGGTCATGGCCAGCACAGCAGACATCCACGTCAGAGCCAGGAGGGGCAGCACCACGCAGGAGCTCCACAGCGAGGCCCTGAGGGGAGACCATAGCCCATCACCCAGTGCCCACTGCAGCGCCAGCCACCCCAGCTCCACTCTCTGTAAAGCACTCAGGATGTGGGACCGAGACAGGGTCCTGGGAGCCCGCACACAGAGAACATGTCCACATGCCACTTGTTTCTAGGGGCTGTCCCGCAAAAGTTACGAAGCTGATGGGCACCAATACACCTTTACATGATAGCAAAGGCAGTACTTGTAAAAAATCACCAGAGCAGCATTTTCTCACTCGCACTGTAAAGATTTGCAACAAGAGGATGTGAAGGAGAGACTGACATGGCATTGCTGGCGGTGGTGGCCGACAGAGCTGTTGTAGAGACGACTCCACACTTGGCACATCTGAGCGTCAGACCGCTGTGAGGCTCACTCATCTGGCTGTAAGCAAACACAACAGGGCACTGAGAAGTCACCGGAAAAACGCGCTGCACAAAGGTCTATCCATAGGCACACATACTCAAGATGGTTTTCACAATGCATCCATGTTTACCTCTTAGTAACCTGGGTATGCAAGGCAATTTTCTATCACTTTTTTCATAAATGATCCTATGTCTGCAGATCAAAATTGTTCAGTACACTGAATTAAACCCAAGCTAGGCATGGACAGATATAACGAGAAAGCCCTTCCTTCACACCCTGCAGTTATATGTAGAGAACTTTTATTTGCAGAAGGCACATTTACATCTTTTAAAAATGCACATTCACTGTATAAGTCCATCCTGGTAAGTATACACTATATACACATAGTTATCTATGCCTATCTATTATCTCTTTCATCTACATTCTCTATCTATCTATCATCTCTATGGAAGATGTAGATCATATCACAACAGGTTCATATTTTGAATTTTCTTTTAGCTTCAATTACTGTCCATATTTTGGGATGAAAATTGATGAAATTTTAATTGAACTGTCCATATTTTGGGTTGAAAATTGATGAAATTTTAATTGAACTGTCCATATTTTGGGATGAAAATTAGCAAATGAAAATTGATGAAATTTTAATTGATAATATGAAAAACAAGAATCTTCTGCTTCAAGAGAATACATTTAACATGATTAAGTTCAAAATGTTCTTTCTGAACATTTGTTGTAGTGTTTAACCTAACAGCATTTAAATGATTTCTACTGTGCTAGGTTTTGGGGTTTTTTTTTGCCAGTCTTGGGGGCTTGAACTCAGGGCTTGGGCCCTGTCTTTGGACACTTTTTGCTCAAGGCTAGTGCTCTTCCATTTTAGCCTTTTCTGTGTATATGATACTGAGGACTCGAACCCAGAGCTTCATACATGCGAGGCAAGTACTTTACCACTAGGCTATGCTCCCAGCCAGTGCTAGGAGATCTTTGAGGTAAATTCATATGCAAACAATTCTGGTGTTATTACTACAGCTTAGAAGCAAACCATGCTATACAGAGACACTTGATATGTGTTTGCTTGAGGGGAAAAATTCCTTGAAAAATGATGTTTGTTGGAATATAAACCTATTAGGAAAATTGAAAAGAAATTACTTGAATCAAAATTCAAAACACTCTAATCATTTTCTATGATGTATTTCTTGAGTTCGCTTTCACCCTGAGGTTTCGAAGTAATATTATAATGGCGTTATCTGTATCTGTATCTGTATATCTTTGTCTGTCTTTATGTATCTTCTCTGGCTCTATCATCTTTCTATATCTATATATCATCTATACTATCTACATTGTATCTACTTATATATAGACAGGAGAGAATACATTAACATGTGGAATGACTATTAAGTATTTGTGAATAGTTTTAGTTGAGATACTGTGTCTGAGAAGAGGGAGCCTGGCGGCTGATCTCGTGAGAACAGAGCTTGGGCTGTTGGGAGGGGGAGCCATGTGCCTGAACCCGCATCCCTGCCTAGACTACTCCACTTACATGCACTGGTAGTCGTGCCGCTCTGTGTGTGCAAGGCCCAGTGGGCAAGCCATGGGCATGTCAATGCTCTCCCCAAGAGGAGAACTAGACCAGCTCCCAGGGGCCACAGGCTCTGCCCATCTGCTCCCAATCCTGGCAGCATCTCCAAGAGAATCAACTGAGGAACCTGGTGCTATCATCCTCTGAGGCTCCCCTCCTCACCCTCATCCCATTGTGATCTTTGGTTTTCTTCCCAGAGGTCCTGGGGTTTGAAGCTACAGCTCTGAACTGACTAGGCAGGTCCCTCTACCACTGGAACCAGCCCTCCAGCCCTCAGCTATTTTCCAGGTAGGGCCAGCCCTTGTACTGCAATCCTGCTGCTTACATTCCTGCACAGGCAGGACCCTACCTGCTGGTAGAGATGGGGTCTCACTTAGCTTTTGCCTGGGCTGGCTCACATCATGGACCCAACTGGGCCCCACATGGTGGGAGTACATGTGTGAGCTGCCAGTCCTGGCCAGAATCCGGGACATGGAGCTGGCCTGCCTACCTCAGCCTCCTTTCCTAGAACAGCTGCTGCTGGCAGTGAGGCATTACGTCTACTCCTTGGCTGGCACACCCTTCCACATTGCATGTGCCACAGTCATCAGGAACTGAGGGGAGGCTGGCAAGGCATCTCGCTCCAAGGTGCTCCAAGGGAGACAGCTGCCAAGCCCCTTGGTAGAGCATCGAGTACTCTCTGCTGACATCAAGTGCTATCCTGTCCACTCAAACCCCTTACCCACACTGGCTTATCCCTCTGGTAGCAGTGCCAGGCCTGCTCTTCATGCGTGGCGTGTTCTCACTTGATTAATGTGGCATCTGCACCTGGGGGATTCTCTCCAACCTCTACCTTACAGAAGTGCTGGGTGTCCAGCCCTGGGTCCTGGATGCCAAACGTCTATACAGCCAACAGCGAGAGGGCATGTGCACACGGCATCACTGCAAACCCCTTCTAGCCACAACATTGCCTAGCAACAGGGATGCCACCAATCTCCACGTCTCACCACTCAGCGAGCTGAGCCACGGGGTTCAGCTCAGCCATGTGAAGGTACAGGGGAAACTAAGCTAGATTGTGATAAGGACTGTCCCGCGGGGAGGAAAGAGAACTCCAGGAACTGTACCATTACAGTTCTACTGTTTCAGAGGAATAATATCCAATTTTTAAATCAACAGTCATTCAGTTTAGTCTTTTACTAGGGAAGGAGAGGCCTAGGTTATCTTACCGTGTATAAAGATTTAAAACCGAAAGGACTTGAAATTCTCACCAATAAGTGATCAACTAGCATGATCATAAATAACGTATTTCAAAAAAGAGATCAACTGCAGGATTGGGTGGTGAGTTATGGTAGTCTTCTGCCAGTGTTTAGAGTCATCGGTCTCAGGTCAGACCTGCTTCACAGTGACGTGTGCTTTCCTGACGTCCTAGCTTCTGACCCACAGGTGGACAGTTTGAAAACTAACTTAAGGACAAGACCTTTAAGTCTTGCTTCAGTGTTTGTCTTCTTAACTGAGAATCACACATGCACACAAAATGCAGGCAGATATCCTGAAGGACTTGTTTTGTTATTTCTGAATTTTTGATTGTGCTACCAATGATTGAGTGGCGGGGTCTGCAAGCCCACACCTGCCCAGAACAGCACTGGAGGCGGCCGGCACCGGTGGCTCTTCTGGATTTGATTAGGAAGCTCACTGATAAAGAACCTTCAAAACCCACCACCAGCAGCTTACCTGGCTCTGTGTTTGAGCTTTTTATCTAGGATTCCATCTCTGGAAACAAGTTTATTAAATACCAAAATGCCAATCACCATGTTGACCTGTCAAACAGAAACAGAATTGATGTTTCACAACCCTTGCACCATGTCATCTTGAGAGCCTGCTTTTACCCCCTTCAAACCTGTCAGAGTCCCAGAATCATGGAAGCAGGGCGCAGGTGTACTTTATAGGTGTACACCAGCACGCAGAACCATTTGACAGTGGTGTGGCACTTCAATTGTTACTGTTCAAGAATGAGTTAATATCTATAAGTCAGTTAACACCAGGGAGATTTCCTTTCCACTTCCTGACTGCGTGCATGTATGTGTGGGGGGGCAGATGTGTATGTGTGCATGTGTGCACATGTGTTTATGCATATGTGCATGCATGTGCATGTGCATGTGGGTGTATCCATGTATGTGTGTATATCTGTGTGTGTGCCTGTCTGCGTGTGTTTTCCAGTTATGGGGCTTGGACTCATGGCCTGGGCACTCTTGCTTCATTTTTTTGCTCAAGGCTGGAACTGTACCACTTGAGCCACAGCTCCACTTCCTGTTTTGTTTTTTCTCTTTTGGTTTGTTTGATGGTTAATTGGACATAAGATCTCACAGACTTTCCTGTGAGCTTTGGACTTTGCTCTCAGAGCTCAGCCTCCTGAGCAGCTAGGATCACAGGTGTGAGCCACTGGCCCCTGGTTTCCATTGCCTGGGATATAACTAGTACCATACTGGACCATTCTGCCATTCTCTCTGGGTCTGTTGTGAACAGAATCAACTGACTGGCTAGTTTTACCCCTTGCACTGGAACCAAAATATGTGAAACATTAGAGCCGTGGAGGGAGTGGGGTGGTAGCAGGCTAGGACAGAAGGCTGGCCTGGTCTCCTGATGAAGGGCTGAGAGCCTCATTACTCACTGGGTGTGATTGTTTGGTCCTGAGGAGGCAGGTGGTGTTTACTGTGTTCTTGGCTTTTCTAGAGGAAGGAAACCTGTTCAATTTTTTGGCCTCCTTTAGTGGATTGCCTAGTGGATTGCTCTAGTTCATAAAAATCACTGAACCTCTCTTGGATTCCATTCTAAGAACTCATTCTCTCACTTAAAGGTTCTTTTGCATAGCAAAGCTGAATGGAAACAGGGGGTGAAGTTTGCTTTTCCTGGAAAAGTTTTAAGGAGTGCCTGAAAGAGAAGTCAATGGGAAGCTGCTGGGTCCCAGGGCTCTGGAACCTGCCAGGAACCCTGTTACAGGCGAACGGGTCTGGTAGGAAGGGAGACAGCCCAGGTGCTGTGGCTTCTTTCTCTCACTGCTCCTGCCAGACTTCAAGAACAAGGGGCAGAAAGATTCTGGGGCCACCATCTGCTCTGCCCACATAGGTGCTCCGTGTCCTCCACTCTGCTCAGAGATAGCAGCGGTGCTGTGCCTCAAATTCTCTTCAGTGGAACAGGATGGGGCTCTGCTGTAATCACTGCCAAGTCACCATTTACGCTGCAATTCCTGAAGAGTCACTGTTCAGCCTATAATTTCCTGACAAGTCACTATTTGATCTCTCCTTCCCTCTCCCTCTCTCCCTCTCTCCCTCTCTCCCTCTCTCCCTCTCTCCCTCTCTCCCTCTCTCCCTCTCTCCCTCTCTCCCTCTCTCCCTCTCTCTCTCTCTCTCTCTCTCTCTCTCTCTCTCTCTCTCTCTCTCTCTCTCTCTCTCTCTCTCTACCTAGTGTGTGAGAGAAATGGCTTCAAGGACTAGGGAAGCATTCAGTAGAGCAGACAGGGTTTCATTGAACAGCTTTGCTATGCACTTGCTCTTTTCTCTCGTGTGTTCTCTTTCCTTGGGAATGATGGACCATTTCTGTTCCCTGGCAGGCTTTAAGGGAGGACACTCCAATATCAAATTTTCAGGACAAATGTTACTAGTTTCCAAGCTTTTGAACGAATTGTTCAAGAAGCCAGAGGTAATTTTCCAACTGGAAATCTAATCACAAGGTGATAGGAATCTTTGCAGTTAATTCAGATCAATCTTTTCCTTCCTCATTTCTTCAGAAGTTGGCTAGCCCAGAGAGATTTATAATGATTTAAGTCAGCGAAGGAGGAGGCTGAGGGAGAAGCCTGGAACCAGATGAGGGAAGGAGGGGCAAATGGAAGGAGGGGGGGCAGGACAAATCAGTAGGCCCTTATAAATGCTTTTAAATTTAAGGAATTATTTTACAGCTTGAACAAAGAAAGATATAACATGTGCTTGCTGCCCATCTGGACAGCCTGCTCGCTGTGGAGACTGGGTGGGGGGGTGGGGTGCAGAGGGCAGAGGCAGGCCAGCCATTGCTCCCCTGGCAGGGCTACCCATCTTATCCTCAGTAACCACACTCAGGGAACAGTCACCCCTGACTGCATGCTGGGTGCAGCTCTGAAGACCCGTCTGTAATAACCACATGCCTCTCCATAGAACAGAATCAAGGTGGGGCCGAGATAAAGGATGACATTTTATACATGGAGGAATTATTGGAGTTTACTTCTAAACTCATCATAGAAAATACTACTCTCGAAAGTTCATTTGTTGCTCGAATAGACATTTTCAGATAGGAGTCTTGATCTGCAATTTTTGCTGTACTTTTTTTTTAGAAGTGCAAACAGTGAGTGAACAAGAGCCTTTGGTGATTATCATATGATTACAAGAGGTTTAGCTGGACAATTGTGTTGTAACATTGCATTGCTATTTTATATTAGATGTAATCATTAGCAAAAAAATGAAAAGAAAATACTACTCTCTCAAGTGGCTTATTTTTCAGTATTTAAAATATAGATATTTTAGAGTTGAAGATGGAACTATTCAATTAAGTAAATAGTTCATTGAACTTTAAAATCTGTACACAACAAACTCTTGATCATAATTGCCACCCTGAGCTAGAGTAGAGTTCCTTGTTGCACAGGAAACTGGAGCTTACCAGGACAACGGCAGCAGCAGGCCCCACAAACGCGTACAGCAGACCTCCTTCCAGGGACAGCCAGCAGCTGCAAGCGCATCAGACAGAAACTGACAGGAGTTAGTGACGGCAGCAGATTGCTGGCATGCCAGGTCAGGAGTCAGAGCACAGACCGCACACTCGACCCAGCCAGGCACGTGGGCACATGTGAATCAGAAGCCCAAGTGCCAGAAGGGTGCAGACAAAATGAGAAACCAAGCTTTTCCTGAAGCTGGGGCCTACTACCACTCATGCCTGTCATCCTAGCTACTCGAGACATCTAAGGATCAAAACAAATCCTAGAGACGCCGCTTAACCAGCAAAACCAGAAGGGAAGCTATGGTTCAAGCAATAGAGGGCCAGCCTCCAGCAGAAAAGCTGAGCAAGAGTAGAGGGCTGTGAGTTCAAGTCCCAGTAGTGTTGCACACACACAATGTTAATATTAACAGCAACCAAGCATTACATGAGCCAGAAACATCATGACCCTGTCACTGAAGAACTTTTATCATATAGCAGTGAAAATGACAACTTACACTTTTATAGTGAAATCTTGGTGTTTCTCTCCTATAAAGGTGATTTTGTCACTGAAATTCTGTGTTGTTTCATATGGATTTTATCAAAGATACTTTAAAACAAGAGGTTTACATATGCCTGCTTTTTCTTGAGGCTATTGAGATACTGGGAGAAACTGGTTTAAAAATATGTCATTTCAGTGTATGGATCATCTACATTTGTTTGCTTTTTCATGTGTGTGTGTGTGTGTGTGTGTGTGTGTGTGTGTGTGTGTGTGTGTGTGTGAATGTGAGTAATGGGGCTTGAACACAGAGCCTAGTAACTATCTTTGAACTTTTTCATTTAAGACTGAGGCTCTACCACTTGAGCTACAGTGTCACTTCTGGTTTTCTGGTGGTTAGTTGAAGATGAAAGTCTCATGGACTTCGATGCCCTGGCTGGCTTTTAACTGCAATCCTCAGATTTCAACCTCTGAGAAGTTAGGATGACAGGTGTGAGCCACCAGCATCCAGCTAGAGTGATTATTCTTTTGCAATAATAGGAAAGGGAAGAGGCTCAGGTCCCAGTACTGGGGCTCAGTTGTGTGGGGGACCCGCCTGGTGCAGTCCAGAAAAGTGACTTTTGAGGGGGGCTTACTTTTCAAGCTGAGAGCCTTATGCTCACCTCTCTCTGCCTAGCTGCCTTCCCAAGTAGAGGCAGCCACAGGCACTTCAGGCTTGTCTAAGAGTGAGCTGCCCTGCCTGCTGGGGATACAGTACTACCTGACTCTGTCACCCACACAGTTAACAGGGTGAGCATTTCTCTGCGCAAAATAGACTTACTTGGAGATAAGACTCTCATGGCCTTTTCCGCCCAGGATGGCTTTGAACCGCCATTCTCGGATCTCAGTCTCCTGAGTAGCAAGGATTAAGGGTGTGAGCCTCTGGTGCCCAGCTCTACAGCAATTTTTTGTAAGCTAATCTTCAAATTGAGGTTGCTTCTCACTCTTTAAAACAATTGTTGTTGTAAAGGAAAGATAAAGAGGAGTTCCAGTTACATAAGCCAGGTAATGAATGAGGACATTTCTTTTTGAACAGTGTCACCTCTTTCCTCGTTTTCTCCCTGTTTTTCCCTCCCTCCCCACTCCCCCAACAAGTTGTATAGTTTGGTCCCTTTGAGGTTTACTAGCAGATTTAGTATGCCTTTCAGGCTATTTTTCACCAAGGTGGCTTTTCTATTCTAATGGATTTTATGAAGTCAGTACATAATTCGATGCATTGTACTTGGCATTAATTATACACTCCTTGAAAGTAGAAATCCTAGCACCTACAATTTTACTTCTTTCCACAACGCCAATAAATTGTCTTTTTAGTCTCACTTATTTTTTAATTAACTGCTTCAAGCTTTGGATACTTTAGGCATTAGAAGGAGAATCCAATTTTCAAATACATTGGCCTTTCATCTACATTGTCTTAAGCGATAAGTCAGAAAGCAACAGTGTCACAGTAAGACACACTCTTCAATTCATGATTACAGAATATTATTCAGAAGTGTGAGCTGCACTAAGAGCTGGGTATGGTAACCTAGACCCTTCATCTCAGCCACCGGGAAGGGCGACTGACGCTGAAGGAGGGGTGGGGAGGCACAGCAAAATACAACAGAATAAAAGGAGACAGAAACAAAGACAAAGCAAGAACAGGAAGCATGAGAGAGCTTGGCTATGGCTCAAAATTCAAGGCCCTGAGTTTACTCGAGTGAGTAAACTACAGATGTAAACACGAAAGTTCTCCACATTCAAGAAAAAGGGCCCTTTTAACTCTTCGGTCAAGGAGAGGCAAGCAGGGAGTGGTTGACTGAGCTTGCCATCTGCCTAAACAGCAATGCTGGCTACTGCAGCCCAAGGACCCTGGTCAGAATGCTGCCTTTAAATGAGTGCACTCTGGCTGTAGCCGAAGCTGGAGACAGCACACACACAGTTGAGAGCCTGCTGACCTGGGCTGTCCCCTCAGATAGGAAAAGTCAACAAAAGCACGGGCTTTATGGAGATGGCAGCATCCCCATTTTGTCAACTGTCTCCTTAGAATGACACCAAATGACATAAAATACAAGTGCATAGGGTTCAAACTCAATACTGAATATAAACTTTATGGTTACAGCTGTGTGGCGTGCTCCTCTACCCACCTACTTCTGTCTTTTAATTCCTGCCATAATCCACACTTCTAGCGTGGAATCAGACTGCATCCATCTATATCACCTTCACCTATCAGTCCAGCATCTATCCATCCAGCTAGCATCGATCTACCAGTCACCTATCCCTGTCATCTAGGTACATATTCTGTGCTGGTAATAGGAGTTGATTAGAAGGCTTTGGATTCCTGCTGGGCCTGTTTGTTCAAGGCTAGCATCTACCATTTGAGCCACAGCTCTATGGAAGGCTTTTTGCCGGCCCACTGATGTCTCTCATGCTTTCCCAAGCTGACTCAGGCCTCAGGCTGTGGAGTGGCAGGGATTACAAGCGTGGACCACCAGTGCCTGGTCTGGTCTTGTCTGGTCTGTAACTCTTAATGTCCATGACCCAACTCAGCCACATGACTAGGTATCATGGCAAAGTAAGTAGCTGCACTGATACCAGGCGCTGAGCATGGATCTCACCGCAAAATGTGAAGATATTCAGATTGTCTAGTTCCAGAAAGTTACCATTTACCACGCAGTGATGGTGTAAAAGAACAAAAGAGGGGTCCCTGCAGACCAGGAGGACCCTTGGGGTGCGGGTCCAGGGCCGGGATGGAGAGTGCAGGCCAGGACTGGAGAGTGCAGGGTGGGCTGGGGACAGGGCAGGGCAGGATGGGGACAGCGCTGGACGGGCTGGACAATGCTGGACCAGGCAGGGCCGGGCAGGTGGCTGGAGTCTCACGCGCGTCCGAGGCTGGGGGGAACTTACTAGTGGTCGGTGCCGTATCCCTTCGTCCTGGTGAAGCCGACAGAGGTGGCCACCACCAGTGCTGGCAACCCTGCAGGAGACCAAGGCGGGGTCAGCAGGCCTGCACACTCAGCACCCTGTGCCTGGGGGGGGGGGGGAGAGGAGGGAGAGGAGAAGGAGGGAGGAGGAGGAGGGGGAGAAGGAGGAGGGAGAGGAGGAGGGGGAGAGTTCCCACAACGCTGCCCGCCCTCCCTCCCGAGGCCCCAGTTTCCAGGGCAGCACCAGGACAGCTTCACCAAGGCCACAGGAGCATGGGTGGGCAGAGGACCCTGGGTCCCAAGCGGGGTTGCGTCCGCCCCCTCCGTGCCCCCCCCGCCCCCTCCCTCCCGCTCATGCCTGGCGCTCCACCGCCTGAACCACACACCGCCACCAGCTTTTGGCGTCTCTGGAGACTTGTGTTCCTGTTCAGGCCAAGTTCAAACCACGAGCCTGGCCTCGGCCTCAGGAGAGGCTGGGCAGCAGCGCGGGCGTGTGTGCATGTGCCTATGTGCACCACAACTGGTTCACTTTGACTTTTTAAAGGAATTATCTCTAAGTAGTTGCACTAGGGATTTCATTCCAGCACCTCAGGTTTGAGCGCAGTGCATCTTGATCATATGTCTCCCCATCTCCCCCAATTCCAGCATTCCCCCCAGTTCCACACCCACGTATGCACATCAAATATTACGATTGCCTTCTCCCACCCCAGTGTGGGTCTCTTAACATGGCCTGGAGCCAAGCCTGACTTTTATCTAAAATAAGTTTCCATGAACAAGACCCTCACTGGAATTGGCACTTGAAACGTATAGGCCTTTGAGTGATGTGTATGCATGAAGCAATTTGGCATGGTCGCCTTCCAAGAAGACAAGCACAGAATCCACTGATTCTCAAGTCTCACAGCCATTCGGTGTTTAAACCAGTGCCTATACGAGGCTTCATGCATTCTCGAGATGGCTTACTCCCTGTGGTATGCACTGTTTTATCATTTTTAGATTTCTTTTAATAGGATGAGTAATGTTTTCTTGGAGTGAGAACATGCCAAGTTGAATCATCTTGCTGGGGGTCCTGGTGGTTTTAAGGCATTTTGTATTTTCAGAGACTACAGCACCAGACATGGAGCATTCCATGAATTTAGCAAGAGCTCAGTACTAGCTCCTCTTACAGTTTCAAATGACCTGAGAGTCCTTAATCATGACTCCAATCGTCTTGTTCATATATCTACACATACACAGCGTGTGTGGTGTGTGTGTGTGTGTGTGTGTGTGTGTGTGTGTAAGTAGGGACATAGGTCGATTTAGAGGATGAGGATAGATGATAAATAGATGATGGATGGTTATGTATCTTCATTATATGGATATATGTAGGTAGACAGGTAGATTACAGAGGGATACATGATAGAAAGATAGACCATAGATGGATAGACGGGCACAGGCATGTGAATGTACTCACCCCATCCAAGGCACAGGAAACGTTTCCGTATCAGTCGTGTCCTAATTTTTCCAGTCACAGCCATGTACGACTGCCAGGCCTCGGTCAAAACCCAGCAGAAGGAGGCCAGAAAGAAGAAGTGGAGGAATGCTGTCGTGGTTGTACAGATGCTCTGTGGGAACAAAGAGAAGCCGTGTGCAAGGCCGGGCAGGGACCACGCGGTTCCTTCAGTGGGGCTCGTTTCCTTCCCCTGCCACACCAGTACTGGACTCCAGCTTAGCCCTGAGTCAAGTCTGGTGTCTAACGCTTGGCTCACAGTCTCACTGCCAGATCTTTGCAGTCTCACAGACTTTTCTCTCCAGGCTGGCTTTGAACCCCAGTCCTCAGATGGCTGCCTGCTGAGTAGCAAGGATTACAAGTGTGAGCCATCAGCACTCAGCTAAGCAGATTGATTTCCAACTCTACTTTTATCCCAGCTGTCTACCTCTCTCTAGTACCAGAGTTACTATTTCCAGGCATTAGAAACTCTGTGGTGTTGGTGCTGTATGTAATGTATACCAAAATATATGTCTTAATTTCCAATTTCTTTTATGAGGAGAACCTAGAATTTAAATTTAAACACAACTGAGATTAAAATTACTGCTTTACTTAAAGGCTTTTCTTGAAATATAATTAGGGGGTGATCCTGTCTTTTGACTCATTTAAGTTAGAGATTTCTTGTATAATTGCTTTGGCGATAGTCTTTATCATTGCTTTCGACCCTCAAAGCCTTCTTTGTTGTTTCAACTGCGTTGATGTTAAGATTCCATTTAGAGATTATTCTACCCAGCAACACCAGAATACACATTTTTTTTCAGCAGCACATGGAACATTTTCTAAAATAGACCACATTTTAGGGCATAAAGCTAACTTGTGCAGATTCAGAAGCACTGAAATTATTCCCTGCATTCTCTCAGATCACAAGGGCATCAAATTGGCACTGAACACCAATCTCCACCAACAAAAACCCTATAACTCATGGAGATTGAACAATGCATTGTTGAATCATTCGAGGAGATAAGAACAGAAATTCAACAGTTTATGAAATTTAACAAAAAGGAGCACACAAAATACCAGCATAGGCAGTACTCAGAGTGCATACATTAACAAATTGGAAAAATTGTAAACCAACAATTTAATGGCATACCTTAAGTTCTTGGAAAAAGAGCAACAAACCAACCCCAATATCAGTAGAAAGAAGCAAATTATTAAAGACAAAGCAGAATTAAATGAATTGGAGTTCAAAAACACTATAGAAAGAATCAAGAAAACAAGGAGTTGGTTCCTTGAAAAAAATTAACAAAATTTACAGACCCTTAGAAAATCTTACCAAAAAAAGAAGGAAGCACATCCAAATAAACAAAATCACAGATGAGAATGGAAATATCATGAAAGAAATTACCAAGATCCAGAGCTTCAAAAGGGAATACTTTCCAAACCTTTACGCCAACAAATTTGAGAATCTAGAAGAAATGGATAAATTTCTAGCCAATATTAACATACCCAAACTGAACCAAGAAGACCTAATCCAGCTAAACAGACCTATTTCAAGCACTGGAATAGAAATGACAATAAGAGACTTCCCAGCCAAGAAAAGACCAGGGCATGATGGATTCACAGCTAAATTCTATAAGGTCTTCAAAGCAGAGCTCACACCAATACTCCTCAAACTCTTCAATGAAATTTAAAATGAAGGCTCTTTGCCAAACTCATTCTATGAAGCCACCATAATCATCATTCCCAAACCAGACAGAGACTCATCAAAGAAAAAGAACTGTAGACCCATTTCCTTGATGAATATTGATGTAAAACTGCTCAACAAAATACTGGCCAACCCTCTTCAGCAACTCATCAAAAAATTATACACTATGATCCAACAGGATTCAACACAGGGATATAAAGTTGGTTCAATATACGCAAGTCAATTAATGTAATTCATCACATCAACAGGAGCAAGGACAAAAATCACATGATTGTCTCAATAGATGAAGAAAAGGCATTTGGCAAGATCCAACACCCCTTTATGCTAAAAACTCTGGAGAAACTAGGAATCCATGGAACATTCCTCAGTATAATAAAGGCTGTGTATGTCAAACCCACAGCTAGCATAATACTTAATGGAGAAAAGCTAAAGCCATTTCCTCTAAAATCAGGAACGAGATAAGAATGCCCACTCTCTCCACTCCTCTTTAACATAGCATTAGAATTCCTAGCCAGAGCAGTAAGGCAAGAAGCAAGCATAAACAGGATCCAAATAGGGAAAGAGGAAGTGAAAGTTTCCCTCTTTGCAGATGACATGATTCTGTATTTAAAGAACCCTACAGACTCCACTCCCAAGTTGCTTGAGCTGATTGGAAACTTTGGCAAGGTAGCAAGGTATAAAATTAACCCTTAAAAATCAACCGCCTTCCTATATGCCAACAACGAGAGGAGCAAAGAAGCAATCAAGAAAGAAACTCCTTTTGCAATAGCCTCAAAGAATATAAAGTACTTAGGAATTAATTTAAAGGATGTAAAGGACCTTTATGATGAAAACTTTAAAATCCTGAAAAAGAAAATTAAAGCAGAACTGAGGAAATGGAAAAATGTCCCATGTTCCTGGATTGGAAGAATCAACATCGTGAAAATGGCAATCTTGCCAAGAGCTATCTACAAATTGAATGCAATACCCATCAATATCCCAATGTCATTCTTTAAGGAAATAGAAGAAGCAATTCAAAATTTCATATGGGATAATAAAAGATCCTGTATAGGAAAAACAATTCTTAGCAGAAAGAACAGCACAGGAGGAATTTCAATATCAAACTTCAGACTCTGTTACAGAACTATAGTAATCAAAACAGCTTGATACTGACACAAGACCAGGCCCGAGGACCAATGGAATAGAAGTGAAGACCCAGAAATCAACCCACAGACTTATGGCCACCTAATCTTTGATAAGGGAGCCATAAAATCAGAATGGAAGAAAGACAGCCTCTTCAATAAGTGTTGCTGGCAGAACTGGTTAAGCACCTACAGAAAACTAAAGTTGGACCTTTCTATGTCACCCTATACCAGGATTAACTCTAAATGGATCAAAGACCTCAAGGTAAAAGCAGATACAGTGAACACTTTACAAGAAGGAATAGGAGATACCCTATATCTCCTTGGCACAGGTTGAAACTTTCTTAATAAAGACCCAGAAAACAACAAATCAAAGAAAGTTTGGATAAATGGGACTGCATTAAACTGCAGAGCTTCTATATGGCAAAAGACATCCCTAGCAAGCTAAATGGAAAGCCCACAGAGTAGGAGAAGATCTTCACTAGCCATACAACAGACAAAGGCCTTATATCTAAAATACATCAACAGATAAAAAATTGACTCACCCCAAAACTAATCTTCAAAGAAACAACCATCCCATTAAAAGATGGGCCAAATAGTTAATGAGAGACTTCTCTGAAGAGGAAATAAGAGTGGCCTATAGAGACATGAAGAAATGCTCAACATCTCTGGTCATAAAAGAAATGCAAATCAAAACAACTCTGAGATTCCACCTTACTCCAGTTAGAATGGCCAGGATCAAGAAATCTAATAATAGCAGATGCTGGCGGGGATGTGGCCAGGAGGGATCACTACTGCACTGTTGGTGGGAGTGTGAACTCGTTCAACCACTATGGAAAACAGAATAGTGATTCCTCAAAAGACTAAACATAGAGCTTCCCTATGACCCAGCAACGCCACTACTTGGCATTTACCCAATGGTCCAGAAATGAGGAAATACTAAAGCTATTAGCACAGCAATGTTCATTGTGGCACTGTTTACCATAGCAAAGATATGGAACCAACCCCGATGCCTCTCAGTAGATGACTGAATCAACAAGACATGGCATTTATATACCTAATGGAATTCTATGCTGCCATGGCCCCATATGTAAGGAAATGGAAAGACTTGGAAAAAATCATATTAAGTGAAATAAACCAGACCCAAAGGAACATAGGCTCAATAGTTTCCCTATTTGTAATAATTAGTACAAACCTTGGACTCTCCTATCAGAGGATTTCAATAGCTCAAAACCTAGATACACAAAGCCATATATGATGAGGCTCAATGAAAGGACCTCTAGGATAGGGAAACAAGAGCTAAATAACGTGCGATTACTGTTCTTAAGGTACTATGTTATTTCTCATCTCTTTGGTTGTCCCTTGGGTTATTCTCATATTGTTACTGTATCTTACCTTGTTGTCTGGTATATTTTATATACATTTATTTGTTTATTTGAAATAGGAAAGGGAAGGGGGAAAACAAGAAGAGGGGAGAGGGTGGGAGAGGGAAATGGGGACATGAGAAGGGGTGTAAATGTTTGTGAAGGAATGCACTTTCTATCTGGCGTACATAACTGTAACCCTTCTATCAATTACAATTAAAATTTTTTTAAAGAGAAAAGAGAAAAAAACAGATTCTACTTGGAAGTATGATAGCCTTTCAAAACAAAATTTACTTTGCTTTTTTATGTGGGTGATATTTAAGATGTGACAGCAAGGTACAAAATGAGGTTTGGCTAGCAGCCTAGAACAGAAAGAAGATGCATCTTGAAGTATTTAATTTCATGCTTTGGTGTTACCACATTGACCCTGTATCCCAGTCAAATAATACTGCAGCCACTGCCAGCACACAGCCCTGATTTCACAGGCATTCCTCTTCATGTGAGTGAATCATGTTAGACCTGGTGAGGATTCACTGTGCTCTGCCCTCCAGGGACCAGCAGCTCCCTATGGGGAAGCACTGATATCCCTATTGGAAGAACTCCCGTGTGTGGAGTCTCTGCTCACTAGAACTAGTACAGAACTCATCTCCTGCACTGTCTGTTGGTCCTGTCCCTTCCAGGGACTGAAAGTAGGCAGAGGAAGGGGGAGAATGCAGTCCTCAGACTCCATGCATGCATATACATGGGAGCAGGCACTGGAGGGGTGGCATGGGCTGGGAGCTAGAGGAGAGTGATAGAAGGGGCGACGTGGCTCAGAAACCCACCTGATGAACTGAAACGCCTTCGTCCTACATCAGGATAATAAACACAATTAAATTAAGAAAAGAAAATTGGATTCTCTTTGAGGTTTTCCCAATTGAATTAGAAAACAGTCTAAGAGAGTAGAATTACAAAAGTTATTAAAACTCAAATTAATGAAATTATTCGCACCTCCAACCCAATTCAATGCTAAAGTAAAGGTCTATTTGAATATTCACTTTGAGGGCCATAGGTCTTTACTATCAAAGTTTGCCAGAGGTTGATTAGCTTTTTTAGTTTTCTAACCCATGAAGAACATCACATGATTTCCAAGTCATTTCCTCCGTGACTGGCAGCATGGGTACCAAGTGGGGACCCAGTAAGCACTCTCGGCTATGTGCTCAGCACCACAGCCACTCCAAAATCAGCTTTTTGATGTCTTTCCTGTCCACACTGTGCATAGCACAGATTTACCAGTCCCCTCCTCACCTTCCCCTCCCCTGCTCTTCCCTCCCCTCCCCTGCTTTCTCCTCCCTATCCTCCCCTCCCCTGCCTTCCCCTTCCAGTCCTCCTTTCCTCTTCCCTCCCCTCCCTTTCCCATTTTCCTCTTGTCCTGGTACTGGAGCTTGAATTGAGGGTCCTGTGTTCTCCCTCAGATGTTTTGTTTAGTTTTTATTTTTCCACTTAAGACTGGAGCTTTACCACTGGAGCCACAGTTCTACTTTTTGCTTTTGGCTGCTTATCTGAAGGTGAGATGTCAGGGATTTTTTTTTCTGTCTTGGCTGCCTTTGAACTGTGATCCCAGATATAAGTGTCCTGAATAACTGGGATTACAGGCATGAACCTCAGGTGGCTGGCTTAGGATTCTTCTAGAATCAGAGGCATTGGGACTTTTTCTCCATATGAACATCTAAGTCACTTGCAGGCTGCGTTTTCTCCCTCATCCTAATCTAAACTTGAAACATAATCTTCCTAAACTCTACATGGTGCAGCAATGCATGCATGCCATGCCAGGAGCCTTAACTCATAAAAGCAACCTTACCCGAGCAGCACAGGACATGGGTGACCCAGAGAGCACAGGGCTTGGTAGGGAACCACATTTCATACATCCTTTTAGGAAGAAATGGCACAGAATCATATACTTGACATGACAAAACACAACTTGGTTAGTTTGATTCCAGAGATGCAAGGCTGGTCAACATATGTGCATCAATAAATACAATACACAGCATTAACAGAGCCAATGACAAGAATCACATGCTCATCTCAATAGATGTGAAAAAGTCTTCAAAAATTCAGTATCTGCTTATGTTTATCTGTTTAAAAGCTCTGGAGAAGCTAGCTGAAAGGAACAGTCTTCAACATAATAAAGGCTATGTGCAACAAACTTCCAGCCACCACCATGTTAAGTGCTGAAAACCATTTCCTCTAAAGTCAACAAGACAGGGATGGTCACTCTTGGTCTACCTTTTCCATAAAAGATTGGGACTCATAGCCATAGCAGAAAGGCAAGAATAAGATATAGAAGAGATCCAGACAGTGAAAAACGCAGCCTGCAAGTCAAATGACCCTGACATGCAGATGGCACAATTCTATTCCTGCAGGACTCAGGGACTCCACCCCTCCCCGAGCCTCTAGAGGGGATCAATAATTTTGGCAGAGTAGAATACAAAATTAAATCACAAAAAGTCAGTAATTTTGGCCATGAGTTCATCAAGTGGTAGAGTGCTCGCCTAGCATGCATGAAGCTCTAGATTCGATTGCTCAGGACCACGTACACAGAAAAATCTGGAAGAGACACTGTGGCCCAAATGGTAGAGTGCTAGCCTTGAGCAAAGGAAACTCAGGGACAGTGTCCAGGACCTGAGTTCAAGCCCCAGGACTGGCAAAAATAAAATAGTAAAAAAAAATCAGTCATTTTTCTGTATACAACGTATACAGAAAGTGAAATTAGGAAAACAACTTCATTTCAATAGCCTAAAAAGAAGTATTTAGGAATAAACTGAACCAAGGAAGCAAAAGACGTTTACAAAAAAAAAAAAACCATCAAAAGAAATAAATTGAAAAAGAAATCAGGCACTAGAAAGATCTTCCTTGTTAATGGATTGGCAGAATTAATAGTGTAAAGATGGCCATACTGCCAAAAAATAATCTACAAATTTAACACAATCACCATCAAAATCCCCATGATATCCTAAGATAGAGTAAACATCGAAAAATTCATATTCATAGGAAACAACAAAAGACTTTGGATAGCCAAAGCAATTTTAGGCAAAAAAAAAAGCAACGCTGGTGGTATCACATTCTTAGACTTTAAGTTCTACTACAGAGCTATAATAACAAAAATAATTTGGTATGGGTACAAAAATTGACCTGAAGATCAATGGAACAGACTGAAGAAATAAAGCCATCTACTTAATAGTTATCCAACATTTTGATGAGAGTCAAAAATGTGTGGTAGAACAAGGATAGTCAGGAGTGCTGGCAACTGGACACCAGCCTGTAGAAAACTACAAGTGGATCCTTTTGTCACCGTGCGCCAACATCCACTCAAAGTGGATCAAAGATGTCAACCTCAGACCTGAAATCTTGAAACTACTCCAAGAGGGAGTAGGAGAAACCCTGGAGTGTGTAGGATCTGGCAAGAAGTTCTTTAAAGAGTCCCAGGGGCACAGAGAATGCGAAATAGAGGACAAATGCAATTATATCAAAAGTCTCTGCACAGCAAAGACACAGTTACTTAGCTAGAAAGACAGCCTATAGATTGGAGAAGGTTTTTACAGAACCAACAATTACCCAATATCCAGAACATACAAAGAGCTCAACAAAGCAAACCTCCCCCAAATTAATAAGCCAATTAATACTTGGGCAAAGGCACTGAGGAGAGACTTCTGGAGAAGTAAGACTGGTCAATAAATATATGAGGAAATGCTCATTATCCCTGGCCACAAAGAAAATACAAACCAAAACAACTCTCACCCCAGTCAGGTTGGCCAGTACTGGGAACTTGAACAACAGCCACTGCAGGTGGGGGTGTGGGGAAAGGGCTTACTGCCCTGCTGGGGGAGGGCAAACTAGCACAACCACTCTGGCCAGCGGGGTGGAGGTTCTTCAAAAAGCTAAACTAGATCAGCCACCCCACGCCTGGACATCTACCTGACTATCACAAGCCAGGACACCATAAAGACACCTGAACATCCACCGTTCACTGCTGCACCATTTCCCACAGCCAAGACACAGAAACAGCCCCGATGCCCCACAGGAGATGGGTGGATCCAGACAATGGGGTACCCATTCGAGTTTTCCTCGTCAGAATAAAACAGTATTTTGCTGTTTGTAAGGAAACGGATGGGCCTAGAAACAATCATGTTACCTGAAATTGGCCAGGCGCGGTGACAGACGGTGCATATTTTCTTTCATGTGTGGAATCTAGATCCCAAATACAAGTATACAAGATATCAGATACAGTGCTCCATGCATGCACACACAATGAGCTGACTGAAGTGTGGGGTACTTGGGGGTGATTCCAAGGGTGAAACGCCTCTCCACAGGATGAAGGCCAGGAAGCTGATGTGCGCTTCGGGGAGAGATGGCCACGGGAGCAGGGCCAAGGGACGGAGGGAGGAGAGCAGCTGGGTCAGTCCATCACAAGCGATTGCTCTTTTCACTGGTTACTTACAGGTGAGAGTTTCCTCGTGGCTTCCGCCCTGCCGGGAGCTGGGCTTCTGGAGGAGCTGGGGTTCTAGGGGTGAGCCTTGGAGCACTTCCTCATCATCTCCACCATGACTTCTTCCCTGGGCAACCCGCACAGACCTCCCTTCTCCAAAGTCCCTTCAGTGCCAGGCTTTTCCACTTGCAAACCTCAAACTCCGATGCTCTTCTACGATGCATTTCTATCTCCACCTCTCTTCAGTGGCTGAACCCCTGCACCCTCTCCACAACTTGGGGTCCTACAGCCACTCCCTCCACAGCCTCTGCTCCTGTTACAGCAGGGACTTTCTTTGAACCAGCTCCCAGTGCAAGACAGCCAGTGTCTCAGCCCAGCCTGTGGCTTGGGTAGCCCTGGTGGCCAAGGCCCCACAGGACCTTGGCAGCGCCACAGGTGGCCAGTGGCCTCAACAACTGCTGGGGGCCTGAAGGCAGGTTAATTGGGGAAACTGCATCCTGGCTACACTGGGGTGGGAGTGTGCACATGCGCTCCCCAAATCCCTAGGGATACTTCCATAAAATAATGGATGAAAAAGAAAGTTCAATTTTGATGAACTAGATTCTGTGAGAAATCAGGTAAGAGCAAAGAGAAAACGCACACCACAATCGGGTATTTGAGCGAAATGACATGGGAAGTAGGAGATATACCAGACAGGTAATGCTAAAGTCTGAAAATCTGTTTTTAAAAATGTCCAGAAGTAAGAAACAGAGAAACAGAAGGAAGACAGCACTTAAAGATCATTATGAGAAAAGTTCTCAAAACCAAAAAATTCTCTTAGCCATAAGATAGATTAAAGACGGAATACACTTACTTCTAAATGCATTTTGATAAAATTTGTGAACATCAAGAATAAAGAGAAAAGTCGTAAAAAGCTATCAGAATGAAAAGAAACATTACTAACAAAGAAATAAGAATCTGTCTTGTGAACAACCCAGGCTACAAGAAGGCAACAGAGAACGATCTTCTATATACTGAAGGAAAGTAACTTTGAAGCTAGAATTCTACACTCAGCCTAACTATGATCCAAGCGAGAGGCACACATATATTTTTAGAACTGAGAGGAACTTTGAAGTTTATTACTTTGTGATTCTCTCTGAAAAAAGAATGCTAGACTCCATAAAGCACTTAATAAGAACAACTCTTGTAAGAAGGAAAAACATAAAAGAAGAAGTAAAATATGGGACATCTAAATAAACCTTTATTTCATGTAATTTTCAAAACATACCCATCTGGGATGTAATTCAAAGCAGTGTCTGTGGGGAGGGAGAGGAAGGGGCCTGCTGGGTCCCTGGAAGCCACAGCCTACCTCCACTCCAGGTTACCTCAGTTACGCCAGCCATGCCTGACTGACATGAGACCAAAGGGCAAGGAACATTTCTGTACATAAAGTTAAGGAAATCACAAAATAAAATAAATTACACCTGTGTGAAACAGTAGAGGGAAAGTAGAACTAACAGAAATCTGTTGAAGTGTTTGGACAGACCACAAGACTCACGTCTGCCATCCTAGCTGCTCGGGAGGCTGAGATCTGAGGATGGCGGTTGGAAGCTAGACAAGCAGGAAAGTCCATGAGACTCTTATTTCCAATAAGGTACTCAAAAAGCCAAAGTGGCTCTGTAGCTCCAGTGGTAGAGCACTAGCCTTGATCACAAAGAGGCTCAAGGACAGTGTCAGGGTCCAGGCTTGGCCAAAAAGAAAAAAGGTTGTGAAATTTTATAAAAAGAAAAGAAAAATAATTTCAAGTAATTAGAAATCACAATAAGGTCCTGGTGCTAATGGCTCACGCTTGTAATTCCAGCTACTCAAGCAGCTACACTCTGAGAACCTAGGTTCAGAGCCAGCCCCGGTAACCAAATTCAAGCAAATCTTACCTTTATTTAACCAGCAAAAAGATGAAAGCAGAGCTGTGGTTTAAGCCTTGGGTGAAAAAGCCAAGCAAGAGCTCCAGGCCCTCATTGCAAACGCTGATACTAGCACCACCAACAAAAAAGAAATAGCAATAAATATAAATGATGTAAATGCACTGGTTCAGTCAAAACCTTCATATTAGATTTATAAATCTCACTTCTGTAGCATATTTTTGAGCTACTCCTTAAGCCTAATGACAGAGGAAGATGGAGAACAAAAACAGAGTTATATTAAGCTCCTTCTAATGTGCAAAATCAGACATTACACTATTAATATTGGAAAAACCATTAAGACAGAGGAAGAGGAACTATTCATTCTGAGAAATGGAGCAGGCCATAAAGAGTCAGAAATAAGACAGCATTGTGGAAATGAAATGATTTTGCTCGGTATAAGGAATCACTGAGAAAACTAGAAGGATAAACTATGGAATTAGGATTTTCACAAATAACTTAGGACATAATTTTACCTCCCTCCCTTCCTCCCTCCCCCCACCTCTAGCCTAGGCTAGCTTCAAATTGTGATTCTCAGGTCTCTACTTCCTCAGTAGCTGGGATTACAGGCGTGAGCCACCAGCATCTGGCACAGATGCTGGTTTTCAGCCACAGACAAAATGTAAGAAAAAAAAAAGTTTTCAGCCACAGACAAAATGTAAGAAAAAAAAAAAGTTATGCTCATTGGTGGCAATGAACCCTTAGAACCATCGTCCTCTTCTCTGCTCCAATTTAGCTTTCCTCCAATCTAGGTTGTCCTGGCGAACTTTCAACTTTATCTTCCCAAAAGCTGGGATTACAGGCTCACACCACCTCACTAGTGCTGCTTTAAATATCTTACAAGATCTTTACCATAGTCTTTTTTTTTTACTACTTTTACCCCCAAACCTTAATGATTCCTTAATTCTCCTTTGGGAAAATATTTTATTTTACAACAATGAGATTCCTAGAGTGTGAAAAGTAATGAGGAACTCTACCACTTGAGTCACAGCCTCACTTCTAGCTTTTTTTCTATATATGTGGTACTGAGGAATCAAATCCAGGTATTCGTGCAGGCTAGGCAAGCACTCTTCCACTAGGCCAAACTCCCGGCTCCATAAGTTTTTATTTATATAAAATAATTGTTCTAGTTAGAGAAATTGATGGATTCAGTCATTGACCTGTCTATAACAAGTAAATTAGAAAGACATCTGTTTTGCTATTTGCATGGAACAAGTACCAGACAATAAGAATGGAATTCTGAACACGCCAGAAATTCTGTTGAATCTCAGCATGGAAAGCAGCCCAGTGGGTCACAAGGGGAAGTTCAAAGGCAGATCTAGAAAGGGTCTGATAATAGGAGTGGATTTATACTATTTGGCATATGATAGTTCCTATGGGACTAAAAGAAATTATTGTGTGGATAAACTAAGGAATAAAAGGAGCTTTAAGCAAGGTTACTATATAATTTCTTTCCTAATGTTCAATAAACACTAGCTGTTAATAATATGCTTACATGTGGAGCTTAGATACATAAATGGAGTTTTGATCTGGTAAAACAAGCTATTTGAAGGCCACCTTCCTTCCCCCCACAACCCCTCCCACTCCCCCTACTCCAGTCCCCTTCTGCCTGTTAAAAGATGTTGGGAAACTAATTTAGTAAGATCCTGGTCAGACTTAGACCCAAATTTTCCATCCTCGTAGAAGTGAGAAGTTTTTCTGACAGACACAGGGCAGCCAGGAATGTTCAACAAAGCTCCAGAGTGTGAAGGAGGAGCTGAGCATCTTCATTCCCGACCAGGGGGCATGTGCTGGAAGGAGCTTGCGCTTTGCCGAGGCTCAGTCACAGGTAGTTATATCATGTTTTAAAGAATGCAAAGGTAAAAGGTATTGAGTTATAAATTTTGTTGTCAAGTCGTAGCATGCCAGTCCTGATCTCGTTCTGGTTGTGTGGACCCTGCCAAAGGTGTGGGTATGTGCCGGGGTTAGGTGGACAAGGCAGCTGACCCATAAGGGAGAATTTGTAGGACTCGAGGGGCTTGGTGAACTTGGGGCCTCAAGCGTGGTGAGCATGGCTGAGCCCAGAGGCCAGCCAGGCTCTGGTTCTCTGGCCCCTTCTGTTCTCCTTGTGACACACACAGAGACTGTGCACAGAGGAGACCAGCCAGGCTCTGGTTCTCTGGCCCCTTCTGTACTCACTGTGACACACACACACACACAGACTGGCAGTAATGCTGGGCGAAGATCTTTGACTGTTTTTTCTGGGGGACACAGTGGATGACCCTGGTGGATGCCGAGCTTTCCCGGTGTATCACTGAGTTAAGGATGAAGCGTTTGTGTGGCGCTGGCTCCCAGCAAGCACAGTCACACCTTCCCCTCTATACCAATCCTTCTGGAAAAATTGGAAGCAGGTTATTTTCTGCACCAACGAAATTTCTCTGTCCTGAGATGGAATATAAATAAGAGAACTTGCAAATAGAGCCACATACAACTGAAATAAGAAGCAGTTGTTTTGGATGCCTACCTCAGACAATAACTCCGATTTGAAGATTTTTAAATAATTTTGTATTAAAATAAGTCAACCCTACTGAAATAAAGTAAAGGTCAGATGTCAATAGAGATAAAAATCTGCTCTATTAATGTCAAAAATAGGTCTTAGCTGAGCATCGTGTGGCTCATGTTTGTAATTCCAGCTACACAGAAGACTGAGATTTGAGGATCAAAGATGAAGCCAGCCTGAGCAGTTAAACCAATTAATCAGAAAAAAAAAGGCCTGAAGTGGATGCGTGGCCCAGCTGGAGTCACTGTCTGTATGGCCACCCAGGTTTTTCTGGAGTAATAGTCAGGCAGATGCTGAGGCTGCAGGAGAGACCATTCCTGTGAACAACCTGGCATCTTCCCGGGTCTCCATCACAAGAAGGCAGACCTGCAGCACCCACTTCCCTTCAGCAGGAAGTCAGGGTCACCCTCTGGTGAAAAAGTAGAGATGCTGGCCCTGCTTCACTGCTGGGCTTTCCCCGAGGGCCATCTCTGAGCTGGGCTTCACTCCCAACTCCTTGACCTGCTTTGCTGCAGTGCCATAAGCAAAAATGAATCATCAGCACACCAGGTACTGTGGTTCTTGCCTGTCATGTTAGTTACTCAGAAGGCTGAGATGTGAAGATCAAGGTTCAAAGTCAGCCCAGGCAAAATAGTCCAGGAGATTTGTAGTTATAGCTCCAAGACCATGTCTATAACCTTGGGTACCCGAATATTGAGTCATCACTCCAGTTGATTGTCTTTTTAATTGACAATTATCTGTGAGTGCTCCAAGCCCTGCAAGGCCTGGCTCCCAGTTTCACAGCATGGGAAGAGGGTGAAGGTCACAGCACTGCTCTGTTAGGTTGGGTCTAAAATACTGACAGCAAAAACATGTTGTTTCCAGGCCCATGGCTTTGATAAGTATTGACTGCGAGCACCTGCTCAGAAAACTGGCATTTATGGCGAGAGAAGAGCGCACTTGAGAAAGCCCTAGGAGGTCTTTTCCTTTAGGAAGTTTTGTCATTGAGAAGTTGAGGGTCAAAGATACACTGAGTACCCACAATGAAAAACCGAAAAGACTCTGACTTCCAAAGTTATACATGTTCTATGTAAATACATAAAACTAGTATCAAAAGTCCACAAGCAATGGTAATATGTGAATGAATACGTTTGGAAGGAATTATCAGGAGGCATAAAGACAAGAAGACAGGGACACTTTGAACTCTGAATTTACATGGGTGGCCTTTTGTGCAATATAAATTAAAATGATATAGTTTCTTTTATCAATACAGATTATGGCAAAAGTACGGGTCAACAACTCATTTCTAAACCTCGGGTTTTGAGGGAATTAGCAAAGGTTGACTGAAAGAAAGCATTAAAAATCATTCACTTTATTTTCAAGATGAGAAATTATTGGTATACCAGAACTTTGGAAATGGCAAGAAGTGGCTGGGTGTGTGGCTCACACTTGCAATCCCAGTTACGTAGGAGGCTGAGGTCAAAGCCAGTGCAGGAGATAAACTTGAGAGAATCTTATCTCCAAGTGACAGAGAAAAGTCAGAACCGGAAGTGTGGCTCAAATGGTAGTATGACAGACTTGAGTGAAAAAAACAAGTTATAGCACTGGCCCCCTAAAGGGAGGAAAGAAGGAAGGAAAAAGGAAGGACAAAGGAAGAAAGGAAGAAGAATAAAAGGAAGAAGGAAGAAAGGAAGAAGGAAGGAAGGATGGAACTAGATCATGAAAGTTCTGACCTAAATGAAAGATCTATTATTAAGCTTATTATTCAGCTTTAGTAGGTCCTATTATACTTACAGAAACACCATTTTTTCTTAAAATACTTCAAATTTTTACTTGAAAACAGGCCAGAAAAAAAACCCAGTGTGTCAACAAGAGGAGAGAAGCAAAGACCATTAAGCCCAAAATAGATCTTACAAAATATTGTTAAGTATGTCTTCTATTCTTTTATCCAACTCTAAATTATACAGCTTAGAGTCATGAGGATAAGCAGAGACACTCCCTTCTGCTTTTACTCAGAAGCATAAAAGACACCCAAAGAAAGGGAGAAGGGGAGGGGGAGGGAGAGAGAAGGTGCCCAGGCTGTGGGGCAGGGAGTGGAAGGGGCCTGAGAGACCCTGTGCCCCTGGGGGACTGGGTTGTAATTCTATTCTCCTGGGGGGCAGGGAGGTGGGAGCTACACTCCTTCCTCCTCCCCTGCTCACCCCCTGCTTTTCTGCACAGGTGTCTGCTCACGGCAGTCACAATGGTACCAGGGGAGAAGGACAGAGGAGGATCTGGGCCCTTCACCACAGAAGGTATCCAGTTCGCGCAGGCGCAGGAGTATTACGTGCATCATCTTTAAGTACCTGCTTGTCTTCTTATTCAGCTCCGCTGAAACCTACCGAGCATGCGTTTCCAGGAGAAATCAGATTTTAATTCATATCCCCTTGTGAGCTTCTGGAGGCTGTTTAATGCTTGGCTATAGCAAATAATGATCATAGCTCAGAATACTACACCTTTTCTGCCCTCTTGCGAATACAAAATCACCAGGCTTGTGCCATCCATCACCTTATCTCCTGGAAATGCCAGCTTCTGTTCTTATTTCATTGATCATAGCTTTTAAGGAGAAAGAATTTGTTGCTCTCTTTTGTGTCTAATGGCACATGGGCTTTATCCAGAAATATATGATAAATGAAGAGAAAATAAAACTCTGCTTCATAATTTCAAAGGCAAGGGTGCTGTGCCTCCTGCCTGCAAGCCTAGCTACGTAGGAGGTAGAGCAGTGAAGGCTAGAATTCAATACCAGTCCAGACCAAAAAAGTTTGACACTCTTACCTATAACTGATGCTGGAGGAAGAGGTGGCTCAAGTGGTAGAGCACTGGTCTTGAGTGAAAAAAACAACAACAACAACAACAAACACGAGTGAGAGCCTGAGGTCCCAAGTTCAAGTCCCAGTTCTGGCACACACAACCATCATGATCATCTCCAGGAGGATTCGTTTAGTGGAGTATTCACATGATGGCTGGAGTTAGAGCAGCTATCCTGGGCCTTGAAGCATGATTTACAAATGTAGTAAGGCAGAACAAGTGACTTAGGAGAAATACAATCTTAATCTCATGTGGTACAATATTGCTTCTAGATTTGATAGTCCATTTTACACTTAATTTACAACTTTTGCCAAAACCTTGCATCTGCCAATGTAGACTGGAGTGCAGTGCATCCTGATTCACGTCAGCCCCAGGCCCGGGCCTTGCTCCTGCCAGCACTGAACTTCACGACTGCACTCACCCAACCTTCCTCTGCAATGCATTATTAAGTACATTAAAATGTGTTAAGGGTGTTGTTTTCACCTGTTTCTCATTCCTAGAACCAGGTACCTGAATTTATTACATATGCTCAAATAGATGTTATTTATTTGACTCAAAAGCAGAAGAAGGTTGTTGGAGTTTTTTTTATAATGACTTACTTATTGACCTGATATAATTTTAAGGAGGAATGGTCGTATTACCTACAAATGAAAATTTTCTAATGTTTGTCTTACCCAGGGTACCAGTGGCTCACAACTCTAATCCTAGCTACTCAGAAGCCTGAGATCAGAGGATTGTAGTTTGAAACCAGCCTGGGTACGAAAGTCTATGAGACTATTATCCGTAATCACCAAAAACCCAAAGTAGAGATGCGGCTCAGGTGGTAGAGTGCCAGCCGTGGCTAAAAACACCAAGGGAGAACACATATTCTACTTGTTTTCTTTTTCAATCATAAACCAAGAAGAGTGAAGATGCTGTTCCACTTAGGAATTAGAGATTATGTAACCTCTTCTTTCTTTAAACTTTAGTCGTGGTTGAAATTCTTTCTTAGAATAAGATGACTGGCAAACAATAACAGAAAAAATATCAAGAGACTGAAGACAGCCAGCACCCACAGGTGTGTGTGGTGGTAGAACTATCCGCTGAGGAGCGGGGCCGTGGACCCAGACAAGAGAGGGCCAAGACCTAATGGAAGAAAGTGCCGGCCGGCAAGCGGAGGTTGGGATACTATTTAGAACAAAACTGAGGCATATGGCAAGCTGTAAAGTAACCAGAGGTACTTTTCTCCAGACCTCCCATGCACAGAGGGCCTTCCCAAGACACACCAGTTCTATAAAAATTTCGGTGTTTAATATTGTAGAGAAAAGATAGATAAATTTGGGTAAGAGAAGGAAAAAGGAGCATGCGATAAGCCAGAGCACTGATGGGCCAGGAGGTGAAGGAAGAAACAGGACCGATGCTGCGGGGTGGGGGTGGGGGAGGGGAGGCCGACCCCAGGATCTGCAGGTCTCTCCAGGATGTGACCCAAGACTCTCATCTCAGGTGGACAGGAAGTCCGACACATGCTTTCCTGTCAAAGCACTGGGCTCCTGGCTCAGGGAACAGGTCCTTCCTGGAGAACCCCAGGAGCTTATCTGCTGGCCAGGTAGAAATGCAAGGGCCTTGGTGGCCACTCTCTTTCAGGACTGTCCTCGCTTGCAGACCATGCACACAAGTGGCCAACAGCCTCACACAAACCAGCCAGCTTCTCTTTCCACAGCCTTGCATGCGATGGTGTCAGGTGTGACTGGGCTGTGCCCCTCCTCGCCAGGTACTCACTTTCTCCTTGCCTGGGGTCAGAGGCCTTCAGGTCTGGGCCTGGAGAGGAGGAGGAGATCCCAAACCCCAGTACACCCCAGGAGACCACAAACACCCCAGTGGACCACAAACACCCCAGTGGACCACAAACACCCCAAGAGACCACAAACACCCCAGTGGACCACAAACACCCCAGTGGACCACAAACACCCCAGTGGACCACAAATACCTCAGTGAACCACAAACACCCCAGGAGACCACAAACACCCCAGTGGACCACATACACCTCAGTGGACCACAAATACCTCAGTGAACCACAAACACCCCAGGAGACCACAAACACCCCAGTGGACCACAAACACCCCAGTGGACCACAAGCACCCCAGGAGACCACAAACACCCCAAGAGACCACAAACACCCCAGTGGACCACAAACACCCCAGGGGACCACAAACACCCCAGTGGACCACAAACACCCCAAGAGACCACAAACACCCCAGTGGACCACAAACACCCCAGTGGACCACAAATACCTCAGTGAACCACAAACACCCCAGGAGACCACAAACACCCCAGTGGACCACAAGCACCCCAGGAGACCACAAACACCCCAGTGGACCACAAACACCCCAGTGGACCACAAACACCCCAGTGGACCACAAATACCTCAGTGGATCACAAACACCCCAGGAGACCACAAACACCCCAGGAGACCACAAACACCCCAGTGGACCACAAACACCTCAGTGGACCACAAATACCTCAGTGAACCACAAACACCCCAGGAGACCACAAATACCCCAGGAGACCACAAACACCCCAGTGGACCACAATCACCCCAGGAGA
Organism: Megascapheus bottae; assembly: GCF_031878675.1. NCBI lineage: Eukaryota > Metazoa > Chordata > Mammalia > Rodentia > Geomyidae > Megascapheus > Megascapheus bottae. The sequence goes on from NC_143516.1 coordinate 58,789,442, forward strand.
CCACAAACACCCCAGTGGACCACAAGCACCCCAAGAGATCACAAATACCTCAGGAGACCACAGACACCTCAGTGAACCACAAACATCCCATGAGACCACAAACACCCCAGTGGACCACATCACTCCAGGAGACCACAGATACCCCAGAAGACCATAGAACCTCCAGATGACCACAGATGCCCCAGAAGACCACAGATCCTCCTGAAGAGCGTGGATGCATCAGAAGACCACAGATGCCTCACAAGTTCAGACCACAAAGCAAGCACATTAGGTCGTGGCAATAAGGAATGCAGTCCATGAGCTCTGCCTTTGTAATATTACTGTGTGAGGGGAAAAGTAAATAAGCAGAGAATGATATTTATGTACACACATAAGAATGTCTATACATGCCTACACCTACATTTGTAGAGTTTATCTGTATACAGATATAGAGACAGATAGATGTATAGATACATACACGTATACATCTGTCGGACTTGCATTGGGTTCTAATTATTTCTAAGAAAGCCATAAACTCATATGAATACATGCCAAACATTGCAAGGTCCCAAAATGTATATTTGGGAGATGGAAAGACATTGGATAAGTAAAGTGATTTAAAGACAAAACAAACAGACCGCTGCCACCTCTTCCAGCCACTGTGGTGCTGCCCATGTGCTTTTTCCATGGGGACCGGGACCTCTTTTGTGAAGTGACACTTGAGGAGACTCAGGTGCTCGTGATGGCCGACGAAAAGCCCAAGGAAGGTCAAGACTGAGAACAACGATCATATGAATTTGAGGTGGCGGGGCAGGATGGTTCTGTGGTGCAATTTAAGAATAAGAGGCATACACCACCTAGTAAACTAATGAAAGCCTATTGCGAATGACAGGGTTTGTCAATGAGGCAGATCAGATTCTGATTTGATGGGCAGCCAGTCAATGAAACAGACACACCTGCACCATTGGAAATGGAGGATGAAGATATGATTGATGTGTTCCAGCAGCAGACAGGAGGTGTCTACTAAAAAAGGGAATAGGCTACTTTGCTCCAGAACTTTGTTCTTATAGACCAAGAATACATTCTAAATTAGAAAACTGCATTTGGCTCCAGAACATCCTGACTACTACTGTATACTTTTCTCTATTCTTTTATTTTCCCCTTCCCCATTCCTTTATTGTACATAAAGCAACTGGTGTATGTGCACAAGCATATTGCTTTTCTTTTTTTATTTTTAACTAAATGGCCAATGGTATATTTTGATTGACATCAAATGGAGATGGGATGGGGAAAAATACTGGTGCTGTGAAAATATCCCCCTTCTCCATTAGTGGCATGCTCATTCGGCTTTTGTCTATATTTCGGTAAGTTATTTTGCTCTCACTGTTTTAACAAAAAAAGAAAAAAAACAAAAATCCTGCATACCTTGTTTGATTGGAGAATTTTAATGTTTTCATTTATCATTGTAAAACCAAGGGCAATTTTATAACTTTTTTGTACATACCCCTTTAAATAGGGGTAAATTACTCTTAAAAAAAGAATCCTAGATAGTTTTCCCTTCAAGTCAAGAGTCTTGTTGTTTAACTAAACTTCTTGTTTAAAATGAAACAAACAAAAAAACGTAAGAGATTCAAATACCATTGAGTTTTCTTTGTCATCTGCACTGGGCAATGACCCCAGTTAACCTTGTGTCTTCTTATTTCTGTGAAACTTGCAATGTGATTCTGATTCTGTCTACTACCAAATAAATACATAGATAGCCATATATTTACTTAATAACAACATTATAACAAAATTTCTGTATTTAATGAGAGACACAAATAGCACAATGTATTTCTTTTGCTTGGATACCCACATTAAGGCAACGTACATTTTGGGACATTTGTTGTAATATTTTCAGCAGTTAACAGGAATTTATGCCTTAGGAAGAGTCCTACACATGTTGAAAAATTATGACTGTCTTTTAGCTCAGGTCATTCTCCATCACAAGGGATGAACACAAATAAACGAACTGTCCAACTAGGCACGCGATGCTCATATCGTCATCCTTGCTAGTCAAGAGTTTGAAATCTGAGGACTGAGTTTCATTCCCATTCCAGACACAAAACTCTGTGAGACTCTCCAAATGCTGAAGTGGAGTTGTGACTCAAGGGGCAGAGCAGAACCTTGAGCAAAAAAGCCATCCAAGAACATGGGAACCTGCATTTACATTCAGTACCAGCGTGCCTGCATGGCGCCTACATTACCTGAAATTCTTTCCTGTAAAGGAGCAGGTGAGTTCTCCTTTGAGCTTTGCAGAGATAGCTGGGACAGTGAACACATCATTCTACAAGCCCAAACATGTGCCACGTGTATATTCAACAGGGTGAGTCTCAGAGGGACCCAGGATGTCCCAAGACTCCCGGATGCATGTTCGGTATGTGTGTCAGTGCACACACAGTGCAGACTCCTGGATGTGCGTTCCACATGTGTGTTAGTACAGACTCATGAATGCACATTGTATGTGTGCCAGTGCACACACAATGCAGATTCCTGGATGCATGCTCTGTGTGTGCCAGCGCAGGCTCATGGGTGCACACTGCATGAGAAGGATGGAGCTGCATCAACACCGGGAAGAAGCAACAGCTGGGGCTGTCGTCATATCTTCATAGCACTGTGGCTGGTCACCTGGTTTGCAGGTTACTGGCTTTTCTTGAGGTCATGAGGACTGGTGCACATGGCCAGGGACTGGCGTCCCAGGCCTGTAACTCTAACTACCAGCTACTCTGCAGAAGACGCACAGTCTGAATCCAGCCCTGCCAGCCAAGTCCATGAGATTCTCATCTCCAACTGACCACAGAAAAGCCAAAAGTGGAGCTGTGGCTGAAGGGGCAGAGTGCCAGCCTTGATCCAAAAAATGCCCAGGCAGCACCTAAGCTGTGAGTTGAAGCCCTAGTACTGGGGCACACGTGTGTGTGTGTGTGTGTGTGTGTGTGTGTGTGTGTGTATGTGTGTGTGTGTTCATACACATGCATGTGCACAACACAGCCCTCCCACTCCAGAATAGAAGGTCATCACACACGTTTAGTGGTTCGGGTGTAAGTGTTAGGAATCTGGGGGGCATGTCTTCTCCTTCTGGTGTCTGCCCGAGGGAGGGGAGCCTTCTCTTGGGTGTGGGAATGCAGCCTCCTTCTCCCCCACCCATGTGCTTGCTTCTGGGTAGCACAGACTTCTCAGCCATTACAGTTGTGGGGCTTCCCATCCCTAGGCATTGAGGATGATGAGAGTGAGCTCATGTCGCCAACCTGCCCTTCATGCGCCAGCCGAGAGGAGTCCACCATGGAAGCCCTGGCTGCTGGAGCCTCCCCATTCTACAAAGGAGGCCATGTTCTTCCACCAGCTGCCACTGTGCCACCTCGGTTGTTCTAGAAACACCAAGTAAACATACAGGGGAAGCCCTTAACTATGGTGCACTCGAAACTCCATCCTCTTCTGCACACTCGGCTTTCTGGGGATGGATGCAGAGCCTCAGCCATAGAACCAGCAGGCAGCACAGGCAGGCTGAGCACAGGCCATGGATGTCCACTCCTGCACTTTCTTCCAGCTGGTGCCATGTGGTTGGGGTGCCACTGCCACACACATGCCACACAAGGGACAGAAGGGCACCAGGTCAACCCTGGCCTCCTCCCTGTTAATGCCATCCACGAGGAAGCAGGCTGCAGTGACACGGGACACAGAGGTGTAGAATTCAAGTTTTCTCACTTAAGATTTTTATCTTATTTTGAGGCAGCAAAGGCTGGAGAGTCAAATGTGTGTCAAATTCTTGTGCCTTCCAGGAAACAAAAACCCCAGCTAGGAACTGAGCAGTTACATAAGCCAGGCAGGCAGGCAGCCTCTCTCCTTCAGCGTTATCAAGAGACCAAATGCCACTCTTTCAGTCCCAGAGCTCTGGCTCGTCTCCATTATGTAAGCACCATCTGTGGAGGTCTTATTTTAAGAGCAGGCAGCACGGTGCCCTGGGAGAATGAGGAGTGAGGGGGAGCCCGACTGGGCTGCGCAGAGAGCCCAGGCCAAGGCTCTAAACTAGGCCCCCAGCAGCACGGTTGAGTCACTGTCGCCTTTCTGCCCCTCTGCCTGGCAAGCTGGAACCCTTCACTTTGGTTTGTCTCCATCTGGTCCTAGTTAGCTCATCACTCCACATGCAAATTTAGGTTCAGCTAAATATACAATGCCTTCGAAAATGACATACACATGTGTGCGAGCAAGCGCCAGATTTCAGTTGTCGGACGCATTCCTTCCTCGGACCCCGTCTTTCCCATGGGATCTGCTCTTTTTAGATGAATGCCATCTGCAATGTACAGAGACTAGGACTGCAATTTTGGGGATTATTTAAAGGAATTTAAGCAGGCTACCTAAAGCAGGAACAACCATGAAAAGAGAAATTTCTCTAGGTGTTTGAAGAACAGAGTTATTAATATAAGGATTTGGTTGATGGTGAGAGGCAAGTTGAGAAGACAAACAAGATAGTAACAGAACAGAGGTAGAAAGAGGAAGATGCCTGCACAATTGTCCTCAGAATTGGCGTGACTGTCAACTCTGAGTGAGCTGAGACTTAGTTTAAAGGCAGCACTTTGCCCTGGGGCAGCCAGCCTGACCATTCTGGGGTGGAGGCTTGGGGAGGAGGGGCAGAGGGGGCCTAAGAGGTGCCACACATGGATGCATCCATGCCTTCCTGCCAAGCCCTGAGGGAGTAGCTCTTACACCTTCCTGGCCCAGGCGAATGAAGACCCCAACCTTTTGCAACCTTTGGCCTCCTGTGGGCAGCCCAGAAGCGCAGAGCCACGAGGTGGCCGAGAAGGCCATTTATGTGAGGGGCCGGGCAGAGCCCTCTCTGAGGTAGGGAGGGGCAGGCGGCTGTGTGCACACCCTCAGCTCAGTCTCTGAGGTAGGGAGGTGCACCCACTCAGCGCTGTCTCTGAGGTAGGGAGGGACAGGTGGCCTGTGCACACACTCATTATTTCAGAGTTGGAATGGAGCCACAAGAGAAGATGCAGAGTGGGCATTGAATTGGAGGCCCAAGCTCCTGACCTTCAGGTTGACCTCTGCGGGCTCCCTCAGCCCGGGAACATACTTGGGGCTGCTTGGGGGCAGAACATCCTTGGCCTGGGCCTGCCTGGGTTGGGCACACCTGATGAAGGCTCCTACTTGCACACTTTGTGACTGCTGGAGCAGAGCACTGGAGACGGGCAGGGAAGCAAGTCCTGTAGGACCCCTGAGCAATGAGGTGAGAGTGCATTTTGGGATTCTCCAGGAAGTAATCTGAGCAAAAACATCCTTGTGAAGGTAAGGTGTATTTGTCAAAGTAGAAAATAAACAGACACTACTTCTGCCATATGTGTTTTGTTAACCGCTTGTGGCCCCTGAGCATGGGAAGTGAGCCTTCGCAGTCTGGTCCTTGGACAGGCTGAAAATCCTGACACAGGCCTTTCGGAGGGCGACAGGCTGGGTTGGGAGCTGCCAGTGCTCAACAAGTTCCAGGGAGAAAGCAGGTGGCAGAGGCCTTGACATCCTCTCTCCATTCCTTGCTCCTGGCAACCCCCGCCACCCTGCCCCGAGAATCCAAATGGCCAACCAACATATGAAAATATTCTCAATCTCACTAGCAATTAGGGCAATGCATATTAGAACCACAAGGAAAGCACACCACATCCTTCTGAGAATAATTGTTATCAACATTGTCGGAGCAAAATTAGAAAAAAGAAAAAGGATATTGTAATATACTTTTATTTATTTATTTGGGAAATAAACAAATAGGAAATAGGAAAGGGGAGGGGGAAAATAAGATGATTGGGAGAGGGTGGGGGAGGGTAATGGGGACAAAAACATGAGAAGGGGTGTCAATGTGTGAGAAGTAATGCACCTACTACCTAATGAATGTAACCGTAACCCCTCTATGCATTACCCCTACAATAAAAAAATAAAAAGTCAACATAAGCTATTTTTATGAAATAAACAAGTTTTTCTATAGAAAAAAAGGAAATGAACAATGTAACATCAAAGAGAGTGTAAGAACTGTAAGACAGGCTCTGTAAGAAGTTAGGAGCAGAACTACCACTGGAGACACAATCCCAGCAGTGCCAGATTACCAGAAGAAATGGAAATGACATGTCAGGGAGTCCTGGGCATGGCAGCACTGTCACAGGGGCCAAATCAACCCACACGTCTGGACTGCTCGAACGCATCCTCCAAAGCCAGAGTCTTGGGGCAGAAGGAAGAGGGTGTGGGCAATGGGGCTTTTATCCTGGAAGAGTAAACTTGTTATACCAGGGGCATCTGCCCCTCCCTCCCTCATCTCCCTTGCTCACTTTTTCCCTCCTCCCAAGGCTGACACAGCAGCAAAGTCCTTAGGAGATGCTAGCACCTGGGCTTTGGACTTTCAGCGATTCATGGTAACCTTGAAAAATTACTCTGTTGCAGTATGTTCCAAGTAAATGATGCGCAGTGGACTTCAGACAATACAAATTCATGGATAAATAGATAAGCATAGATTACAACCAGCAATGGTAACACACACTGAAGCCTGACACACACACGTGAAGAAATGAACCCAGAGGTTGGAGGGTTTCCCAAAAAACTATGAAGACTCACAAAAATTAATCCAAGAAACACTAAAATAATGACAAATCTTCTAAAATGCATATTCATCTATGAGTACAGAAGGATCCCATTTGTCATCCTAACTACTCAGGAGGCTGAGGTCTGAGGATTACTGTTCAAATCCAGTCCCAGCAAGAAAGTTTATGAGACTCTTTATGTCCAATAAACCACCAAAAGTCTAGAAGTGGTAGTGTGGCTCAAGTGGTTGAGCACCAGCCCTGGACACAAAAGCTAAGGGACAGAGCTCAGCCCTGACTCAAACCTCAGGACTATGCTGCACACACCTGCGCATGCACACACACGCATGTGTGCACACAGACAATTTCGAATCAGATTCCATTTCAAGTGTACCAGAAAAACCAGAATTGAAACACTCAGTAGCTTCTGGCACTCACCTGATCTATCCTTGCACCTCCCAGCCCAGCACCACCCGACCCAGTGCCACTTGGCACCACCTGGCTCAGTAACACTTGGCCCACCACCCGGTAGAAAGTGGTGTGGCTGTCCGGCAGCAGATCTGCCCAGTGCCGTTCTGGCTTCCTCCAGTTGTATACCTGCTGTTCTCAACCGGAAGGCGCTGTCTGGGGCTCTGACTCCTCAGGACTGTTCTATATCTCAGTGGCAGCCCCTGCCTGGACTTTCTCTCAAAGTTTGATCGGTGGCAACTCTAGTCTGGAGGGAAAGCATGGTGCCCAAGAGTTTGGGGACAGATGCCTGGCCCTCAAGAAGAGGAGCTTCTCAAATGGCTGTGCCTTGGCCGCCCTGCACTGGGAGATGGCAGGACATGGTGGGGTCATTGGGCCCGGTGTTGAGGCCCTAGCCTGCAGAGACACCGGGCACCATGTGCACAGTGTCTGCAGAGCCTGGGTGCTGTGTGTGCAGAGATGACAGGCACCATGTGCGCAGTGTATGCAGAGCCTGGGTGCAGTGTATGCAGAGATGACAGGTGCTGTGTGTACAGTGTGGGCAGAGCCTGGGTGCCGTGTGTGCTGAGATGCCCGTCGCTGTGTGTGTAGAGATGCCAGGCGCTGTGTGCACAGTGTGCACTGAGCCTGGGCGCCGTTTGCAGAGCCTGGGTGCAGGGCCAGCATTGTCTGTGAGGACTGGAACATACCATTTAGTTGGCAAAAACTAAAAGCCTTGGTCTTGAATTATCTCCATCTCTGCCCCGCCCCATTGCCAGGTGTGGAAAAGGTACAAGAGACAGAGTGCTCACCAGGGCCGAAACAAAAGGCCTGGGGCAGAGCCACAGAGCCCAGGAAAAAATAAATCTCCTTTGTGAATAACAAATGGTGATGCCTAGGAAAAAGAGCTCTTTTCTCTCTTCTCTGTTTCTTCAGCTCTCTGACTCTCACTTTTTCTGTCACTATCTTTCTCTGTCTCTCTGGAGTTATACTAGTTGATCTAAAAGCTACTAAAGTAGGGCCTTGGGGTTTTGACAGCAAGGGCTTGGACCTCCATTTTGGGCTGTGCTGTCTCCTCCTTTGGGATTGGCTTATAGTTCACACCTTGGACAGACCTGCTGGGAGAAAGGTGGGCACCCGTGGAGGTCACCTCTGAAGAGTCATGAAACAGGGGGTGTCCTCTCACACTCCCTCCCTTCTTTCCTTCCTCCTTCCTTTACTTTCTCCCTCCTTCTTTCCTTCCTTCCTCCTGGTCTCTCCCACCCCCAAACTCAGGTCCTTGTATTCTAGCTTAGCTCTTTTGTTCACTGCTAATGTTCTAACATTTGAGCCACACCTCCACTTCTAGCTTTTTGCTGGTTAAATTGAATGAGAATCTCACAGACTTTCCTGCCTGGGCTGGCTTTGAACAGCAATCCTCAGATCTCAGCCTCTGAGTGGCTAGATGTGAGCTACTGGCTCCAGGCTTTTGTTCTATTTCCTTATTTAAAAATATTTTATTGTTCTTATAAAGGTGATGTACAGAGGGCTTGAACTTGGGGGTTTCGTTGCTGTCTTTTAGCTTTTTCACTAAAATATGATGCTGTACCAGTTGAGCCACAGCTCTAACAGCTCTGCTTTTTTTTTGCCAGTCTTGGACTTGAGCTCAGGGCCTGAGCACTGTTCTTGAACTTTCTCAAGATGAGAGCTCTACCACTTGAGCCTCACCACCACTTCCACCTTTTTTAATTCTGTATATGTGGTACCAAGAGTCAAACCCAGGTCTTCATGCATGCTAGGCAAGCACTCTACCACTAGGCCAAACTCCTATCCCTACTTTTAAGCTTTCTGCTGGAGATAAGAATCTCATGTACTTTCCTGCCCAGGCTGGCTTAAAAACCTTTATTCTTCAAGCTCAGCCTCCTGAGTGGCTGGGATTGCAGGCATGAGCCACTTGAGTTCATTTTGAGAAGGATCTTTAATCAGATGCCAGTGACTTGGCCGAGTTCTTATAAATGAACTCAGACAGGCTGTTTCTGAGCACCAAGTCCATGATGTGAAGAGAAGTGAAGTTCTGCTTCAGGGTGCTTTCCCCTTCCTTAGTCACATTCAGACCCAGGACCAGACGCTGAAAAGCGATTTCTAGCGGAGCCCACAGAGTCTTTCTGAGTGCCTGGCCTGGCTTTGGAGTCTTAGTTCTGCAGCCTGTGTCTGCTCCAAGTTCTGGTGTCAGTCAGGATGGGGGAGCCAAGCTGATGAAGTCAGATTCTGTGTTCTGACCTTTACCAGGAACACAGCAGGGACTAGTTATTTTCCCGATTCCATGGAGTCAGAGGAAAACTGGTAAAGGGCAGGAAGGAGGGAAGGAGTAACAAAGACAACCTTGGCCCAAGCTTCGGAACTGCAGCCAGGTGAGGAGGAGGAGGGTGCCAGAGGATCAATTCTGGTCTGCTCTGACAACCTCCAGACAGAACCCTGAGCAGAGGAGGCAGCTTCAAGTCTGCTACACCACAAAACAGCAAATACAGATGGAGCCAGTGCTTGGCAGAGCCAGGGACCTGTGAGCCCTGGGCCAGTCTCCAAGAAAGAGTGGCTCAGTCCTGCTGCTTGTCAGGAGAATACAGGCAAGACTATGCTGCCTGCATGTGCTTTGTTCTTGCGGTTGTCATAGTTCATGGCATTGACATTCTCCTCACTCACAGCAAGACAGCCTTGGGCTGACTGAGGATCTGTCCAATTGTAGCTCAGGTAGGCAGAAAGAATATTCCAGGTAGACATCTCCTGGCATGCTGTCCATAACCACAGCTGCCTTGAGTAGCCACAGGCCACCCAGTGCTTGCCTTTGTTCTGTTGTCCTGTGAGTCCTGGGGCCCAAACCTGGAGCCTGGACACTGGCCCTTAGCTTTTACTTCAAGGTGGGCATGGTAGCACTTAAGCCACACCTCCACTTCTGGTGTTTTGGCAGCCAGTCAGAGATAAATTCATGAATTTTCTTACCTGGGCTGGTGTCAAACCTCAAACCCAAACCAGGTGCAGTGCCTCACGCCTGTAAGCCTAGCTACTCAGAAGGCTGAGATCTGAGGATCATGGTTTAAAGCCAGCCCAGGCATCAAAGTCCAAGTCCATGAAAATCTTATTTCCAATTAACCACCAGAAAAAAGGCAGTGGTGCTGTGGCTCAAGTGGTAGAGCACCAGCTTTGAGCTGAAGAGCTCAGGAACAACACCCAGGCTCAGAGTTCAAGCCCTACAACCAACAAATACAAACAGAAAAAAAAAAACCCAAACACTCAATATGAGATCCCCTGGCAATTTCTTAGGGAATACATTTCCAGTGATTTTCCTTTATTTCACTGAGTGTCCTTAGCTTGCAATAACTGTGAAACTGCCCACAACCATTCTCTTGCCCTCCGCTGCTCCATACCTCCAGCCCGCATCAGTCTATCTCTCATCAGTCCACTTGTAGCTTTCCCCATCCTCTCAATACTCTGTGTGTGTGTGATGGTACTGGGATTTGAACTAAGGGCTCTGCACTCTTGCTGAGCTCAAGGCTGGCATGCTACCACTTGAGCCATACCTCCACTTCTGGCATTCTGTTGGTCTCTCAGATTTGTCTTCTTGTGTGGTCTTCAGGTCTCAGCCTTTTGAGTGGCTAGGATTACAGGCATGACCCACAAGCACCCTACTTCTCTCTTTCTGTATTTTTAAATGGTACCTGGTCTAGTGATGAGTAAATACTAGTGATTGGGTCTAATGATGGGTAAGTACCAGTGACTGGGTCTAGTGATTGGGATATACTAGTGATTGAGTCTAGTGATGGGTAAGTACTCATGTAAAGGTCGCACTTACACTTGCTAGGTTCTGGGCACTCTGGATCACTCTCTTAGCGTTAGCTACTTCAATTGTTAATCTTTTGAAACTTCTTATTTTCTACCTCCTTCACTCACCCTTTATGAAGGAAGGAACTGAATGATACATTGTAAGGCTGAGCTATCATTTTAAAAATGTCAGACTCTAGAGCCATCTTACTTGGCTGAGCCACCAAATACATTTCATGTCCTGTCTAAAGAAGTCAGATACCCATCTGAAAGGGCACCTTTTTCTCAGCACTTCTCACATTAGCCTCTGCTTGGGTAATAAACTTGCAAGGTCTTTGTTTTTTATTTGGACCCAGCAAGACAGGCAAAATGTTAAGCTGTTCATGACCTGAGGATTGAGGCTAAAACTCACAAAATTGGTTTGGCTTTGAATGCAGCAAGTTTTCCTGGAGGTGAGAGGTCTGTGTGGAGTACACATCCATTTTTGTTTTTGACTTCCCAGACACTTTAAAGTGCAGCTTGGAAGGGAGCCCTGGGGTTGGGGGTCTTTGCATGCCCTCTCACCCTGTGCAAGAGGCCAAGCTTAGCCACGATGGGGTTTAATGGAGAATTGTCGATTCTGGGAGCCTCTTCGCGTTTACCACTAATGGGTGTGATGCCAGCTCTGGGACTTGACCTTGGGGCCCAGGCTCTGTCCTTAGATTTTTCTTTCCGGACTGGCTCTCCACAACCTGAGCATTTGCTAGTTAGTTGGATATAAGAGTCTCAGGTCCTTTCTACCCAAGTTAGCGTCACATCTGGGTCTCAGATCTGGGTTCTGAGCAGCCAGGATTACAGGCATGTGCACTGGCCATGTTATTGCATGTTCTTTCTCACAAGTTTGCCTCCTACTTTGACAGGGTATGGCCCGGAGTGTTCCTCCACTCACAGATCCACTAGAGCATCCAGCTTAACCCACAGGCCATGCATGCTGTGCAGGAAGCCATCTGACTAGAGCCAGTGAGGATGACGCTACTCTTCCTGGCCCATGATTCCTGGAAAACACTGCCTGCTACAGAAGTTCCTTCTTACAATGTTGTTTGCCACCCGAACCTAAGGGAGTATATGAAAATGAGAGAGGACTGGTGTGATCTGTGCTTCATGCTTGCTCATGCTCACCTGGGGGGAAAAGCCTTCTGAGCTCAGGTCCAGGTGAGTGGGCCAGCTCTGGCTGCTCCCCTCCTGAGATTCACAACTTGGCTGAGGCCTCAGCCTGGCGTGGAAAAGCCCGCAGCATTGCGTGGCCCACTTCACCATTCCTTAAGAACGCAGATGTAACTAGCCCTACTGCCTTATTTTATTCTCTCAATACGGACATCACATAGATTGCTATGTCTTATAGTTCAAACACTAATGACTCAGGTGAGGCAGGCCCGTGTCTACTCTTTTTTTTTTTTTGCCAGTCCTGGGCTTGAGCTCAGGGCCTGAGCACTGTCCTTGGACTTTCTCAAGGCTAGAGCTCTACCACTTGAGCCTCAGCACCATTCCGGCTTTTTTGTATGTATGTGGTACTGAGGAATCGAACCCGGGTTTTTGTACATGCTAGGCAAGCACTCTACCACTAGGCCAAACTCCTGGCCTCGTAAGTCTACTCTTAAGACAGCAATCGGAGCTTCAGCGAGAGACAATGACCAAATCAGAGGCATCAAAAAGGTGAGCAGAAGCTGGGTCCAATGGCTCATGCCAGTGATACCAGCTGTGCAGGAGGCCGTGTCTAGGAGGACAGCTGTCCAAAGCCAGTCTGAGCAGAAGAGTGTGAGACTCTCTAACTAGCAAAATTCCATGTAGGAGGCAAGGTTCAAATGGTAGAGCACCAGCTGTGAATAAGATTGCTGAACAAGAGCAGAGCAAGTGTCCCTGAGTTCAAACCCCAGTACTGGAGGAGGAGGGGGAATGGGAGGAAGAGGAGGGAGGAGGAGGTATCCTAAGCCCCAAGGATTTCTCTGTGACAGGTCATGTTGGCATGCTCATTTACAATCAGTTCACCTACGTGCCACTTTGTACCAAAAGCTGTACCCATGGGAAGACAGGTGATCTATCACCATCTATGAGGGGCGTTTGCTGTAGAGTCTGGTGTGAAGCTGGAGGGTGCGACCCAGGCCTGTGGCCTGTCCTTAATCCATGAGGTCACCCAGACCTTGAACAGCAACAGACAGGCTTCCGGGTGGCAAGCATGGAGATGAAAAGCACTGCAACACGTGCTTTATGTCACAGAAATCATCCCAATTTCCCTAACTACCCAAGCCCTTCCCAAGTCTTCAATTTTACAGACTTCACAAAAGATTAGCAAAAGAAATGTTTTTAATATCTAGTGAAAGAAAGATTCTGCAGGACAGTGAAATATGATGTTTCCTCTACACTTAATTGGTTTTTAAATTTTAAAAGGAAAGATATTCAAGCAAGAAATCCAATTTGATAAGCTTAACCTGGCAGGAATCTGATAGATACACTATGTGATGCCCTATAGTAATAGAAATATTACATCTAGGTCACTTTTCTCTACTTACCTACAAAATCACCTGACACCAAATATTGCTTTGCCATTTCTAGTGCTTCTTTTTCATTTGAGATAGAATGATTTAATGATAGGAATACCCAGGGCTCATGCTAACTAACCAAATATACATATTATTTGATAGATGACATATTCAAGCAATTCAAATTCTTGTTAAGAAAACCAAATGAAATGTAGCTAATCTTGACTGCAAAACTAGAAGTGTAAACTACTTAATTAAAATGTACATATCAGATTACTTTCAAATGCAGAGCAAACTTGAATTTAAGAAGTTGTTTTACATTGAGATTATTTTTAAATGATCAAGATTTTTAATATGTTTATCTTCTGCAAATGAAATATCAAGGCAAACCTGCATTCAATGGAGTTTGCATCCGGATTCATTCTGAACAAGCAGGAGCAAGAACATTCTTCTACAAACACCAACTTAAATTCAGCCCTTGCATTTGGAACTAGAAACTGCAGATTTGTAGTTTCCGGACTGAGAGGAAAATAACCTGGCAATGTTCTTGATCTTGGAGAGTGTTAGTTATTAGGAAGGATGACAGCCATACTTATGTTCGAGATGAGCCTCATGCCAGTGGCTCACGCTTGTCATCCTAGCTCCTCAGGAGGCTGAGATTGGAGGTTCTAAGCCAGCCAGGGAAAGAAATTCCAGGAGACTATTATCTAATGGGATTAATTACCAAAGAGTCAGAAGGAGAACTGTGAATAGAACACCAGCCTTGAGTGGAAAAGCTAAGGGACAGCATCCAGGCTCTGAGTTCAAGCCCAATAGAGGTTTCTCTGTAATAAACACAGTAACCAGATGAGACAGAGGAGGAATATGGCACACCACTGATTGCTCAGAAAAATCACTGTCAAGTTCCTATCCAAAGCATCTCATCCTTGCTGAGAGTGAGGGGTGTTGATGCTAGGGAAGAAGACTGAGACCTCAGGCCGGGATTTGGTGAGCTGAAAGCAGTTGCAGTCACGTGTGGGAGACTGAAAGAGCAAACCTTCCCTCTGGCTGCCTTACATGAGACGGGGTCATACTGTCAGAGCTGAGGTCACTCACAGAGCTCTAAACAGAGTAGTGATAAATTCAAAGGGACACATGTCATGACTGCTTAATGTATGGGCGTGACTGATCACCCACCAGGCTCCCTGTAAAGGAGAGTGTATCACTGTGACTATGCATGGTGAAAACAGAAAATCCATATGAGAAATCTCAGGCACCATCACTGGAAGTTGAAATCCTTATCGTTGGATTACGATGTTCACACAATTTATAATGCAGAAAAAACAATATAACCACATGATATCAGAAATGAATTTTGCATGTCAGTTAAGATCTAAAAAGGAAACTTTACATCTGGATCTTATACAAACTGTGAACAAAAACAATTTTGAATTTAGTATATTTTGTAAATAGATAATCTACATTCACAAATACCTTACAATATCCAAGTGTATGCAGCTGTAGTGAGTCAGAATTTATTTACTGGTACAACTGACATTGTAAAAGAAAAGTAGCATTAAGCCCGGGACTGGTGTTTGCATCTTTAATTCTAACCACTCAGGAAGCCAAGATCTGAGGGTTGTGGGATGAAGCCAGACTAAGCAAGAAAGTCCATGAGACTCTTTCTCCAATTAACCATCCAAAAGCTGGAATTGGAGGTATGACTCAAGTGGTAGAACATCACCTTGAGCAGAAAAGCCTGGGCTCTGTCCTTGAGCTTTCTCAAGGCTAGCGCTCTACCACTTGAGCCATAGCACCACTTCCGGCCTTCTCGATGTATGTGGTACAGAGGTATCAAACCAGGAGTTCCTGCATGCTATGTGAGCACTCTACCACTAGGCCACAGCCCCAGCCCAATATTTCAATTTTTTTAAGCTGAACTCCTGTTCACAGGGAGTTGGGGTAACTTTTCCATTGAAATTAGAATAAGTTAAATTTTAATCAAATCTAGGATTTGGTTTGGTTTGCTTTTATCCCCATACAACATCAGACGATCTTCCTGCCTGCATGGTATGATAAGAAGAGTGGGATGCGGAGGCTGGCGGTCTCACGTGGTGAGTGTGGCTGAGGGTAGCTCCCGGTGGATGCTTGAGGGGGAGATGGAGTGTGCAGTCTGCTATGCTTGCTGCCCTCAGTGCCCAGGGAGGGCTGGAGTTCAAGCTCAGCGTTCTAATTAAGTCAACTCCAAGGGCAGGACCCAGGGTGTCCAGCTGTCACACAGCCCCTGCGTGGAGTATCGTCCACTCTATTGATTCCTGGTGAAAGGCTGTCACCAGAATTCTAGTACAAGAGAGGAGAGGAAAGATGCAATGGGAATGCCAATTCTGTTTGGACAGTGATCTTACTAGTAGAAAAACTAATGAAGTTAGGTTTCTCAGACTTCAAAAATTAATAAACTACATAAAAATAAGCAAGGCCTGGAGAATATTCTAGAGTAGCTAATTTAGGAACACAAGTTCCCTGGCAATTGTGTAATGTGGATCTCTAATATAAGTCATCCGTGTTGCTTCAGCTGTACTATGTGCTGTGTATGAGTTCCCTGTGAGAAGAGAAGCACAAGTGATACAGGGCCTGGAGTTGGTGTGGCTCTGCACAATTCCAGAGGCAAGGGAGGGAAAGTGGAGTCTGCAGCACAGCCCAAGCACACAGCAGCACTTTTAGAAAGTGTGAAGACCAGGATTAAAAAAGCAACAGCACTAAAACCAGAAGAGGCCAGAGAAAGAACAACTTTTAACTCTGACATCCATGCCAAGTGAAGATGGCTCCCACTGCTGGGTTCATCAGCTGGAAGTGGAGCCTGGCTGGGCTGGGACAGCCATGCGAGTTTCCAGCTGGAAACCCCATCCTCTACTCAGTCTATGGACAACCAGCTGCCCCTCACTGGCAAGGTCCAGGTGGAAGAAACTTCCCCAGAGACATTCCTTGTCAACTTGGGAAATGCCTTTTCCATGAAGCTTTACTTGGATTGAGGTTTGTCTTGGCATCTTTTTTTTATTTTGCACAGGATGGAGGCCTGCCAAGTGTCAGGACTGCAGTATGTGCTTTAACCGTGGGTAGGCATGTGTCTGTCCGTGCATCCTTTGAAAACTTGGACTCTGAGTAAGTGCTCCTGTGGGGTGCCTGGGAAAGAGTGCATACAGCAAAGATCCACCTCACTGTCCACCTTACTGCGTTGTCTCTCTGGGGACCCCTACCTGTTAGAGTCATTCTGCTAAAACTTGGCCCCTATGTTCTCATCTCACCTGTGAAGTCTGTTACTTCTAGATGGAGCCATTAGCTCAGGAGAGCTTTATCTGAATAGCCCTGCCCCTCAGACCTCTCCCAGAGTCCCCCCCCCCCCCGGCCCTCAACCCCCCACTCTCTCCCAGTGGGGAGCCTTGGTCATAGCTCTTTCCCCTAGGGGCAGTGCCATCTGTGAGAGGGACTGAGGGAAAGCAAGGGGAGAGGAAAGGAGAGGAAGGAGAATTGTCAGAGAAAAAGGGATAAAAGTGGTAGGCATGCCAGGTGCTAGTGGCTACCCTCTGCAACCCTGGCTACTCAGGAGGCTGAGATGAAGCCAGGCTGTACACACAGGTCTGTGAGACTCTCATCTCAATGAACCATCAGAAAACTGGAAGTGACACTGTGGCTCTAAGTGGTAGAGCACTAGCCTTGAGCTAAAGAGCTCAGGGACAGCTGTCGTGGAGTTCAAACCCCATGACAGACCAAAAAAAAAAAAGAAAGAAAGAAAAAAGAAAAAGAAAAAGAAACACCCAGAACCTCTCTATCAGCACTGCTTTCAGTTCCCACTGATCTCCAGGAATCCCTCTGCTGCACCTACAATTCTCCCCGGCAGCAGGAGCACTGGACTCTGAGAACATGGCTCCATTTCAGAGAACGAAGCGAGTGCAGGCCCTTTCTTCCTAATACAGCTGCTCCTCCCAGGAACGTGCTTTGGAAGCCTGTCTGGGGCACGCCTGACATGGGGATTGTGCACAAATACACCTAGCCCTCTCCCCTACAGAAAGCAACCTTATTTGTTCTACCAGGCCTGCCAGCAAGCATGAAGCACATTTTGCTCTGCTTCTCGGAGGAAACTTGTCCTCGTCTTCCCTTCCTATGCCTGGCTAAGCTCTTCCATCACTGGAAGCAATTGCACATGGAATCCAGGAGCATGTTCACTGCAAGTCCACTCGCACAAAGGTCCCTCCCCCTCTGAGACATGGACACCAGCTAGTGAAGTAAATCATCAGATTTACAGCACTGGGCTTCCAAGGCTATCACAGACACTCACCATATTTTCTTGACAATATAAAAAGTAAAAGAAGAATCACATTATAGAAAGAGCCATGCTATGTTTTCATGTTTTGGTATTAGTGTTCTAACATAAAATAACCTACGTACCAGTAGATCTTTCTCATGTCATTACCTCCATACAGAAAGGACTGGGCTTTCTTAATCACATTTACCTCTTGAATAATGTTGTGAATGATAATTAATCATTAATATAATAGGTAATTAATAATAATACAGTTCATTAACAGGTATCTAAATGAGCCTCAAGATTTTGCCAATAATACTCTAATAAACTATTTTGTACAAGTTCATTTTAAACTTTGCTAGGGTACTGAAAGGACCTAGATGAGATAAATTGGGACAGAAGATCTAGATTATACAAAATAAATCTTGAAGTTCATGTTGTTACTTATATATAAATCCTGACCTCCAGGATTTATATATAAAACTATAGAAAGTAACCAAACCATGGGAATGATGACATAAAATCAACAAACTGGAGCCCAGAAATAGACCCACACATGTTTAAGGAAGGTACCAAAATGATTCAATGAGAAAGGACAATCTTGTCAGAATATTGTAACAATGTTACACCTACATGGAAAAAATGAGCCTAACCTCAAACACATATTGCGTTCAAACCTTATTGTGAATTATAAATCTACATAAAAGCTAATATGAAAGGGAAAGATTACCAGAGATAATATAAAATAATGTCTTCATGACCTGGAAGAATAGCTAAGATTTCTTATTAAGCCACAAAATACAAGGTACACATGTAGAAAAGGAACGGGGTAACTGGTAGGGAGGGGTGAAGTTGGGAGAGATGAGGAGAAGGATGGAAGAGCTGATAAGGATCAGGATACATTTACCCAAAAATAATGCTGAATTGAAATTCCTTTGTACAATTGCTTAAATTAAAAAATAAAATAAAAAGAAGATACAAAATATAAGCTAGAGTGGGCTGGGAGTTTGATCTAGTGGTAGAGTGCTTGCCTAGCATGCACAAAGACCAGGGTTCAATTTCTCAGTACCACATATCTAGAAAAAGCCAGAAGTGGTACTGTGGCTCAAGTGGTAGAGCTCTAGCTCTGAGAAAGCCTAAAGACACTGCTCAGGCCCTGAGTTCAAGCCCCAGGTCTGGCAAAAAATATAAAAGCTACAAAAGAAAAACATGATACAAAGGGTCTTTGAAAATGCAGCTTCTTTTACAATTACCCCGCTTTTCCACAAAAGAAAACGTACTGGAAGTGGGGTTGTGGGCAAGTGGTAGAACTCTAGCCTTGATCCAGTGGTAGACCAGTAGCCTTGATCAAGTGTTAGAGCACTAGCAAAAGGCTCAAGGACAGTTCCCAGGCCAGCAGTTCATACCCTAGGAAATAATATTAGCTTATACATACAAAGTTTCTGTTTGTCTGCCTTCCTATTTGTCTCTCTCTGTCTCTTACACATGTCCACATAAACAGGACTTCAAACTATTCAAGTGAAAAAGAGAGGAAAAGAACTGACACTTGACCTCAGAGACAAAGATGCGGTGAGCATAGGAGTAAGCTCCTGGATAGAATGAGTTAAAACGCTGGCCAGGGCAGTGACTTGGACCGTGAGTGAGAGTACACAATGTTGAAAATTGCTAAGCAGTTTCCTTGGTTGCCCTAACTCTGAATACCTTGGCCTACCTTTAAATATAGCAGTTCTACTGCTGGTTACTTTTCCCAGAAAAATGAAAAGACACTTTCACATTTAGACTTCTTCAAGAATTGTAAATCAATTTTGTTCATGATCACAGAAGAGCTGAAGAACAATTTTGATGTTATCAATTGGAGAATGGATGAATCAATTGTGATACTGATATAACGTAATACGCAACAACATAAAAGAGTTAACTATCAATATGTGGAAAACATGCTTTCATCTAAAAAATATTGAATAGAGAAAAGAAATAGAACTAAAAAAGCACCCAGTGTATGACCCTATTTACAGTGGATCCTGAAATGAGTAAGACAAATGCCTAGTGACTGAAATCAGTGCCCAGCTTGGCGGAGGAGGGCGGGAGCACCAGGAGGGATGCCGAGAGAACCTTCTGGAGGTTTGATCGTGCTCTGGACCTCCACTGGGGCTTGGCTAAAGAGGGAGATGTTGAACCAAACTCATCATGCATTGGTGTTTCACTTGGTGTAAATTTTACTACAATTTTCAAAGGCACAATCTGTCAGAATAAGTCCTAAAGTGTTCATGTAAAGCAAGGTAACCACTGTGTACTTGAAATCTGCTAATAGAGTAAATCTCTCTTCTGAGGGTAGCAGGAGGGCAGGCCCCAGGGATGAGTATGTTATTGTGGTAGTCATGACAGAAAGCACACACCAGGCCACTGTGCAACATACATGCATTGTTGGACACTCATGCATCATTTTAAAAAGCCTATGTGTGCCGAAACTGTCTTGGTCTAAACTTATCAGATTCTTATAACGTCTTCTCACAGTTTCAGACTTGAGAGGGACCACGGCGGCTTACATGTACCCCGGGTCATGTGAGCACACGCGTGGGGTGCCTGGCTGTGCCTGGGCAGGGCAGCAGGCCCCAGGCCGCAGCACACATCATTCTGGTCTCTGTGCTCCCAGGCTGACAGGAAGTGAGAATGTGACACTGGCTGGAGTTCTGCCTGCAGGGGAGCATCCCTGTACCCAGGAGGGGAGTGGGGATCCACAGGTGTTCTGTGGTTTCTGGGAGGAATGTCCAGGCAGGTGGTGCTTCATCCACAGGACGCAGGTAAGTGAAGCAGGGAGATGCAGGAGCCACAAGATGGCTGGGCAGGGATGGGCAA
Source organism: Megascapheus bottae (assembly GCF_031878675.1). Lineage (NCBI taxonomy): Eukaryota > Metazoa > Chordata > Mammalia > Rodentia > Geomyidae > Megascapheus > Megascapheus bottae. The sequence continues at coordinate 58,809,907 of NC_143516.1, forward strand.
GAGCCACGACCTGGCTACAACCCAGGGGGAAGAGTTAGGCCAGTATGGCCACAGCGGGCATGCACCTGGAATGTGGTCCATGTCTGTGGTCTGGGCACAGCCAGTGTCCCATAGAAAGCCAGCAGCTGGGACCGTGGTGAATGGCGCTAGTGGGCAGTACTTGGGAGGAGAACACAGGACCTCCATGTGCTGAGGCCTCGTGATGGGTTTGGGGGTTATGGAGACATGAGGGAGTTATGGAGAACTGGGAGTGAGTGACCTGACAGTGTGGCAGAGTCGGCTAGTGGACAGCTTAACACCTTCCTCTGGAAGGGGGAAAGGTCTGCTGTGTTTGGAACCATGAGGCACTTCCTGTAGTCCTTTAAGAACCAGAGCTTGTGACCTATCAGGTCGCAGTGAGAGACCCGGCCAGGACTGCCCGGCTAGCCCCAGACCAGGCCAGAAATATCTGGCTAGCCCCAGGCCTGTCCAGGATGGTGAGGCTAGTCCCAGACCCAGCCAGGACTGCTCTGCTAGTTCACACCTGCACTCTGGGCTCATGGAAAGAGCATGCATCTTCCTTGTCATTAATGCTGCCAGCTGCCAGGCAGCTGTAGATAACTGGTGTGGCTGGTCCGTTTCATCACAAGAAAGGGTGTTCTTCCCCAGGGATATTGGGCAATTTTAGCTTTATTTTAGGAAACAGAACTTTCTAAAGGGAAACATTCTCTTATTTCAAACAGAAAGAAAGCAAAAGTACCACTGGGCACCAGTGGCACACACCTGTCATCCTAGCTGCTCAGGAGGTAGAGATCTGAGGATTGAGGTTCAAAGTCATCCCGGGCAGGAAAGTCATGGACACTCTTATCACCAGTTAATCATCAAAATCCCAGAAGGGGAGGTATAGCTTACGTGCTAAAACGCCAGCCTTGGACGAGAATGCTAAGGTCCCAAGATCAAGCCAGCTCCATACTGGCACAAATACACATGCACATGTACACATGGGTGCACACACCCTCAACCACAGTCACCTCACCCCCACAATATTAGCTATAGGAAAAACATCCCAGAAAACAAGAACTATTTTCTATCCATGAGAAAATCTCTTTACACGACAAATGCAATTAAATTTCCAATGGGGACATTAAGTAGATATAAATCATACTCATTCAAAACCCTGTTTTCTATGTGTGTATTTGTTCATGCTTCACCAACCAAAGGCATACTTGAAGAAATGCATAATGTGCCTTCCAGTTTGACATAGAACATTTATATAAGCCCTTAGCATGAATTAAAATTCTATTTATATTTCTACTGTTAAAGCTAATCATGTCTTCTTTATATCCCAGTTGAAACCTTAACCTTTGATTCCATCCACTAACAGACTAGAATAACTATAAATGCTATAATTACTCACTTTGAATTTCATACTTCTTAAATTTCATCCTTAAGACCTAGATCCACTCAGTCGTATGCCTATTTTTTCTTCACAGAACAAGATTTAAAATTAAATGACTAGTTATCACAAAAAAAGACAGAGAGAAAACTATACAAATGTGCTTTTCATTTTTTCTTGGTAGTAATAAGCATTAGTGCTTGGTCTTCAGTTCCAAGGTTTGCTGTACAAATGCTTGTTAACACTTAATATATACAACAACATTCAAGTTTAAGCAAGTGGGAGGAGGATGTATAGGTAAGAGGAGACTGAATTTTAGAGGGATTTCTACTCTGCCCTCCCTATTTTCTATTTCATATGTTAATTCTCTGCCCAAAAGGTTCTTGGATAGGAGATTTTTTTTCTAATAAAGGCTTTAACATTTGTTGCTCTATCTAAGAAGTTTTCTTTCACAAAGAAAGCTAGTTTTTGTATCTCGTGTTGGGTGTTATCTACTTTTAGCTTCTTCATTTTATAAAATGCCTTGTTTGGTTATGAGGGATTTAATCTGTGTTCCATTTCAGATTTTTGTATACTGGCATCAGTAGTAATAACATGTAAAGACATTTGTGTTTAGTTCTTGTTCCAAAAAAAAAAAAAGGAATTCAAAATGCTTTGGCCCTCTAATCTCTGTAGAAGCCTTTGAGTATCTGCCAGAGGCTCCAGGCTCCAGCTCTGCAGGCTACACAGGCTAAGCCTCCAATAGTTGGAGGTCATTTGACATAAAGCATCACCTAAAAATAAGCTTTTCTCAATGTGCATTGTAGTTCTTAGCTGTGTTCATACACCAGTGCTTCTAGAAAACTCACAACTGCGAAGGCTGGCAAACTATGGTTCCAGTCCAAGTCTAGCTGGTCCATTCCTTTCTGTTAAGGTCCATTTCAGACCCATGACGGCAGAGTGGAGAGATTTAACAGAGATGGACTAGTCACAAAGTCTGGAATAGTTGCCATGTGGTCTGTTATCCTAAAGGCTCTGAAGTATCTGGGGAAAGTTCCTTCCTGCACTCTCAACAGCATTTAAATCTCCCGTAGGGACAAAGTTTGCCTCGGCCACAAAATGTTCAGTGATAACTAATACTGTGCACTCTCCCTACCACATACAACCCAGAGAGGCAAACATGAGGACACGGCAGACTGTGAGTGTGCCACAGGGTGAGGCTGTGCTCAGTGGCAGAGTGTCTGGCCAGTATGCTCAAGGCCTAAGTTCAATCCCTTGCACTACAAAGCAAAAACAAGCCTAGTAAAATTTTAGTTCAAGGGCCTTTAGCGTTTTGTCACTGTGAGAAAATCTGCATATTAAAATTCACTTTCTATGTTCCCACTCAGCCCATTAATACTTTAAAGTGTATTAGAAATTCTTATTGTCAATTGGCAGGCAACCTAACACTGACAGGATTTGTGGTCCATTCATATTGCTGTAGAGCCTTGGCTTCCACAGGACTGTAGGTGCAGGGAGACCAGTTCTGAGGAAGTGTCACAAATGGACACATTGGGACCACACTGCCATGCCAGACTCACTGCCCAGCTTCTGTGAAAGACTTCCTGCCCCTCCACTCACGTTCCACTCTCTCAGCGACATTAAGCTCGAGAGTGTAATTAAGTGGATCCTTGACCTTGTCTCTGGGCTCCATTTGCTTCTGAGGCTGATTTTCATGATGCGAGGGGCAGGAAAGTACTTGGCAGACTCTCTCACTCAGTGACACACATCTAGAAAAAGCTCCAACAATAACAAAGAAACTCCAGAATTACACCATACTGCAGGGCAAATGCATTTACCACGCATCTACAGAGTGCTCCATCTGACAGACTCAGAACATGCATTCTTCCAAAGCTTTCTACAAACCAGATCATATTTTAGCACATAAAGCAAGACTTAGCAAATAGAAAAGAACTGAAAAAAGTTCTTGTATTTTATCAGACCACAGCAAGATAGAAATGAAGAAGAAAAAAATCATGGAAAATAATCAAATAAATGACCACCGAACAATTCACTTTTGAAAGATCAATGAGTTGTTGAAAACAAAGAAAACAATTCTACAATCAAAGAAAACTGAAAATATAACTTTTCAGAACCTCTGAGATATAGCAAAAGCAGAACTAACGGGAAAGTTTGTATGTATAAAGTGCCTACATTAAGAGAAATTAAGAGAAATTTCAAATAACCTAACAAGTCACCTCAAACTCCTAGAGAAAGAAACAAGCAAAAAGCTTCAAACTCAATGGCAGTAAGTTGAAATAATTTATAAAGATCAGGTCAGAAGTTAATAAAATAGTGACATTTTGGAATAATTCAAAAGATGAATCATTAGAAAAGATAAACAAGATAGACAAACCGTTAAACATAAATAAAAAGTGAGAAAAGACCCTGATTGCTGGGATTAGGAAAGAAGATGGGATAGCACAACAAATGACAATAAGAATACTTTGAAAACCCACCTTCTTACAGAAAATTAGAAGAAATGGACAAGTTTCCAGATGTTTATGACTGACCAAGAACAAGAGGCCACAAACCCCCAAAGCAAGAGCACAGCAAGAAGTCAAATCCACGCACTGGCAAGGGGTTTCCTGACCAAGGAGGCCCACCGGCCTTGCTGAAGCCTGCAGACCTTTAAAGAGGAACTCACATCAACGATCCTCCCCTGCTCCATAAGGCAGAAAAGCAAGGCAGTGTCACCTGATGCCAGAACTAGATAGGGACACAAATACACAATAAGAATTTCCCAATTCTCTTCATGGACAGAGACATAAAAATTCTCAATAAAATACAAACAAAATGGACATGTTACATTAAAACCCCCTTGTACAACCACTTGAAGGATAATGAAGGGAAAAACACTTACACACTGAATTCAACAACACATTAAGCAAAGTCACATACCATGATCTTGACAATTATTCCAAGAATGCAAGAATGCTTCAGCATACAAAACCCAGTCAACCACAATACAACACATACATGGAATCAAGGACAAAAATCACATGTTTGTCTTAAGAGATGCAGAAAACACGTTTGATAAAACTCAAATTCATGGTAAAAATAAAAAAGTGGGAATCAAAGTCATTAGGGATACAAGAAGTATAGGTCAACATAGTAAGGATATAGCTGATAAACCTGTAGGTAACATCAATCCACATGGGGAAAGACTGGAATCATGTTTTGATGGAAATAGGAAAACAAATCCTAAAGGCCAGCCTGAATAGCAGAGCAATACCTAGCAAAACAAGCCATGTGAAAGCCATTGTCACAAGTGAATTGAAATTTTACCACAGATCATAACACTGGGTCCCAGACAGACACCCAGACCAGCGGGACAGAAAATCCAATAAGACCCACAGGCTGTAGCCCATGACGGCTGAACTGACAGGGCGCCAACAACCTCAGATATGGAAAATGGTCTCTTCAACAGGTAGTGCTGGGGAGATGGAGTGTGGATAAACAGAACCAGATTCCTCCCTCTCATCCCAAATGAAAATGTTCAACATTGATCAAAGACTTTAATGTGACACTTATGTCACCTATGGCTGACAAATGAAATTACAGGTGGCTCACACCTGTAATCCCAGCTACTCAGGAGCTTGAGATCTGAGGATTGTGGCTCGAAGACAGCCTGGGAAGGAAAGTCCATGAGACTCTTATTTCTAATCAGCTGCCAAAAAGCTGGAAGGTAAGAGATGTGGCTCGAGTGGTAGAGCACCAGCCATAAGCAAAAAAGCTCAGAGACAGTGCCCAGACCTAGGAATGGCACAAAATAACAAACTTCCATGTGATCCTGGCTATGCCAGCCCTGGCACGCATCTCATGGGAAGTTGTTAGCATCACAGAGATGCCAGCACACCAGGCGTCCAGCAGCACTCTCCACAGTGGCCATGCCATGCAATCGGCCCTCTTGAAACTCAACCAGCAAACGGATAAAGGAAGCATGGGTTACGTACTCCACAGGGTGTTATTTGCCTGTAGTGAGGCACAAAATGAAGTCTTTTGCAGGAAAATGGATGTAACTAAAAAGACTATTATGTAAAGCAAAATAAGCTAGACTAAGGAAGAAAAATATCACATGTTTTCCCTCCTAAGTCATCTTGGCCTGGTGGTTCACCTTGACAATTCTAGCTAAGCAGGAGGCTGAAATCGAATGATCCTGGTCCTGGTTCAAAGCAGGAAAGTCCATGAGACCCTTATTTCCAATTAGCCTTCCAACTGCTGGGAGCCGAGTTCTAACTCAAGTGATAGAGCACCACCACTGTGCAAAAACCCTTAAGAATAGTGCCCACACCCAGAGTTCGAGTACACACACACACACACAGAACAAGAATCAGTGAGAGAGAAGAGGATGGCAGGGTAGGGAGTAAAGGTGGCAAAAGTATTCCAGAGACATGTATGGAAACAATATAATGCAATTTGTTAATTATTTTTGCAAGCAAGGAAGGGATATGAGAAGGTTAAGCAAAGGGTGGATCTAAGCAGGGCTAGTAAGACTGCAGGATGCACTGCGGGCTACTCCAGAAACCAGCATGAAGCCTGCACTTTACAAACCAGCCATGGCAACTTCCAGATGCAGCTCCCAACAATCGGTTCATCAACAATCTCTCTCAGGTGGGGAGCCTCAAAGCCCCACTCCAGACATGCCAGGGCGTGGACAGGCAGTCAGAGGAAGTTCCACACACCTGCCAGCCAGCGCTGTCACCGCAGTCAGCATGTTTTGCCTTTTAAAAAATATGTTCCTGGAGTTTATACTGATCATTTTTATATGGATGATATATATTTTTCCTTTATTTGAAAACTATTAATTCAAACTATTGGAAAGCAGGTACAAATTTTCACAAACCAAAATTACCCATTTAAAATCAAGTTCAATTCAATCCAAAACATGCAAAAAAAGAATAAAATGATTCCCACTAGAAAACCTGACATTGCTGAGAGTGAATTAAATATAATTCCCCTATTTTTATCTCTTAGTCACTTTAATGTGAATGGTCCTAAGATATCAAAAACATCTATGCAGAACTAATAATGCAAAACTAACGTAGGATAAAAAGAAATCACATAATCACCATCACCTACTGCCTCTCCCACCCCAGCCCCAAGCATTAATAACCAGCAGCACAAATCAGAACAGATCCACTGCATCTCAACCACACAGAGCCTGTTCTGTAGTTAGAAGAAGTCAAGTGCTGCTCCCCTCCTCTCTCTAATAAGCAGGAACCAGCTATGTCTCACAGCCAGAGACTACAAGCAAATAACACTCATGTAATCTTGTCTTTGCCTTTGATATTCATAATATGTGAAGGCATCAAAAAGACATTCTCATGAAAAAGAAGAGAACCTACAAAGACTGAAATGGAGAAGCAGAATGTGATTCTCTGAGTAAAGTTGCTACCACGTGCACACTAAATACATATGCACTAGCCAGCCAGCCACCAAACACTAGAAGGGTGGCCAGTCCAAACAAACTATAGTATTTGCACAAAATACAGGCTAGAAAGGACATTGCTACCAAGACAAATATCCCATAGATTGGGAGAAGATCTTCACTAGCCATACAACAAACTAGGGTCTTATATCTAAAATAGTCAGAATTGAAAAAAATTAAATCCTTCAAAGAAACAAAACCTCATTAACAAGTGGGCTGAAGACTTAAAGAGAGACTTCTAGGGGAGGGGGTGGAGGGAGGAAAATGGGGAAAATCATGAGAAGGGGTATCAATGTGTGAGAAGTAATGCACTAGCATTGGGCAAATGTAACTTGTAACCTCTCTATACATTACAATAAAAACTTAAAAGTAAATAAATAAAACAGGATAAATATGAGAGAGGGGGGGAGGGAGAGAGAGAGAGAGAGAAAGGGGGGCAGGCTTCTATCTAGGGCACCAGTGTCTCACACCTGTAATCCTGGCTACTCAGGAGGCTGAGATCTGAGGATCATGGTTCAAATCCAGCCTGGGCGCAAAACATCCCTGAGACTCTTATCTACAGTTAATCTCCAGAAAACCAAAAGTGGTGCTGTGGCTCAAGGGATTGAGTGCTAGCATTGAGTGGAAGACCTCGGGGACAACTGAGTTCAAGCCCCACAACCAACAATGACAACAACAATCTCTGAAGAAGAAATAAGAATGGCCTATAAATACATGAAGAAATGCTCCACATTTCTTGCCATGAAAGAAATGCAAATCAAAACAACTCTGAGATTCCACCTTATTCCAGTTAGAATGGCCATGATCAAGAAATCTAATAACAACAGATGCCAGCGGGGATGTGGCCAGGAGGGATCACTACTACACTTTGGTGGGAATGCAAACTGGCTCAACCACTATGGAAAGCAATATGGCAGTTCTTCAAAAGACTAAACATAGAGCTTCCCTGTGACCCAGCAATTCCACTACACTTGGCATTTACCCAAATGTCCACAAACAAAGCCATACACAGGCCACCAGCACAACGATGTTCACTGCAGCATTTTTCATCATAGCTAAGATATGGAACCAACTCACATGCCCTTCAATAGATGAATGATCAAGAAGATATGGTATTTATGCACAATGGAGTTCAATGCCTCCCTCAGAAGGAATAGCATTGGCCCATTTGTAAGGAAATGGAAAGACCTGGAAAAATTCTATTAAGTGAAGTAAGCCAAACCCAAAGAAAAGCAGGTCACATGTTTTTCTTCATTGGTAAGACTTAGAGTATGTTCATGATATTCTTAAGAGGGAATCCCAACAGCCTATATGCTTAATATATAAGACCATATACAACGAAGTGTATCAATATAAATTCCAAATGATGGAAACAAATGGTTCTTATGTCCTGTACATTGCTTTTTATTTGTTGTATTTTTATTTTCATTTTTCCTTTCATATCTCTTAATTTTCTTAATCTCTTAATTGTACCTTGCATACAAGATATTTATTTTTTTGCCAGTTATGAGAACTAAACACAGGGCCTGAGCACTGTCCTTGGGCTTTCCTCAAGGTTAGTGCTCTCCCACTTGAGCCACAGCACTACTTCCAGCTTTTTATGCATGTGGTATCAAGGAGTCAAACCTGGGTCTTCGTGCATGCTGTGCAAGCACTCTACTTCTAGGTGAAACTCCTGGCCCCCTACAAGATTATTGATCAGGGGAAGGGAAAGGGAACCACAGAAACAGCAGGTCAAACACTCACTTGACACTAGGGTTAGGGGAAAAGGGAAGGGGAAGGGAAAGAATGAAGGATGGGTAACACTGTTTATAATCAAATGTAATCATTACTTGAGTAACTGTAACCCCTTTTCCCATCATCTTTGTAATAAAGATAATAAACATAAAAGGTATATGCCTGATGGTAAACTACTAATTATATGTTGAATATATTACTATTATATGCTGAAGTGGCAATATTACAGATACACTGAATTTAAAAATTAAAACAAGTATTTCCCCTATTTTCTGCAATGTGGCCACTAAAGATGTAAATTACAAATAAAGCTACATGTGTATTTTGCATTGTATTTCTTTGGGACAGCTCCTTAGGCACCCTAATGTGCAATGCAGCCTGGAGAAAACTCCACTAACTACTTGGCTCAGAACTTGGAAAAACAAAACAAAAAACCAAACAAGCAAAAATAACCCTGTGTTACATAACATAAGACAGTCTTCAAATTTCTTACTGGATATCTGGAAACTTCCACAGCAATGAGATGTGTAACTCAGAAGGTAAAAAGAGTTCAGAAGAAAGGATTTTGTTGGAGAACATCTTAAAGCAGGAACTCAAGCTGACCACAACTCCATTTGTTCTCTGGTTCGTGTGTGTAATTCTTACTTCACAAAGCTTCATTTTCCCAGCAGAAGTTATGGGAAGATCCATGAACATCTGAGACCATGCATTAATCAAGTAAAGGCAATGTGATGTGCACAGCAGAAGGAGGAGGTGGTACAAGAGGTTCCGTGCTCCTCGGGACCTGGTCTCTGCTTTCCTCTGCAGCTCCTCTCTTCCTTCTCCTCCCTCTCTTTGTCTTCCTCAGATTGCCAAATGCTGAGTGTTTCCTACTCAGTTTCTTCCCCACAGCAACTGGCATCCTAGCACAGTTGGCTTTTCCTTTTCTTCTGTGTATTTATTTTTTAAATTTAATTTTATTGTTAGGGTGATGATGTACAGGGGGCTACAGTTATATACATAATGTAGTGAGTACCTTTCTTCTCAAACACTTGTCACGCACTCTCCCCTTTTTCTCCCACTTATATCAAATGTTCATGAAGTGTACTTGTGCTATGTTTTAATGATTCTTAATGTATTTTTTTACTTCTTTATAAAAAAAGATGCAAGAAGGGCTCTTTTTTTTTAATCATTCAAGAAAATGAAAGTGTGTTTTGCTTCTCCAAAACCCTTGATAAAGTTGTTGTTTGCAGTTTGTCTTTCAGTTAGTGGCCTTCCCCCTGGTCCTTCCCGAGTCTAGGCAATAAGTTTCAAACAATCAACATTCATCTGAATCGCTCTGGCAGGCAGCTTGGTGATGCAGCCTGGAGTCAGGCTTGGAGGATGCGGAGCTCTGAGAGCTGGGGAGGGGTTGTCTGTAGCCCTTGTATATGTGTCCTTCTGAACCTCCAAGCCCAAGGACCTATCAAACCTTGTGCTTGTTTTGTAAAGCATAAAAGTTATTGAAGAAAATGTTTAACTATTGCCTTTAATGTCTGAAAACAGGAAACGTTGAACGACAAGTTAGGCACGTTTAGGGAAAAGTATGTTTCCAAGTGGTTTTGACAGACTCCTTTTCTGGCCAGGATAAATGACATATTAATCATGGTTTCTTGGAATACATTTACAAAAATAGAGTAAAGAGACGTGTGTGGCCAAAAAAAAAAAAAGGATGAAGAACAACTCATGGCCATTCAATTATTATGTATTGGTCAACACATAAAAATGAAATCTATTGTTTCATATTCTGCTGAAAAGTGACATTGTGCTTATATAATCTAATGTTGGCTATATTGCAGTATTTTGGGTTAAGGAAAGGTTATAAGAAGTAATGAACTAGACTTCCAGCTAGTACTCTTTTTGATCACTGCTTGTATAAGGAAGTGGATTCCTAAAGCAATGACCTAAATCCATACAGCTGTCTGTCAGGAGTCCAGTTAATACTTTGAACTAAAACTCAGGCACTATACCTGATTACAGTTGACTCCTACTTCAATCCAGCTGACCAAACAAAACACACGCTTTTGTTGTCTTACAACTGTGAGCTCTCAAGAGTTTTCAGCAAACATTTTACATGTGTTTTTGCCTTCATAGCATCTCTAAAGTACAAGATATTAAGCCAAAGAAAGATCATTTCTGAACTAGAGTAGATGATACCTTTATTCAGAAATCAATGAAGTAATTAAAAATTAATATCAGAAGTCATCTAACATAAAATTAATATTATCAGTAGTCAAGTGCATGCCAAAAGATAAATGCGTGAAGAATGAGAGTAATTAGCAATCCTACCTTATTATGTGTCTGAGTCTGTCCCACCAGTATGAGAATGTTGGAGGAGATGATAGACAGGCAGAAGTTAATCAGAATTATGGACCTCTCAGAGCGTATATACCTAGGCGGAGAGAGAAAGAGAGCTCAGTTTCCATTAAGAAGTTCGGTATTGTATAATTGTCTCATCTTATCTAGAGAATAATTTACAGGAGCAAGAACAGACAAAACTCTGTCTTCATAAATATATTTCTTAGGTACCCAGTTTTATAGTGCATGTCAAGAGGTTTTTAAACTTGATTGTCATTAGCAATTGAACTAAATCAAAACATAGCATTTCATATCTGACACAGCCTATTACATATCTGGTCATGATAAGTTGTAGAAATATAACACTTCTTGAAAATATGTCAATTAATATAATTATAAACATGCATATGTAGAGACATATAAATGCATGTATAAATAAGATTTCATATTGCCATATGCATTGACCAATAGAAGTCTGAGAACCCACACTGATTCTGAGGCATCACTTCTGTATGGAGGAAAATATCTCTAATTATGTGACACTGCAAACATTATCAGATGCCTCAGGATTATATGAGGCCAAGAAATTACTGGAAATTATGTTACTGAAAACTTGCTAACACAAGAGAGATTCAGAAACAGAGAGAGGGGGAGGGGAAGGGAGAGAAAGAGAGAGAGAGAGAGACAGAGACAGAGACAGAGAGACAGAGAGGGGGGAGAGAGAGACGCTCTTATCTCTAATGTTGAATCCACTCTATAAATGAGAATTCACCACAGATTTGCATATTCTTGGTGAGTTCCATATTTTGTCCTTATGAACAAATATTTAAATACTCTGTTATTTTAAAGTATACCAGAGCTGCATGTTGTAGAGAAAATTCCTCAGAATCCAGCGATTACCATGACAGGGTACTACCTGACTGCCCTGCAGTAAATCACTGAGTGATGGGAACCGAATGAGAACCTCATACTTGCTGTGCCCAGCCTGGGCAGTTATATTAAACATGGAATCCCATCCCACCATGGGTGTGGGCTTCCCCTACAATGCCAGATGGTGGAGCCAGGGGTCTGAAGGCCCACTTGGGAAGGTCAGTGGGTCAAAGCTCTCTTTCCTTCTCTCCTTCCCGCCCTCCGTATTTTCTCCCCTCCTTTCTCTGTCCCATGCTGTCACTGAAAAACCCTAGTCTGAAGTTTCCCATTCCATCACAGATTCCAGAAATGAAAGTCCCCCAATATTCTCTAAGCCCAATATTCTCACAATAAACTCTGCTTACTCTGCTCTGTTTTTTGAAAACAAAATATCAAAATACTGAAAAGATTTTTTGAACATAAAATAAGTTTTCTCTCTTCACAAAAGAACCCCGAGTAGGACTAGCTTAGGACAGCTCTTGGGTCAGTGCTATACCACCAAAACTGTACAAAATGTAACTCTGCTGGGATACACCTGTGCTAAGATGCCAAAATGTACACACAGAGTTCTGGGCTTTTTGCGTTCTTTGGTACAAGACATGGGAATTCTTAATCGTTTTGATGACTTAAATATCCTTGATAATTCCTGCCCTGAAAAGAGTAAAATCTCATAGTGAAAAAATTTTATTTATTTATTTATTTGTTGTCAGTTGTGGGGCTTAAACTCTGGGCCTGGGTGTTGCCCCTGAGCTCTTCAGCTCAAGGCTAGCGCTCTACCACTTGAGCCACGGTGCCACTTCTGGTGGTTAATTGGAGATAAGAATCTCACTTTCGTGCCCAGGCTGGCTTTGAATTGCAAACCTCAGATCTCAGCCTCCTAAGTAGCTAGGACTACTGGCGTGAACCACTGGTGCCGGCTAAAATAATACATTTTAATATTAATTAATGCGATAGTTAATTTCAAAATTCTTAATTGAATTTAAAATTCTTAAATAAGATATAAAGACTGACAGATAGGAATATTCAACTTTTGGAAAATCAATAATGTAAATATTCAGAGTAAAAGTAATTATCCATGCATAATACCTACGTTGCTAGATACTTTAAATCATCAACTTGGATATGAAATGTTTAACATTTAAAATATGTTATAGTGGAAAGTTTGGACATGTAGTTATACCTTCATTATCAATATATGAGTAGATATGATAAACCTCAGGGACCTAAGTTTAAATAAATTACTTGGAAAATGATTATATTTTCACATGCTCTAGAAAAGATGTTATTTCAAATACTGTAGAGCCAAAGAAACCATCAAATATTTCATCAGGTTTACATATTTCATGGCTTCGAATGAATTTGTCAGAAGTGATTTACTGTCAACAACCAGAAGACCTTTCCTAGACTTGGCTTATTGCCAGAGATATACTGTTATGGCTTTGCTCCTTGTCTGGGACATGCTGAGAACTTGTGTTTTAGGACTGGAGGTCTTACTGCTCTGAGAGAGAAACTGATTGTACTCTTAGACTTAGAGCAACTGAGATGAGCAGAAGCCACCTGCAGATCAGATGTGAGTGGTACAGGCACTGTGGTAAGGGTAAGCAACTTGCTTACTGTGTGTGGACGCTGTGTGTGTTTATTTAGGTTCACCACAGACAAGTACAGAGAGGAGAGGAGGGCTGCACTGACCATGGTACTAGTTTTGGTGAAGAAAGGAAATGAGAGGCTCATGACTGTCACCCCATTCTGGGTGTCCCCTGAGTGGCCAAGTGGCCGCCAGGCCCCTCCCCCAGGCCCCCAAGGCCACCCACCTCCATAACGCAGCATAGACCACAGCCAGCGTGATGAGGGCCAAGCAGGACAGGCCACTGCCCACTATGAGGGTCACTGAGGGTGTGCCAGAGGATTCCATGGTCTGTGAATTCAACAAAGAAAAGAGAAGGGAGGAAGCATTATTCGGAAATGAACTTAAATAACTTCTAGAATCAGGACCACCCAGGTTTCATTCAAAAATGGCCTCAGTCATTGTTATAAGGAACCAGGTAGGAATCTGTAGTCAGACTCAGCCCCCGTCCTCTAGCTCTCACAGGACTGGCTCCAGCTTCTCCCCGCACACCCCATCTGAGTCTACCATCCTCCATGAATGATTCACTGCCTAGGCAGAGCTTCTAAAATACACACTCCAACTTGGTCAGCACTTGTCTGTGAAATGTTGTTTCGCTGACATCGGAAGCAATATTTACTTTTCTTCAACTGACTGAAGTTCAGACATTTCACCATTTGTTTCTTGGCAGAATTTATCTTGATATATTCATTTACAAGTCACATATTTCCCATCACATATTTCCCAAACCTTACATGTAGATATTAAAAAAAATCTTCAAACTTTCTGACTTTTGATAAGTTTGTTCTAAGCCCAATAGTGTCACAATAAACTCTGCTTACTAGGCCTCTAAAGACTCCGTAGAAAATACAAAGCCATAATTTAAGACTTTCATATTTAATTTGTATTTCTATAAACTAAATATGTGGAGATAATTTCCACAATGCCATGACCTTGAAAACTAAGTCTTGTATCTTTAAAAGCACACACATTGATCTAAAAGGTTCCTTTTCTTAGAAACTGACATGTCATGAACTAAGGAGATTTCTTTTTTCCCCCCAGTTCTTATATTGGAATTTTGAAGGGATACACTTTAAGATTAAATATGTCCCAAAGGCTTAGATAGTGATATCAAATTGCATTAGGCATTTTTATCATCAAAACAAGTAAAAATAAGAAGCTCATTTAGGCCAAACGGAGGCAGAAAGTACTATTTATCAGAAAGGTTTATTGCTCTTCAGCATTTCAATTCTTGTAATATTTTCTCAAAATGCATTTAATGGACTTCCTTCTCTTTTCGACAGCTCTTTCAGAAACTCTTGCTGCAAAACCTACATGCTTTTAAGGAATGATTTTACAGTTCCCGACATCCATGCTTCCATGCAAACTTCCACTGATTTAAAAATGTGCCTCGTTCTCCAGGGACACCTGGGAACCTGTGCCCGTCTCCAGTGGAGATGGCCTCCTGCGGCTGTGGTCCGGCTCCTCACCCCCTGCAAGCTGTGTTCTCACAATTCCCCCAGAATAGCCAGCCTCCTTGTCTTATAATAGAGGTTAAGTTGGCAATTATTTTTATCTGAAACTTTGCAGCATTTCAGTAATATGGCAGGAGTGTGTCTTCAAACCACACTGCAGAAATGCCAAGTTGGAAGGCATCGGTTGCGGGGGACGTGGTTTGGGGGGTGGGGTGGGGGTCACAGTCCCCGGAGCTCCCGCAGCCTAGGAGGAGCCAAGCCAGGCTAAGCCACTGCGACCCCGGTCCATCCCCAGGAACGCAGCCACGGGCGCACGGCCAGCGCGGAGCCTCGCAGGCCGGCCCAGGCCAGCCCGCTTCCCTTTGTTACTCACTATTTCTCTAGGCTGCTGAGCCAAAATGGCGAAGGTGGAGAGACGATCACACAGGCATTTCGTGTGGGACGCATCGGTGAGCACAGCTCGGCATCCCTGGGTGGACCACGCTCCCAGCGACTGGTTCCTGCGAGAGGGGCGACAGGGGGAGCGGGTCAGCACGCCCCGCGGCCGCGGCGTCCGAGAACCGAGCTGGGCAGCCCGGCGTCCGCGGCCCTCCCGGCACCGGGATCGACTTGTTGTGGAGCGCGGGGTGTGAGCCGCTGGGAAGCAGCTCGGGCCCGGCTGCGCTGGGCGCGGCGTGCGGGAGCTGTCCAGCCCCGCGGTGCTGAAATCGGGGCGCGCGGTGCAGCCTGCACCCAGCTCGGCCCGGTCCGGCCCTGTTCCGCGCGCCCAAGGCCCCTCAGGCACTCGGAGCGCCGGCCGGCTCTGCACCCCGCACCCCGGCTCCCTCCGCCTGGAAGGTTACCGGGGCTCGCAGGCCGGGCGTACGCTGCCGCCGGCTAGAGGTTTCTCTCTCCTCCCCGCTGAACAGGCTGCCGTGAGGATTTCACCCTGGAAACGGGGGGCAGCGGCGGCGGCGGCGGCGGCATCAGCTGGTCCCCAGCCTCTCGGCGGAGCCGCGAGGGGGAGGGTGGGACCGGCGCCCGCCCCGCGCCGCTCAGCCCCGCGCCGCTCAGCCCCGCGCGCCGCGCAGCCCCGGCATGGCCTCCCCGCGGCCTCCGTGGGCAGCGCTCACGCCAGGCCCCACCGCGACCGTGTCCGGAACGAGGAGCCCGCGGCGGAGGCCGGCAGGACGGCAGGGGTGAGGGCCTGGCTCGGCCTCCTCGGCGGCGTAGCCATGCAACACGCTAACACACGGCGCCTTTGCCACCCCGGCGGAACAATAAAAATGGTACCGGCCCGGGTCTCTTTTGGAGGAGGGGGGGACGGCCACCCCCAGCCGAACTACTCTATAGGAAGAGAGGAGGCGAGGAGAGCCGCGGGCCGCAGCCAATCCGCGCCGCTCTCATTACACGTGCTTGGTGTGGACCGCACCAACTGCTGCCTCCCTCCCCGGGCATGGAAACTCTCCAGCCAGCCAGCCTGCGCGAGGGGTGCGGCGAACCGGCGCCCCCGCGAGCAGAGACTCCCACCCGAAGCGTAAGCGCCGCTGCTGTGTAAGGACGTCTCCCAGGGCCTAAAGCGGGCAGGCTGTTTAGCGGAGATTCCGCAAGCGGTTTCTGGGTGGCACAGGGACCTGGGCAACAGAATTTATGCATGCTGCCTCTGTTGGGAATCTATGAGCTCCCTTGGCCGGCACTGAGGCTGGAACATAGTTGCTTGCACTCCCCCTTAGCCTTTTAACTCAAGGATGGTGCTCTACCACTTGGGCCACAGCTCCACTTCTGGCTTATTTTTTGCTGCTAGTTGGAGGTAAGATTCTCATGAACTTTCCTGCCTCGGCTGGCTTTGAACTGTGACCCCCCCCCCCCAGACCTAAGTTTCCTGAACAGCTAGGTTTACAGGCATGAACAATTGGCGCCCAACAAACGAAACATTTTATTATTTATGATTACCCAGTATAATTAACACTACCAAAGTTTGGTATCTATGAGTGATATTTTTCAACATTTGTGATTAGCTACCATCAAATTTTGTAACTTGCTACACTATTCATTGCAATTTATTTGTAAAAGAAAGCATAACATATGATTCGATAGATAAAATTATAGCTGACTTCACATAAATAATTAAAAGTATTGACCATTTCAAATTGCTTAAGCTCTTTTCTTTCTCATAGTACCAGGCAATCCTAACAATCTATTTACCTACCTATTTTCTTTCTTTCTTTTCCTTCTTTGTGGCCGTACTGGGGCTTGAACTCAAGGCCTAGGAACTGCTCCTTACCTATGTTACTACAGGCTAGTGCTCCTTCACTTGAGCCACATCTCACTTTTGTTACTAGCTAGGTGGTAACAGGAGTCTCATGCACTTTTCTGCCTGGGCTGGCTTCTGAGTGGGACCCCCAGACCTCAGCCCCTGCACAACTGGGTGACAGTAGTCAACCTCCAGTGCCTGGCTCTACTCAAGACTAATATCAGTTACACCACTAAGTGAAGCATATTACATTGCAGCTCTTCCTAACCACTGCAGGACATACATTCACTGCATACTCAGGTTCTCGTGACAAACAGTAAAGGCTAAATGAAAAACATTTATCTCAGCTGATCTGAGATTAGAGAAGGAAGACACACAGGAGAGAACCCGGCATGCTTGAGCACTTGCCATATCTCTTCTGCCTGGCACGAATGCCCATGTACTGCTTGCAATTGCAGGATGGAATCTGGGACTTGCATGCTCTAAGTCATGCAGTTACACCCCACAAACCAACTCAAGATCTTAACAACAACAACAACAACAAAAGTACTGTAAATGTATCTCATAGAAAACTTGCTTTGATATGAAGTCTGTACTCGATGTATTGTCGCTGGACCTAGAGATCACACACATCCATTTCACAGCACCAGGTTTACAGCGGTGGGTTCCCTTGCTTTACTCTGCAGTTTTGTCTCAGACAAAATCAGGAGGCAAGCCACAGTGCAGGCTGCAGCTCCTTCCCTCCTCTCTCCAGCCCACCTGGTAAGAGTGCTTCAGGTCAGGCCCTGGGGGCTCACACCTGTAACCCTAGCTACTCAGGAGGCTGAGACCTACAGGATCTTGGTTTGAAGCCAGCCCAGGGGGAAGAGCCTAGGAGACTCTACCTTCAAAATAACCAGCCAAAAGCTGAGCTGGTGGTGTGGCAAACAAGTAGGCAAGTATGTGAAATCCACAAGCCTGGAGAAAAGCTTCTAATTTCATGGGGACCTTTTATGTACTTCCAGAGGCCTCACGTAGGCCTCTGCTTTCTGCAGAGCCATTATCCCTTAAATGGCGTTATCTGGCTAAACTAATATATGGTACTGTAGGAGATACTAAGCACAGCTTGTCCTGCCTTTCTGAGCATGCCAGGGGATGTGTTGTATAAGTAGCGCATCTAGTCAAAGGGCAGCAGAAACTGGAATAAGAAACTGGGGAAAGATTTTGAAAGTGGGGATGACTACCAACCTCTGCACAGGTTAACTTCAGGAGGTGAAGACGCATGGTGTCATTTTCATGTTAAAATATATAATCTTTCACAAAAGTCCCTTCATATTTTATGATGACACAGAGCTCTTGTAAATTAGTTTTCCACTCATGAGCATGAATAACATTCACAAACCCCAGAGTATGTGTTGCGCATGTTTTCCTGTGTCTCATGGCTTATTTACTGAACAGTGCTCTGCAGGCACCAGGCAGCTCTGATCAATTTCAGGGCCATCTTGTAAGGCAAAGGATAACTGGCAGAGCAAATGGGAAGCCAGGCCACTCCCCTCCTCTGTGCAAGGCAAGCTTTCTAAGTACATGGACCATTCCAGCAGTCACATTATTCTTCCTATGTCATAGTTTTGAGTGCTGTAATGAATGGTGTATCTGTAAAATTATTCTTATTATTAAGTCTAAGTTGCTGACAACAAGGCAAACAGATGCAGTGAAATGTGTGTGAAAATTAAAGATATAAGAATAATAGACTATGTCAGAAGCAGACAGAATGACTGTGTAGGAATACACATTATACTAAAATTCATATATTTTTTATAATGATTTTCTGTGCATTATATATGCTTTGTTTTCCAAATTAACTTTCAAACACAGCTGTGCCTATAAAAATTCCATACATTCAGAGCATTCTTTGTGGGTTATCAGCTGTCATCTGACCATACCCCGCTTATTATTAAAGGAGGAAAGGAATGTTTTTCTGTCCCAAGCTTAAAAAACATATAACACAAATATTCTGAAAAAAAATCTGGAGCATAAAATCTGTTACTTTCTAGTTGACTTTATTTGAAGTCTTTACCCAATATTCTAGGTTATATAGTTTCTTTTTTGCCTTTGTGTTGCTTATTCTGATTTCATATACCTTTAAATAATATGGCATTGAACTATATCCTCTAGCTAGCATTTAAACTTAAATGATACAACTAAATTGAGATCATTTGCTTACTCTGATAAAAAGCTGTTCAATAAAAAAACTGAAAGCAACA
This sequence comes from Megascapheus bottae, assembly GCF_031878675.1. NCBI lineage: Eukaryota > Metazoa > Chordata > Mammalia > Rodentia > Geomyidae > Megascapheus > Megascapheus bottae. The sequence continues at coordinate 58,829,247 of NC_143516.1, forward strand.
TTTATAGTAACATTTCAAAAGCATTCCAAGAAATCATACTTTCAATCATTTGAAAAATCAATACATGTAGATATATCACTTCAAGCATTCATTTATAAAACTGCCCACTCTTCTCTATAATTAATAGTATATAAGTTATTTAGTAAAGGTTGTAAAACTTGGGAGGTACCTTAACTCTTACTGGATTAATTCTTATTCAAATAACAGTAATTCAAAAAAATTACTTACAGTTTCCTATTACACTTCCTCACGTAAGTTGCAAACACAAATAATTGCATCCTAATTCTAGCAATGGTTAATTTCTAGCAATTAAGTGAATCCATATTACTTCAAAGCATAAATTCCACACAGGAAATAATGATATTTATTTGGTTCTTATAAATTGCAGAAATTTGAGAAGTACAGATGAGGAGACAGCCCCACTTTCGAGTAGAAGGTCTTTCCCTGAAATCTGCACTGCAAATCCCATTGTAACGACTGCTTTGTTAGGAGACGTGAGTCATAGAATTAGGAAATTTTGCCACATGTAGCTTTAATGGCAGTCCAGGTATTGGTTTTGAATATTTGCTATGCAATAGACTTTCCAAGACAGCTTTAACAAATTAACGCGGATGGGTCCTGAGGACTGTCCTGTTGTCCAGGTCTCTGGTGACTGGACGCTGGCCAGTGGTCAGAATCATGGCTTGTCCCAACCGCTTGGCCTCATGGGAAGGGACAGAGCAGTACAGTCAGTTCTGAGACTCACTGGAAGTCAGAATGAGAGGTAAGCGAGGTTTCTCATTTCCAAACAGTGTGTTTGTCAATGTCCATTTGAAGGTGATGAGTGTGCTCTATGAAGTTGTACACAGTTCTAAGGTTGTAAACTACAGCTGATTTTTTTTTTTTTTGCTGGTTGGGGGTCTTGAACTCTAGGCCTGGGAGTTGTCCCTGAGCTCTTCAGCTCAAGGCTCCCACCCTACCCCTTGATTCACAGCCCCACTTCCGGATTTCTAGTTGTTAACTGGAGATAAGAGTCTTCGGACTTTAGTGCCTGGGACTGGTTTGAACTGCGATCCTCAGATCTCAGCCTCCTGAGGAGCTAGCCACCGTGCCAGGCTCACCTGAATTCTTATTACAAAGATGTTAAGCCACCATGGGCACAAGGATGTCACCGGTGGGGATGGGACTCAGAAGTTGGTGCTTTCCTGGCTTGCACATGCCTGTGTTATTCTATGCATGTCTGTGCTGTTGTATGCATTCCTCTGTCATCCACTGTTGGGCTTGGGATTCAGTGACTCTCCCGCCCCCTACAGTGGCCGCACCTGGCACTCTGTGCCTCCACCCTCCCCACACTTCCCTGCCAAGCCCCTATTTTACCAAGAGCACAGCACTAGCTGATGAATCCATCTCATGTTTTTATACAAGTGATGCTCCACATGCCACACAGGAACTTAGGAGCTCTTGAGAGCTGTGTCCTCTAGACAAATATCCACATAACTGGATAATTTCTTCCCATTGAAATGGAAGCCTTTTTCATCTTTGTTCTAATTCACCTCCTCTCCCTCTGTTTGAAGCACATAATCCAGAGTGTCAGTGCTCTTAACAGGAGCATCTATTTGCTCTTTGTCTCCAAACATCACTGATGATGAACTCTGAAAGACAACATGTCCCTTTGCTAATTATCCAGCAGCAAGGCCTGAGTCAATACATGTTTATCGAGTGCTTTTCAACTACAGCCGAGGTACAGGTCACAGAAAAATAAATACCATTTTTTTCCTTTAGAGAAACTAGAAGTTGGGTGGGAAGACTACAAAGAATCTCAGCATTTGTTCTCTTTCTTAATTCTGAAAATTAATGTGGAAAATGCTGTCGGACTCTTCTATGCCAATCTTCCAAGGTCAAATGTTTCCATCTGGCCACCTACTCTTAACTTGCATTTGTCAGCATTTCTTCTGGTCTAACTCCAGGAAAAAGACAAAGCCCTACAACATTCCACATTTGCCTGGGCTACTCTAAGCATGCCCATGTTCTGTGTGTGCCTGTGCTGTTGTGCACATGCCTGTGCTGTTCTATGCATTCCTGAGCTGCTCTATGCACGCCTGTGCTGTTGTGCATGCACCTGGGCTATGCTATGCACATCTGTACTGCTGTGCACATGCCTAGGCTGCTCTATGCACATCTGGGCTGTTGTGCACATGGCCATGTTCTGTGTCCCTGGTCCCTCATTTCCACTCCTAATGGTCTCACACGTTTCCTTCCCCCTTCATTTGTAACTACAGTGAGCCCTCTGCTAGTCCACCCCGATAGCTGTCTTTCTGGCTATTCCACTGGTCCAGTGTGCTCTTCAAGGGTGTGCACTCTGCTTCTCTTGCTCACACGCCTGGCTCTGCAGACTGGGCACGCAGTGGGCAGCATTGGAGAAGTCCCGCTACCCGGGGTGAGTCAGCTCTGTCTCTGCTCTGTCACAGGACAGTGGACAGCAGAAGTGGTTCGTGGCTTCCAAGGAGGTCTAAGAGGTCTCAGTCTCCATGTGCACCACAGCGATGCCTGACAGCCAGGCTCTGGGAGGGAAGGACCGGCTCCACCCACAGGCCAAGAGGGAAGTCAGCTTGAGACCACTGGCACCCAAAGGCTTGTTCTACATGTGGTAGACTCTTACGCTATCTGCTCCCCTTGACCTTGCTCTAGAAGGACACCTCATATCACACCTCATACCACACCTCACACTCACAGCCCACATGGACATTGCACACAGACACCTCACATGCACAGACATCTCACACCACACCTCACTTGCATACTTCACACACACACTTCACATGACACCTCACATGAATGCCTCATATGGAAGCCTCTCATGACACCTCATGTGACACCTCACACAGACATTGCACATGACACCTCACACACATGCTACACATGGATATCACACATGGACAGATACCTGCACTGTGCCTTCTGAACTGTACTGTACTGTACTGTTCATATAATGGAACCTAGAACCTAGCAAGTCTATTAACAACACTTTTCTAGAGACTCAGATATCTCATTAATATTTTTAGTGAAAAATCAATTTTAATAAACATATGTAGCAATGTGTCCATTCATTTTATTTTTCTGCTGGTCCCAGGCTTGAATTCAGGCATGGAAGCTGACTTTTAAGCTTTTGGCTAAAGGCTGGTCTTCTACCACTTGAGACATGGCTCCACTCCTGGCTTTCTGCTGGTTAATTAGAGGTAAGAGTCTCATTTGCTTTCCTAACTGGACTGTCTTTGAACCATGGTCCTCTGATCTCAGCTTTCTGACTAGCAAGGATTACAGGGAGGAACCACTAGTACCTAGCAGTGCATTAGATATAATACTATTGGACAGGTAATGGACTATAACACTGTGTCAGCATAACTCTTACATGAACAAGGAAACAATAAACTTGTGTCACTATTTGCTCCATCACCATGATGTGGAACCAAATTCACGTATCACACATGTGGTGTGCTTATGAGTGCAATTTTTAAGTTCATGTTTTGTCTGTCTTGAGCTCACCAGAGTGTTAGCATGGTTAAGATAGGGTTTGGTTGTATTACTGCATATCTGGAGTGTAAAGCACTACTTAGCATAGGCAGGGTGTCTCACATGTGTCTGCTGAGTGTGCCCTGGTGCAGGTTTCAGCTAGAGATAGCTGGAGTCAGTGGAGTCATCCACTGACTCGTTCATTTATGAACGTTTTTGTCGCTATCCACCATGACAAGGCCTTGCGGCAGATCTGCTGCGGCACACAGGATTTCTGCTGAGCCTTCTAGAGCCTGAGGGGCCTGGTGGAACTCAGGCTGCAGGTGCAGTGCCTCTGCTTTGCTGTCATAAAATACACATCAAAACCAAGAGTACATCACTCTTGGGGTCAGTGAATACCACTTACAAGAATGGTAGCTCCAGCTTATTGCCAGAAACATCTTTTTGTTGTTGTTATTTTAAATTGGAACTAAGAGAGTGGAAGGAATATGGGAAGGAATTATATTAAAGAACCCAGTCTACCGGGCTATTAATATGAATGAGGATCTTCACTGTGATTTATTAATAATTAAACGTTGAAATATGTGAGCTGCCATCATTAATTACTCAACAGGCAAATAATAATAATCAGACTAATTAAAATAACAGCTAACAGTTATTGAGTGTCCATTCACTGTTAGGTGCTATAGCGGATACATAAAATAAAAATTTAAAAATATACAGAACTTAAAGCCGGATGCTGGCACATGCCTGAGTCCCGGCCTCCCGGAAGGGTGAGTGGGAGCACCACTGCGAGCACAGGTGAGTGGTGAGACCGGGTGCTGGTGGTCCTGGAGACCAGGCCGGCCGGGCCAGGGCGCAGATTGGGGGTAGCCCAGCCAGGAGGGACAAGGACGGCGCTGGAGAAAGGGGTGGAGGACTCAGCCCGCAGAAAGACTGCGGGAGCCCCTCCTCACACAAGACCAGCTCAAGATGGACTTGAGAACCTGCCTGGGGAGCCTGAAGACTGCGCCTAATGAATGTGCCTGGTCCAGGGAAGAGTCAGCCCTCCAACCCAGGGTCAACCAGGCAGCCAGCCAGACCTCTCCCGCCCCTTCCTCCCCCTCCCCCCGCCCCTGGGCCCCTATAGCCTTTCCCGGCCTTCCCCGGCCTCCCCAGGGCCCCAGATCAGAGCCCGGCCTGGCCGCTTTCCACGGATACGGTCTCATTTATTCCACTCAGAAACTTGGGTTCCCAGGAAGTCCCAAAAGTTTAAACCACTGAACAAAACAAGAAAACAAAGTAATCTGAGAAGAGAAGGCAAGAGACAAAATGAAATACAGGTGTATGGAAATAGAACTTTAAATGGACTAGGCTTTGGAGACGGATGGTTACTATATACTGCAGGAAACTGGCGAATTGCACATGAAATGCTGAATAAAACAACTAATTATATTTCAGCTCTGTTTATAACTAGATTAAAAAAAGATTTTCAAAATTGTTCATTGGTATTGTCAGGGAGAGGTCCTAAATCATTATCATTTTTATCTGTTATTTTTCCCCAAAGACTTGAAATTGTTTTTAGCACTGGATGTTAATCATTCTCCAAATCACAAGATAATTCACTCTACTTAGTTTTATTCCCTTAAAAATACATCTATCTGGGCTGGTAACCAATTTTTTGTCTGGTATAATGTGCAGCAGCTGAGACGCATAATCTTGAGGAAGCAGAATTATTGAAATAACATACAGCAAATGTGAACATGTTACTTTCCATGCTATTTTTTAGTTCTCTGGACACAAAGCCAGTCCAGGATAGGTGTTGACCCTTCAGAATTGATGCCATGCCTTGCTAACTTCACATTAACTCGCTCATCTTCCCTTCTAATGGCTAAGATGCAAGTACTTGAGGACTAATCTCAAGTACATACACACAGAAAAACATATATAGAAAATAGATTGCATATATTGAAAATAATAGTATAATTATGATTGAAAATACTAATTGTCTGAGCATACTGAGTTATAGATATTTTACTTACTCCTTTGTAAGTTTTATGTTTTTCTAGATATCCCAAGTAACTATACTATATCTATGACCAGAAAAGATTTGAGATTCAGAAAATAAAAGAGTATTAAGCTAATCAGTACTGGATTATTCTTTTTTTTTCCTGGTCCCAGGGCTTGAACATAGGGCTGGAGCGCTGTCCTTGAGCTTTCTAAGACTAGCATTCTACCACTTGAGCCACAACACTGCTTCTGGCCTTTTGGGTTTCGTGCATGCTAAGCCACAAGGCCTAAGGAATATTTCTCCTTACATAACTTTCATAACTTGAACCAAGATTTCCCTCATCAGCAAAAGAAAAAAATTGTGTTTAAAGAAAATCTACATATATTTTTCAATATGCATGTGTCTTTGTAAGTGATCCACGAATAACAATGCTTGTATGTGATCTGGGAATCCTGTGTCTATATGTGATCCAATATATCCACATCTCAAGTTCTCTTGACCTCCACGTCTCTGGTTCATCATATTGCTTTGTCTTATGTGAAAGAATTTTCCTCATACCAAAATGCTTCATGAAGTGAAGTGAGTTAACAGTGGTTCCCTTTCCCGATAGACAACCATTTTATTACCAGTCACTAATTATTAAGAAACAATCATATTGTGTAATCTCAGTCTAAAGTTATACGAATAATCTTTTCTGAGTTATGGTGATAAGGGAGTTGCTATTTAACATCTTTCTACCTATCAATATCTATTATTTATTTTCTATCTACCATCTATGTATCACGTATCATGTATCAATTTATTTCTCAGCGTCGTTCTATCATCTGTCTCCCATGTACCACCTCCCATTCCTCTCTCTCTCTCTCTCTCTCTCTCTCTCTCTCTCTCTCTCTCTCTCTCTCTCTCTCTCTCTCTCTCTCCCTCCCTCCCTCCCTCCCTCCCTCTCCCACTCCCTCTCCCTCTCCCTCTCCCTCCCTCCCTCCCTCTCTCTCTCTCTCTCTCTCTCTCTCTCTCTCTCTCTCTCTCTCTCTCTCTCTCTCTCTCTCTCTCTCTCTGTCTTCTCCCCTACCTATTTATATTTTGGGATGCAGAGTGGAACCTGAACTCATTTCCTTGCAACCCGCCCGCCCGGGATGGGCACCCTTCCCACTGAGCTGGCCCTGTGTGCTGGTCACTGCTGAAGGAAGGGTGCACTCCTGCATGGCTTTCGTTCATCATTCCTGGGACTGGCATCCATGACTACCCAGATCCTTCCTGTCTGAGCAGGTCAAGCCTCACTGACTTTTCTGCCTGGACGGTACAGGATTCTTGATCTCATGTGCTTTAGGGGACTGGCAAGAGCCACTGGCCCTTGGCTTCTAATCGACATTTTTGAGGTAGAACCATGAAGTTGAAGACATTCAAAAGAGCTACTATGCTGTCCTAAGCACAATAATGAAGGCTGACCATTTCTTCTGAAACTGTGTGCTAAGCATCTTGGAAAGAGGTAGAAAGAGTTGAGAAATTTTCCAATTCCTAATGACTCTAAATCACATACCATAGGTATTCCCTATGAAGAATGTTTCTAAAGCATTTGTAACATCTTTGTAAAACTTCGATCTGTGAGGTCCAACCCCTTCTTCTGCTAAGACTTCATAGTAAAGAATCCCAAACACCACAGAAAGCATTTTAGTTATCTAGTTGTATTGATTCTATTTTGTATCCTGTCATTTGTCTGGAGAGGATCAGTAGAGAAGGTGTGGCTGTGAGAGCACCCAGCCCCACTGGGCCAGGGGTCACTTTTCTCTGAAGTAGACATGGTGAGCGTGTTCCTTGCTCTCCTGCCCAGGACGGGACAAAGATGTCTCAGCAATGTTCTCCTGGGACAAGCCACTGAATCACTAAGGATAAAAGCTTCACTCCCTGAAAATTCTGATGGGCCACACATGTAGTTTTGATATCAGAATTAGTTTCAAGAAGGGGAAATTTAAAACCTTGAGGTTACCAGACTTCATAGTCGCTTACAGAGGAAATGCAGACATTTAGCTTGCTTCTATGACTCTGGTAGGAAATGAGAGCCCTGGCTGAGATGGCTCAGAGGACCATGGGGCCGCTTCCCTATCATCTAGGCCATATGTGTGATTTGGGGCTCCTGGATACGAGAGAGAGGAAATGGAGGTGTCTATGGCAACTGAATAAAGTGTGACAACATACCAAGATGTAGAAAATACATGAAGTGGTTTCCATGTGAAAACCGGGATTCCATTAAAGTATGAACATACTCATCTGTCAGCTTCAGCCCAAAAGCTTCAAAATCAAGGATTAAAAAAAAAACTTCATCTTCATCTATTAGTTTTGTACATTAGTTTTGGCTCACTTGAAACTACTGAATTCTCCGTGTGTGTGTGTGTGTGTGTGTGTGTGTGTGTGTGTGTGTGTGTGTGTGTGTGTGCTCATTCTCATGTCTAAACTCCAGATTTTGGCACTGTCCCTGAGATGTTTTGCTTAAGGCTAACACTTACTTGAGTTGTAGCTCAAGGGCGTGGGGGGGGGGGAGCTTGGCTTTTTTTGCTACTTAGTTTGATATAATCATCCTGTGGACTTTCCTGCCCAGATTGACTTCAAACTGTGATCCTCAAATCTTAGCCTCTTGATTAGTGAGAATTATAGGCATGAGCCATCAGAGACCAGCTTAAATTCTTAAAAAAGCAAATCTAATATCTCAAAACTGCAATTTCAAAGTGTAAAACTCACTCAGTAAAAGCCATGCTGTGAATGGTTTGTTCCAAGCCAGAGCCAGAGATTATGTTCAACTCCCAAATCAAAATACTGACAATACATTTGTGTGTGTGTGCGTGCGTGTGTGTGTGTGTGTGTATGCCAGTACTGGGGCTTGAACTTAGGGCCCCGACACTGTCCTCAACTTTTTTGGTTCGCTGATACTCTAATACTGGAGCCACAGCTCCACTTCTGGCTTTTCCCCTCAACATTTAGTTTGTTTTTATTATTATCTTCAAGTAGTTGTACAAAGGAGTTCCCACTTAACAAAGCAGTTTTTGAGTTAAATATATCAATGTCAACCCTGTCACCATTCTCACCCATCACTCTCAACCATCCTTTCCCTCACTCTTCTTAATTTGGTAAGATATACCTTAGATTCTTCACTACATTCTCCCTATCTTCTCTTCTTCATTCATCCGTCCTTTACCTCTTGATGCCACCCCATCCCTTTCAAGTAGGCACTTCCCGATGTTTTATTTTGCTGAACTTTCATTTTGCCTTTCTAAGAAATTACACTATTTGAGATCTCCCTTGATTCTACCATATGCAGACAAATCATTTTTATATACTTGTATACCTTTAATGTATTTACTTATATTTTAATAAACTGACTGTAGCTTGCACATATGAGGGAAAGCATGCATCCTTTGGCTCTTTGGGCTTGAGTAATTTTTCCCATGTCTTTTCATTTCTTTACAAATAAAACTATCATTCTTTCTAAAGAATGGGTGAAATTTCATTATGTATATATCACATTGTCTTGATCCATGTGTCCATCGAGGGGCATCTGGATTGATTCCATAACTTTGCTATGGTGAATAGTGCTGAAAATGAACATGGTTGTGCTGGTAGCTTTTACTGTATCCTGGTTTAGCGATTCCTTAACAAATTAAACACAGAACTGCCCTGTGATGCAGCAACTCCACTTCTAGCCATCAACATGGTTACAAACCAGGATACAATAAAGCCACTTCTGGTGTTTTGCTGGTTAACTGGACATTAGAGTCACAGTTTTTCCGGCTAGGCCTGGCTTTGAACCCTGATCCTCAGCTCTCAGCTTCCTGTGTAGCTGCAGTCACAGTGGAGGCCATGGGCGCTGGGCATGCTGGAAAGACTGCTTTTACCTTCTTGTTAAAAGTCTACCTTTTGGATATACCGTGATTATTTTTTTTAAATGTGATTTTCTTTTTTACTTATCCTTTTAGCTTTATTGGTTTTGTTTAATATATTTGGAAGTTCTTGGGTTTTGTTTGCTTGCTTGATAATTTTTTAAAAGGCTTATCAACTTCTGTCACAGGGGTGAGGATAGGGCAACCCTGTATGTGTCATAATCTGGAGGAACTCACCCTGACCCAAGACTCAGCATCTCCCCACACACAGAGCCTGGGATGTTCTACTCATCCTATAGAATGGTCTGTTCATAATACAGTGTAAATTGTGGATGGCGGTCTCACACCTGAAATTGCAGCTACTCCAGAGCCAGAACATTGAGGATGGAGGTTCAAAGTCAGTGTGGGCAGGAAATTCTGAGAGTCTTAGCTCCAATTAATCACCTAAAACCCTGAAAGTTGAGCTATGGCTCAAAGAGTAGAGTGCCAGCCTTCAGAGGAAAACCTAAGGGACAGAGCCCAAAGTCTGATTTCAAACCCCGGCACTGGCAGAAAAAGAAATTAATAAGTAATTAATTTTTAAAAAAGATAGTCCAATCTTAAGGGATTTTGACACATTTCCTATGATAAGAAATATAAGCTTGGGTTCTCTCTAAAGCAAATGAGAACATTTATCTATATACTCAAATACTGAAGTGTCCCGACTCAGCCACCTGGGTCATGTAACCTTCTGCATGCCTGTGAGCTCCAGGTGTGTTCCTGTTCCCTCTTAACCACAGTCAAGGGCAATTGCGACCCTCGTGTGTAGACACTCCCATCCCACTGTGCAGGTGCGGTGGGTAGGGTAACGCCACTGACTCTGGAGGTAAGGATGGAGAGGCGGAGGCCTGCTGGGGCGAAGCCTTGGAGAGCTCCCCTCTGCACCAGCAAGCAGGACTTGATGGCACACAGCTATCCTGCTACTAGGCAGCAACAGGGAACATGAGCCAGGCCATGGAAAAATAACGAAGACTGGAAAATATCTAAAAGGGCGGAGGACTTGGTTTATTGGTAGACTGCCTGCCTAACAAGCACAAAGCCCCCAGTTCAAACCCCAGTATGACTAAAAACAAAACAACAACACAAAGCCAACCTTTCTTATTCAGTGGATTGATTTTATGGAGACCAGTTGTCAGAGGGTGCCTGTCACTAACATAAACTTTCTGTGAAAAACAATCCTGGGAAAACAAGACACGAGATGTCCTATGATGAAGACATTCTGGTTTGTAGCTTCCTATGTAGGATTCAAGGAAGACTTTGAGAACTCTGAAACTTTCCTGCTGAGGAATCTCTATGATAACTGGTAAGAAGATTGTGTATTCTCACAGAGGACAGAAAATTTACAAAGGAGCAAACTATTTATGTTTAACTCTCTCTAAATTACATCATTAAATGGATTTTCTTTTTCTTTTTGAAGTACTGAGAACTGAACTCAGGACCAGGGCTGCACTCTTCTTTGAGCCACACCCCAGTGCCTTTTGCTGTCAGTATATTCACGGGTATAGGCCTCTGACCAGTGCTGCCTCAGTGGGCCTTAGACTGTGAGCCTCCCATTTCTGCCCTCTGAAAAGCTGGAATTACAGGCCTGAGTTAGCCTGCCTGGTCTCTAAATGCATTGCCAATGTCTTAAGTGATGAATTGTGACAATGGACAGCCACGGACTCTACTGGGAGAAGAGCTCTGGGAAGAAAATGCCACTTTCACTAGTTCCTATCATCAGTGGTACATTTACACTGTTAAAGTACATTCCATAAATGTGTGTGTGCGTGCACACACGTGTGTGTGTGTGTGTGTGTGTGAGTGCGTGTGTGTGTGGGGGGGAGTCTTGGGGCTTGAACACAGGGCTTGTGTACTGTTGTTAGTTGTTTTTCCTCAAGGCTAGCGCTCTACCTCTTGAACGACAGCTCTACTTAACTCTTGTTGTTGGAATTCAACTTTGAATTCAGGATTTTCAGTCTGGAGGGCTATGCTGTTCCATTCGAGCCAGGCCCCTATCCTTTTTGGTTTTGCTTATTTTACAGGTAGGGTCTCAAGTTCTTGCCTGGGCTACCTCACACTGTAACCCTGCCACCTCTACCTGTCCAAGTGTCTTGGGCCACAGAAGGACACTTCCACACCCAGCTTTTTTATTGGGATGGGGGTCATGCTAATTTAATATGTCTGGGCTATCCTTGAACCGTGCTTATTTCAGATTCTGCCTCTTAACTAAGTGGGAATAGAGACATAGGCCACTAGTTGTGGCTCTCTTCCTATCATCTCTCAATCAACTATCTATCTATCTATCTATCTATCTATCTATCTATCTTCTGTCATCTTCCATCTACCCATGTCTATGTATCATTTATCTACATTAACTACATATCTGTGGAAATATATATCTATTATCTGTCTATGCATGTATGTAGGTAGGTAGGTATGTATATGTATGTGTCTATTATCTATCTTTCCCCAGTACTGGTGAATGGACGCATGCCTTATAACTGCTACCCCTCAAGCCATACCCCAGCCTGCACTGTGTATGCGCGCATGCACATGCCAGTTCTAAGGGTTGAACTCTGAGCCCTGTGCTCTTATTTAGCTTTTTCACTTAAGGCTGGCTCTGTACCAGTGAGTCATATCTCCACTTCTAAATTTTGGCTAGTTAACTGGAGACAGAAGCCTCTTGGATTTCTCTGCCTGCCCTGGCCTCAAACTCTGACCCTCAGATCTCAGCCTCTCGAGTAGCTAGGATGACAAGTGTGAGCTCTAGTGTTTGGTAGCACGTACCTCTTATCATTTGAGAAAACTGCACCTTCACTAGCCATGATCCTATCCTGTGACTCTGGGAAGTCCAGTACCCCTGACCCCACGCACCCCATGTGAGGTGCAGCCTCACAGACCTGCCTGCTTCACACTTCCTAGAGGCTGCAACCTCCTCTCTCCTCCAGTGGAGAGTCCCTCTCACCCAGGCACAGTCCTTTGTTACCCCACAGGCAGAGCACAGCCTCCTCTAGGAGTCTACAGGCTCAAACACAGAGCACAGCAACAGGAGGAAGAGTTTGATGTGAGGGTCTGGTCTGTCTACTACAGGTCAGTAGGCTTTGCCACTGAGAACTGAACTCCAGCCTGGCCAGCACTAAGCCCTCCACCCCTTGCGCAACAGCCCCTTTTTGAGAAAAGCAAGGTCTCTGGCCTCACTGTCTTTGCCTCTTAAAGTAGCTTACACATGCACTTGAGAAGTGATTTTACCTGATAAGCCCAGAGGACTCCCAGGTATTCAGCTTTTTCTCTCTTCCCCTCTTTCTAGAGGGCCCAGTTCCAGACTAAAGATAACTTTGTCTATGTATCTAGCTGGGAGGATATGTTGCTGCTATAAAATCCTGCTGTGAATGGAAACTTATAGACGGAAAATGTTTATCAGTGGAGTCTAAGATTTGACTTTCATTTAAAATGAGAGCATCTTCTGTAGCAGAATGAATTCTGTTACCAATAACTTCTACATGTTCACATATATGTGTGTAATATCACATGTATGTGCACACACCAAATGGAGTAAAGGATATATATCAAAGTAACACTGAATGCTTTTTTTTTCTATGTGAAGTTTGAAAGGACTTGATCTTTTTTGTCTAAATACAGATAAGGTTTGGATATAGTCCTTCAAAGATACCAGTGCGATGTACAAACAAGTATTCTCTAGAGGCCTTCTGTCACATACCAGAGGTCTTACATTCCACAAGCACAGCCTGTATCACATTTATTGAAAAAACTAAACAACATAACAAAAAAAAAAAAGGAAATCAGAATCTTTCAAGAAGGTAATCAAGCTTGACTTGGTGGCTCACAACTGTCATCCTAGCTACTCAGGAAGCTGAGATCTGTGGATTATGGTTTGAAGACAGCCTGGACAGAAAAGTCCAATTGCCTCTTAGCTCCAATTATCCAGCAAAATAGCTGGAGGTGGAGCTGTGGCTCAAGTAATAGAGTGCCTACCAGGAGTGAAAAAGCCAAGTAAATTCAATCTCCAGTAACAGGACAAAAAAAAAAAAAGAAAAAAAGAGGAAAAAGGAAGGAAGGAAGGAGGGAAGGAAGGAAGGAAGGAAGGAAAAATATGAAGGGGCTAGAGGGAGAAAAGTATCTAGCCATGTAACTCGTAAAGGATCTAGCCATGACATTCTTAATTCTGCCCCATCTCAAGCTCAGATGCACACAAGGAAAGCCTAGGGGATGGAGAAGGCTTCTGCTGCTGTCCTCTGCTCCCCTATCCTAGACTTGCTGAGCACCTGCTGCAGCCTTATTTACATTTTCACTTTCCTTTCTGTGGGCCCAAGGCATCTGGGGAACCCTTGGCAGCTCCCACACTCTAGACCCCAAGGTGACATTCCTTAAGAGTTGTTAACCCTTCTAAATGACTCTATCAGCAGTAAATCTTCTCAGTGATTTGGGCATTCAAATGTAAATAACTCATCCCAGTGGTCTTTAGAGACAGCAAGTGGCTCTGTTTAGACTCATTAGGGTTTCTTCATCAAGTAAATTCTTTAGCCTAGGGCCTTTTATCCCACTACCTACCCATTTAATAAATATGGTGCCCACTATTGTTGGGTGTGTGCTAGGCTTTGGGGAAGATTTTTTTTTTAAGATGGAAAATAACTCAGAAGTGAGTAGCAGCAGCTACATGTTCAGGAAAATGGATATTTATTTCGACTCTGATGCCTAGGACACATGAAGACTTGGAAAATGGTCACTTCATTCTAGAAGGCAGTAAAAGTAAAGAAATCTGTAGACTTGGATTCAGTCCAATAGTCGTCCACTGTGAGAAAGAATTAAGGGGCTAGCAGCATGAGCTTTGAGTATAGTTAGTGCCGGAGAGATTTATTCTACTGCACGAGTGGCAGACACTCGCCCTCTAAGAAATCAAAGAAATGGGAACTATTGGAAGAAGATGTGAAATCAGCCATAAGTCCAGGCCGCAGTGCTCAAGCCTGGAGTCCTAGCTACTCCAGAGGCTGAGGTCTGAGGACTGCATTTCAAAGCCAGCCTGGGCAGAAAAGTCCTTGAGATTCCTATCTACAGTTATCCAGCAAAATACCAGCAGCAGAGGTATAGCTCAAGTGGTAGTAAATAGAACCAAGTGAGAGCTGACACCCTAAGCTTAAGCCCCAATACTGTCAGAAAAAAAACAAATACTAATGAGGAGAGAGTGACCATCGCAGGCAACATTTCCACAATGCATAGGATAAAGCTGTGCTACTAAAAGGAAAATGCTGTATTCCACTGTAGAGATTTCTGGGTCTTTGTGATGGCATGACTCATTTGTGCCTACCACACCTGGCCTCTCCACACTTGGCAAGAGTCAGCAGGCATGGCAGGGAAGGAGGCAGGAGTGGAGGTCCACTGGGGGACTGAGCTAGGCCATCTGGCACAGACTGGAGACAAGGAAGTGTCAGTACAGCTGACAACGAGCCTAGGTGGGAAGGGTCCGGAAAAGCAGAGGGAGGGGAGGACAAAGCCCATCCTGGCCCATCCCCAGCTTCTCGTGGGTCCTGCCAGTGCACGACTTTCTGATGAGTGGCGGGTAAAAGGATGGAGTTGCTAAAAACTCATTTAAAATCCCGGTTTCTCACATGCCCTCTGATCCCAAACCCGGCATTTCTTAATTCAGTAATTGTAATAAAGTGTTCCTAAAAATTCATCTACCTACACACTCAACCTTCAGATATCAGCAAGAGATTAACTTAGTACTAAATATTATGCGCTTTCTCAACTAGGGCAGTTCAGTTATTTTAGGTGTAGAGGAGAATATGTTCATTCTACCCATGACACAGTCTATTAATACTTTTGCTCAAATTGTGGGATGATTTTGAGAAAAGCATCAGAATTCTATAGTCTGTCTAAAATCTATCTCTATCTATCTATCTATCTATCTATCTATCTATCTATCTATCATCTATCTATCCATCTATCCTATCTTATCCCATCCATTCTATCTGTTCATCTACTATCTAGCTTGCCTGTACCTACCCATCCATCATCTATCTACCATTACAGGCATGAGCCACCATAACCTGTGCTTATCAATATTTCAATACTCACAACTAAAACATGGCAACACTAGAATAAATATTAACAAGAACAACACATCCTCAAGTTAAGGCTCCAATCAACCAAGATACTGCAGAACAAAAGTGAACAGCTGAGAATCACACCAGGAGAGATATGTATTATGTGAGAAAAAGGTGTGTAAATCACTCCAGGGGTGGGGAGGAGAGAGTGTGCAATCACAAGAGGAATGGAGGAAGAAAGAGTGTGTAATCACTCCAGGGGAAGGAAGAGGAGAGGAGTGTGCAATCACACCATGGGTGGGGAGGAGAGAGTGTGCAATCACAAGAGTGGTGGAGGAGGAAAGAGTGTGTAATCACTCCAGGTGAGGGAAGAGGAGAGGAGTGTGCAATCATACCATGGGTGGGGAGGAGAGAGTGTGCAATCGCTTCAGGGGTGGGGAGGAGAGAGTGTGCAATCACTCCAGTGGTGGGGAGGTGAGAGTGTGCAGGGGGTGGGGAGGAGAGAGTGTGCAGTCAGTCCAGGGGTGGGGAGGAAAGAGCGTGCTCTTCTGGTGGGTTCATGTTTGGCATGTGGGGCTCAGTCTCATTCTAGGTGGAGCAGCAATGGCAAGGTCAGGCTTGTGGATTCCTGCGTGTGATTTCAGGTCACAGGAAAGTGGAAATCTGTGCAGGTGGCTCAGAACATATGTCCATTGGAAGCTGTGGGTTCAAGTGGAGTGTGTGCAGAAAGTGCTCTGAGGGAAGTGACACAGTACAATGGACAGTGATACTGGGCCTTACCATTGATGAGTGGACCATGGACCACTGCTGAGGCTGACAATGGTGACATTAGAACACAGGAGTGTGGCTATGGATCATTTAAATCAACAAAGAACGCTGTACAGAGGAGAATGAAGCCAAAGCAGAAGGTCCCTGGGAGGTGGCGGTTTACATCTGCAATCCTCACTACTCAGGAGGTTGAGATCTGAGTATCCTGGATTTAAGCTAGTCCACCCAGGGAAATGTGAGAGATTCTTTTCTCCAACTACTCAGCAGTATGTTGAAAGTTAAGCTAATGGCTCAAGTGGTAGAGTGCCAGCCTGAACAACTACACTAAGTGAGCAAACCAGGCCACAGCACCTCCACACTAGACCCACTTGTGGAACTAGAGAAAGCACAGAATAACTTGCAGGGCATGGCTGCTAGAGCAAAGACAGAATACAAAAAGAACAGTGCTCACACCTGTGACCCTAGCTACTTAGGCTGAAATTTTGAGAATTAGGGTTTGAAGCCAATTTGGGCAGGAAAGTTCATGAAATGCTTATCAGCAATAACCACCAAAGATTCAGATGTGGAGCTGTGGTTCAAGTGGTAGATCCCTAGCCTTGAGCAAAAAAATAACCCTCAGGAACAGTGTTCAGGCCCTGAGCTCAAGCCCCAGGACCAGTGCAGGAACATGCACACAGACAGTGATTGTGTGTGTGTGTGTGTGTGTGTGTGTGTGTGTGTGTGTGTGTGTTATATGTCAGCACTGGGCTCATTCTCCCTTAGCTTTTTCAGCCAAAAGCTGGTGCTCTGTCATTTGAGCCACAGCCCCACTTCAGCTTTCTGCTGACTAATTGGAGATAAGAATCTCTTGGACTTTGTGCCCAGGGTGGCTTCAAAGTGGAAACCTTAGGTCTCAACTTCCCAAGTAACTGAGGTTACAAGTGTGAGCTCCCAGCCAGGACAGCGACTTTTATGTTCAGATTCCTGGTGGCTCTTATATGGTCACAGGGCCATGTTTCTGGGAAGACTTCCCTTCCCAGTGTGGGCAAATGTGCTGTCTATGGTCAGAAAGTTCTATGCAGGGGCTTCCTCCTGCAGCTGAGTCAAGTACACAGAAGGAGACTCTAATATGGACAGAGACAAGAACAGGAGACAAGAACATGGAGACAATACACAGATGTGGTCAGGGAGAAGCCTGCGGGCTCTCCTGAGCCTGCAATATCCCTCTGCTGATTTATCTGTCACCGTGGGCTTCACTTTGTGGTGTACTGATGACAACAGATTGATGTGATAAAATTAGCCCTAATGTTCTCACTGCCACATCTGTGCTCTGTGCTTGCCAAACTAATGTCAAGGATGGGGTATCTAGAAATTTTCTTCAAGTTACCACCACCAAAATAACTGCGCTTATGACATGCAGGCAACACTCCATGCCTTTGTTTTTCTCCCTCTTAGTTTCCCTTGCTTTTCCTTTTCATACCAGTACTGTGGTTTGAACTCAAAGCCCAGTACTCTTGCTTGGCTTTTGTCACTCAAGGCAGGTGCTCTAGTACTTGAGCCACACCTCTAGTTGTGGCTGTTCAATGGTTAATTGGAGGTCAGAGTCTCATGGGCTTTTCTGCCCAGGCTGGCTTTGAGCAAGGGCCCTCAGTTCTCACCCTCCTCTTTAGCAGCTGGGATTACAGATGTGAGCTACCACACCACTGGTCTCTTGTAATTTGTTCAATTTCAAATTGTGAACTAGTAATTTTAAGTGAGAAAACCAGGCCAGTAAATTTCCCCTATTTTTTTAAACTAGGTTTTATTTGGGCAAAACTAATGTTTATAAACAAAAAAAAATGACTTCAAGTTCTAGCAGTCTTGGGAGAAAAGCACTTTATTTCTACTTCTGAGAACAAATAGCAAAACTAGTTTTCTTTTCTTCCTCAGAGATCCCTTTCTATCATAAACATTTGAATAAGAGCCTACTGGAGTACTTTTAATCCATGAAAAACCCTGTCAGGAGGGATGTAGCCAAGGCTGGAGCCATGGAGCCCTGAGGCTCAAATGAGCCCATAACCTGGGCTCCCCAGGGTCTCCAGCCTCAAGCTCTTCCTCTAATTCTCTGATTTCTCCAAGCAATGTGTTGCATTTCTGAGAATGTTCCCACAGCTCCCAGGAATGCTTTGTCCTGTGCTCTTAGCACGAGAATAGCATGAATTGTTCCTCTCACAGACATAGCCTAACCCAAACTTAGCTTTAACAAAGAAACTGGTAGAAGTCACCATTTTCAGGACTAATGCCAGGAAAATTCTAGCAAATTCTATATTTTCCTGATTCCAATGAGAAGATTTCATGTTTCTTGAACAACTATCACATGCTAGGCATTCTATTAAGTGCTTTAAATGGATCATCTCATTTAACTTTCACAACAGTATTATGAAGGTCCTTATTATCATCACCATTTCACCCACACACAACTCAGCTGTATCCAGAGCAAGGCCACACAGCTGGGGTCCCAGGCTGGCTGATTCCAGGGCCCCTGTGTGTATACTCTCCAAACACCCACCATGCATGTGGACTGTGAGAAAGCTCTTCCTCTACAAAAGTGAGGTCCCTCGCTGGACAGGTCAGCAGAGATGAGCTGAAGAATGGAAAGAAGTTGAGGATGGGCCAGTCCAGAGACTGACACACCAGAGATGAGATGTCCTGTCACTGAGCAAGCCCACTCAGCTAATTTTGGCACCCCTGTCCATCAGGCTCTCAGTGCTTCCACAGGGCCAGGGAGCCAACCTCACCGAGGCTTTGCTTGTCTCATCACTGGCTCCAGTGACCAACCCTCCAGCCTAACTCACTAGCAAGGACCAGGTTTCTTTTTGGTTTTGATAGATGACTAGGATAAGAAATGTAACATGAGAAATTTTAACCAGTTAGTAGCTCTTCAGTAACTTGAATCACATCACCTTCGGGCGTCATCCACTCAGATACATTCATTGGTTGGATTCTGGGTAAACTCAGAACAAGTCTAATTGCTTTCCAATGACTCTGACGCCTTCCGGTCTCTGTCCTGTCCATGTTGGCCTTGGATTCCTCATTTGCTGCCTTTATCCCTGCCCTTGCTTAGCAGTTGCCTTTGTCAAAGCTCTGTCTCAGGTAAGGGAAAGTGAAAGAGAAGGGGTGGGCTGACCAAAGGGGGTGGATGCTAATTCTACCCCATCCTTTCCGAAGTACTTCCCAAGTGCCCTTTTAGTTAGGATGCTCTTGTTTCCTCCTAGCTTTCATACTGTTGACTCATTTCCCTTTGCTTGTTATTTTACCCACACCAATAAAAGACCTATATTTGACAGTATTTGTAATGTGGAGGGCTTAATTTCCATTTGTTTCCAAACACTTCTGTGCTGTCTTTGTAGGATATGGATTAGAAGTCTAAAGGAATCCATATTAAAAGCAGGTGGTGGCAGATCCTTTAATGCTTACCAATTTACTTAATCTTGAAATTCCTTAGAAAACTCACATGGGAAAGGAGTAAAGCCAATGGCAGCTTTTTTTTTTTTTTAAATTCTATGATTCAGATTAAATCCTGGACATGAGAGATCTTACCCTTCATTTTTCTACTTTACTTCTACTAGATTCAAAGAAGATAAAAGTACCATTTTCTGAAGAAAAAAAGTGGAAAGGATTTTACTGTAAAATACATATTTTTCTCCTAAATGTGGAAGTTCCTATATTTGATAAATGTCACAAATATAAAAAGAAAAAAATCACTGACTGAGGAAGACAACACATTCCTACAATTCCAGATGCTCAGGCAAGAGACTAACAACTTAAATTATAGCCTACGCTGTATAGTGAATTTTAGAGAAAACTCTTAAAAGGAACTCACAATAGCACATCTGTTCTCCCAGAGATTATTTCTAGTCATAGTCATGTATTTAACTAGGTAATCTAAAATCGATTTGTCACCAAACACACACATTGATAGTTGAATCAATTATAGGCCAATACATCTATCAACTGGCTTCTAAATATTCAGTTAACAAATGTTTTCCCTAATCATTACTTTCCAGCTCAGCCTAGAAAAAACTTTCTAAAAGTCTCAAAAAATAAAGCACTTAACATATTTTTTATAAAGAAAGAACAGGTGGTGGAATTGTAAAGCTGTAAATATCCATAGAAACTTTCATTTAAGAAAGGAATAGGTAACACAACAAACAAAAATCCAGTAAGGTAAAAGAAAATTATTCACTGAATGGTGCTCATAAAGCACTTTCCCTTGAATATCAGTCTCGTTACTTGGTATTGTGCATCCATGAGATGTTACGTACACTAACTGCATGTAAAAATACATACATTTGTGAAGACAAGGAGTTAAAATCTTCAGAGAAAATGACAAAGGTATCTGAATAATATATTTCATTATCAAATGTAAAGAACAGAGAATATTAAATTGATCACTAAAAGTTCAATTTAGAGTAAAATAATCCAGCAGGACGTTTGTTCTGTATTTTCTGTCTTGTTCTCAAGACATTTCATGTTAATATTAACATAGTAATGACAAGAAAAGACCTATTATACACCCACACAACACATACAGACATCGTGGCAGAAGGTTGTACAATTATTTCTAATTCTCCCAACATCTAGGAGAGTAGTGTCCTCTCTGTGTTCAGATGAAATATTGGGGATTCCTCCCCACATCTCTGTGTCTCTCTCTCCCCCTCCTCTCCTTCTCCCCCTCTCTCCCTCTCTTCCGCCCTCTCTCCCTCTCTCCTTCTCTCTGTCTCTCTGTCTCACTCTCTCTCTGGGTCTAAATTTCCCCATTCCAAGAGCACACGCATATATGGATGAGGACCTCGGCACTGGTCTCATTTGAAGTTGATTACCTTCGTAATCAAGAGGCCTCCAGTTTCTGAATCCAGGGGATATGAACTGGCTCTCTTCACAAACAGGTCCCTCTGTGGCGTGCCTATGTCAAACACAATGTTTCCCCAGAAGTCCCAGCCCCACCACTGTCCCCTGCACATGAGAGGAGGGGCCCATCATCAGGATATACACATGGCAGCCATTGACAGTTTTTGCAATTCTCATTCAATACAGCCCACACACTCTGGGCTGGGTCTGGATCTTCAGGGTCCAGTGAGACCCAAGGTCTCCTCAAAGCCTGCCAGATACTCCTTTTCCCAGCCCCCACATAGCCACACAACCCAAGTACATGTCTCCTGTCTGGGTGAGATTGTGAGTTCCGTGTGCTAGTCGTGCATTTGGACTGGGCTCTGCTTGAGTTCATCTGGGGAAGTCTCCACCCCAGTGCCTCAGATTGAAGCTCTATCTGGAGTTGAGTCTTAGGGCTGAAAGGTGGGGGCCTCTATGCAGTATGGACTGGGTAATGATGGGTGATCATGTATGTGCTGTATGTGCATGTGTGTGTATATGTTCAGGGCCTGATGTTCTTACTTGGTTTTCAATGCTGGCAGGCACTCTACCATTTGAGCAAGAAGGGAAGTCTCTGCAAACTTAAAACACCAAGAACAACAAAGCTTCTAGAAAGCTTTCAGCACAGTCAGAAAATAAACCTGTGATTGGAGCTAACATGTCTAGTACTTGGTTATGAGACTCTAAGACAACTAACAACACACAGCAAGGCTGACCTGATAGACATTTTATGAAGACTGACGTGACAGAGTTATTATTATGATGATGCAGAGCTCTCATTAAACCTACAATTCACTCAAAATTGGGAAGGGTGATTCTTATTATGCAAAAGTTTGTCATGATTTTATGCACCTGGGCACTGGCACCATTGGAAGATGAATGGCAATGTTTCAGAAACAGCTGACATTCTCTGGGAAATGTACAACTCTTATCAGTAGGATTCATTTTTACTTTCACATGGTTGATCCCTGAAGTACAAGTGACAGAAGATGAATGAGATCTTGTGTAGTAGTGTTTGGAGAGGTTGTGTAAGCCAGAGAGAGGGTCAGGGGCTCAAGCCTTGTTTATATGAGTCCTCTTCGTGAGATCTTTCTCCAAATGTTATAGCAATGACCTCCTTCAGCGGATGCTAAGATGAACACATGGGAAGAAGAGCGAGAGGCTAGTTGGGAAACTGAGACTTTCGATTATTTCTTCCTCTATGAGTCAGTGCAGTATCATAAATCTTGGCAGTAGTAATGTCAATTTTCCTAACCTTGACAATTATTTCCACTATTGAAAAGTAGAGTATTGAAATGGTTTCAATGTAATAGTTTCACCAAGGATTCATTGAAGAGTAAACTGGTTCACCCTTAAATTCCCGAGTTATCTGTGAAATCTTTCTCTTCATCTGATTAGAAACAGTGGAGCCGATGGTTCTGCTGTCTCCAGTTTCTCTATAAATACACAACCTTCTTTAATCATTTGTTCACAGGGTAAATAAGAAATATTAGCAGCTATTATTTGAGCATGTACTAAATACCAGACCTTATTCTGAGGAGTGTAGAATGTGGTTGTTCACATCTGTAATCCTAGCTAATCAGGAGTCTGACATTAAGAGGATCATGGTTCCAGGACCACCCAGGCATAAGAGTTTGTGAGACTTCTGTCTTCCAGAAAAAAAGTGTGGAGTAGTGGTGCATGCCTGCCACCCCGGATACTTGGAAAGCAAAAGCCAGAGGAGCAAGGTCCATCCAGGTTGCCCAGCAAAGAGCAGGGGCCTGACTCAAGAGTGACCATAGGGAAAAGGCTGGGTAGACTGAAGTAGGAGGAATACCAAAAATTAAAAAAAATCAAAACCAAGCAGGGAGAGGTGTGAAGCACGGAGGGTCATGTGATCAATGAGCTCATGGCATGGATCTCAAGCCCAAACCCTGCAGCCCATTCTTCAACACCAGGGCCTCCTATGTTAATACCAATAAAACTCTCCTCAGAGCACTGAGAGGCTTTGCCACCATCAGTAGGGAGCCCAGCCTGGGGGTAGGGGACTCCTGGGTGTCTTCTGTGTACGCCTAGCTCTGGTCTGCTTGGAGATGCAATGTCCAGTTACTGCGGTGCTGGTGCTGAGTCCTGTGCTCTGGACCTGGGCCCTGCTCCCGAGCTTCTGCACTCATGTCTGGTGCTCTTTTACTTGAGCCACAGCTTAACTTGTGAATTTTGGTGGTTAACTGGAGGTAAGAATCTCTTAGATGTTCCAGCCTCTTTGAATCTTGCTTCCTAGAGGTCAGCCTCCTGAGCAGCTGCGACTACAGGTATGAGCCACTACACCCAGATGCCCTACTGTTCTTTGATTTTGAGCTAAATTCCTTCCCAATTCTTTTCTGTGACTCACAATAAAAACCACACCCAAATTGAGTTTGCTCTAGGAGTTTACAGCCACCTCAGAGATTGAAAAGAGAGAGAAGAGAAAGAAGAAAACAAAATGGAATTCTCTCCTCTGATGCAAGTGAAGGAAATTCTCTGAAGTGAATACATGGAATCTGATGAGGGATGCTGATAAAATGGCAGTGGGAGGAAGAGAAATGAACCCGTAAAGCCAAGGAACAAAGTAATTAGAGCTGTAACTCTTGGCTCTGTCTCTATTTTCTTTTTTCCTATCAGACTGAGTTTCTCGCAGTTCAAGTCCTAAAATAAGTCTGTGCCTTTTCAGTTATTTCCTCTGGCAGAGAGGGATGTGTGGTTATGTAATCGAGCCAGACGGTACTCCTATCGCACCTGCCTGATCTTCGAAAGGAAGGGAGCAGGGTTAGACAGTGACATGACTAGCACTGGATGGAAGGGGCTGGGACAAATGTGGAAAGAGCAGACACTCGATGAGAAACTGACTCATCCCTCCCTCGAACCTCAGAGAGGAAATAGAAGTCTGACTTAGAAGCAAGAAGAAATCAAGTTTAAGGTCACTCTCCTTGGTGATTTAGGATTCATGATATTGACAGCAAACAAGAGGACACCCACCAATACCATGTCGTGATGGATATGCATGCAACTGGTAGGGAATTATTAATGTGGCTGGTTTATTTCCCCCTCCCTCCCAGGTGGATTGAATGCAGAACTCAAACTTGCTTTTGCCTTAAAAAAACCATGATATATATATATATATATATATACACACACATACAGAGAGAGAGAGAGAGAGAGAGAGAGAGAGAGAGAGAGAGAGAGAGAGAGAGAGAGAGAGAGAAAGCTTAAGTGTGCTGGGGACTAGTGTCTACTCAAACCCTTTCTACCCTTGAAGAGCTATGTGTTCCAATGTAGACTATTTGCTTTCTGATGCTTAAGACGTAAGCAGGGGATGGGGATGGAGTGGCATGGGACGGAGCTCAGCTGGCAGGACACAGGCCCCGGGTTCCATGTAAGCACATGGGAAAATGAAGAAGAAGGGAAGGAGAAGGAGAAAGAAGAGGAGGAGAAAGAAGAGGAGGAGGAGGAAGAGGAAACGGAGGAGGAAGCAGAGAAGAAGGAAAAGGAGAAGGGAAAGCGGAAGAGAGGAACAGGATGAGGTAAAGAAGAAATTAGCATGTAAGTAAGATCTCAGCTTACAAGACACCTGAATTGTTTGCTTATAGAGACCACTTTGAAACAGAAAAATCTTGTTTGGAACCTTTTTACTATTGCATTTATAGACTGGAACTCACACAAGAAAATTCACAAAGGAACAGATTTAGGCTAAGGAACATCCCCTCCTCCCTGCCCCGCCCCTCCAGCTCTCAGCTGCCAGTATGGCTGAGGGCAACAGGCAGCATCACTGCAGCTGTCCCAGGAGCAAGCCTGTCCTGGCCAGTTGGTGCTGTCCAACCCAACACTTATCTACCATAATGAGGTCTTTGAGTCCTGTAGATGTCTCCCATTATCTTCTCTTAATCTAAATGTGTCCCCGCCAGGGATAGAACTATCTCTAGACATGCCATGCTGTCTGGCATATATAGTAAGGGGTCAGCAAATATCTGTCCAGTGAATTAAAATTTATTTCCAGTGCACTTCTATTCTCAGACTTTATAATCCTCAAACTTTCCTTCATTGGATATGCATTTTATGATAAACTAAGAGTCATTATTAGAAGTAATAATTGCAGATAACAAATGAAAGCTTTTTTATATAACTCAAAGGTATAGCTTCATTACTGGTATTATGAATCTTACAAAGTTAATGTTGTTGAGTCACTTTCTTATGTCACTATACCAGATTAAACTTATTTTTTAGTGCTAAGTTAACAAAAGGGCCAATGAAAGTAGTGCTTGCCAAGAGAAGACATATCAGTTTATAATTTTCCTGAGTTTCAGATAAAAATGGTAATTTCTTAACCATTCTTTTGCATGAAGAAATTTTAAAAAAATGACTGAGAAGAATTCATCTGTAGTTGGAAAAGTACAAGTTATTGGCAATATGAGTCATTGAAATTGGTTACAAGGAGACACAGGATGGTGTTGAGGAAAAATGTACAATGAGAGCGAGAAGGAATGGAGT
The DNA here is from genome assembly GCF_031878675.1 of Megascapheus bottae. Classification (NCBI taxonomy): domain Eukaryota; kingdom Metazoa; phylum Chordata; class Mammalia; order Rodentia; family Geomyidae; genus Megascapheus; species Megascapheus bottae. The sequence goes on from NC_143516.1 coordinate 58,854,836, forward strand.
CCTGTCCTGGTTTCATGCTACCAACTGTGTAATCGTTGGTGAAAATCTGTAATATTCCACGTTCCAGCATCACTTTTAAAGGACGGGAAAACTTGTTGAGAGGATGAGACAGGATTGAGTAGATGAAAGCATTTTTCCAGAGTCCACAGCACTGCGTAATTGGAAGTCAGTATCATGGTTGAGTGTGCAAAGCTTTTCTACCTTAAAATACAGTCAGATTCCATTGGTAATGTTGTTGTAATGTCATACAAAGCAAAGAGCTCTAAATTTTATTGATGAGCCATCTAAGGTCAATGGCTGACTCACTTTAGAAGAGAGCAGCCTCAGTTACAGTTCTGAGACACTCCCTAGCTAGGCTCATGTTACAGCATTTTTATGAGATAGAAATTCTTTTCCACTGAAGTGAATGTGAGTGTTAGTGTGTGGACTTGGACTGCAGTCACAGTGCAATCCGTAGACCCCTAATCAAGTGATACAAAGGAAGCCTGCACCTCTCCTTGGGCTGTGTCCATATCAAGTCCCCAGATTTTCACTGTGATCCAAACCTTTCAACATGAAACATCATACTGGACACACAGTGTCCTGGGATTTCGTGCTTGGAAAGCTGGTGCAGATGCACACACAGAAGTAAAGCTGGAAGTTAGTAAAAGGGATGATAATTCTTCATAAATAATTCTAAACTGATTCTAAAGCACCAGAAGAAGTAGGACCGAGCCATTCAAGTCCTTACTTTGATTCTATTGTAGAAAAGATGTTTGTATTAATGAATGTAATCTGTTTCTGACGTGGATGTGTTACCTCCAAATTGTGCAAATGTAAATTTGCTTCTACCGCGAAAGGTTTAAAAAATACACACAGTGTTCCAGAAGGAATTGAAGGGATGTTATGTCACCGAGTAGAGAACTCACAGACATACATTGGTTTCAAGTAAGTTTAAACATTTAGTGCTGGGCACTCTAAGGCTCACACTTGACAATCCCAGACACTTAGGAGAATGAGATCCTGAGAATGGTAGCTCCAAGACAGTCCAGGCAGACAAGTCCAGGAGAACCTATCTTCAATTAACAAGAAAAAAGCTGTAAGTGGAGGTGTGTGGCTCAAGTGGTGGAACAGTAGTCTAGAGAAAAAGCCAGGTGAGAGCACAGGACCCCGAGTACAGGCGCCCAGTTATTACATTAGGATTCAAGTACACTGCTTTTCTCTTATCTTACTACAGATAGGAAATACGAAGTATGAAAAGCCATTCATAAGTAAACTTCATTTACCTGTAGAACCCCATATAGATATATCAGAGACAAAGGGCTTTCCCCAGATGCAAACTCCAAAGTTGTCAGTTATACCTCTAAGAATTAACAAAAAAAAACCCTAAGTTCTGGCATGGAGGTACTTGTGAGTTTTACAGATGTTGCCTACATTTCTGAGGTGCTCACATACAATAGTACCAAAAAAATACTTCTGTATGTACCTGTCACCCGGTAAAAAGATCTGAGAGGAAGACAGTAAAAATGGCCTTACAGAATATCATAAAGAAATACTCTTTTTTCTATCAGAGAAAAAGAAAGACACAAAATAACATCTTTCAATGTAACTGGACTGATTATCTCCTGAGCTGGGAATGGACCCACGCCCAGGAGCCTTCACCACAGAGGAACCGCGGCTGCACAGGCTTCCGGCCTACCCACAGTCCACCATCACGCCATCGGCCACCGAGTCACTGTCCTCTGGATGAATGGGCACTAGAGATGGGGCAGCCCTGTGTGGATGAGCCTGCCCCTGGCTGCACAGGAGGTCTTCCCGCACACCCGCTCACCCTCCAAACCCTTCTCGAGCCTTCTCTGACAGCGCTGGGGAAATGCCTGGAAAGTTTGCGTTCACGGGACCAGGACATAGGTTTGGGCTGCAGTCAGCACTGTGGATAAACAGCCGAGTTTTAAAAACTGTTATTCAATTAGTTAAACCATTGTCCGTGTGTGTGTGTGTGTGTGTGTGTGTGTGTGTGTGTGTGTGTGTGTTAAAATGTTTAATTAGTTGCTGGTTTAAACTTTGTTGTTGTTGTTGGTATTGGGGCCTGGGCACTGTCCCTGAGCTTTTTCACTCAAGGTTAGCGCTCTACCACTTTGAGCCACAGCGCCACTTCAGGTTTTCTGGTGGTTAACGGGAGATAGGAATCTCATAGACTTTCCTGGCAGGGCTGGCTTCAAACCACAATCCTCATATCTCAGCATCCTGAGTAGCTAGGATTAGAGGTGTGAGTGACTGGCACCTGGCTTAAACCTTTTTAAAAGCGAAATTGATTACATTCTCCTCAGTCTCCCTCCTACATGTACATGCATGTTTATACACATATATGAATACATACAGGTACTAATGCACACATTATTTTGTTTCTGAGGGCATTAGCATCGGAAATCAAAGAACCACATCTCAAATGCTACAATGGCTATTTCACTATTGTCTCCTAGGGTGTTTTAGATATTGAACAACCAATTTCACTACACATTGAATATACAGATTCTTTAATCCCAAGCATGTTCAAGCATAAGATGAATACTGATCTTACTTTTTCTAGCCTGAAGCTAAATTTGAATCTGAATGTGGATCAAACCACATGGCAGATTTCAGTAGACAGGGCTAGTTCAAGGGTCATATAATACCTTGGAGAGTCTGATTCATTTGGTTCATATTACATATTTAAGCCTATGTTTTAGAATCACTGAACAGGCTCTTAATGTGGGAAGGTGCTCCCCTTGTTTTTATGATTACGAATCCAGAGGGAGCACAGCCTTGCCTTGTCTGTGGGCTGCCGACATGCTCTCCCGTGGCAGGGAGTCAGCTGGTTTGTGCTGACAGGGTGGAAAGCTCAGCTGACATGGTACCTGTCCATCACAAGGCAAGTCTGCCTTCTAGTGTTGCTCCTATTAAAAACAAGCATCCATACTAAAATATGTGTTCATAGCTATTCTTTATAAGATAAGAGCATAGCATCCTGTCCTGTGGCTGGGAAAACAAATTTAAAATCTGACAGTTCTGTCTGTCTGTCTGTCTGTCTGTCTGTTCAGTTAACTGCTGCAGGCCAATGGGTTTTGCTTTCTGCCCCTTCACTGGGGGTGCAGAGCGGGGCTTGCACCCCACTGGGACTTTTCCAATGTCACCTGCCTCTGCCCAGGATTGACTCAATTCTCTGATGGCATAAGTCATCAATGAGTGACAAGTCTGACGTAGGGCTCTCAGCTAAAAAGAGTTTTCGTCCACAGCTACTTTATTGTGATTCTCACAGACGGCAGCTGTGTGGCGTCTGGGAATCCAGAACCTCCTCATCTGCTCATGCTTCCTGGAACACACAGCCATCCTCGTGTCCCCTGCAGCTCTGCCACTAGAAGACACTGGTGGGCACATCCTGCCATGCAAAGATGAGAAGGAGGAGGAGGAGGGGGAGGGGGAGGAGGAGGGGGAGGAGGAGGCAGGCGGCCTGCAGGCTGGGGAGGCCTCTCACCACTCAGGAGCTGCAGTGAGGGTGGAGCACACAGCGAAGCAGCCATCCTGAGACAGTGGCCTTCTCCATGTCCTGGGTCCAAGCTGATCTGGCAGCTCTGAGACACACTGGATCTTCGGTGGGACATGGAAGGGAGGGCTCCTCCATCCCCCTTGTGGCTTCAGGGCCCCATGGGGGCTCTGCTCAGGCTCTCCCAAGTCCCTCTGTGGGAGAGCACCATATTTACAGGGAGACTTCCCACTGTGGGTTTTCCACTCCAGCTGGACAGGGGAAGCAAGGCACACACTAGGCATGGGCGGTCATTAAGTCACCATCACGAGTGGAGGCACACTCATTTCTCTTGATACTACATACGAAGTTATTTTCTTATAACAAGAAATTTGAGGACAAATTTCTAGAAGACTAGAAAGAATGAATGTGATGTGAAAGCAGAGGAGCCGAGGGCGTGGATGCTCTGACCAGGCTGGCTTCGCAAGCGTGCAAGGAGCAGACACTAACAAGTGTACTTGCATTTCTGTGCAAAGAAGATGGCTGTACACACTATTTTTTAAATCATTGTGATACACCACACCTTCTTCTTCTCCATTTCATCCAAATGAAGAAAGTTCAAAATCAGACATCTTACAAAACAAATTGTTGACTGAGTCCTAGTGCTTCACACCCGTCTAGAATCCTAGCTACTCAAAAGGTTCCGATCCAGAGTCCGTTGGTTCAAAGCCAGCCAAGGCTGAAAAGTTCATAATCCTCCATCTCCAAAATAACCAGCCAAACATTACCAAAGCACCACTCAATGGTAGAGCACTAGCCTTGGAAGCAAGCCTTGCGTCCAAATCCCAGTTCCAGCATTAATAAATCGCCAAGTAATTCGTTAGTTTTAGGATATCTTACATAATCTAACACACATGATCTGTGAGAAATGATTAATTTAGTATAATGAAAAATTTATCAAAACATTTTTATTCGCCCTATTTTCCTTTACTTTAGGAATTTTTCTTCAGACTTCATAAGAAATTATCTTTTATAGTTTATATACATCTATGTGCCTCGCAACCATTTTATAAAAATCAATAAAATACATCTTGCAAAAGTAAACTTTCTTTAGCGAAGCAATAAAGCCAAGCCAGCTTATAATTTCAAAATATTGCAGAGTACTGGTGGCTTATGCCTTTAACTGTAGCTACTTCAAGAGTCTGAGATCTGAGAATCATGGTTCAAAGCCTGCCCAGACAAGAAAGTTCAATTAAGTCCAACTGAGAAAGTCATTTCTAAGTAAACAACAAAAAAATCACAGAAGTACAGCTGTGGCTCAAGTGATAGAGCACTAGCCTTAAGTGTAAAAATGAAGAGATTGTGAGGCCCCTAGGAAATTTTTATGTGATTTAAACTTTCATATAACTGTTATCATGTTCCTAAGAAAGGTGTAGGGTTAACTTATATACATTGTCACAATGGCCAATATTTGGTGTTCTGCCTTAAAAATGAGGTTGTTTATGTCTATGAATTTATTTTTGCTGGTGTGTTCACAAGTCTAGTGTTTTAGAAAGTTTGATATTAACTTGGGTATCTTTGAGGAAATAAACACTTAAATATAAGGTTTAATTGAAGCTTATAATATGGCTCTACTTTCATTCTTTACGTATATCATTTATGTTCACTCTTAATCACATATTCAGTACTCTGTCAGTGTGCTCTAGGACGGTTGAGGGTGTGAATATTTCATAGGTGATTGGCTAAGGAGTTTTGTATAGGAATCTTGGGCCCACAGCGTTCAGCAATTTAAAGTGATGGTGTGCTTCACAAACTGGAATTCCGATTTGAAAGTATGAAGAAAGGACTCCTAAAACACAAAGTGCTCCAACAATGTTAAGTTATTTCTACTTCGTGAGTTCAGAGTCCTCAGACAAAAAGGTGAGAATGGCCATCATTCCAATCTCTGTGTCCAGGGAGGGGATTGGAAGGTACTAAAGTAATTGCAGGTTTCCCCTTTCATTCAAAAGCCCTCAATTTAGCTTTTACAACATAGCAGCTCAAAACTAACTTAGTAATTTCAAATTTAATAAAAAAAATATGGTCCAAATGAAGGGAATATGCTCAGAGAAAAACATAGAACATAAAATGACACGTGTCCTCTAAAATGTGAAAGAAATTAGGCTGTCTTACAAACAAGTGGGTGTCTGAGACGGATCACACCTATCCCCGGGAGCAATATGAGCTGTCCCAATGGCTGCTCAGAAGGGATTTGGGGTTTCTGTTAGCCTGGTTTTTTTTTAACATGATTTATACAGATGCTGGTGGGTACACCTGTAACCCCAGTTCCTTGGTAGGGGGACACAGCCAGTGAAAGGCTGGCATGCAGCTAAAACATCTGATATAGACAGCTGGAACTAGGAAATTGGTGGGGATGGATGAGTTTGGAAAAGGATGGAAGGGGTGACACTGAGCGATGCGTGGTACTCACAAATGGACGTGTTAAACTGAAACTCCTCTGTCCAGCTACTTAAGTAATAATAATATGGAAAGAGCGAGTGTGGTGGCACACAGCTGTCTCTTAGCAATGTGGAGAGGACAACTAGAAGGATCTATCCCCAAAGGAATAAAAGCAAAAAATTAGCCCTGACCAAGGACCAAGGCTTTGCGTTCAAGCCCCAGTGCCATAAATAAATATACAGCTCTCACATGTCCCCCCAAGCAAAGAAACAAGATACACACATTGATGATTAATATCTCCCAGCAGAGGACATATCAGAGGACCCTGTGCAGACCCAGAGAACCAGCTGAGTGCACCGCACATGTTTGAATGCCTGTACCCGCTTCCTATTTCACATCCTGCTGTGACACGAAGTTGGTGGCCTGAAGTCAGCCACACACAGACCATCCACACACAGAAAGGGAGAAGCGCTGCCAGCTGGAGCCCTTTCCTTCCAAGATTTGGTTGGTAAATATTTACTGGATACTCTGGGTACATCCAATGTAGTTCCAAGGCACAGGCACTGAGAAATTAAGTATGAGAAAGGATGTAAATAGCTCTTGAACAAATTTTATATGGAGTACATGTTACAGTGATGGTAAATTTTGCCAAATTAAAGTATTTGAAAATTTACTTCCCCCCCACTTCTCAATATGGTTTACACAGCGAGTGTGCATTCTGTGTGTGTGTGTGTGTGTGTGTGTGTGTGTGTGTGTGTGTGTGCATGTTGGTGGTGGGGCTTGAAATCTGGGCCTTGCATTCTTGCTTAGCTTTACACACAAGAATGCGGCTTTACCCCTTGAGCCACATCTCCACTTCTGGCTATTTTTTCCTGGTTAATTCTAGATAAGAGTCTCACAGTTTTGCTGCTCTACCTGCCTTCAAACCATGACTCTCATGTTTCCTTTTATTTCAGTTAGATAATGTTGATCAGAAAAGTTTATTTGTTGCCTTGGAATGAATGTACCCTCTTTCATGCGTTCTCCACCTGGAATTTCCCCACCTGAAGTGACCCTGCGCTGTGAGTGCTGCTACTCTGCCTCCATGCCTGAACCTCCCCTCTGCTCTTGCCTTTCAGGCTCTTGCACCCATGTCTCATGAGGAGTCCCCCAAGTGGAAGTTGTGTCTCACCCTCCTCCAGTATCTGCATGTTTACTCATGCATTTTATGACAGAACACATCCTCTGTATTACAGAGACATGTTTATGGTTAATTCTTCCACACACTTCATGTTTTCTTCCCTGGGCAGAGGTTTTGCATCTGAATAATAATCTCCAGGCTGCAGTAGACTAACTGCTAACCAAGTATCTGGAGATAAGAGAATGCACAGTGCTTCCATGAAAACCAAAAGAGACAGACAGGTGTATTCACACAGAAAGACACAATATACAGGTCTGGAGGTAGAGCAAGGACCCAGAGGGCACATGAAGGTGATGAAACACAATTGGTGAGGCATAAAGAAAAAGAACTTTCCTATAAATGCTTAAAGTGTGCTGCTGAGAACCTGTAACAGTCAGAGTATAGCCTTTTCTTAGCAAATGCCTTATTTTCAATACATACTTGAACTGAAAATGGTTTACGAGAAAAGCTGTCCCATACCTGGCCTTATTATAAAAATTTGGAAAATTACTTCTGAGTGTCTCAAAGCAATTGGGTGTAAAATACTAGTGAAATGACCATGCCATTTCAGTGTTCCGGAGTCTTCTGAGGGCTGGAGTAAAGGAAATCCATCCAAAGCTTTTTCTCATTGTTAGCTTCCTCTCATGAATGGTGGTCAGGTCAAATGTCTTCGGGAGGTGACTTCCTGAAAGAATCTTTAGACCCCACATGCCCACTGGTGGCCCCTGGCCAGCTCCAGGCTTCTCTCCACTTAACTGCCATAGAGCTGAAATCTAGGCCTGATGCAGGCCACCCCTCACCCAGTCCAAGGGCAAGCTGTAGACTATGACCTGCCTAATGGAAGAAAGCTCACACACTGCTCTGTTTGCTAAGGTTGAATCCCTCCAAATTCTTATATCAGAAACCAATGGTTGTAACGTATTATCTTTGCTGTGTTTTTAGTCAGCTGTTTACACTTACCTTTAAGGCCAACATCGTAAAGGTTTTGATTTATCTAACTTAAGTCACAGTGTGTAGTGGAAGTGTGATAAGACAGCTTACAACCCTGAGATATAAAATAAATGTTAAATAACAGAAAGATAAAGAAAAAGAGAGGTAAATAGCCAGTAGTTGGAAGCTGCCTTAAGCACGGGGAATGCTTTGCAGACAGCCAGCTGCTTGCTGTGTTCTTCGTGGTGTGTATGGAGGGTGGTTCAGCACACAGGCACTGCTCTCACGCTCCGTTAGTCCACTTGCCCCCTCACAGAGCCTGCCACTCCTTCAAGGGGGCACTCGTCCCTTGTTCAGGTTGGCCTAGAGAGGTACTTAGATCTTTCTGCACTAACTTCCATCAATTACAGATATATTTTAGTATTACAGACATCCCTTACATTAATGGAAAATCACTGACAGTGAGATTGAATCCCCGTGAAGATTACTGAGTTATGTTGGCACAGATGAGCTGATAAGTTAAATTGGGGAGCTCTCCTAAAGTAATGAACAAATAGGTGATATGTCTATTTTATTTTACTTTTTTTAAACTAATTCTACTATGCATCACTTCTTAGAAGAATTTATGCTGAAATAATGTTTTTAGAACAAAAAATTTAGAATAGAATTGTTGTCCTTAATGTACTATGTTGTCTCTCATATCCTTTGCTGTCCCTTGGTTATCTCATATTGTTATAGTATCTCACTTTGTTATCTGATATATTGAATTTATTTGTATTTGGTTATTTGAAATTTGATAGGGAAGGGGAGAAAACCAAGACGGGTGGGGGGTGTGGGGGGAGGGAAATGGGTACCAAGACATGTGAAAGGGTATCAATGTATGTGAATTAATGCACCTTCTATCTGGCAAATATCATGTAACCCTTTTACTAATTACAATAAAAAATGCAAATAAATAAATAAATAAATTAAATTTAGGATAGAACAAAATGACACTACCAGTGATTTAGGGTGAGCCAAGTTAATTCTACAATATTTCTTGTGGAAACTTTATGGAAATATATTTTACAAAATTTAAAACTTGAGCATGTAATTGATTTCTATTAAAATTGAATTTCAAGTTGATTATTGAATTTTAGACAGGAGCAGGGAGAGAAGGACTAACGGGAAGCTCATATTGGACAGGTGGAAGAATGTTTACCAGTGTGAGCTGTGTAATATGCATTAGTGAGCACTCTAAGAATTGTGGTTCAAATCATCTGTAAGTATTTGTACAAAGGGGGTTCAATTCAACATGTCTGTTTGCAAGTGCAATGCATCTTGCTCAGTGTCACTTCTTCCACCATTCTAATTCCCTCCCCAGGTTTCCTGGTTCAAATTTTATCTATCTATCTATCTATCTATCTATCTATCTATCTATCTATCTATCTATCTATCTATCTGTCTGTCTATCTATACAAATACACATGGTGGTCCAGCTGTCTGGCTGGGTGTGTGTGTTGTTGGGTGTTTTGTTTACAGCTTCTTCACTGGCTAAAAGGCAACTCTAGTCTCAGGTACTGAGGGCTGGCCTTCCTTCAAGATTTCAGCACCCATCCCTTAGGTTCTAGGAATGAGCTATTACAGTATTATCCCATCCAGGAAGGTTTTAGGTATACTTGATGTGAGGTGTTGGGGGGACAGTTAGCCTGGTAAACCTCACCCTTCTCCAAGTTAAGGGTCTGGTGAAGAAGCACAGCAGCCTAAATGAATTCGGATTCTGTTGTATGGACCAGAGGGAAGGAAGCATGAAACAGAAATGAGGATCAGTTTTGGGAAACCATAGCTTATTTCTTATAAACCTGAAATTTCTTCCAAAAATGCAAACCTAATTATGTCACTTCATGTTCTCGAGCCTTCACTGACTTTCTACCAAAGACAGCAGAGGGTTCACAATCTTCCTACAGGTTTTCAAGATGCAACTGATTGGGCTCTCAGTCCATTCTCTCTGCAGACACAGGGTAACAATGTACAGAGCCATGTTTCCACTCAGATGACTTCCACAGATCATGTTCTGAATCCAGGGCAGCAAAGCCTTCCCCCCTCTGGGAGTTAGGATCTTATCTATGCAGGCACAGGACAGATATGCACAAAGTCTAATCAGGACTGGGTTTCATAAATCAAAGTTAAAATCAGACCCTATACATCTGACCCAAGTTTACATGCAGAATATGAATGAAACAAAACTACCCAAAAGCAATACTAGTAATAGCAGTAGTTGTACCAATGGTGATAGTAAATAATAATAATGAGGAGGAGGGGGATGATAATAGAAATAACCCAATATAAAAATATGAATAGATCTAAATAGACATTTTTTGGAAGGAGACATGCAGACAGCTAACAGGTTCAGGCAAAATGGTCACTGTCCCTCATCATAAGGGGAAATGCAAATCAAACCCACAGTGGGATGCCTCTCCACTCTAGTAAGAAAGAGTGACCCCGAGGACAGCACGTGCTGGCATGGGTATGTAGGGAAGTGAACTGCACACATGGCCCACTGAAGACAAGTTATTACAGCAGCCATAGAAAAGAGCTTCAGAATGAAAGTGCTTGATGTTCGCACAGCAGGATTCACAGTATTCTGTTGGAGAGCTGGGAAGAACATGAGTGTGCTGTCTGCTGAACCTGCTTTCCTCCTCCATGCCCAGCAGTGGCTGAGGACGACATGACACGCACACACCACTGAATGCCATGCATCCAGGAGACACATGGAGTTCTGGTCAATTGCAACAACATGGATGGAATTGGAGCTCATTGTGTTAAGTGAGATAAGTCAGACACAAAAAGGCAGGCATTTTTCTTATTGATCCAGAGTGCAACTATGATCTCTTGGAAGATGGGGATTGAACAGGGGCTCCCAGAACTGTGGAGACTTGAGGGAGGGCAGAGGGGGCAAGTGCTTGACCAGCAAGGGCTGAATCACAGCTAGACAGGAGCAAGAACTTCTGGTGGAGTATTGTACAGTAGGGTGAACTGCTCAGCTATGTTCATCTTTGCACTGTTCACAATAGCCAGGCGATGCAAATAATCCAGATGCCCTACTGCAGATGAATGGATACAGAAAATGTGATACACACACACACACACACACACACACACACAGACACACACAAACACACACACACACAATGGAATTCTACATAGCCAACAGACAAGATAAAATAATGGCATTCGCAAGGAAATGGATGAATCTAGAGCGAATCATGTTGAATGAGACAAGTCAAGACCAAAGGAACAAAAGGCGCATGGTATCCTTAATATGTGGCTATTAGATCCAAACAGTACAAGAGCCAGGACTCAATATTTGCATATCCAATGCTATGGACATGGTATTGGAAATACAAACACAACTACATAGACATAAAAATCAATGTTAATAAATTTTTTAATTAAAAGTATCTTGATGTAATTGGAAATACCCACTATAGTATTTGGGGTTATGGAAATTCCTGTCAACATCTGGCTTCAATGGCTGGACATTAGACAAACTCTCAGCCTATTCTTGCTACTCTTTGGTATTGTTAATGTTTAATTTTTTCAGAAGGAAATTGTTATATTATTTCTTCAGACAGAATAATGAGTGTTGGGAGTGCATATTAGTAAAGAAAAATCCATCCATCCATCCTCTGTTGCTCCCTCCCCTCTTTCTTTCCTTCCTTCCTTCCTTCCTTCCTTCCTTCCTTCCTTCCTTCCTTCCTTCCTTCCTTCCCGTCTTTCCTTTTCTCCCACACTGTGTCTTGAGCTCAAGGCCTGGGTGCTCAAGGGTGGAACTCTACCATGCCTGCACTTCTGACTTTCTGCTGGTGAACTGGAGATAAGAACCTTTCAGGCTTCCTGCCTGGGCTGGCTTTAGACCATGATCTCAGCTCTCAGTTTCCACAGTAGCTAAAATTACATGTGTGATCCACCAGAAACTGGCTTTAAAAATTCTCAAATTTCAGGCAGATTTTACAAATCAAAGTTCGGGTGACCATAGGAGGAAAAAAGAGGAATGAACAGTGCTTGGGATTCCATTGTCCAGTCATTTCCTTTATGTACTAGCGTTGTTCCCCCCCTGGATCCCCCTGCCTCCTCCCCCCATCCCTTTCTTCTCTCCCTCCTCCTTCCCCAGGTCCATACTCCACAAATGGGAATGCAAGATACAAACAAGGATGTAAGAATGAGAAGGTAAGGTGCTTGGCTTGGTAACTGGAGACTGAGAGTTGATGGGAGGGAGGGGAAGGAGGCAAGGGTGGATTCAGAGGGCGTAGAGGACTGAAAAGTGTTTGAGGTAGTGAGTAGGTAACCCACTGAATGCTGTTTAAAAATGGTGAGGAAGAAGAGAACCATGAGAGTATGGAAGAGTGAATGAGGGAATGAAGACGAATAAGGGAATTTACTTAAAGTACACTGCATCCACATATGAAAACATCACCACAGAATCCCCTCCTATTGCAAATGTGCATTTGCTCAAAAATAAAAAAGAATAAAAAGCAGATTGTGTCCCCAGTCACTGTCAACTCTCTGATTGGCTGCTTCAGTTCTGATGATAAAGAAGAGGGTGAGTGGGCCTAACAGCTCTGCTGTCACATTCACATCTGCGACAGGGCCATCTTTCGCTCTGTGGACCCCTCAGTGTCCAGAACAGTGAGTGGCATCAAGAAACACGGGGTATTTGCTGGAAAATTAAGTTTCATTCTTGTTTGCTCTTGGCAATCTTTTAATTATGATGCAGCTTTTCAGACGGATTTGACAACAAGATGTGAACAGACTTACCCATAAATGGATTATGAATTAATAAGGTTTCATTCTAGGTTTCCACATAGCGGTTTCTTATGAATGTATTTACATGGAGTCAATCTTCTGAACATGGACGACCCCTGACAGAGCCGGTATTGGCATTTGCCACGAGGCCACCAAGTTTGGAGGGAGGATGTGTGACCGCACTGGGCTCTGGTCACGGGAGTCATTCCCAAGCCTGAGGGGCTTCCCCAGACAGCCCACTCTACCACATGGTGCACGTGCTTCACCCTTCAGCCTGCTGGAAGTCGGGATTGTGTCCTGGTCCCCAGATCAGCCCCTCTCCATGATCTTCTCTTACACATCCCTGTTGCACAACAGCAGATTAGAGAGGTCCCTTCCGCTCCCGCTTTGGGTGAGAAGTGACACCTACTTTCCTATACTATAGTAATAATTAGCAACTATGTCATAAAGCCATTCCAGGTTCTCAGCAAGAAATGCTGATGCTGAGAAAGACTTGTGGTTACAACAAAGGTTTCATTAATGTACTGGTATTTCTGTTTCTAATACTGCATTTCGTGTGTGTGTGTGTGTGTGTGTGTGTGTGTGTTCATGCACTCACACATGCTGATCTTGGGGTTTGAACTTAGAGTCAGGGAACTATCCCTTAGCTCTACTGCTTGAACCACAGCCCCATTTCAGGATAATCAGGAGAGAGTCTCATGGATTTGTCTGCCTGGGCTCAGCCTTTACAGTAGTGAAAATTTCAGGCATGAGCCCTGCCCAGTCTCATCTTTTTCTTCTCATTTTCTCCTTGCTGAAGAATGATTCCAACCTGAGCTGTTGCCTGGGAGCACAGGCCCTGTCTCTCTGAGAGGTGATGCTTGGGGCACCTCTGCTCCTGCTCTCTGTTTGCAGTGATTAAGAGAATTGGTAACATGCTGGACTAAATGTCAGCCCAAATCAATAACTGGGTGGTAAGAAGGGGCAGAAAGCTGGACTGTGACACCTGCTGAGGAGATGGATGCCAAGATCCTCCCATGGGGTGGGCAGGGGAGGCGGTTGGGAGGCGGTCAGGAGGCAGTCACGAAGACTCCCTGCTGCTGCTGGCTGGAGGTCAGCTTTCTGGAAAAGTCACAGCCTCGGAGTGCTGCACCCCACCCAACTGCCTGGGCAGCTCACTCTGCACAAAATCCATTTACCTGGTGTGTGTGCATGTGTGCATGCATGTGCATATGTATGCATGTGCACTTGTGTATGCTAGTACTAGGGCTTTTGTTTTTTTCCAGGCATGGTGGCTCAAGCCTGTAATCCTAGCTACTTAGGAGGCTGAGATCTGAGGATATGGGTTTAAAGCCAACCTGGGCACTAAAAACCGTGAGACTCTTATCTCCAATTAGCCACCAGAAAACCAGAAGTGGGGCTGTGTAGCCTTGAGCTGAAGAGTTCAGGGACAGTGCCCAGGCTCCTTGACTGACAAAATAATTAATTAAAAATAGGCTTTATTTTTCAAGGCTGGATTTCTACTACTTGAACTATAGCTTCACTTCTGGCTTTTTGCTGGTTAACTGGGAATAAGACTCACTCAGATTTGTCTGCTGGGCTGGCTTGGAACTACAATCTTCACATCTCAGACTCCTAAGTAGTTAGAATTACAGATGTGAGTCACTAGTATCCAGTAAAAGTCATTTATCTTTAAAATGCTTTCTCCTTTGCTCTATAAAATGCTGCCTACTTTCTTAGGTTGATTCTCCTAGCAGAGAGATATGGGAATGTGTGTGCTTACACATTTACAGCCATCAAGTGCCTAAAATGCCAGCCTGCCAAGCTCTGCGTTTAGACGTGTGCCTAGTGGTAGACAGACAGACAGGTTTGTACTGAACTCTTAGGGGAACTCTGCTCCACATGACTCTTCCTATATAACTTAAAGGTTATTTTCAAATCACTCTTACATGTGGTTTATATCAAAAGTTGGAAGTTCCATTGTTAAAATTGCTTATTAAAGAGTATTAATTTTTCTAGATATAAACTATTGAACATAAAAGCTATCATTTATATTACCGTAATAACTTTCTAGAGCCTCCAGTTTCGAAGATGTTTGCATGCCAGATCTATTTCTGCCACCCAATTGCTAACAATTTTGTGCATGTGTGTGTGCTGGTGTGGAGGCTTCAGGCTTTCCTTGCTCTCCCCCACTTGCTCTCTTCACTTCTGATTTTGAATGGCTATTTCAAGGCAGAGCTTCATAAACCCCCACCTCACACCCTAACTTCAGGTACAACGTCAACAACACACCCTGGCTTCCGCCACGACCCAACAGCACACTCTGACTTTAACCAGCATCTAAACTCTTGGAATACACAGTTCATCAAATAACAAGCACTGCCTCTGGAGCTACTAAGTTTGAGGTAATTCCTTGGGCAGCCAGAGATACTGTAATTGGAATATTCTGGATGTGCAGATCCTGAGGATCTAATCACAAACTCTGGATGCTGGGAGGTGGGGAGCAGCAATGCAGTCATTAGGAATTTTAACAAGCCGCCAAGGCAAGTCAGACATACATCATATATGACACTGGTTATTCCTTAGGGAAGGTTTAAAACCACCAGCTAAGGCCACAAAGTCTCACCAATAGTGACACTTATTTTATTTTCATTTTATTATAAATGTGATGTAGAGAGGGGTGGAAGTTATGTAAGTCAGGTAATGACATTTCTTTTTGAACAGTGTCACCCACTCCCTCATTTTCTCCCAGCTTTTTCCCTCTTGACCCCTTTCTCCATCTCGAGTTGTATAGTTCATTTCCAATACAGTGTGTAGTGAATATCACTGCTGAGTTAGTTGACCTTTTGTCCCCGTTTCTTAAAGCAAACACCCTTGTTCTTTCATTCTGTGTAACTATCCCCAAGAACTCCCCATCTGCCCACTTCCGCTGCTGCAAGCCACCTTTGTGGAGATAAAGAGGAGCCTGAGACCACATGCTGGGGCCTGGCCCTGCTCAGTGAGCCAAGGAGCCAAGCTGGCCCAGGACACAGCTTCTCAGCTTGCTCTCAAGGGTCGGCTGGCTGGCTGACTGACTTCAGGTAAGTGTCCTCACCGCTCTCACAGAGGTGCTCACACATTCCTTCAGTCCTTCCGGGATGGTGTGCTCTGTCCACCTGGGAATGTCTCAGACATCTCAAACTGTGTGTGGATGTCAAGAAAGGAAACCAAAGGCGAGCCCACTGCAGCACAGCCTTCCACTCCTGGAGGAGCTGCCCATGGTGGGGCCTGCATGAGCTCCCCTCAGCTCTGGTGGGAAGGGAGCCCTCTCTCCAGGGCAGGGCCACACCTGGGGCTGCCTGTCGTTATTCCTTCCCTTCCAGCTTCCCAGAAGGACCCTCAGGAGGACCTTGGCCCATTAGACCTTAAATTTCCCAGATCTGAGATGGTAAGAAATAAGTCTCTGTTCAGCTCATGTTTTTCAGCCTTGAGAATTCTTCACCCCAGAACAAAAGGAACTAAGATACAGCCTACACAAGAAATACTTGTAAAACACAGATAGTTCTTTCTCCAGTAACCAGAAATAAGACAAATGACAAGATCGACTCTGATAATGGAGAAGGGGTTCTGGTGCGATTCGATGTGTTTTAGTTAGCAAGGACCACACTGGAGGATGACATTTGAGGCAAAGGAGTTTTGTGCTCTTGAAAGGAGAATGATGATTAAATGTAAGTGCAGAGATTCTGATGTAAAAATGCTGGTGATGACTAAAGAACATCAAGATGACCTGTGTGGCATGATGGGTGTGAGTGAGCTGTCAGGGGCAGGGGTGGACAGGAGAAGTGTCTGGAAGCTATGTCTCATCCCAGAGAGGGGGTGACCCACTGGACTCCTGTGGAATCAGGGGACCACGCTGAGTGACAGCTTAGAGCCACATGGGGAGAGAGATCAGCTGACACACCGTGTTCCCACTTCCCACACCACTGGCCTTGGGATCCAGAGCCTGACGGTGGGGAGGACAACAGGCGATGACATTCCAGATGCAATTTTTACATATTTTTACGTTTTAAAAATTGTTTTAGTATCAGTAATGGGGATTGAACTCAGGACTTTGTGTTCCTGCTTGGCACATTCACTCGAAGCTGGTGCTAGAACACTTGAACCACATCTCCACTTCTGTTTCTGTTTTCATTTGGGAGGGGGGGTTGTCCTTTGATGGTTAATTGGAAATAAGAGGACTCTCATGGGTTCTTCTTCCCAGACCGGCTTTTGAAGCATGATCCTCAGATCTCAGCCTCCAGAGTAGCTAGGCTTAGCCACTGAGCCAGCAGTGCCAGTCTCTGGACAGATTTTGAAGTCAGAGTGGGTAGAGTTTAGTGAAAGATGTGCGATGAGTATGGAAGAAAATCAATGTTTTGAGCCTGACTAACTGAAGAATAGTTGTGATTTTCCTGAGAGAGGGAAGGGGGCGTGTTCAGGAATTTGAGTTCTGAATGTTAAATGTGTATTATTAGATGTCAAATGTCTAATAATGTGATTCTAGGTATCTAAGTGGAGATGTCTGTATGGAAATCAGGCACATAAAGAAATTCAAACCAGTAGCTAGGGATAGAGATTTAGGAGTCATTAGTTTATACACAGTAGGTAAACCAAGGAGATCAGTTGAAGACATCAAATACATGAATATGACTAGGCATCGTGGTTTGTGCCTATAATACCAGATATACTGGTGGCTGAGTCGCTGAGGATTGCCATTGGAAGCCAGCTTGGACATTAACAGTCCAAGAGAAGCTGTTTCCACTTCGTTAGCAAAATGCTGGACTGGAGGCATGGTTCAAGCAAGTGTGTGAGTCCTTGAGTGAAAGCCCCAGTATTGGAACACATACCAGCACTCAGATACACAGAGATAAAGTCCTTAGGACTTAATTAACAAATGTTTATATTTAACTATATTTGTAATTTCCCTTGTGAAAGGTTTATATAAATATTCCATGTCCAGCAACCAATTAGTCCTGGTTTACCTAATTGCTCATTTAAGTAGAATAAATGACCTAATACTTAGCTATGCAAACATCTACAGTACAGGCACTTAAGTAGAAGAACTGACCTAATAATCAGTGATGCTCACTTTTATTTTCCAGGTACCTGATATATCTATGCTGTTAATCAATTTGTTTTTTTAAATGATCAATGCTACTATTAACAATAAGGTAGGCAAACCAATTATAGTCTGTAAACTGCAGGAAGTCCATAGTTCCAATGCTGTGGGAATAAAGAGAAGGTCATTCAATTTGTTTTCAATCTCTGAAGTCTGCCTACTCATGAAAGACCTAGGGAGGATTACAGTGAGTTAGGAACTATCTGGAATTTTGAGAACAACGCGGGGCAATGAACGAGTGAGAACTGGGGCTAAGTTATGTCTGAGTTCTGCATTGCGAGTTTTGTCAAGGACGACCAAAGACATTTAGAACTTTCTACATTAGACTAAAGCCATAGTTTCTCAGTGTTCTGAAGAAATCAGAAACTCATTTCCTGAGACCTGGCAGAGAGGAGGATTTGGAACCTGGAAGAAAGACAAGAAGATGAATAATGCTACAAGAACATTATGGTTAGGAGTTCAATCCTGCCTTATTTAGATCTTCAAAAAGATTGAAAAATTGTTATAATCAAATGATATTATCGTATGCATTAGAGTATTTTTCACTATGGAGTTGGGAGAAGACAAGCTCTCGCTCTACAAAGTGCTCTTATGTTCACTTTGAAGTGCATGAGAAAGATCTGAGTGATAGAAGACAAAAATAATACCTCCAGGCTGTCTTCAAGAAGTGGAGAGGATTGAAGTCAGGGCTGGATGAAGGGCTGTGAGGGCTCCTCCTCCCCAGAAATTCTCTACTGAGCCGTGTGTCAACGCCTCACGTTTACCAATAATGTAAACGCCAAGTAAACTCTTATCTTCACAAGGCCACATCTAATTTGAGTCCAGCATAATTCTTTCTCATAGCATCTTTCAATTAGATCAATACATTTATTCACACTGATCCAGAGAGAGCTTGAGTGTATTTTAATTACGAGTGTGTGCACATGAATATGTGTGTGTGTGTGTGTGTGTGTGTGTGTGTGTGTGTGTGTGTGTGTGTGTGTATGTGTGCTGGCAGTAGGACTTGAATTTAGGGGCTGGGTGCTGTTCCTTAGCTGTTTTAGCTCAAGGCTAGGGATTTACCCTTTATACCCACAGGTCCAGTTCTGGATTTTTAGTGGTTAATGAGAGATAAGAATCTCATGGACTTTCCTGCGGACTGGGCTGGCTGCAAATTGTGATTCTCTAATCTCAACCTTCTAAGTAGGTAGGATTATAGATGTGAGCCACCGATGCCTAGCTATATTGCCGTTTAAGCAGAACTTAAGGGGTGAAAAAAGTAAATTCATAATGTGATATACCTTTTTTTTAAAATCTAAGTTTAAGTTTTTTAGATGTTGCAGTGTTGTAGCTGTGGAAGACTGGGAAGGAAGATGCAGTTATCTAAAGCTATCAATATACAGTTCAATCAACACTAATCAAGTTTGTGGGATACTCAAGGAAGTTCAATAGGTATTGTGTGGGGTGAGGAAGGGAGATAGGACTTCCTGACTTTAGATTATTTACAATATTGTTGAGCAGAACCATGGGTGAGAGGAATAAGTGAAGAATCTGCACAAATGTACCCAGGGTTTACCTTTCTCATGTTTGTGCACAAAGACCAAGCATGGTACCTGGAATTACGTATTAATTGTTAATTAAAGTTTGTTGGGAAAAAAGAAGATGATTAGGAGAGCCTATCAGATAAGATTATTTTATTACAAGTAACAAAATACAGTTCAGAGAGATTTAGATTGAAAATGCTTATTTTCAAAGTCACATTTGGATCATCCTAACTATGCAGGAGGCTGAACTCTGAGGCTCTCCGTGGGCAGCCAGCCTGGCAGGGACGTTTCCAAGACTCCTATCTCCCTCCTCGTCAACCACCGAGAAGCCAGGGGTGGAGCCCCACTCTTGAGTGAAATGCCTGAGGGCAGTGCCTGGCCCTGAGTCCAAGCCCCAGTGCTGGCACCGAAAGAAAGGAATATCTTGTGGAAAGTGACTCTGCTTGTTCCAGGCTCCCTTCTGGACCACTTGGCAGTGGAATGACCCTGTGGCACCCTTCTGTAATCTGAGGCCTTCCTCGTGGACACGAGCGGGCTGCCACCATTCCTGCTTTCCGTATTCCCTACAGCCATGCCCAGACTGAAGATGAGGAAGGAAAATGGCAGAGAAGTCACTTCTCAGGAATCTGTCCCCCTCTTCCCGGCCTGCTCTGTCCCTGCAGTAACAGCCTGGCTCAGCTTCTCTGCTGATAACAATTTTCATTATCTCATTGTCCTGCTTTGTTTCCTTGCTACAATTATTTTCTATTTTCTGAAATGAGTTTGCTTATTACTTTGAGGTGAGGAAATCTGTTCATTTTTAAACTACTATGTAACCTACTCTAAAATAAAGATACCTTATTAAAAATAGCTTTTCGTTTATTTGAAAGACAATTATTCTATTTTAGAGATTTATTAATTGAGAATAGGCTTTCAATTATTATTCATTTCTTTTGTGCGATGCTGAGAAGTTAACCCAGGATTTCATACATACTAAGCAGGCACAGTATGAAGGAATATATATCCTTCTCATCAATGGAATAATGATATTAATTCATCTATTTATTTGTGCCAGTTCTAGGGCTTGAACTGCGAGTTGTTTCTAACCCCTTTTACATAAGGCTGGTACTCTACCACTTGAGTGACATCTTCAGTTCAGTTTCTTTTTTTAGAAAACAAATATTTACAGTATTATTAAAGTGCTATGCAGAGGGCTTACCATTTCATAAGGCAGTGGAGAGTGCGCTTCTGTTTCTTGACAATGTCCCCCTTCCTTCTCTTTCCCCCAGCCTCCCCATCCCTCCTGCTGCATCCCACAAGTCACATCATCCATTTTCCATACAGTGTCTGCTAAAAGTTCGTCCTTGCTTCCTCCCTTCCTGTACTCCTCTTTGCTTCCATAAAAAGGAAGAAAAATAAAAAGCAAGAACAAACACTACTATCACCAGCGACTACAGCAACACAACCCCAGGTTTCCATTTCCTAAGATTCATTTTGGTACATAGTGCCTTCAGTGTTCAGAGGAGCTGCACCTTTGGTTCCTCCCCTAGGGGTATCCTCTTTTAGTCTGTGTGTGTGTGTGTGTGTGTGTGTGTGTGCGCGCACGCGTGTATGCTCACAAGCACGTGTGTATGAATGTCTAGTCATGTATAGGCTATCATGTCCAGTTGTGTAAGATCGAGCTTCAGCATATGAGAGAAAACATGCACCATTTGTCTCTCTGAGCTTGGCTTTCCTCACCGTGAGTTATTCTGTATCTATCCATTTCCCTGCCAATGACATAATGTCATTTCTAGTGACCGTGTAAAATTCCATTGTCTCACATTTTATTCATCTTCTATTGTAGGGCGTCTGGGCTGATTCCATAGGCTGGCTCGTGTGAACAGTGCAGCAATGAACGTGGATGTGCAGGTGTCTTTCCCGTGTCCTGATCTGTGATTTGAGTAGGTTTCCAGGAGTGGGTATGGCTGAGTGGTAGGGACAGTCTATATTTAATTTTTCCCTGCCCCCTATGTTTAACTTTTTAAGAATCTGAATACCATCTTCTAGAGTTGGGGTACTACTTTGCATGCTCAAATTCCTGATACTGGCCAATCTAACTCGATACAGTCTGGTTCTTTGATGGTTCATTGAAGATAAGACTCTCATGGGTTTTCCTATGCAGACTGGATTTGAACCACAAACCCTCAGATCTCGCCCTCCTGAGTAATCACGTTTACAGAGGTGAGCCTAGTTATGAAGCAGTCTTAAATGAAATTATAAAGCATATATAAAACACAATGAATTCTTTTTAATTCTACTTTGTGTTAATTTAGACTTCCTTTAAACACATACAGTGACAGAATATCTATAGATACCATCATACTGGCACATCAATAAAAAGATTTAATTTTTCTAAGGGTTTCACTGAACTATTAGTACTCAAACAGTTCATATTGCACTGGAGGCTCATCCCAGGCTTCTCAAGTACAACCAAAGGCATTCCTCTATGTTACAGAGCTATGATCTTCTCTCCTGTGAGGCCAATGAAATATCTGAGCTTGCAGGATCAGCTGGCCTATGAGCATGATTTTGATGTTGGAAGTTATTTGTTCTCAGCCTCTATTTCAGTCCTGAGCTAAAAGAAAGCAGTGGATTATCTGGCTAAGGAGGAAGTTGGCTGCTGCTAATTCCCTCTTTGTGATGCTTTGCTATAATCCTGCATCCAATAATCCCTGAAAAATACTACTGACTTCTATTTGTAACCATCAAGAGCTTATATGATGCAGAACAAAAGTTATTCATTGAGCTCCATACAAGCGCAAGGTTAAATTTTGTATTCTCTTGGAATTTC
The DNA here is from genome assembly GCF_031878675.1 of Megascapheus bottae. Lineage (NCBI taxonomy): Eukaryota > Metazoa > Chordata > Mammalia > Rodentia > Geomyidae > Megascapheus > Megascapheus bottae. The sequence goes on from NC_143516.1 coordinate 58,877,081, forward strand.
TTTCCTTGGGTTTCTGAGAAGCAAATAAAACATAGGAGGTTTGCTGTTGTCTTCTGTTTTGTAAGATGAAAACAAGCACATAAACCAAAACGGAGGAAATATCCTGGGAGATGTGGCTCAGAGCATGAGCTCTGCCAAGGTACAAAGTATTCCGTTTATTCCTTTCCTCCATCTTATTTTATATATTGGATAGCTCCTTGCAGATGAGATGATTTGTCACATTTGGTTATTAGCTACATGAGAATTAGCTGTCAAATACAATTTAACAAATCAGGTCTTGGATTTTAGAATCCTTGTAAATCCTCTTAAGCATTTCACTACTGCTTAAATAACCAGACATGGGCAAAATGCATTTTCAATTCTCTGTTTAGTTTACGACTTTAAAATGATCACAGTAGAGTGGTTTTTGAAAGTTTCAGGCTAATCACTTTACTTATAAGAATTTGTGACCTTAGGAAGTAGTGTGTGAACAATTTGAAGCTGAGGACATGTTTAAATGAAAGGATTGTAGAGAGTGTGTCTGTGGGGTGTGCTGCACAATTCAGCTCAATACCTGGGGAGTGCAGTGAGCTGGGCATCCTGGGGGCCTGGGGAAATCAAGTGTAAGTCTCTGACTGTAAGTCCTGAAGTCTATGAGACGCTGCCTATATCAAAGAACTCATTATCATGTGCTATGTATGGAAGCTGGTGAGCACTCTGGGAAAACCAAGTTAGGAACTGGAGCTGTGACCTAAATTTGCCAGACAGAGAGAGTATGTACGGAGAAAGATATTCTAAGCAAGTGGAGCAGCTTAAAGAAAGGTGTGAATCCATGTTCTGTGTTGGGGAAACTACAAACGGTGAGCCACGTGATGAAAAAGCAGAGGAAGAAGAAGAGGGGTGAAGAAGGTGCAGATGGGCTGTACAGGGCCTCCCAGTCGTGCTCAGGAGCCAGCACTTAATACCTCATGAGGTGGTGAGATAAAGCATTTTGATGATGGATTTCAGAGGCAAAGACCAGGGGCTTGCACCCATCTTCAGCTGCAATTTTTGATTCCTTTCTCAGGTTTATCATTAACCACCTCAAATCAGAAACCACAACCTAGATGTTGATGGACTACAGATGGATACGCGAAGAACCATGGGAAAAGTATATATAACAAATGACCACTAAGTGTGGAAAGGCTATTCTGATGTGTGACTCTAGAAGTCAGTTTCATTATTACACTAGCACAGCTCATTTTGTTTTATTAAAATCGTGCAAGACCCACTTGTCACTGTTACGTCTCCAAAGTAACTTAGGCTGCATTTCAAATTCCAACATGAAGCATGTCGAGAGGAAGAGGGTTTCAGACAGAAATCGGATGCTCTTTGTCTGATGGGTCTCATTTGAAATTCCTCCCATGTTCGTATGGAAATAACTGAACTTGACTAAGTCTTCTTTAGAATAAAGCCAAAATGGCACACCTCATGAACAGAAGACTTCCCATTTCTGTAAAAGGCAGTGACCACATTTCAGGGGGCGGACATCAAACCTTTGCTGCAATCCACTTACCTCCAAGCCTATTTATTAATGACTTCTTGGATTTCCCCCCCTACCTCTCCTCATTAGATTAGCACACCAATTTGTGTCTTGCAAAGTTCGTAGTCTTCAACTTGAGAAAAGGCTTAGCACCTTGAAGACAAGTGTTCAGAACTGGGAGAGGTATGGTGAGTAAGTGTGGTTTGTGGCAGGTGTGGTCTATGGTGGTAGCCGGGCAACTGTCTTTCTTATTCTCTGCTAGGGTCAACCTCTGTCCCTACACTGTGCTTCTCTCTGACATAAATACTTGTTGATTTTAATGGACCTGAAAAGCCACTTTTTATGCTGAATTTCTTGGTTTTCCTCCCCCAGCCTCTTTTCCCCTCTCTCTCTCTCTCTCTCTCTCTCTCTCTCTCTCTCTCTCTCTCTCTCTCTGAGGCAAGGCTATTAAGGCATATCATATTTCTTGTCATTTTGCTATTGCTTTAATACTTCATTATTTTTGTTCTTGTTTCTATATCTTAGGTTTAATTTGTATATGTATATATATGTATATGTATACATATACACACATATGCATACATCTATATTTTATATAAATGGAAAATATATAGAGGTACTTGGGTATTGCTTCTTTGTGTTTTTCTTTCAAGAGTATCCTCTTTTGGTATCTCTGTGTACATGTAGAATCGTGTATAATTGATTGCCTCCCTGTATGTTTTAGATATCATTTTCACATATCATCTGCAACATGTGTCATCTATCTCTGACCTTGTCTTACCACATTTAACATGATTCATTCTAGTTCTATCCATTTCCCTTCAAATGACATTCCCTTCAATTTCATTATTTATTCCTTGCAAGTGACAAGATGTTATGTTTTTTCTGATGAGTACAATACAATTGTGTATACCTCATTTTTTTGTATGCACTCATCTATTGTCGGGCATCTGGGATGTTTCCACACTAATTGTCAACAACAAAACATGTTGCAGAAAACATACTACTGAATAACACATTGGTCATTGAAGAAATAAATGAGGAAATTAGAAAGTTCTTATAATTCAATGAACATGAAAACACACCACTGTAAAACCTGAGGGATACAGCAAAAGCAGTGCTGAGAACAGAGTTCATAGCTCTGAATGAACACTTAAGAGAACAGAAACCACTTAGGTAAACAAGCTCATGATGTAAGTAAAACTGCTAGAAAATCCAAACCAAGAACAAACCAAGCCAAAAACCACTAGATGGAAAGAGATAGCAAAAACAAGCCTGGAAGTAATGAGAGATAGAGACTGAAAAATCTGTACATAAAGTCAATGAAACAAAAGGTGTGTCTTTGGAAAAAAAATCAATAAAACTGTCAGAGTATTAGTTAGACTGATGAAGAAGAGAAGAGATTCAAATCAATAAAATTAGAGATGCACAGGAAACATAACAACAAACATCCAAGAAATCTAAACAATTATAAAGGACTAACTTCAAAACCTATACTCAAGTAAGAGGGAAAATATAGTAGAAATGGACATATTTCTACAGACATACAAACTGCCTAGGCTAAACCAATAAGATATAAACTAGTTAAACAGGCCCAAAGCACATAGTGAGATAGAAGTAATCAGAAGTCTTCCAACAAGGAAAAGCCCAGGTCCTGATGGATTCATGGCTGAATTCTATAAGACTTTTAAAGATGAACTGACACCAATGCTTCTCGAATTCCTCAAAGACAAGAACCACATGATCATCTCAATAGATTAAAAAAATCCTTCCACAAAATACAACATCCACTCCTGCTAAAAGGTTTGCAGAAGCAAGCAACAGAGGAACATTCCTTAAAATAATAAAGGTTACATGTGAGAGATAAACAGCCAGCATCATACTGAATCCTGAAAAACTAAACTAAAATCAGAAACAAGGCAAGAATGTCCACTCTCCACTCCTCCTCATTATGGGTCTGGAATTCTAGGCCACAGCAATAAGGCTAGAAAATGTCTTTAAACAGATTCAGTAGGAAGGAAGAAGTCTAACTATTCCTATTTTGTAGATGACTTGATCTTATAACCAAGACTTTCATGTCTTTTAAATATAGTAATTTAATGTGCACAAACATGCACAATTTGGAATCTGCCTGCATGTTAACTGATTAAGACCTGGTACTCAGTCCTTCACCAGGTTTTGTTATCTTTCCTTACCCCTGCAATGTGAATGGTCATTAGAAAATAAGTGAGACCATGAACTGGGAATGGCAGCTGGCTTCTGAAGTTACATCTTCTTAGGAAGTAAACATGGAGTACCAAGAATTCAAGGCCATGCAGGCCAAGTTTGTGGTAGACTCTACCCCAGGAACAAAAGAAAATTACAAAAAGGATGAGCATGACTCAAATGGTAGAATACTTCTCTGCAAAGTAGAGGCCCCAGGTTCAATCCCCCAGGTCAGAAAAGAAGAACAAGAAGGAGGGATGGGGGGAGGGGTAGAAGGAGAGTGAGAGGTAGAGAATGAAGAGAGAGAGAAGGAAGGGAAGGGGGAAGAAGGGTGATAGGATGGGATGGTAAAGAGAGAGAGATGAGATCATGAGCTGAGTACTTCATTTGAGTGATCCCTTGAGCTATAAATGATCGTTGCTTTTATCGAAGAAAATGTGATTCATATTCTTATGTACTATGACTTTCAATTCATATTAAATTATACTATCACAGGATATTTAAAAGATTCAGATAAACACTGTTTTACTACCTGCGACACCAACACTGTTATTCAACCTAATGTTGCAAAATTGTCAAGAAAATCCGTGTTGTCTAGAAAAAGCAGCATAAATGTGTCACCAAAAACTATGCCTTAGTTGTGAAGGATAAACTTTGATATTTAGAAAAGGAAAACACAAACCCAGTTTTGGTTCTGTATTTAGACACTTCATCCACCTCCCCTTCTAGAAACTGTGTGGCCAGAATATTGCTTCATGACTGATTTGACACATAGAGTCGGGTGTCTGTGCTTGTGCTGAGTGAGGCACACTCACTTACCACCCCTGTAATTCATAACTAACTGCACTCTGCACTAGGGATTCACACGTTACATATTCTGGAAACCAATTTGCTCTCCACATTTCAGATTAAAGACACAGGTTTACAAAATGGGAGAACATTTATTGCACTAATAGTTTCTAATAAATTCTGACTAGACCCACATTAAGGAGCGAGCATTTGGGACCTGCATTTAAACACTACCTTTTAAAAAGAGGTTTTTATTTTGGCATAGGTCACAGAAGCTAGTAACAATAGGAATAATAAGAACAGTCTATTTTTGAAGGACTAATTGTTGCATAACTTTGTAGATTTTGAAATATAAAAATCAGACTTAGAGCTCAAAAGATTATCTTTCTGTTACCTCTGAGGATTTTAAAACACAAAAATGAAAGAAAGTAGTGATCTTTTGTTGAGCATGTTTTTGAATAGTACAGCCAAAACAGCCATGGAGTTCACAGTATAAAAACATATGATAGGAGTTCATGGACAGAATTTTTAAGAAGCAGTTACAATTACAATTATTCACAAAGCAAGCACCTTGTTTGTACCAGGCATTGGTTTTGATGAAGCAAGGAACAAAACAGACACAAATAATCCGCGAATGTGGGGGAAAATAAATAAGAATTGATGTGGGGTAAATCAATAAGAATAAAGTGAATAAAAAGAAAGCTAAAGCCTGGGAATGAGGGTCTTCCATACGGGAGGCTGGAGGAGAATGGCTTCTGAGAAAGTGTTACTGAACAGGCAGCGGAGGTGACACAGAGAGAAAGCATTCTAGTAAGTTCTGGTGTTTTCTCCCTTCTTTCCTGTAGCAGTTTCAAAGTTCCAGGGCGTATAGTAAGATCTGGTCTGTGATGAATCGACAATACCATTTTGCTACATCGGGGTTTAGTTTTAGTGCTCAGCACGGGGAAATTCGATTTTGCCTGCACAGCTTCTTCCTGAAGAGGACTCAAAAGCCCAACTGTACACAAAGCAAGGCTGACCAGGAGACTCACAGCATCAGAAGCTCTGCCCAGCTCAGAGAGGGAGAAGCACTTTCTTCTACACATCAGGCAGGAGACGAATAGCCAATGTGTGCAGAAAGTTCTCTGTTCACCACAGCCATGTTATAGAAACAGCCCAGATGTCCTACAATGGCTGAGTGGATTAAGAAATTGTGATACTTATACATATACTCTGGAATTACACCCATCTATAAGAAAGAATAGTATTACGTCATTTGCAGGATAACCGATGTACCTAGAAAAGTTAGGTTACGTGAATCAAGTCAGGCTCTGAAAGAGAAACAGTAAGAGCTCTGAATTCTAACCTCTAGACCAGCAGGGGTTTCTTAGAAGAGGACCACGATGGCTCAATAGCCATGTGCCTGTGGCTGTAAGCATGATACTTATCGAAATCAACTCTAAGAAATGGGAACAGGAGGGTATTTGTTTTTATTTTACTGTCTGTGGTCCTTTTTTTCCCTGTTCCCCCCTTTTGTCATTGTTTTTGATTTCTGTATCCTTTGTCTTCTATGTAAGTTTATCTTACTTGGGGAACAGGAAGCACAGAAATGGTGCTGCCCGATTAATTCAGTAGTGATATTCCTAAACACTATGTTGGAAAATGAACTTTATGACTTGGGGATGGGAGGAAGGGATGGGAAAACTGGGAGAAATAGAGGGAGGGGTGACAATGTTCAAAAAGAAAGGCTCCTATTTCCTGGCTCATGTAACTGAAACCCTTCTGTACCTTACGTTTACAATAACACTTTTTTTAAAGAGAGCTGGTAAATGTTTTCTCTTACATGCGGAAGCTGGATCTAAAATGCATAGATGATAATGCATACAGTGTTTTTTTGCATATAAACATGAACAAACTGACTAAGCATGGTGTACTTAAGAGAAGATGTGGCTCCTGTTGAATGGTAGTGGCTCACGCATGTAATGCTAGCTACTCAGGAGGCTGAGATCTGAGGATTGTGGAGGGAAGCAAGAGAAGTTCATAAGACATTTATCTAAAACCCATCTAAAATCCAGAAGTGGAGCTGTGGCTCCGAGTATCAGAGCAAACAAGGTTAGGGACAGCACCCAAGCCCTGACTTTAAGCCCCACAATCAACCAAAAAAGGGGGTAACTTTTTTGAGCATTAACCAAATGAATACTAGGAAGTGAAACAGGTTTGGGGGAATGAGAGGGATGTAACCTAAATGAAGGCAGGAAGACAAGCGGATGCAGTCCTTGTATTCAATGTGATTAGGTAAGAATTAGGTGAGGATGGGAGAGAAGGTGGAGATGACACTGATCATAAACTTTTGTGCTGATGACTTATAGAACTGTAACCTCTTTCTACAAGTACTTAACAAGAAAACTAAATTTAAAAATCCCAACTCTCAAAGAATGAGCAATCCAATTAATACACAGGCAAAAACACTAACAAACATCTTAAAGATGTACTTATGGCCAGTAAAATCATAAGCTGCTCACCCACACTAGCCATAAAGAGAATGCAAATTATAAATGACCTTGATATTCCATGTCGCCCCCAGACCCATAGTCCTCCCTCAGCAGGAGCAGAAGCAGTAGTAGATGCCCAGCAGGACACAGGACACAGGAGCCCTCACCCACGATGGTAGAAATGGAAACCAGGACAGTCCTGAAGTCAGTGTGGAAGCTCCTTAGAAAATAGCATAGAATGACTCTATGCACATTCCTGCACTGATCTGAAGGAATAAAAGTGAGAGACAAACCAGGCACCTGCGCACCCATGTTCACGGAGACACTGTTGCAACAGTCAACCTATGGAAATAGCCCAGACACCCTAGAGTTAACAAGTGAGTCAAGAGAGTGCGATCTAGCTATCTACCTACCTCTCTATACATATCGATACCTATATAGTGACAGATACTTAGATATAGGTATCTAGATTCAGATATGGATCTAGACACATGTACACCCATCCATCCATCCATCCATCCATCCATCCATCCATCCATCCATCCATCCATGCATCTGTCTATCATCTCCAATAGTGTATTACTCAGCCATAGAAAGGAACAGAATTACAGTTTCAGGAAAATACATAGGCCTGGAAACTCATGCTAAGTAAAGAAAATCAGCTTCAGAAGGACAAAGGATGCATGCTTTCTTTCATGTATGCATATAGAACTAAAAGATAAACGTATGTGTAAATCTCAACTCCACCTGAGTAGCCTGGTTGAAGCATGGCAGTTAAGCATGTCAGACACCACAGCGAGAGGCTTTTGAATGAGCGTTAGGAAGTTGCAATCTGATCACTGGAGTACAATAGTAATGGGAGAGGACTTGGAGACAGCACAGGAAGGAAAACTGGGTCAAAGTACTTATGCATGCCCATAAAAATGGAACAGGAGGCTTGTTGCAGTGTGCAGAAAGGGGCGTGCACATTGCACAACCAATTAATGCTAATAAAGAAGGTCACATTCCAGTATTTCCAGTGGTGCCTGGTGTATGTGAAGAAAGGCAGCCAAAGTGACAGGAACAGCAAGAGTGAGAGGGCAGGTATGGGGGCTCCAGGGTCAAGGGTCAGGGTGGTGGGGTGGTAGCCAGAGCAGGAAGGCAGCTAGGAAAGTGAGGTGACACAGGGCTTGGGGGACTCCAAGTGTCACCATGAGTTTGTAGGGGTTTACCGCAGAGAATTATTGTGAGAAGACTTTTGTGTAATGATGGCGTGCACAAATGGGGAAACCTAGGTTACAAAAGTTCAGAAAGTGGGAAACTAGAAAATGAGGGCCCAGGTCAAGTTTTCCATTCCACAGTAAGAAGCAGATGGGATCTGCTGAGGTGAGGCCGCCCCCAGAAGTGTAGGTCAAACTCAGTCTCAGGAGGAGCTCTGGCCCTGAGGGCAGCGAGGACCAGAGCTGAAGAGATCAGAGCCATGATGCTGTGCCAAGCCAACCAAAAGTGCTGGAGGGAGATGGCAAGAATCCCATTTATTGAATGCCATTCACTTCAAGTGTCTTCAGCTGGCCTGTCCCTACATTTGTACTATGCAAGTGCGGTTAGGATGGTTCCCAGAACTGGCCTGGGGACTCCAGTGGTCCTCTCTGACTTGTACAACCTAAGTGCATCTAGCTTTGGTTTGCAAGTGTGTGCACATGTGTGCAAAAGTATGCATGTGCTGTCTGCACCGAGAGGGCTTTGGGTGCATTGTGGTTGACTGGCTAAGACTTGAAGCTCACTAGGTGGTTGGCTGAGATTCCCACAGGTGGGCTTGCATGGGGCACCAGCTCTGTTGTGGAATGAACCCCAAACTCCATCCAGCTGTCCTGAAAGCCATGCCCTGCACCTGCTGAAGGACAGAGCCACACAAGGCAACCTTTGTGAAGGAAGAGGATGTTGTGCAGTGCAGAAAGGGAGCACTCTTGCTCTCCTGCATTCCCGGACCAGTGTTGGGTGGGGGTGCTGGAAGCCGAAGGTGAGCGACATGGTTCACAGATGAATGTCTCTGGCATTTGTGGGGGCACCTCCGTGTGTCTCTGTGTGGGAATATGCTCACATCCCAGTCTGATCTCAAGGCTGAGCTGAGCTGAGCTATCTGCTCTATTCCTATATTTTAGGCATTAGAGACTCTTGGAATCAGCATACACACTTAAGGTTGTTAAATTCCCAATCAGTATGGTATTTCTAAGTTTAGATCCTTGTCACATTTTTCAAGGGCGCTGTGCTTGCATCTCAGGGGCTGAGCTGTTAAAGCAGAGTTGCGTTTGTAGAGTGGATGTGTGTGGATGGGAGGCCAGGTCTGCAGCTCTGGCTGAACTCTGCTCCTGGCCACATCGGCTGCATAGAGGCTCAGACATTCATTTCTACAAAGCTGCAGAAAGAACTAATGACTGCATGAGGGATAGGGCCTAGACTTTCCTTCCACTCTTCACAAGAAGCCCCATTTGCTCAGTTACTGTTGAAAGTCTAAGAGAAGACATATTTGGACTTAAAATAAACAAGTTGTAGTTGAGACAAAGGATGCTAGAAGCAGACCTGTGCCCGAGGAGTTAGATCTAAATTATAAACACTTAGGAAACTATACATAAGACCTTATCCCTACATATACAAATTAACTTATGGATGGTTTATGCAGGGGAGGGTTCCAAGGGTGTGAATCATTTAAACAACTAGCTTTCACTTTCATAAAATGAATACCAGGAAGCAAAAACATGTTATGTTAAGGTCACAGCTGGGGTGCAGGAAGATGGAGATTGGACGTGGGGGATTATGAATGCAGTGTTCACAGATGAACAAGGAGATCACTGGAGGGAGAGGAGGGTGGATAGGGAGGGGAGGGAAGGGAAGCTGGGGAAATGAGGAGGGGAGGGTGGCCCAATAGGCCAGGGACCAAGGGAATGGGTCACATGGGTCAGGATGCCTTGGGCTCATACGCTCACATGTTGAATTGAAACTCCTTTATACAACTATTTAAAGATAATAAATGCGAAAACATAACAAAGAAATTCTTGGGCTTAGAGAAAACTCAAAAGCCAAGAACTGTTTTCTCTACATCCTTCCATGCAGTCATTAATTTCAAAGTCAAACAGTATTTTCCTCTAGTCTTTTGATGAGCAGAAAACAATTTTTCTCCATCAACATTTCCCTTCTTAGAAGCCTTTGCTTTCCTTAGTCATTTGAATTATGATGCGAATTTCTTCCTTCCAATATTAATGGCAGTGTTGCAATTATATATTCGTCTTCTTCATTATAATTTATTAAGTTAACATTTTATACACTTAATATTATAAATCTCATTAATTTTGAATTCAGAGATGAATAAAAATAGTACCTTCAATGAAAAAGCCCTCGATGTATTTGCTAAATCATTTTAACCACAGAGAAACGTGGCATGGAGACAGTTCCCTCTTCTGAAGAAGAATTCTTCTGCCAAATAACGTATACCACCCAGGGCTTATTATGGTTTGTCTTCTGTGTCACTCAGGCAGCACATTTTTAAGGTAAATAATAATTGAACATTGGCTGCTCCCGGGTTTATGTATAACCAGTTTGGTTTCGTGGTGGTCTATCCAGCCTTGGCTGACCCTAAACCATGCAGGAAATTGGCAGCTGCATTTACTTTGGGCACAAGGCTGGTCTTGACAAAGCTGATCATGAAGTGCCTGGGGCCAGGGTCCATTCTAAGTCTTCCTGTCTTGGACAGTACTGCTGTGTAAGGTGGATACGACAGAGGTCCTTGAGGGCAGGTGAGCCACGTTCCACCTCTCCTGGTCACACGATCACAGCGCCTAACAGGCGGGATGTAGGTGGATGCCCTGGGCTGCCTCTGGGCCTGGGCCTGCTTGCTCTGATGAGGGTGCTGGACTTTCTGAAGACATGCTCAGGGTATAAAGGCATGCAGCAAGGTGAGTTGCTGAATTTCAGGAACAGCATCCTGCCAGAGTCTTTAACTCCTTTTGTAGTCACAGGAGGAAGAGAAAGCTATTTATCCAGTTATAACCACGTTATCTTAAAGGGTTGTTTCTTACATAGATTAGCATACTGTAACTAATGGGGTTAGTTACATTTAATGGTCGAAGAAATTGCTTCAAGTCACTAAGACATATTTGTTTGCATGTAGTTTCCCTCTTTCTCCCCCCACCTCTCTCAGTTTACCACAGAGTAAACTAATCCATCTAGACAACTGACTAACTTTGGGAAACATACTCTGGTTGGCTCACTTTTTGCTTTGATGACTTGATGGAGTATTTACCAAAGGAGAAAAGTCACAAAACACAGAAGTATAATTGACTAGCTAGAGGGACGCAACATTGAAGTGAGCCCAGACAGTATAGAGGCAAGGAGAACTGCCTTCATTCCACATCCGGCACCCAGTGCAGGATTGCCCTGACTTATTTTACTTCACAGCTGAGGCTCAAAAAGACCTCACAAACAAAGAGCAAAAGGAAGTGCCACCCATAGGTCCTTTGTGTTCTTGTTTGTAAAAAAGAAACTTGACAGTAATGACTGACATCTGACACATCCCCGCCCCAAACACACATGCATACTGGTTTATATCTAGTTATAAGAACATTGTCCTCATACAGATAAGAATACTATATTCACATAGAGAAAATATCTCTGAAACTATTTCTTGATGAAGAATGCTAGAGAAAAGATACTGTGTGAGTTGTCATTTAATTTGTGGTTTCTGCCTTTCCCAGGAAAGACTAAATGGCGGTGGTGTCTGAGGGCAGCCTGCAGGCCTCCTCTCCAGTACGTGGGGAGTCCCGTGTGCGGTGAGTCCTGTGTGCGGCATGTCCTCCGCAGGGAAAGCTCCCTGCATTACTCTCTGTGTGCTGCCTCAGACTAAGCCTCAATGATTCTCCAATTCCAACACTTGGCACTTTTCCTTCTCCTAATTGTCCCCATGGCTTCTTTTTCTGAACATTATCTTCCTCCAGTCCTCACGCAGCCTTTTGATAACCATAAGTCAAAACACCTAAGTTGCTGAAGTTTCCAAGTTAAAGATAAAATTGGTCCTTTGACATCATTTAGATAGCAAGCCTACCAGTTTCTAGCAATTAATAGGCTTTATCTTGCTGGATCCTTCTGAGCCAACAATTTTTAAAATAGTGACATAGCAAGTACAAGATGCTATGCTGTTTGTACTTAAAAGGATATGCAGAGTTTAATTCATGCACAGCCTTTTGTCTAGCATACTATGACAATACATTTATTCTGCAAAAAGAACGCTTTGTTTTTTTTTTAAGACAGTTACTTATTTTAAGGTATTGGATTAGTTTATAGCCAGGTGCTGGTGTCCCACATCCATAATGCTGTTTACTCAAGAGGATAGAGATTTGAAGCCAGTCTGGCAGAAACATCTGCAAGATAACCATCAAGCAACTGAGTTTGGAGGCATGGCTGGGTAGTAGAGCACCAGTTTTGAGGAAGCAAAGTTGAGCAAGCATGAAGTGCTGAGTTTAAAAACTAGAAAAAATAGTTTATACAGATCCTCCTCTGCATGCTATTGAAGTCACTATCACTGGACTACAAAGCTAAAACCACTCAAAAAAGAAAAATAAAAGCTCAAGATAATGCATCCAAGTTCTTTCCCAGTAAAGAATACCTGCATTATTTCTTTATTTTTAGTACTTATTGTCGTGATACTTCCAGAAGAAAACACAAGAAAGAATCAGGAGGTCACTGATTAGCACACTTCATTACTCCAGGTCTCATTTGGAATTGTTAGGACTTACTGTTTTCACATTTATGGGGTGCTTGTGTGTGTTTGTGGTGTCTCTGGAGGGTAGAGGCCATGTGAAATGGTAGTTCTCACTGATCTGAAATTCACCCCACTAACAGAATATAGTGCAAGTGCACAACCCTTCCAGAATACAAAAATAACATTATATAGTGATTTTTTTTTTGCAGGCCCGAGTGCCTTGGCACAGGGACACCTCAGCTTCAGGAGGTGAGGGGAGCAAGGCAAAGGCCGAATCCTGAGTCCTGGGGAGGGCATGACCTTGTCACCCGTGAAACAGGAAAGACGAGGCTTCCAGGCTATGAGTCTCATTCGTGCCCTCGAAGGGGAGATCCCCCAAATATTTTCCCTGGCACCCTGGGTGTGGAGGCCGCTCTACTAATGGAGTTCTCTGAGAGTGCAGGCTCAGGTGCCGTTACTGGGCCCCTTGGGATTAACGTGGTCTCCAGAGAGGCACAGACCTGGAGAGGGCTGGCGCCCAGGCTCCTCCGGGACCGTGGAAGTCCCTGAGCTGAATCTGGCTCTCCCTTTCCACATCGCCCTGGCATGGCCACACAACTACAGGAAAGAGACTGGGTCAGTCGTGGTCACTCCTAAGCCCACTTTCTTCCACTGCGTGTGTGGACAGGGGTTTTCCGTGTTATTTCCTTATCCCTCTTACTTTTCGTCTAACATTAGCTATCCGTATCTGTATTTTGCTATTTGGTTGCCAATTTTCCTAATTATGCTGAAAAGGTATTTAAATACTTTTTTCCTAACTTCAAGTGAATTTATATTCAATTTTAATTTTGGGTTAATTAATAGCTGAATTCCAATACTTAAAAGTCAAGACTTTACCTGAAAACACCATTATGTTTGAATGGTTCTTGATTTTCATCTGGAGGTTTTATTTTCGTAAGAGATGTCATTAGAATTTGGATAAAATTAGCACGAGGGCCATTAATAGCAAACATCAAATAAAAGCATTTCAAGGACTGAGCTGTCTCTGTGCGGCTTGCCATGCAGGACCAGCTGGAAGAAGAGTGAGGCACCACAGGCGGGCTTCATGCCTGGCTCCTGGGCTTGTTCTGAGGGGAGGGCCCAGAAGGGGGTGGGGAGGACAGTGGGGCGGGAGCTTGGGGGGGAAGGGAGGATCTGTCCATTCAGCAGTGGACAGCAGGTTTGGGTGGTGGTGGCACAATAGCGCACGAATACAAGTATGAGTGTCCCGTGATGAGAATGGACACGATGCCAGGCATGGACAGCCTCAGAGACCCGGGACGTGGTAGAGGCACAGGCGTGGACCACCTGGGTCCTCAGAGACTTCAGGTCTGGAGCACGGAGCCTAGGACGGTGACAGGCTGGAGAGGGCTTAGTCTCCATGCACCCCACTTGGAACCTCAGGCCCCGGTCCCCTGGTTGGTGGTTCACCCCGCTCCCACCATTGGGCATGTCAGGCCCAGGCCAGAAAGGAGCCTGTGTCTTTCTACCAAGCAGACTCCCCAGCCTGGTTATAAGGAGAGCCATCTCATCAGGATGGGTAAAGGAAGCCTTGCCAGGACTTCAAGAGTCTGGTGTCTGGGCTCTGCACTCTGAGTCCACAGAGGTTGGCCAGGTCTTGCCTCTGGTGAGAATGGGCAGGAGGGGTGGGGGAACACCAGGGTCACTGCAGCTGTCCAGTGCGCAGCCACTGGGCATCTGATACAGAATGTCATCCAGGTCACTCACCTAAGTCCCCTCAGAAGCACAATCTAACAGCACACATGCTTTGGGACTAAGAAGTCAAGCTGGGGTGGGAGTTTGACCCTGGGGACTCGCCCAGGGCCTCCCTCGCTTAGCTTTTCTTCACAGGGCAAGTCTGTTTCCTCATGGTTTCTTCACCTTTAATTTCACTTTGATTAAACTTCCTCATTCTCTTTCTCTTCTCTGTTTTCAGCTCATGTGCGGGCGTGCCACTCAAGAGGGCCTCCTTGGGGCAGGAGTGGCTCATGTCTGGGGTCCAGGCTGCACAGGATGCTGAGAGCTGAGGATCACAGAGCTAATCTGAGCAGGCCAATCTGTGAGACTCAGCTCCAATTAATCACCACAAAACCAGAAGTAGAGATGTGGTTCAAGTGGTAGAGCACCAGTGTAGAGTAAATAGTGTCCAGGTCCTGAATTGAAGCCCCAGTACACACCCACACCCACACAAAAAGCTCCATTGGAACCCACAGAAGCTTTTGCAATTCCACATGGGTGATCTTAAGTCACATGGCTTGTGCTTCCCAGATTCACTCGCTTGTAAAAGACAGATAAGAGCAATGTCTGCCAGGTAAATTTGTGACGGTTAACAGAGGGTTAACACACAGTTCCCTGCTCCTAGGAATTTACAGTGCAGTGGAAGGTAAACCACTGGCCTGTTGAGAAGAGTGGGCATTTCCAGAGAAGAGCCCCAACCCCCAGAGAGCCGGCTCTTCCAGAGCAAGCAGGTGCCTGGCCTCCCTCCCGGCCACTGACCAGACTGGGAACCTCACATTGCAGTCAAGC
The DNA here is from genome assembly GCF_031878675.1 of Megascapheus bottae. NCBI lineage: Eukaryota > Metazoa > Chordata > Mammalia > Rodentia > Geomyidae > Megascapheus > Megascapheus bottae. The sequence continues at coordinate 58,892,322 of NC_143516.1, forward strand.
TCAGGGCTTACAAGGCTAGCAGGAAAGGGAGGGATCATGAATGTGAATCTGAGATGAATTCTCCTGATATTCATAGAAGACCGTCGGAAAAGAATCCTCAACCGTGCCAAACTTGCACTTTGAAAAGAAAATGATCCAGAAAGAAAATGGCAGTATTCCATGCAGGTTTTCATGTGTGGCATGTTGAGAGAGGGCTAAGAACAGATGGCTTGGCTCTGAGCCTGGACCTGTGATGCTGGGACCCCGCCCTGGGAATCAAGGTTTCTGTCTGCTGCAGGATGATCCACACTGCAGGGGAAGGCTCCGAGGAGCTGCCTGCCTGCAACTACATTAAGGTCAAGAAGGAACACTTTAAGTGATCAATAATGAATAATGGTTGTCAAATCTCAGGCCCTGGGGCTAGCTAACAACCCTTTCCATTTAAACTCAAGCACTAAATTTTAGTCAATGACCCTTAAGATGTAGGTATTGTAAATCTGGCTTTGGAGAACAGAGCCTTAATTAAACTCATGTGGCAAAGGTGCAGAAATATATTCAACTTTCAAAGACGGAAATACATTCAACTTCCAATACTCATCGTGATGAAGCAGGTGAGAGCCATCACAGAGGAGCCTCTCTTGCCAGCCATGGTGCCTCTGGCCTGTAATCCTGGCACTGGGATGTTGAGGATCTTGAATTTAATGCCAGCCTAGGCTGTGATCCAGCCACACCACCCTTGGGCATCTGCCCAAAGATGCTGAAGTGGGACTCAGTGACGATTCTCCCACATCCACTCACCATAGCCAAGTGACAGACAATTGGATGAAGAAAATTTACTTATATGTATTATATATAAATAATGCATATATTCCTCCTGATAGATGAGCATATATATGTGCATTATACATATACATATATATGGAGAGATACAGAGAGAGAGAGAGAGAGAGAGAGAGAGAGAGAGAGAGAGAGAGAGAGAGAGAGAGAGAGAGAGAGAGAGAGAGAGAGATGTCAGGAAAACAATATGCCATTTGAATGGAAATGGATGGACCTGGAAAAATTATTTTAGTGAAGTAAGCCAGGTTCAAAGAGAAAAAGGATGCATGCTTTCTTTCATATGTGGAAGCTAGGACTAAATTATAAATATATTTTATAAATAAAAATATAGTTTTTCACATACATAAACATTGTACCTAAAAGTATCTGCAGGGTAGTATTCAAAGGAAAAGTAGGTGGAGAAAAAGAGGAGGAGAAAGAGACAGAGAAGAAGGAGGAGAAGGTGACATAGGAGGAAGAAATGGAGGAGGAGGAGGAGGAGGAGGAAGAGGAGGGAAGGAAGAAGAGAAGGAAGAGGAAGAGGAGAAAGAGGGGGAGGAGGAGGAAAGCCTCCTAAGTATGGAGAGTAGGCATTGTCAGTCCAGTTCCCAGCCAGTTGTTACCTTTCAAGACTCAGAACAGCCTTTCCATATTACTCATTGGAAAGGGAGTAAGTATAGAATCTGTTCATATGTGAGCCTGCATGCTGATCTTCTTACCTTGTGATTGCCTTGTCATGTCTTAGTATCTCATTGTGTGGAGGGAATGGAAGAGGCCTCTACAGACATCAGTGTGCAAATGCCATGCCAGAGGCCAGTATCACCACCACCATGCCTTTGCTCTTAGGGCCAGGCATGATGCAGGTTCCCGAGCCCCTCTGAGCTCAGCCAAGTTGTACCATTTTCACTGGGGAAATCTTTCCTGTCTTGGTAGCAAAGTTTCTCAGTACCAAGAAGTTTGGAGAAAAATTATATTACACTTAAATAAAAGTAAATCTTGTAAGTAAAAGCAAAGTCAGGAAGGAAGGTGGTGGTTTCTGTTATTTTTTATGCTGGTAGGGAATCTTGAACTCAGGGCTTCCCACTCTTTCTTTGTGGTAACACTTGAGCCACACCTTGACTCCTCTGTCTCTGTATCTATCTCTCCATCTATCTATCTATCTATCTGTCTGTCTGTCTATCATCTATCTATCTATCTATCTATCTATCTATCTATCTATCTATCTATCTATCTATCTATCTGTGCTAGTTAATTGAAGATGAAAGTATCACATACTTATCTGCCTGGGGTGGTTTTGAACGTGATCCTTAGATCTCAGTGTCCTGAGTTGCTAGGATTACAGGTATGAGTACTGGAGCCTGGCTGGTGGCTGTCTGTTTTAATGGGAAGCACGACTCAATTGGGGCTACACTGAGTAAAATGTATGGTATCTTCACTTTTGTCACAGGAAAGGTAAGACACATAACATTTCCAAAGTTACTGAAGAGAAATAAGATTAGAAGCCAATTTGTACTTTTGGCGTTAGAGAAATCACCCTCCCAGCACGTCCTACTTGGCAGTTACACCAGGGTCAGTTTTGACAAAGTGCCTGCATTGCGAGGCTGTGGACAAAGTGGTCCATTGTGGCCAACCCTACTGACGCCCAAGGGTGCAGAACCGCAGTCCCCCCAGAGGTGGCCTGTCGGCATGACGGTGGCGCGCGTGCACCACAGGGCTAACAAAGACATCAGAAATGGTGGGAGAGATCTCACAGAGCCTCAGCACTTACTTTCTGAAAAAAATCCCACCATGTAGCTAACAAAAGAATATTTTCCTCTTAGTATCTTTAAAGCAACGCAGCCCTCAAGACTCTGAACATGAAGTTGACGAAGATAATTTCTGTGGAGCAGAAAGCACAAGGCAGTGTTCATGGCTGACAAGACATTATCTGATATTAAAGCTCGACATGTCAAGAACCATTTTGTATAATTTATGGGTCATATTGACCTGCACAGGATCAATTTTAACAGGAGTCAGAGATCAAAAGTAGACAGAAAGAGACAGAACATCGCTCAGAAATTATCATGACAAAGTGTAATTTTGAATGCAGAAGAGATTTGTAATTCCAAAACGGGATTTTTCACCATCTGTTGGATGAAAAAGAAATGGGCTAAACTAGAAGAAGCTTAAATGGCTTCAAAGCAGGAGGTAAATGTTATTGTTTTCAAAGAAGCACTGGAAAACGTCCATAGTGATTCTAGAAAGTCAGTGGAGGATCCCTGGGCTATTGAGCCCTGCTTCAGAGACTGTCTTCTCTGGTTGAGGCTCTGTAACAAAATACCTAAGCCCAGAAGCCTGACAAAGACCAGAAATATGTGTTGTGGTTTCAGAGGCTGAGAAAAACCAGGACTGTGTGCTGATCCCCAGAACCTGTCTTCTATCTGTGTGTTCACATGGCAGAAGAGACTAGGTCTTTCTCAGGTATCTCTCTGTGGCATATCAACTATAAGTTGGATTTCAACTCATGAATTTTGTGGGGGACGCATCAGGCCACAGCAGATTTATAAAAAGTAACTGACCTATAGTCCCCAGCGATGGCCGTTTACCTTTCTGGAGTGGAAACTAGGTATGAGTTTAGGGGCTGGACAAAGAGTCAGAGTAAAGACTAAGGGACACCTGGACATCCACAAATGATACCAAGGACATCTACAAACAAGGGAGGAGGCTTTTTATAGATCACATGTCCTGCCTACTCATGCATCCCAAGAGGATACCTGCCGGATAACACTTCCACCAGCTGAAGGAGGCCGTCAGAGAGCCTTCCTACCATGGGAAACTGGGGCCTAGACCTGGTGGGGGGGGCCAAGATCCCCCAGGACCCCAGGGACCCTAGGAGCTTTCTTAAGGCTAGCACTCTGCCACTTGAGCCACAGCAACACTTCCAGCTTTTTCTGTGTATGTGGTACCAAGGAATCAAATCTAGGGCTTTGTGCATGCTAGGCAAGCACTCTACTACTAGACCAAGCTCCCAGTCCCTGCCTTAATTTTTAAGACAAAGAGTAGCAGAATAACAACTAAATATGAAATTAGGGATCTGAAAGATAAAAAGAAGACATCCATTGACCACTTCCCATGGTTCAATTTAAAGTTCACAGTATTCCTATAATGTAGGTGGCTATGTTCTAGAGGAAGATCCAAAGCACTTTGAGATGAAACATCCCAAGGTCATAGAACAGAATTCTAACTCTGGCAGAATAGAGTATAGGAAATGACCAAGGTGTGGACGTTACAGAAGGGAGAACTGAGGTGAGAAAGTTCATCAGTTCACTTCAAGGGAATATTAGAATGTGTGAGATAACAAAGGATTTTTGAAGGAAATAAAGAACAGGAGTAATTTCCATTGGGGTGAAGGACGATTAGAATTTCAGCTACTTGTGAAAAACTTCTGGTCAAAGGAAGTCATTTCACCTGAACAGCCACTCTGTAAAAAAGCAAAGCTAATGAGAACTGTCAGAGCTTAGAGATAATTACAAATGCGACCTAGAGAGGAATGTGGCTCAGATCACCAGTCCAGTGCATGGCTCAGCCGCATATAGGAAGGCGGCTCCTACTGGAAGCTTGTGTTTCCAGCCAGGCGCCTGAGGGAGGGGACTCAGAATGCTGCCAGCTGTGCAGATCTCTGCCCAGAGTGCTCCCTGCCCTCCAGCTCACAGCTGTCTGTGGAATCTCCACCCAGGGCCCTGGCTGCCCTGGGAGAGATCGATCGGGTGGGCTCCAGACCCAGGCACGGAGCTCTCTCAGCAACAGCCACATTTTCTGCCAGACAGTCCTCTTGGGCCATTTCTTAAAGACCTGAAAAACTCGAAGACAAACTGATTTTTGACATAACTGCTATTATTTCTTCTGGAAACTGAAAAGCTGTTAATGAAAAATAGAAACAGATTCTGTGTCCCTCCCATCCATGATCCTTAGTTCTTAGCCTCTTGAGTAGCTAGGACTACAGCCATAGGTCACCAGTGTCCAGCTGTTTCCTGTTTTGGGAAAGTACTTATCTCAATATAACTTGCCCGCTTGTCTCTAGTCTACTGGTTTAAAATAGACTCAAAAGATTGGATGTTTTGTTCATTAAAGTATTCCAATTTCCTAAAATTTATTTTACACATAGTAAGCCCAAGTAAATATTTTCTAGAATAATTTTCCCTGTTTAGGTAATATTTCATATGACTAGCACAAATGCCATGCTAATAATCACTATTAGAACTTAGCAGATCAATATTGTCCTTTTAGCCTAGCTAGACAAATAAACTATAAGTATAAATGATTTCCAACTTCCATGTATGTAAAAAATTTCCTACGACAGTTATTAGTTAGAAGAGTACTATTTATCTGCTGCTATTGAACTCAAAATCTATTAATAAGTGTCAGCTTCGAAACGTCTATAATGTTAAGCTCTAATTCTTTCTGAGTAGTATAAAATAACAATAAAATTAAAGGTTAGCTCATATCAGATTTCTTTAGGGTATCTGTATCACATACTGTGTTTCAGGGGGAAATATGTAGAATATTATTACCATAAAGCAATTTTATTACAGATAGAACAAACTACCCATAAAAGCTAGAACTGGTGCTGTGGCTCAAAGGTAAAGTGCACCTCTTGGGCAAAAGAAACTCAGGGACAGTACCCAGAGCCAGAGTTTCAAGTCCCAGGACCAGTCAAAAAAATGTGATTATAAGACAGAAAGTTGACATTCTCTTAAGTTACGAGATGCATAATGAAACCCATAAAATAAGTTGGCTAATCACTTTTCCAGTATCTACTATACTCGAAGAAAATATTTCTCTTACCATTTTGGTATCATCTGTTTTTTACTTGAGCAAATAAATTGTAGTTACAGGACAAATTCATCATTATAAATTACTTTTTTGCATTGAGCAAAACAGACTTGTTGCGTTGTTTCACAGTTGCTCAGTATCATGTGTGCATGATTCAGTATGGCCATGCTATCCTTCCTCTGAGCAGCTGAGCGAGGCAGCCTTTGAGAATACTGAGAGGAGTTCATTTCATAGATTGTACAGACATGAGGGCAGGTTGGTCACATAACGCAGGCACTTTTTTTTTTCCCCTTTGGTGACAGTCATGGGGCTTAAAAAAACTCAGTATCTGGGCACTGCATCTGAGCATTATCACTCAAGTGGTACTCTACCATGTGAGCCACAGCTTCACTTTGGCTTTCTGGTGGCAAATTGGAGGTAAGAATCGCACAGACATTCCTGCCTCGGCTGGCTTCAAACTGCCATCTCAGATCTCAGCTGCCTGAATAGCTAGGATTCCCAGGTGCATCAAAAGAATGAAGTGTACTATACATTTGAGTCTTTGTAGAAACGGACATCAAAAAGAATGAGCTCCAGAATAAAACAGAAAGCAGAGCCATGACGATTCGCCCTGGTTCATGCTCGCAGCACATTGTAGAAGGCCGTGACTTCCTCTGAGAGAGGCAGGCATGGCTGCCCTCTTGCTCCATGTCCTGGTTCCTCCATAAATCACATGTGGCATAAGGCAGGCGATTGTCAACCCCCTGCTCATTGCTGACGCATGGCTCCCATTTCCATTACACTCTGAGGGCCTTGGGGGCTCACGGGACGCAGGCACAGTTGCACCCAGGACTCTGGTCTCTACGGTCAGGTATGTGAGTAAGCAGGGGCTCTTGAAACACTTTGTGGACACAGCTCTTATTTATTTATTTATGCAGGTATGCATGTATTTATTTACTGTGCTGGTACTGGGGCTTGAACTCAGGGCCTGGGCACTCCCCCGAGCTCTTTTCCTCAATCTTAGTTCTCTAACACTTGAATCACAGCTCCACATTTAGCTTTTTGTGGATAAGAATCTGACCAACTTTTTCTGTCCCAGCTGCATTTAAACTTTGATCCTCAGATCTCAGCCTGCTGAGTAGCCAGAATCACAGCCATGAGCCAGAGCCACTCGGCAAGAAGCTCATCTTTAAAAACTGGTTTCAGATATACATTAAACCATTTGAAGTCACATATGTATATATGTGCAATTTGCAGGTTTGTTTGGGTGTTACTATTTTACTGACTTAATTAGCTCCCCTTATTAAAAAAACAGAACAAAGAAAAACAGAAATCTTCCTCAGCCAGTTAAGATCATTTTCCCTAGTTCTCTCAAGGAAATTGAAATGTTTCCAGTGTGAAGGCATCAGTAGATATGCAGATTTTGTTTAATTGTTTTTCTTAAGTTTTTTTTTTTTGGTCTGTATTTAGGCTTGAATTCAGGGCCTCATGCTCTCACTTGACTTTTTGTTGCTGTTGTTCAATGCTTACATTCCACCACTTAAGTCACAGGTCCATTTCTGGTCTGTTGGCTAACTGAAGGCAAGAGCTTCTAGGATTTGTTTGTTCAGAGCCATCTAAGCCATGATTTTCCAGTCTCATCCTCTTAGACTTCAGGCCGATTACAGGCATGAACCAAGTGTGCCAGGCACTAAGTATGATGGAGATTTGTAATCCATTGGACGACACTGCAGCATTTGTTTCTGGCCATCTTATTCTTCTTAATTTAATCACAGTGGGCTCTGTGCTTCCTTATGTACTATAGAAAATATTGCAGAACAATGCTCCATGTGTAGTAGATATCTCATAAATGTCTTTGATACAGCATGCTGTAAACACAAATAAAACAAAATCCAAACAACCAACCCACAAGCAATGGAGCCAGGTGTTGGTGGCTCACATTTGTGATCCCAGGAGTCATCTGCTCAGGAGTCAGAGATCTGAGAATTCCAGTCGGAAGCCAGCTCCCAGCACAGGCAGGTAAACCTAACAGACTCTTATCTCCAATTAACCATCACAAAGCTGGAAGTGGAGGTGTGGTTCAAGTGATCAACCACCAGCCTTGAGTTTCCAAAGTAGCAGCATATATGCACATGTGCCTGTGTGCAACACATACATACACACACAGCACTCCAGAAAATTCAAGCAAAAGAAAGTTAACATTTACAAGACAGACAATTGGAAAGTAAAAAGCCAATCAAAGCAGAGTTTCAGTTTCCTAGTTCTATATCAATTCTACTCAGAGCTCCTGAAGACTTTTCTTTCCCACTAGCCTGTTCAAGTGCTTGATATTTATTGGACTTAATGTTTGTATTTACAGCCCTGAGTGTATTTCAAATTTCCAAAATAACATTCTGAAGGAAAAAGTATGACAGAAAATTGTGTTTAGGGAAAATTTTGGATAACATTTCATTTTATTATATGACAAAGCTTTAAAGACAAATATTAAATACAAGCATTTGCCTTGACTTAGGCCCAACACTCTATTAATTTGAGCAGTTTTCTACTACAGAAGGATTACATGGAGAAGTTGTTACTCAAAGATGATCAGATTATATTCTGAGGAGAAGCAATTCAGGGAATAACATTCCATTTTTGTATTTATAAAATGCTTCCCTTCCCTCCTCTTCCCTTCCCTTTCTGTCTCTCCTTCCTTTCCCCTCTCTCCTTCCCCACCTCCCCTGCCTTCTGATGCCCCTTCTTCTTAACTCAATGCATTTTCTTAAGAACATGGAATTTAAAGAGCAGGAACTGAGTAGTGACTTTCTTGGAATAATATCGGGGCCCGCTGTCTTTGAAACAAGATGCCGATTCTCTCACCAGCAGAAAGCCAGCCTGGAAGCATGTCTCAAGAGTTACAGTACCAGCCATGGGAGTGGGAGACCCTGAATTGAAAGCCTGGTACCCAACATCGCCAAAGATGTAAGTAAGCAAGCAAACAAGCAAAAAATAAATAAACAAATAGGAAAGAAAGAGGAAGAGGTCATTATGTAAGAGCCAGTTGCACTTCTTGTCTTGCCACTGGACCACCCAGACAAAGGTCGTTTAATACAGAGGGAAGCCAGCCTTTCCTAGGAGAGAAGCCTCCCTGTTATGGGTCACAGATCAGGGTGGTGTGCTGAAGATGTGGCTCAGAGGCCTAGCACTTGTTACCCTGAGCTGGCTCAGAGCCCTTTCAATCTCCAGTTGGAGGAAGAAACGAAAAAGAGAACTTATTTTGTGGTCCCCTTCCATCTGCCCGCCCTACCTAGAAAAGCTTTTTTTTCTGGGGCAAGAAGTCAGTGGAAAAAAAAGTTAGTCTATAGATCTATGTACATTCCATCTTTATGCTGGACACTGGAAAGACTTCTATCTCTTTCGTCTTGATTCTGAGTAGAAAGAGCCCGATAGTCACTGAATTAAATTGGATGCACTTCTCAACTGTACAAAAGAAGAAACAGAAACATAAAATACATGGCATTTGTTGCTGGTTATTTGTGTCTCAGAATACAAATAACTTTTTCAGATTCATTTTCAAGCTACCATTTTCCTGGTGAACATTTTATGAATTGGAACAAATGTTCCTTAGGTTTGATTTTTCACTTATTCAGTATCCAATCACCAAAGAAGTCATTTTCTTGGAGAATAATGGGTAGTATGTATATTTTGCATAATATAAAATGAAAGAAAAGTAAGGAATGTTGTGTGGAGGCACCCTTGGGTACCAGCAATCAGGAGACAGAGGCAGGATGGAGCCAGCCCAGGCCACACAGTGGGGTTAATTACGTTCGTAATTACTCTCCTTCGCCTTCTTCTTTAATAGACATTCAAGCAAGAACCCTGAATATTGACACAGAAAGACCGAGAAAGCAATATAAGCCCCTAAGAGAAAGCATTCTGTTTGCCCTCCAGGATATCAGGTGAGAGATGAATATCAAAGTTCTGTCCCTGGAAATGCATGAGTAGAAGTTGTTTTCATGTCAGGTTCCATGCCGTGAACACAAATGCAGTGTATGTATTCCAGGAATTAGTCAATAGACACCTAGCAGTACCAAGAATGGTGCCATGCCATTATCAAGAAAACTAGCAATAACAGATGCTGGCAAGGATGTAGCCAGAAGGGATCATTACTACACTGCTGGTGGGAGTGTAAACTTGTTCAACCACTCTGGAAAGCGGTATGGAGGTTCCTCAAAAGGCTAAACATAGAGCTCCCCTATGACCCAGGAATTCCACTCCTGGGCATTTATCCAAAATAGACCACAAACTGGGCCACACTAAAGCTACCAGCACAAGCATGTTCACTGAGTATTGTTTACTATAGCCAAGATATGAATCAATCCAGATGTCCATTAGTGGACAAATGAATCAAGAAAATGTGGTATGCATACACAATGAAACTTTACTCATCCATCAGAAAGAATGTCTTTGCCTCATTCATAACATTCATAAGGAAATGGGGAGACTTGAAAAAATATATTAACCGAAATAAGCCAGACCCCCCAAAAAACATAGGTTGCATTTGTTGTAACCAGAATGTGTTCATTAATCTACAACTAAACACATTGGATGGTACAGTACTTGAATACGATAAATTGTACAGGACTCTTGACATTTGCACAGTGAAGCCAGAGGAGGATATTATTAGGAGAGGATCACAAAAGCTCAGTGTGAGGTGCATTTGATGATACAAAATGATGTTAATCAAAATGAACTCCAAGAAATGAAAACAAGAGGCTTTGTTATTTTGCTTTTTTTCCCTTTCTACTTTGTCACTGTTTTTGATTTACTTTTGTTTTGTAGGTAAGTTCACCTGTTTTGCTGGGGGTAAGAGGGACACAGAACTGGTGGGGCAAAGGGTGAACAAACATAGCAGGGGACACTGTTAGGGAGGAACTATACAACCTGGGGGCGGGGGAGAAGGCCAGGAGGGAAAAACTGAAAGGAAATGAGGAAAGACCTGACACTGTACAAAAACAACCGTACTCTTTACCTGACTTATGCGACTGTCACCCCTCTGTGTATCACTTTACAATAACAATAAAAGAACAGTGCCATGGCACAGCAGCAGTCATCCTTCTGTAGACTATCGCAGAAAGGAGAAAAGTTTGCCTATAGAAACTGTGAAGAGGGATTTCATTTAGAAGAACTTTGCACTGATGAACAAGGAAAGCAGTGACTTAATTGCTAACATGGCCCTCTGTCCTCACCACCCGTCTATGACATGGTGTCCTGTCCTCACCACCAATCTACCCAGTCATGGCACTCTGTCCCCACCACTAGGTACATTTGGAGACATGGAAGACCCCCCACGCCCAAGCAAACTTTCCCTAGCTGTGACGTATGGGGAGAACAGATATCCACACCAAAAGTGCACAACCATCTCTCATACATGTGCTATTCTAATTAACCGAGACAATGTCAAGAAACACTTCTCAGAAAGGTGATAAGCACTGGCAAAGTTTTACTGACAAGGTATGAAATGAGGAAAATAGGGTACTATGATTTTTTAACCATGAGCTTATATAGTCTATATTATAAATTTTTGTATGTATGTGAAATTTATATTGAATATAACTTTTAATGAATGACTGGTGAAAATGCAGTGTTATTATTTGGTAAACTAAGAATTTGATAGCCATTGGTGTCTCCATTATAAGTGTCAATTTGCATATTATAGTGTGGCTTCAGGGATCACGAAATATTATTTTCATATTTCCACAGAGTCCTAAATTAATAATACTTTGAAGTAGAAGTTTGGCTCAGTGAAGATGATTTTAATTTCCAAGAGTAAAATCCAGAGACATGAATTCTGAATTTATGCAAGCTCTTGTGTGCATAATGTGTACATATGTAGTGTGATGTGGTTTTGTGTGGTGTGTGTATGTTTGATGTATGTGTGGTGTACATGTGTATATATAGCATATGTATATTTGTGGTATGTGTATGTGGTCTGCCTGTGTATTTGTGGTATTTATATGTGGTGTGTGTGTGTGTGTGTGTGTGTGTGTGCTGTGCATGTGTTTATATGGTGTGTGATGTTAAAGAAGCATATCCTTGCAGTTAAATCACTGTGCATGTACATGTGCATGTGCATGTGCATGGGTATGGGTATGGTGTGTGTGTGTGTGTGTGTGTATTTGTATGTGTGGTGTATGTGTGTATATGTGTGTCTTGTACATGTGTATAGTGTGACATGCATATGTGTAGGTGGTGTGCGAGGTTAAATAAGTGCATCCTTGTAGTGAAATCACTGTGCATGTGCATGTGCATGTGCATGGGTATGGGTATGGTGTGCATGTGTATGTTTGGTGTGCATGTATATGTATGTCTTGTGCATATGTATATGTTGTGTGCATATATGTAGGTGGTGTGTGAGGTTAAAGAAGTGCATCCTTACAGTGAAATCCCCGTGCTTGTGCATGTGTAAGTGTATGAGTATAGGTATGGGTATGGTGTGTGTGTGCGTGTGTGTGTGTGTGTGTGTGTGTGTGTGTGTGTGGTGTGTATGCGGTACATATGTATATGTGTGTCATATGCATATGTGTAGGTGGTATGTGAAGTTAAAGAAACACATTCTCACAATGAAATCGCCTGGCTTTCACATGCTCATCCAGTTCTACTGCCATTTTAAAATGTGTAAATCCAGTGACATCTGCATATTCTTCTGAGGAAGCTGGTCTTTGTGTGCAGTGTAACAAAATTGTGGGAATTTGGATGTCAGGGTGGAGGCACGGCCACATGTGACTGACCCTCGGATAGCCCAGAGCACGCTAAAGATGAGATGAAGCAGAGAGGGGTGCTTCATGCTAATTGCGAGCCCGCGCTTGCATGGGGATGCGGCCTGTTCCCCGTGAGAGGACACTGCAGTCCGTCTGTAGTGAATACACAGAGCAGGAGTTCACACTGCTGATGCACAGCGGATATGACCTCACTGTCTCTCAAGGACAAATTCCATCTGGGTCCAGGAGACAACGGGACTCACTTCCACACTGCAGTTTTGAGAACTCTATCCCCCCACCCTCTCTCTGCAACCATCCATCATCTTTCTATTGATCTGTCCATTTATTCTGAGGCTTGAACTTAGGGCTCTGTGCTCTTCCTTGGCTTTTCCTACTCAAGGCTGGCACTCTACCACTTGAGTCATATTTTTAATGATCAACTGTTTAATTATCAACAAGAGTCTCCCAGACTTTCTTGTCAGGGCCAGCTTTGAGCCATGATCCTCAGATCTCAGTCTCCTGATTATCACATCTGGTTGAATGTCATTATCTTTTAGGAAAATAACCACCATCTCCCTGGGGAGGCAGTATGGCTCCCCGTGCGCCAGACATGCACACATTGGTTCTATCGCCCATCGTCTCCACCACAGAGGAGCCACAGAGAGATTGTTGTTTGTCGTCTGTGTCCACAGTGCCCAGTACAGTTGCTGACAGGTAAAGCAGTCTCCAGGTGTGGTGGCTATGCACCTATGGGCCTCATACATGCTGATAGCATGTTTGCTGCACACATACAGCCTGAGTACATATGCACTGAGCACATGTATGTGTTTGCAATCGTTATCCACAAATCCCATCTCTCAAGTCTTTTGCATCCTTCATTGTGCACAAAGCCAGTGATGGTGGGAGGTGGAGTGGGAGGTGGATGCAGTGTTGGGTAAACTAAATCTGTGTCTAGGTGGTAACCGGTGGTGTGACATCTCATTTCTGGTGGACATGGATCCAGTGAGATGCCAGGAGCCTGGTGCCATACTGAGCTCTTCAGCTCAAAGCTATCTCTCTACCACTTAAACCACAGTGCCACTTCTGGTTTTCTGGAGATAAGAGTCTCACAGACTTTTGTGCCTGGGCTGGCTTTGAACTGCGATCCTCAGATCTCAGCCTCCCAAGTAGCTAGGATGACGGCGTGAGTCACCGGTGCCCGACTCGGTGATTACATTTCAACTCTGTGATAACATAGCTTCTCTTTCCAGATTTCCTCAGGTTTGTTCCAAAACATTTCAAACATAATGATTGTTATTTAAGATTAGGAAGAGCCAAGAGCATTGATATAGCCTGAAACCTCGGGACCTGAGTGGTGTGGACAGGGGAGGTCATTCCTGGGACTTCCTGAGAACAGGCTGGCATGACCCGTCTGAACAACATGGCCAGATCGTCCTCTCCTTTGCAGTCCCATCTGTGCTGGCACACTCACTGGGATAAGAATTAGCACAAAAGAAGAGGGAGGAATGGCTCAAGCAGTGGAGGGCTTGTGGGAGACCCTTAGTAAATCCCAGTATTGCCGAAATAAATACATAGGTGTATAAAATAGGTACATAAAGACTAAAAGTAGTATAGGATATGGAAGGCTACATTTAACACCACTTATGGCTAAATTCAACTAACATGATTAAAATCCTGGGAAAGGCATCATCTTGATAATAATAATAATACCTGAACTGTGTTGACAGTGCTGTGAAGGTCACCTGCCTATCGAAGCACTGTGATTAGGACACAGACTGGGTACTAAGTCAATTTCTCCAGACAAGCCAAGGCCTGGTTCCTTTGGGAACAGGTAGAGTTCTAGTTCACCTTCCCTGGCTGGTGGGCCAGACCTTCGCCACCCGGGAGCAAAGCCAGGACTCTGGCCGTGGCTGGAACATCCCACACCCTCCTCACTGCCTTCCCCACACTCAGCCAAGGGTCCAGACTCCGGGGCTACCCAGCATTCCAGAATCAGTGGATGCACGAACACAGTCAATAATCATGAGGATGGAGTCCGTGAATGGGCCGCTGCAGGAGCCTGCCCAGTGAGTTTGCCACTTCTCTGCGTAACCCCTCGTTCTGGATGGGCATGGAATTGTGCACATCCAGGCAAGGGAGGTCTACCCACTGACACAGGAGGAATTTCACTGCAGCAGCTTCCCTAAAGGCTCAGGAATGGCTTACAGCCCTGGACTGTGGAGGAACTTGGTAAAAACCACACTCCCCCAGGATGAACCAGAGCTTAGAAATGTATATATCAGGGCTGGGAGGTGGCTTAGGGATAGGGCGCTTGTCTAGCATGCATGAAGCCCTGGCTTCCATTCTTCAGTACCATAAACACAGAAAAAGCTGGAAGGAGCTCTGTGATTCAAGTGGTAGAGTGCTAGCCTTAAGCAAAAGAAGCTTGGGGATAGCACTCAGGCCCTGAGTTCAAGATTCAGGACTGGCAAAAAGGAAAGAAAGATATGTAACATACATAACATGAAGGTCACATACCCTGCCTGCCTGACTGACCTTGCCTCTAGGTAACAGCAGACAAGAAAATAAAAAGCAGGGAAAGCTACCTGAATAACACTTCTCAAATGTGTCCATTAGATCTACATGGAAAGGTTAACTTGGTAGATGAATTGTAATAAGCACACAGTATTCACACCGCCAAGAGTGTGACCCATGCTGGGGCAGAAGCCTACATTTCTCCAAGAGTTCCCCTAACCATTAGCTATCAGCAAGGGCCAAATTTGTTTTTCCCCACCCTCACAGACATTTGCCAGTATCCAGGGTCATTCTTAGTCATCACAACTGAAGGGTAGGCATTGATACTGACACCTTGTGGGCAGAAGGCAGAGGGGCTGCCAGAGGCCTTGCAGGGCCAAGCTTGTGAGATACTACTAGGTGTGGAGGGATCCAGAGTGCAGGGAGCTGCAGTCTGCATGCACCTGCTTGGGATGCAGAAGAAGGAGCCAGAGCCTGGGGGGAGCTGCGACCTGCATGCACCTGCTCGGGATGCAGATTAGATGGGAGGCCTGCGAAGTTACAATGGGTTGAGTATGCTGTAAATGTTCCTTAAAAAGATAGTCTCACTTTCCTGGCATTTCTTTCACTAGCAGGGGTTAATTCTCTAGTGGAGATGGATAAGGTTATTGATGTATCATTAATTTACTGAACAACAGAGGTTCAGAAGAATACACTGCATAGGAAAATATTCTGTAAGAGAGGAACAACTCAGACCAAGTGTGTGGCTGTTCATTTCATTCACCACAGGGCTAGAGTGCTGTCCATGAGGTTCAAGATTTGATCCCAGCAGAACCACACACACACACACACACACACACACACACACACACACACACACTAAACACACACACACACAGACACCGTAACTCCTTTAAATACTCAAGGACTAAACACCTAGTTGGTATATATAGAATATAAAATGGTTTGTTGAACCAACACGTATCATCCCAGCTTATCGATGATGGTGCAACATTTTTCACTAATAATATTATCAAGATAGAGGCTCGAGGCAGAGCACAAGTCTGGTAGCAGAGGGTCCTGAGTGGATCACAGCACTACAAGAAAGGCAAAAGAAAGAAAAACATACACGATGGTTTCCTGTCAATAGTAGCGTAAATCCACAGATGAATTTACTGAGAAACTAAAATGTCAGAGCCTAGTACAATATTCCTCTTTAGAGCTTGAAAGGATGCTCAGCAATGATAACTGTGATCTCAGAAGGGAGTGGCCATTGCTGGCATTTCAGGACAGGAGCAGGCCCCACTCCCGGCACCACACTGTGACACCAGTGCAGAGGAATCATTTCTTTCACCAACTGTGGCTGAGGTACCATTTAGCAGAACAAATTAAGAACTTGTCAGTGATTATGAAAATAATTTCCTCCTTTCATTAGAATATTTTGCTGTCATTCAGCCGGCACAGCGTTACTCTGCGTGGGGTAGGTGTTGTTGAAAGGCAATGTGAAAATAATATCTGGATTATAGATTCCTCCCATGAAGGCTGAGTCGCTGTGTGGGTTTTTTTTCTTTTTTGAAAAAAGAACTTCTCTTTTGAAACAATAATAAAGAACAGACAAGTCGATTTTAACTTTTGGAGATGCAGGAACATGTTGTTTGTGTATAAATCGAACTAGCTAGCCTCACTTTGAAGTGGTATTTTGCCTCTCGAATCCCTGCACACTTCTTTATATAATCTACATCTCAATATAGACAAGGAAATAATTATAAAGGTTTGTTAGGAGTGACCAGTATGGTTTGTTTCAATCCAACCACTGAATTTCAGTCATCGCCTTTTCTGGGCCTGTGTTCTACCCCACACCACAGGTAACCTAGGGCCATTTCTATTTGTTTCTGTTTCCCATCATCTTTAAGCAGGTGTACACAGGAGTTGCCACTTAACAAAGCAGTTTATGGCTACATGCCCCATGATCAAGCTCAGCCCTGTAAGCATTTCCAACCATGTCTTCCCCAGCCCATCCCGTCCCTCCCTCTTCTTAATTCGGTAATACATTAAATCCTTCACTACATTCTCCCCCTCTTCTCCCCCTCATTCATCGGTCCTTTTCCTCTTGATGCCACCCCACCCCTTTCGAGTATCCTCTTACTGGTCTTTGATTTTTTTGAACTTTGACTTTGGCTTTCTAAGGAATTACACTATCTGAGATCTCCCTTGAATCTACCACAGTAGTGAATTTAAAGAAATTACACAGGGAGCTTTTTAAAAACATGATACTGTTTAAAAATTGAAGTTGATATTCAGCTGCATAATTTTAACTGTAAAAGTTAACTAGAAAGCTAAGCTTCATCTATAATACTTCCACTAAATAACAAGGACTTGTAGCAATGTCTTTAATTTCAAAAACTGAGAACTTTTCAAATCATAATTCCTATGGTAAATCCTTGCTATTAGGAATTATCTAAAAAAGATTATCTAAATATCAGTGAACATGTTTTAGAATTTAGAATTTCTTATGAATATAGCCAAGTAGTTTTAGTATATGAATTTTAATATCATGGTAAAAAATTAATATTAAAATATAGTATCATACCTTAGCATTTGTTTTAACACACATGGGTTCTTTATTTAAAGATATCATCTTACAGAGCTATGAGTTTGAAATTAAATCAAGAATATCTACAACAGGGATAAATGTGATCAAGGTACATTCTATGCATGTAAGACAATATCATAATGAAATCCACTTTCTTTGTAAAAAGAATTTTAAATGAAAGGTTATCTCTATAGTGCAATGTCTAATTCAATAAAATGATGTATATCTTTAAAAATATCCTCTTATATATGAGGATTTGTTCAGGGCAGAGTTTAGCTCTTTTCCTCTCAGAAAAACACTTAGATTTTGTTTCACAGTTTTCAAGTATCATTGTTCAGTCATTATACAATTTACTTGAAGAGCTCGGATAATAACCACTAAAGGTCTCTGGAAAACCTGAAGATGGAATTCCAAACCCCTGGAAGAATGGAATGTGAATGGAAGAGAACTCCAGAACCAAGTGGACCAGCAAGTACAGTGGTGGGAAGGCAGAAGGGAGCCCTGGAGTAAGAAGGGATCCCTGTGCTAAGTGAACACTGCATGGATGCATGACGCCATTTTGGGATACGTGGATGGGGGGAATGTGAACTGGATTAGGTGGCATTCCCTTATCCTGCCATCTTAGTCTGTTCACTCTTTAAAATTTCACACCTTACCAGCTATACAGTTTCTTTTTATCACATTATTTATGTTGTTACTGTCTTCCCATGGACCTTTTCTTTCTAAGCTTTATGAGGCAAATTAGTCTGCTCATTAGAACTTGAACAGCCGAACAAACCACAGATCCTCAAGAAACACTGTCAGTGAATTGATAGTCAGAGCACCAATCTGAAATGAGTTAAGAATGCTATAAATTAACAAGCCTGAAAGTGGCACACTTCCAGTTTATTTACACTTACATATAGGTGGGAATGTCAAACAGCAATAACATGAGGCAGGGAACACAAGCGTAAGAAAACATACACACTTAAAATTGCGAAAGATGGACACGTACAGTAGCATTTTGTATCATGCTATTCTGCAAAACAATGGTGAAGTCAGATTGTCGTGGTTAGCTGTTCGATAATATGATTTCCCACTTAAATACCACAAGAATGTGGGGAGGACACGTGAACATGTGTGACCTGTGAACCTTTCCTGTGAACCTGTAGCCTGTGACAGAACCTCCAGAGAGCTTCCAGAATAAGCAAAGGAAACTCTGAGCCATGTGTTGGGAATGGAACTTTGCCCTGGCCCTCAGAGACCCCTCACCAACCAGCACACAAGGTAAAAAAGTGCTTTGAGTGAGAATGAGGTAAAAACAGAAATGGATCCTTAGACATCTGAAATACAAACTATATCTTTGTCTACTAGGTTAAAAGAAATACACCATGAGCATAAATAAATAAACCTGCATAAATATATAAAATAGAATGTCTAGAAATGAAAGAAGTACAGGTAGAACATTGTCAATAATCAAATAACAGATTAAATGCAGCTGGGGGTAGAACTGGCAGACTTTATTGTGATACCTGAGGCTGGGAACTGTATCAATGAGTGGAGTTCATGCTCATATGGAGGAGCAGGTGAGGGGCCTGTGCCAGGTGGTGCCCCCTCAGCCGGCAGGTCCCCAGTGCTCTCAGTCTCCCCAGGCAGAGACATGGAGTGTGTGCCTCCCAGGTCCACCCTCCATGCTCAGGCTGTGGGAGTTATTCCATGTTCCCAGAACTCACGGCTCGCTAATGGGCCTGGTGGGCTGTTAATAATGTTAAAAGCACTTGGGTAAGCTATTTGTTAAAAAGGGGTCATTACTCCACTAACAAATTCAAGAACATTTCTTCAGGAAACTAAGCCCTTCAGATTCAATACTATAAAATGTACAATGCAATTTAAACATTCTAAAAAGTTCTGGAAATATTCTAAGTGATTAAAGAAGAAAATTTTCCCCAACAAAACATAGTTAAGAAAAAAGCTCATTTTACAACATTAAGAGTTTATGAAAAAAAAACATAATTCTAAATACTTTCAATCCTCAAAAAATAATAGGTACTGTAAGACAGAAAAATAAGAAAAAGTAAATAAAGCTTTTAGTTGCCTAATAATGAATCTTTCAGTTTACAGATTAAAAAAAAAACGGGAAATAAGCATTACTTTTAAAAGTACTTTAAAAAACAGCATTGTCGTTTTGCAAATAATACCAAAAATTTTCTGAACGGTAAGTCTGAAAACCCAAGCTTTTGACTAAGATATGTTTTATTTTGTGAGATTGGGCAAATTTTACTCTAATTTATGTGGACTGGGCTTTTAATTAAGTCCTATCATTTGACATGTGTCCATTGCACTTTCACCAGCGTTGCTGCTCCATCCTCCTCCCTCTCATCCTCCCCCACGCACATCAAATTTCTCACTTTTTTGTGTGTATGCGGGTCATGGGGCTGTCCCTGAGCTTTTCAGCTCAAGGCTACCTCCCTACCCTGAGTGAAGCCCCACTTCCCATATTCCAGAGGTTAATTGGAGATAAGAGTCTTGGGTCCTTTTGTGCATGGGCTGGCTTTGAACCTTGATCCTCAGAACTCAGCCTCCTGAGTAGCTAGGGTTACACGTGTGAGCCACTGCACCTGGCTTCACTTCATTCCCCACATGTGTGGATTAATGTTTTAATGAGGCCTGATATTTTTATTTTGTTGCTGTGAATATAATGAAGGGGAAAAAAAGCATGAGGTACTTTCATTTAACTTGAGAAGTCATTGGGCCAAAAAGGACAGGGGAAAGGTCTGGAGTCCTAGCATCTAAAACTACAGGAAGCCACACTTGCTGCTCTGTAACGACGTGAATGCGTTCACTGTAAAGAGGCTGCAACGTGCCAGCCAAAGCAGCTATGCCCTCAACTTCCAACGAAAAACATTAGAAAAGCAAATATGCCCTCAGGAGCTTGTGCTGGGACACAGACAGAGTCCAAGAGGTGTGAGGAGGAGCGGGCTGCAGGGAGGAGGAGCAGGCTGGTGTGAGGAGGAGGGGGCTGGTGTGAGGAGGAGAGGGCTGGTGTGAGGAGGAGAGGGCTGGTGTGAGGAGGAGGAGTGTGTTGGTGTGAGGAGGGGGGGGCTAGTGTGAGGAGGAGCTAGATGGTATGTGGAGGATCGGGGCTGGCTAGATTGGTTGTGGACTCAGGTCGGGGTGTTTTCCCCTCAGAACCATGGCCACACCTTCCCTTACATCTTTGCAGACTTTCCATAGATCCACCTGCGCACTTCCATAAACCAAGCTTTACATTCCACATGCAGAATTTGCCTGAACACACAGCTTCCCATGGTCCTGGACCACAAACCATCACGGGGCCTCTCCCACGGCCCCATCCAAATGCCACCACGGCCCACAGCCTACTACAGCCACATCCACATCCCATCAAATCCTACAGCCCACTACAGCCCCATCCACATCCCACCACAGCCCACTACAGCCCCATCCACATCTCACCACAGCCCACTACAGCCCCATCCACATCCCACCACAGTCCACTACAGCCCCATCCACATCCCACCACAGCCCACTACAACCCCATCCACATCTCACCACAGCCCACTACAGCCCCATCCACATCCCACCACAGCCCACTACAGCCCCATCCACATCTCACCACAGCCCACTACAGCCCCATCCACATCTCACCACAGCCCACTACAGCCCCATCCACATCCCACCACAGCCCACTACAGCCCCATCCACATCCCACCACAGCCCACTACAGCCCCATCCACATCCCACCACAGCCCACTACAGCCCCATCCACATCTCACCACAGCCCACTACAGCCCCATCCACATCCCACCACAGCCCACTACAGCCTCATCCACAGCCCACCACAGCCCACTACAGCCCCATCCACATCTCACCACAGCCCACTACAGCCCCATCCACATCCCACCACAGCCCACTACAGCCCCATCCACAGCCCACCACAGCCCACTACAGCCCCATCCACATCCCACCACAGCCACAGTACTACAGCCCCATCCACATCCCAACACAGCCACAGTACTACAGCTCCATCCACATCCCACCACAGTCTACTACAGCCCCATCCACATCCCACCACAGCCACAGTACTACAGCCCCATTCACATCCCACCACAGTCTACTACAGCCCCATCTACATCCCACCAGTCTACTACAGCCCCATCCACATCCCACCACTGCCCACTACAGCCCCATCCACATCCCACCACAGTCCACTACAGCCCCATCCACATCCCACCACAGTCCACTACAGCCCCATCCACAGCCCACCACAGTCCACTACAGCCCCATCCACATCCCACCACAGTCCACTAGAGCCCCATCCACAGCCCACCACAGTCCACTACAGCCCCATCCACATCCCACCACAGCCCACTACAGCCCCATCCACAGCCCACCACAGCCCACTACAGCCCCATCCACAGCCCACCACAGTCCACTACAGCCCCATCCACATCCCACCACAGCCCACTACAGCCCCATCCACAGCCCACCACAGCCCACTACAGCCTCATCCACAGCCCACCACAGCCCACTACAGCCCCATCCACAGCCCACCACAGCCCACTACAGCCCCATCCACAGCACACTACAGCCCACAATTCACCACAGCCCCATCTACTTCCCATCACAGTCCACAGCCCACTACAGCCCCATCCATATCCCAACACAACCCACAGCCCATCACAGCCCTCGGCCCACGGCCCCATCCCTCTCCTCCATGAGCAGCTGTGCTAAAGTCTCCAATCTAACTTCTCACTTACTTGTTTCCTTTTTGTTATAATTGTGAAAAAATTAATTTCTGTTCCTGCTGTTTTCCTATGAGTCCATATGAAAGAACTCCACATTTGCTCATTTCCTGAGGGGAACTCAGCCGCCCACATCAGCAAGATGGGGTGCATTTGCTCTGAACTTCTATGGGGTCAGTGACCTTTCTTAGGGTACACTTGTAAAATGTGAGAGGAGAGTGTGGACATAGAGAGAGAGAGAGAGTGGATGGAGAGACAGGAGAGGGGAGGGGGAAGAGAGAGTGAATGACGACCTCCCCACCCCGAAGAACGAGGCTGCGTGTTAGCTGATTGGAGTTATACTGGGAGGTGAATGAACTTTGTCTTCAAATGAATGACTGATAGAAGAATAGATGTCCTGAGAAGGCAGAAATAAAGATAACAGAAGCAGACTGATAAGAAGCATTGATGCCCTGAGTAAGTGGAAACAAGCATAACAAAGTAAAAGAGATAGTTCCGTGAATGTCCGTCTGAAGTCAGACAGCTGCTTCTGACTCCACTCCATCCCGGAGAAGTAGAAGAGCACACAACTCTTTGTGGATGAGCAGAGTCCCTTGGAGATCGAAGGACTTGTGCTCCCTCCTAGGACAGCAGCACAGCAAGCCACAAAGGAGACAACAAATCTCAACGCTCGTAGATGAAAACAAACATCAGTTAGCCAGGCGCCTCTGGCTCAAGCCTATAATCCCAGCTACTCAGGATGAGATCTGAAGATTGAGGACTGAGGCAAGTCATGTCAGGAACGTCTACAAGATTCTCATCTCCAGTCAACCACGGGAAAGCTGTCAGCAGAGCAGAGGCTCAAGTGGTAGAGCATTAGCTTTGAAAGAAAAAGCCCTAGTTCCCAGACCAGTTCTGAAACAAAAAACATAACCAGCAAGCTGCAGGGATCTTTCTTTCTTTCTTACAAATTCCAAATTCCTGTTTACGAGTTTGTTGAGAGAAGAGCAGTGACACCATCAACCTCACAGGCAGAGATCACTTTTGGAGTAAACAACATTGGGGAAATTCACGGAAAATATACCTCTCCAACAACATGGGATTCCAGTCACACAAACATTGTAGCACTGCTTCTGAAATGGATTCAGTGAATAGTTTATCTCTCATTCATGCCAAAAGTATTATAGTAGGGATGTCTAATCCTTATCTATGGATTTTTTTCTTACCCTTTATGCATTAAAATCTTAGAATTATCAAGGAGATGAACTTGGTCAGATATATCACAATTACACCCACAATATAATCATGAAAGAATTACTCATTTTTGAATGCTCTTCCTCCCTTCATCCCTCCCTCTCTCTGTCCCTCTGACCCTTCCTCCTTCTTCCTTCCTTCTTTCCTTGTGTCAGTGCTAGCACTTGAACTCAGGGCCTGGTTACTTTTCCTTAGACTTATCCCTCTAGGTTGATGTTATGTTAACCACATCTCAACTGCAGCTTTTGGTTGGTTAACTGGAGTTAAGAGTCTCATAAACTTTCCTGCCTGAACTGGCTTTGAATGGCTCCTGAGTAGCTAGAATTATAAGCATGATCCACCAGCACCTGGCAAGTATTTTCTTTTGTCTCTATGAATACATAAAATATATGAATATAAATGTATTCCTCAGTTTGTACAACAGTATAACCTACAAGTATGCCATCACTCTACTAATAGGCTCAAGGTCATGCAAGGAATGCTTCTGCCAAATGATGGCAGAGACTGCTGTTTAGTTTGCAAAGCCAAGCTCCAAAACCAGGACTGAAAGTGGACCCGGGCTAGGCTTGGGCAGTTCTGAACTATCAGAACTTTTCCAGCATGCGCACGGAATCTCTCCTGGCAGTTCAGTCCTGTCTGGGGCCTCATGGCACACGAATGCCTCCATGCCGCCCAAAACTGGAGGAGGAGGAGCAGGGAGAGATCAGCGCACACCTCCCCACCCACTTATCATCTTCCTGCTCACTGCCCAAGGCTGAGGAAGCTTAGCGTGCTTTGACTATTCAGTCCCAAGTAACACAAGAAAACACGCATCACTTACATTTTGGAGTCGTCCCACAACACGCAGTACGGGTTCAAAGTACCCTGGAAGGAAGCAGAAAAAGAGTGAACATGGCTGGACTGTGTGGAGTCCACAGACAATGGCAGCTATCTTGCTGCAAGCCATGGCCAAGATTCTACCTCAATTTGTTTTTAATAGAAACAATTTTTCATATTCTCTCTTATATATTTACTGATTCATCTTTGGAAACCCTATGAAAACAATGCCTCTCTTCCAATGTCATGAACTATGCTGAAGACTTCCTGAAAACTGGAAGAAAATTTTCCATGTGCTCCTAAGTCTATATATGGACAGATTTTCAAGTAATTGGCATTTCTTTAAAACTTGGGTCGCTGCATTATTTCATTTAAGAAGATCAAAATTCCGTAATATTTAAATCAGAGTGAAGCATATTATATTGGTTTATGTAAGGTTTAGTGTTTTCTGGAAGAACTAGATGTCATTAACTGTTCATTTTTAGAGTTGTAGGCTTAAAATTCTTCATTTATTTATTTTGGTGTGCTGGAAAATAGGATTTGAACTCAGGGCCTGAGCACTATCTCTTAGCTATTTCGCTCCAAGCTGGTGCTATACCCCTTGAGCTACAGCTCCATTTCTGGCTTCTTGGTGGTACATTGGAGGTTAAGTGTCTCATAGTCCTTCCAACCTAGACTGGCTTTGAACTGTGATCCTCAGATGTGAGCAGTTAAAATTTTAGGCATGAGCTACTCGTATTTGACCACATTAGCCTCATTTTGTCATTTGAAACTAGCTTGCTATTATTTTCAAATATAAAGATTTACATATCTACAAACTCTATTCTACTTCCAAAGGCTTTCTTTTAACCAGTGAACGTATCTAGTTGGTTTCAAGCTCTCACATTCTCCATATTCCTCACTTCCTGGAACACAGATTTTTAAAGTTCTATTAGAGAGAGCATCCAACTCATTTAGAGCAAAGCCTTGCTATGAATAATCTAAACTGAGTTTAAGTCCCAGCAAAAACACGACAAAATATAACTAGAGGAAAGGTGTAGTGGCAAACAGATAATAAGCAAGTTGATGGTTGACATACACAAGCAGATTTAAGAAGCATATTAAATCCAAGAACACAGAAGTTGTCAGGTAAATGAGGCAGATGGGCTAAAGGAGAATAATTAATATAATCAACACTTGAAATATTAAAAGCACATGTATTGAGGCCGGGAGTTTGGCCTAGTGGTAGAGTGCTTGCCTAGCATGCATGAAGACCCGGGTTCAATTCCTCAGTACCACATACATAGAAAAAAAAAGCCAGAAATGGTGCTGAGGCTCATCAAGGACAGTGCTCAGGCCCTGAGCTCAAGCCCAGGACTGGCAAAAACAAAACAAAACAGGAAAAACAAAAAAATCAATTCTCAAGTGTATTATAAATCTAAATGTATAAAGGTAAAACAATAAAGTAAGAATTTAAAAAAAAGCACATGTATTTAAAAATTTGGGGGAAAGATATGTTGTTCTTGCCAAACATGTTTTCGACAAAATAAACAAAAAGGCAAAGAAACAATCCATCTGTCTATTCATAACAGCACAGCTTAACCTGATTTAAGCATTCTTAATGACACAATTTCAGGTATTCTAAAAATTCAACATGACCCAAATTTTCAGAGTATCTTCACTTAAACTCCATTTTCTATTTTCTTTTACCTCGTGCTTCTCTTTCCAGATCAAACTTGTGTATTTATTTAATAGTAGGATGTGTCATCAGCTTGCTGAATACATTCTCTTTCCTTTTATTTTTTTGGTTTGTGTATGTTTTCTGCTTTATTACTCAAAAAAAGTGTTCTAGACATCTTTCCTAGCTCCAGCTCTGAGTCTACAAATATCACTCAAAACTGAATTTATTATCTCCTTTCACAATTATTTCCTATGTCTTTTTACCTATGGTATTCCTGAAATACAAAGCACTGTGACACAATACTCAGGGCACAGAAGCCAGAAGAGAGATCTAGGAAGACAATCTAAATACCTCATCTAGGAATCTACTCATTCAAGCAAAAGTTATATAATGAACACCATGCCAGGAGCTGGTGGTTCACACCTGTAATCCCAATTACTCAGGATTCTGTGATCTAAGGATCGAAATTCAAAGTCACCCTAGGCAGGAAAGACCAGGAGACTCATCTCCAATTAACCACCAAAAATCCAGTTGTGGAGCCCTAACTCAAGTGGCTCAAGTTGGCCTTGATGAACAAAGGTAAAGGACAATGCCCAGGCCTGAGTTCAAGCCCTAATATCCAAGCACATTAAAAAGTTATGTAGGAAAGGTTATTATGTCCCAGGCCCCTCCCAGGCCCTGCTGTGCAGGGCGAGCCATCACTGACACTGGCTCTCCCCACATTGACATGGCAGAGGTGAAGCAGGGTGTGGGAGGAGGGTCAGTCAGGAGTGTCATGACTCCGTTACACCGTGGGTCTATCAGCTGGAGGAGCTGATGGCAGGAAGTGCCATGCACTGGGAAGGCTTCTCCAGAAAGGCTTAAATATGAGCAAAGATCTGAGTGAATCTGATGACAGTAGAAGAGACAAGACGAAGTCCTTATTACCACAGAAGATGGTGGCCGAGGCTCTCAAAGCTGAGGAGGTGTTGATAGACCTCGAGCAAGTTCAATTCATGTGCTGTGCTGACCACAGACTTGCTACCTTCATAATGTCTGTGGTCTTTACTCTGGACCTGCTCTAGAGTCAACTGACAAGCCCATTAAAAGGGGGCTGCAAAGATTCATTACACGCAACAAAGTGCGTTCCAATAACCCCTCACTACACTTGAAGAATTATTGTTTAAGACAGCAGAAATCATATGGTAAAACACATTCGAAATCAATTCACTAGTAGATTATTACTTACTAGAGTGGCATTCCATGCAATTGCTCACTAACGCTCATTCTTGTGTAACTAAAACCATGTGAGGAGATGGACATATTAATTAATCTTAGTTAATCATTTCATGTTTATTATTCTGTATCCTTTAAATAGTCATAATTATTATGTGTCAATGAAATGAAGATACAGCCAGGTGCCGGTGGCTCACGCATGTAGGCCTAGCTAATCAGGAGGCTGAGGTCTCAGGAGAGTGGTTTGAAGCCAACGCAGGCAGGGAATTTCCTGAGACTCTTATCTCCAGTTAACCACTAAAAAGCCAGAAATGGAGCTATGGCTTACTTGGCATATCAATAGCCTTGAACACAAAAGCCCAAGGACAGCACCCAGGCCTTGAATTCAAGCTCCAGGACCAGCAAAATCAAACAACAACAACAACAACAAAAGATATAAAAGGAAAAATGTGGTTAGTCTTTTGGTTTTATTGAAACTTTCAGAGGGTTAGTCTTCACATATCATAATAAATGATTAATATTTTTATGTAGGTACTGAAGCTTGAACTCCAGCACTGGCTTAGGTGCTGTTGCTTATTTTTTTCCTTCACTCCATCTCAGATCACAGCCTCCAGAATAGGCAAGATTACAGGATTACAGGAGTGAGCTACCAGCACCAGGCATAGAGAATTTTTAATCTGGAATGATTGTAATTTTCTTACAACTTGCATGGTCCTCTTAAAATAAAAGCAAGCAGAACAAGCAGATGGGATGCTAAGGATACAAAGAAAGACAGTGACTTCTCCTTAACAGGCATTGCTCCAGCTCCAAAGCATTCCAGATTTCCCCTCTTCCCTCCTCAGCCCCTCTCCAAGAGTGATGTTGGAAAGACTAGTGAATGGAACTGTATGCCTCTGGGTACTTTTCTAAGTCATAGATAACCAGGTGAAGACTGGGTATGTTAACCTCAGCCCCTCCCTCAAGCTCCAAAGACCACAAATAGGCAACCCAAAACTCCAACACCCAAACACCCAAAGCTAGATTTGGCTGAGCTTATTCCTCCTGATTTCCCCTCCCAAAGGCTGATTTTTATTATTTGTCAAGCACAACTATAGCATGCGAATAGATTCTGGAGGTTCTAGAACATTTCTAACATGACTGACCTGCAAAAAAATATACCACGAGTTGTAACAATTTCCACTGCCAAACCTATGGCATGTCAATAAAAGCTGGTCCAAAAGAGGGGACTTTGCTGGGTGCTGGTGTCTCGCACCTCCTGCCCATCCTGGTTCCTCAAAGGCTACAGTCTAGAGGACCACAGTCTGAGACCAACTGGGGAAGACAGTTTGCAGGAGCAGTGCCCTCAACGCCCAGGTGCCACGTGACTCGCCGGTCTCCGTGGTTGGCTGGGGTTGGAGGTCACAGTTGCAGGCCAGCCTGTACAGATGATCCACAAGAGGAAACTCCACAGGCCACTGGATGCTGGGACATGAGACTCGTCTCAGGTGGACTGCGGGTGAGGCAGGAGCCAGGTGGACTTGAGACTCTATTCTAAAGCTAGTGTTGGAGGCATGGTCCAGAAGCAGAGCACCTACCTGCCAAGCACACGACCCTAAATTCAAACCTAATGCTCCTCCAGTCCCCAAGAGAGGATGATTGTATACTCTTAAGATTGTGTCTTCTCCCAAAGGAACATAGGCTCAATGGTTTCCCTCATTAGTAATAATTAGTGCATATCTAGGACTCTCCTAGCAGAGGATTACAATAGTGCAAACTTAGATACATAAGGTCATATAGAATGAGACTAAATGAAAGGATCTCCAGGATAGGGAACCAAGAGCTTTACCTTGTGTGATTGTTGTTCTTAATGTATTATCTTATTTCTCTTCCCTTTTGTTGCCCTTTGGTTAATCTTATATTGTTGTTGAATCTGACTTTGTTACCTGGTATATTGTATATACATTTATTTGATTATTTGAAATTGGAAGGGAAGTGGGAAAACAAGATGATTGGGAGGGGATGGGGAGAGAAATGGGGACAAAAATATGAGAAGGGGTATCAATCAATGTGTGAGAAGTAATGCACCTACTATCTGACAAATTAACTGTAATCCCTCTATACATTAGAATAAAAAAATTTAAAGCCCCCCAAAAGGCAAAACAAAACTAAGAACTATAAAAAGTAAATTGTCTTCTAGTGACAAAAGCTACAGAGTTGCTGAAGGTATAATTCATCGTCCAATGAGGTGATAAACTTGAAGATATTCTACAATGTAGTAAGTGGGAGTTTGCTGAACATTCTTCTCTACACCGATTCTCAACATTCTAGTTAATCAGCTCTGTGCTTTCACATTTAAATGACACATGGGAGGAGCGGAGTTACTGCTTTTGAAGGGAACATGGGCAGACACTGGAGTGTAAGGAGAGGACTGAGGATGTCTGGTGAGTAAGAAGAGGATTGAGGATGTCCTGTGTATAAGGAGAGGACTGAGGACGTCCTGGTGTGTAAGGAGAGGTAAGAGGCCATCCTGGAGTGTGAGGAGAGTGCTGAGGAGGCCCATCATATCCTGATCTGCGGATATGATGGTGACTGGTTCATGAAGGTTCTACAGGAGGAAGACCGAGAGCATGCTGTAGCCAAGGCTCGGAAATGGGAAATGTAGAACAGTGTTTCATCAGGAGAAGTGTGTCCATATTAATTCCTTCTCAGGGAGTTGGTGGCCTGTAATTAGAACACACAGAGAGAGTGTGCATTTACAGGAGCTCTGGCCCACGCCGGCCAGATGAGGCTGTGTGTGTGCTCACAGGGTGCCTTTCCAATTCTTGAGACGTGTCACTAACCTGACCGTTTACTACTTGAGATGAAGATCATGTCACAGAAGGAGCAATGAGATGTTGGACTACATCAGTGACTTTTTTTTTTCAAATGTGTATCCTTCAAAAGATGCTTGCTTTAACATCCATCTCATTGCATGCGATTCCATGGCTCCACGGGTGTGGGCGCCCACTACACACCAGTGGGTCTTCTGATCTCAAAGCCAGTCTGGGCTTGTTCCTTAGTGACTTGTACAAGCAGACGCTTGGACAGCTGGACTGCACATGGCCCACAGGGTGGGTCTTTTCTTATTTTCAGAGGGTTCTGTGTATCCTGGGGGTGGCAGTCTTGAGCAGAGAGAAGAGTGAGTCTAGGCAGTGACATTTCCTCCCTGACATCTGTCTGCCCACAGAGGAGCATCTGGGAGCTACTCCTGAGCACTTGGCACCTGCAGACCTCGACCTGGGCAGGAGCACTGGCACCATGCACTTGGCACTTCTCCTGGTTGCCGCTGATGCTCTACAGTTGCTGGTCTGGCCCCTGGGAGCCAGCTTCGCTTCCCCTGCTATGGCTGCTCCCTCTACCCAAGCCCCATGGGCCGGTACAATTGTACTTGAGCCACAGCATCCACGTTCTAGTGGATCTTCACTGGAGAAGGTCACACACGTGGCACTAAAAGATCACCTCCATCATCACAATGTGAGTTTTCCATTACTGGTGTGAAACATAAACATAGAACACGAATTTATCATCTGTGCAGCAAAAATCCACAGAGCTTGGCTTGGGCTCTGCCAGGAGTTTCAAAAGGCTGAGACCGGAGTGCCGGCAAGGTGGCACTCCTTCTCGGGGTGGGGTAAATGTGCTTGTGGCCCCTGGCTTGCACAGGCTTGAAGCTGGCAATGAGGTGCTGTTGTGCGCTTTGGCATCCATGTCCTGCTCACTGCAGTCTCTCCAGCTGTCACTCTGAAAACAGCAACGGCATGGGAGACCCACATCCCTTAACTGGAGCTAGGGTCTCATGGACATTTCTGCCTGCACAATAATCCTCCAGTCTCAGCCTCCTAAGTAGCTAGAATTATAGATGCGAGCCACTGGTACCCGCTGGATCCTATGTTTTAATGGCGCATGCGATTCAGCTTGGCCCACTTAAATAACTAAAACAACTTCCTGAAATCAGTCCTTATCTACAGTGACGTCACATGCTTCCTCTTCACATACAACATGCCTGTAGCATGCGTGTGGCGTGTCCTTTTGATATGCAGTCACATGAGAGCCACATGTGGGCTGCCACCGGAGTGTGGACAACCCACAGCCAGTGGGCTGAAGCTGGCCTGCTGTCTAGTCTTCCTATGTATGGTTCTGTGGGAACAGACACGAGCACTGGTCTGCAACTGCTTTGTGTGGGGTGGACATCACTGGCCTCCTATATCTAAAATATCCACTACTCGTTTGCCAAAACATTTGCTAACTTTGCAGCCGGGAGTTTGACGTAGTGGTAAAGTGCTTGCCTACCATGCACGAAGACCAGGGTTTGATTCCTCGGTACCACATACATAGGAAAAAAAAAGCTGGACGTGGTACTGAGGCTCAAGTGGTAAGGCTCAAGACTCGAGAAAGCCCAAGGACAGTGTTCGGGCCTTGAGTTCAAGCCCTAGAACTGGCAATGTGTGTGTGTGTGTGTGTGTGTGTGTGTGTGTGTATATATATATATATATATATATATATATATATATATATATATATATATATTTGCTAACTTCTGCTCTGAGAAAGAGACACTTACTCAGAAGCCTGTCTTGGAAACTCTCCATTGTGTAGCATGGATGAGATTGAACTGTTGAGATGGGAGGTGGATGCTTCCCCAGGAGAGAAGAGACCAGAAGGAAGAGAGTGCAAGGCCTAGCCTTGGTCCACTGCTGGAGGAGCGAGTGCCTTCACTAGGCCATGCTGGTGTCCACATCTCTCTAGAAAGGTGACTGGGCTCGTTCAGCTGCCGAGACAGCAGAGGGCACTCCCAAAGGACAAGAACCAAGGTTGAAAGGCAATTTTAGAAGTAAGGGCTCAGTACCCTTGGAAGGCTCATACGTATCTGTGACATCAGCTACTCTGCAGTACAAGAGCTGCATGAAAAGCCCATGAGACTTCTTAATGAGCCAGCAAAATAATCAGGAGTGGAGGCGCAGCTCAAGTGGTAGAGGTTAAGCCGAAAAAGCCCAGAGAGAGCAACAAGGCATTGAGTTCTACCCCAGTGCATGCACCAAAATATAATGACTAAAATAAAATAAAATTTAGACATGAAGCAAATTAAAATTTATAACGTAAAGGGATACAAATTACAGATGTGTAGCTGGCCTACTTCCGTTCTTGCCAAGCACTGTTTTACTTCTACAGGCTGCTAGCCCTTACTGGTCATGAAAACACTGATGGATGAGAGGTTCCATGCTGGGGGTGGAAAGCTAACCAGCACTGCACCTATCCCCTGTTCTCTACTGGATCTACAAAGGTGAGGGCCTGGGACTCCTGTCTGTCTGTGTGTCTGTGTGTCTGTGTGTCTGTCTGTCTACCTATCTATCTGTCTGTTATACATACATATATGTCAAATTGCCTACTTTGTTAGCTTAACCCTGGTAACATAATAAATAAGTATGGCAAAGAAAATAGCTCTGGAGCCAGAGTCTTGTGAGATTTTGGTGCACACGACGTTTTGGGAGCCACCAGCAGGCAGGATGTTTGGATCATAGCTCCGAAGAACAGACGTAGCACTGAGTATGCTGCCCAGAGAGAAGCTGTTTTCTTTTCAGGGCTAGGTTAACCGACAGGTCAGCAAAATGCATGCTGTCTCTCCACCCAAATGGAAGGAATGGCAGCATGACATTTTACTTAGATGAATAATACATTTTCAAAGTCGAGAAAACATGAGATAATCATAATGCTTTCACTGTCTGCTCTTCTAACTTGGCTTTAAATATGAAAATGTTATCCTCATTATAAAGACCTGGTAAGCCCAAGCTGTCTCATAATGGATCTTCACTCTGTGTGTGTGTGTGTGTGTGTGTGTGTGTGTGTGTGTGTGCACATGCAAACATATCTGCTCTGTTACACTTAGTTTACAATAATCGTTTTCAATGAAATAATGATCTTTATACACTGTAGGATATAACAATGTGTAAGTATAAATGTCATGCAAATAACATTAGAAACATGACACACAAACTTCTTTTTCTGGGTAAAGCAAATCTGATATTCCTTGAAAAGCCACTGACTGCTGGGCTCAGATACTCATGACAGGTCACGGAAACTGAGCAAGAAGTCTGCCTGGCAATTAACTGCCCAGCTGCTGAAAACGTCAACTGGCATTACTAAATACCATTTGGAATTGTTTTTCTATTTCCTACTCATATCCTCTCCCAAGGGCCTTTGTTATATTGAACATACTGTAAATGCTGTTTGTTAAAAGCTTTTAAAAAGAACACTTTTCCTTTATACAATGTTAATGGGCTTTTCCCTTGACTCCCTCTTAATTTTTAATCCCTAGCCTTCCTTTTTCCTCATGTGACACATAAAGAGATGGGGTTTGACTGCTGTGATCCAGAGCTCTAGAAAGCACAGCAGACAGTTTTCAGATGAGAAAACTGTTGAATCAGGCAGATAAGGAATTAAAGATACGTTGTATCTAAACTTTCAAAAACAGTACTGGGGTGTGTGTGTGTGCGTGTGTGTGTGTGCGTGTGTGTGTGTGAGTGTGTGCGCACACGCACGCCCGCACATGCCTGTGTGTGGTGTATTGTGAAGTTTTAGCTTCTTATGTAAGATATAATTTCTTACCAGGCACCAGTGGCTCATGCCTGCAATCCCAGCTACTTAGGAGGCTTAGCTCTGAGAATCAAAGCTTGAAGTCTGTACGTGCAGAAAAGTTCTTGAGAACTTTATCTCTAATTAACTGGGAAAATGTCAGAAGTGGAGCTGTGGCTCAAGTAGTAGAATGCCAACCTTGAGTGAAAAAGTTAAGGCACAGCACCTAGGCCCTGGGTGTAAACCCCAGTACTCACAAACACATAAACACATGCATACACACACAGACACACAATCCCTTTACTTTCAACACAAAGCATATTTTACTGTCAGCTATGTTTTGGTTATCTTAGAAATGGAAACAAACTAGTGTCAGTGTATAAAAATGCCTTTATATGAGTAGCTGATGAATATTAATATACATTAAGCTAATCAGTCACATATCGATATCTTCATGGAACCGGCAAATGTTTTGCCAAATGAGATCTGGGTAGTAATATAAATGTAAGTGGTATCATAAGCTTTGCCAGCTCCACAGTGAATCAAATCCCTGCATTGCTCACTCTGCACTGAGCCCTGGAGGTCCAGAGTCCAGGATAGAGGAGTGGTATGGCAGCAGGGGCTGCCCTGCAGGTGACAGGGCTGTGACAAGGGTGATGCTGCCCCTTTCTCCTCCTCCAGCTCTGCCTCGTCTAATCCACACCTTCAATGGTGGATGGCAGACAATGCCATCATGACACAGAAACAAGTTCTAAGTTACTTGAGGCCACTGTCTCACTATCTATGTGTGTGCAGGTGTGTGTGTGTGTGTGTGTGTGTGTGTGTGTGTGTATGTGTGTGTACATACTAGGATTTGGACTAAGGGCTTCATGCCTTGCTCTCTTTTGTCTTTTTTGCTAAAGAGTGGCTCTCTAGCAGTTGAATCATAATTCCACTTCTGCTTTTTACTAGTTAGTTGGAGATCGGTGTCTTAGAGAGATTCTGCCCAGGCTGGTTTAGAACCAAGATCCTCAGTTCTTCACCTGTGTCTGGCTCATCTCCCACCCTCACATGCTGTCCTGCTGTCCCCCGTAAAGTGTGTTGACTGACCATTCCTCCCCATAGAAAATAATTTTCTGTGTATGGTTTACCATTTTAAAAAGATCATGTAGCAAATTTTTAGTCCCAGGAAAGAAACGTGAGGCTCGAAGTCTAATCAAGTTCACTTTTAATAATGTTTGGAACTAAGGTTGTAAGATGGCTTCATCATGGTTTTTGAGGTTACTCTTTTATAACATATCAAAAAATGTCCTCTAATTAACATGTTTTTAGATTATAAATAATGTTTTCTTCATTATTTGGGAAAGTTTTCAAAAGTTTATTTACAGAAATGTTTTCAGTGTAAGAGTTATAATTCATTTTCAACTAAAACGCTTAGAAAATATGTTCTAGTCTTATGGGTTGAAGGCATGGTTATAAAGGCACCTGTTCGGACGGCCTAGAGCTTGCTCAGTAATTCTGATAAGGAATTAACACCGCTTCCTACTTTACTGATTGGAACTACATAGACCTTCTCGTGAGCAACAGTGGAAAGAAGTAAAAGGAAGATTGTTATGAAGAATTCTGAATGCACACCCAAGTCTGCATTCCAAAGCAAACATTCCCATGTGCCATGGCTTTGCAGCCTGGGGGGGGGCAGGTAGGGCTGGGAAGGCTCAGAGCAAGCCGGGCATCAGGCAGAACCAAATGCTCACATTTGGGAAAACTGTAAATAGTGTAATGGTTTAAATATTAATTGCAACATTTCAATGTTATTCTAGACAGATTTATCATTTTCATTAAATACTCTTGGAAGCCTGCAGCATTTTAGTGAGAACTGGTTCCCAGGAAGAGGACTGTCCTTTCCCAGAAAAACCAAGGTTGAGTTCTTCCAGGAATCAGAAAATAGACAATAGTAGAAATTAGATATACACTGGAGCCCACAGGATGTGAACTTAAATTCTCTTGCTAACTATTCAAACTCCCAAAAATGACTCAATCACTGTTGGCTCTTACATGGAAAACAACTTTGTAGAGACTTTGTGAGGGACAGCAAAAAATACCTGTGTGTGAAACATAATTAACTCCCTTGTGTGTGTGCATGTATGTGTGTGTGTGTGCGCGCGCGCACATGTACACACACACACACACACACACAAACACACGTAGATCCTGGGACTTCAACTATGGGCCTGGTGCTGTCCCTTGGCTTTTGTGCTGGAGACTTGAGTTCTACCACTTAAGCCACAACTACACTTCTGGCTTTTTGCTGGTTAGTTGTTGATAAGAGTCTCTGGGATTTGCTTCCTGGGCTAGTTTCAAACCGTGAGGCAGATCTCAGCCTTCTGAATGGCTGGAGTTATGGGTGTGAGCTATGGCACCGGCTGAATCAGTCCCTTTTGAACTATGATGCTAATTTCTCCTACTGTATGCCCTCACAGAAGGGCATTCTTACACCAGACTTCCCATTAGAGGATAAGATCACTTCTCACTACATCCCAGTTCCTGGGGTCAAACACACAGCCTGGTAAAGATAAGCAAACTGATAAAGAAACCACTCATTCACTACCATCCCAGGTAAAATGAGGTCAGTTTAAACAAACACAAAAGCCTCATGTGTCTGTGAGCTTCCGTGTGAGACAGGAGCGCATATGAGCTCACTTCATTTTCAGCTGCAAACTCCCAGAGCTGGGCTCCAGTCTTGGGGCTAAGGTGGCCCTGTAGGCAGCTCAGGGCATGCACAGGTCACTTACATTAGCCAGGTGAGCCAGCTCTATCTCCAGAAACCAGTCTGTGGCTTTGGGTTCAGGCCTGATTGTCACCACGATGACTTTGGAGTTGACAACGGTGTAATTTCTGAAACAGAACAACACTGATTAGAAGCAGGCAGGAGTGGCTGAGGAGGACTGTGTCATACCACCCAGCTCCTGCTGGGGTGACAACACATTAAACATGCCCTACAGCATCTGTGCACCATTACAGGCGTGTGCACTCACACACCATGTGCTACCTCACAAAAGCACCTGGAGCTGGAGCATTCGGAGAGACCTAAAGGCATTTTTTTTCCATTTTACACCCAGAGAAAAAGTTTTAAAAGCATCCACTCGGCCTCTGATTACTTACATTAAACTACAAGAGTAATTAGATGATAGCAGGCTCTGTGGCTCATGCCTGTAATCCCAGGGCAAAGAAATCAGAGACTCTTATTTCCATTTAACCTGCAAAAAGCCTGATGTGGAGCTGTTGCTCAACAGGAGATCATTAGTCTTGCGCAGAAAAGTCCCAGCAAGAGTGCAAGGCCCTGAGTTCAAGCCTCAGTTCCAGCACTCACATACCACACTAGTGCTGGGTTGTGAGTCAGAACCGTCAGACAGTCAGAGCAAACAGAGCTCATTATCTCGGGATCTCACACACTGGAGAATAGGTACTTCTTCGTCTGAGTGCTTTCTGGTTAGTTTGCTTTTAGTCTTTTTTGTTTTCCCCTACTATTTCACAGTGCAGAAAGATACAAAAAAAATTGGGATGTTAAAGAAGATGAAACGAAGCCGAGTGAAAACAGAAATAAACCTGCCGTGGCTGGTCTGCCGTGGCCCACACCCCGGCTGCCTCTCAGCTCCGGGAACGTGACCACGGGAGCTTCCTATCACACACAACTGCAGTCACACAGCTTATGTGTAATCACACTTACACATGGCCATTCTCTATACACACACGTGTGTGTGCAAGCCTTCTTATTCCACCCAAATATCTAAAACGCTGCAGATCCCAAGTACTTAGCAACTGGGAGATTTCACCAGGGTTCTGTGCAGGTGGAAAAGTGAGTGTACTCTTCCTTCTTCCTTCTTGGTTAATTCGAAATAAATTATTTGCTCTTCCAAGGGCAGATGCTAGTGTGGGGAATTCCTATCAGATATCCAAGAATCCGTAACTATTCGTGCTCTCATTGCTTTGGCAAGGCGTTGTTTACACATAATTAATGAGTACTGCTTCATACTCCGACCACTGGCTTCTGCCAGGTAACCAGTGCCACAGATGAGAGACAATGTATGGCCCCCAAGTGGTGTTGCATACTGACTTCTCTCCTCCATGAAACGCCTGTCGCCCTAAATTCTAAATTGCTGTTAATGAAATCCTGCCTCTGACTTAACTCTGGGAGTTTCTTTGATCTCTACATTTCATCTTTTTTTCATATATTTTTTATTGTAATTAATAGAAGGGTTACATTATATTCACCAGATAGAAGGTGCATTAATTCCCATACATTGATACCCTTTCTCATGTCTTGGTCCCCATTTCCCTTCCCCTCCCCACCCCTCATCTTGTTTTCCCCCCTTCCCTATCCAATTTCAAATAACCAAATACTGTTGCACAGTAGGAGCACCTGGTGATCAGCTATGGTTCTCCAGTTAAGCACACTCTGGCTGAGGCCTGGGGTTGGCTTTCGTGGTGACTCCACACAGCCCCCAGGGGAACTTGAGCTCCATGCCTCAGGTGAGTGCCCAGGACAGCGGGCTGTGTGGCAGCAGTGCTCATGCTTGGCTGCTGGCCATGCTGCTGTCTGAGATGACCAGGCCACACAAGGCCTGAAAACCTGATAGAGGAAATCCATGGAGCATGGATTTCAATTACCTCTCCTCTCCTTCCTTTCTTCCTTCCTTCCTTCCTTCCTTCCTTCCTTCCTTCCTTCCTTCCTTCCTTCCTTTTCTTTTTCTTTTTCTGTGCTGGTGATGGGGGCTGGAACTCAGGGCATGGGTATTGTCCCTCAGTATTTTTCTCTCAGAGGTGATTCTCTACTCTTTGATCCACATCTCCACTTTGAGCTTTTGCTAGTTAAATGGCGATGAGAACCTCATGGATCTTCCTGCCCCCACTGACTTCAAACCTCAGTTCTCAGATCCAGCCTCCTGAGCGCGCACTGGGCGGCTCCTCCGTATGTTACAATAATGTTTCCTGAAGTTTGGATAATATTTGACACCTGTCCTTCCTTAACTGGGCTTTAGAACAGTGAGCAGTGATTGATGAGTGCTGGAATCACATTTTCCCGGTTGCTGTGAATCCTTGCCTCGTGTATGCAGGAACACCAGGAAGCACGCAGCAGGTGAAAAGACTTGCACGTGTTGTTCCCTTTGGGAAGCGGCCCCTGCAGGAAGTGTCACCTGCCAGCCCTCCAGCCCTCCCAAACAACCCCGCTGGCAGCAGCTGCAGTCTGGAGAAAGGGGGCTCTCTTAGCTGGGTTCTCTGCCACTGTGTTACCCTGAAGGTGAAGGTGGTCAAGGAGCCAGTGGTATAAATGGAGACAGCTGGAAGATGGCGCTGGAGGGCTATCATATTGGTTGGGTCATAGTCCTCCTGCGATGGTGGCAATGTGTCTAGAGCTTGAAGACTGGAGACTGTGTTTGTGTGACACCACCAGAAATACTCAGGCTGAAGAAATGCACCATGGCCAGGCCAAATGGTACTGGATGCCCAGGTGCATGCTGCTGTCCTGGGGAGGTTACATGAGTATGAGCTCGGTGCATGTTCCTGTGAATGCACGTGAGCTCGGGAATCTGCACATGAGTTCCAGTGCATGTTCCCATTCTGGGGAGGCTGTGTGCATGTGAGCTTGGGTGCATGTTCCTGTGAATGCATGTGACCTCGGGTGCATGCTCCCATCCTGGGGAGGCTGCAAGAGCAGGAGCTCAGGTGCACGCTCTTGTACATGCATGTGAGCTTGGGTGCACTTTCCTGTTGCATGAGTGTGAATTCAGAGCACCCTCATGAACTAGGGAGCCTTTATGTGTGTGAGCTCAGGTGCACACCCTCCTGTGCATGAGTGTGAGTTCAGGTGCATGTCCTGGGAGGGCTGCGTGTGCATGCACATGTATTGCTTGTTATCTATGGATCCTTTTCACTCCCTCTGCTCCCCTAGTCCATCCTCCCTGCTATGAATAAACTCAGCACTGCTAATGCAGCAGGCTGTTTTTACAGCACAAAGATATTCTTTTTTTCAATTATCTAAGTAGCTAAATGATTGGAAGCCATGGATGTGGCTGTTCTGTGTAGAATTAGCAAGAGCGCCAAGCTATGTGTGAGCTTCTCTGTGCCCAGGCTGTGGCCAGTAACTTGGCAGTAGACCCAGGTGGAGAGAGAGAGGCCTGTCTGGAGCGCAGCACCTCGGCTGCCCAGGGGCCGAGGGAAGGGCCCTGTACCATGGCATCTGGAGCACAAGGTTTGTTGAGTTTAACCAGGAAAACACGTGTCAATTCATTAACAGTATGCTCACCTCACCTAGGTGTTGGCCCCTGTCACCTGCCACCCCAAAGCAGGGTGCACAATTGTATCACAGCATCCATCATTTCTGTACATGCCTCCTTCTTGAAGGTTCTAAGACCAGTGAAGGCAAGAATGGTATTCTCATTTATGTACCCTCATCTCCATCATTCTTGGCATGTTTTAGTGCTCAAGGCATATATGTTGAACAAACACACCCTGAATGTCAAACTTTTTATCCAGTTCTTTGAAAAGTTTATGACAGTAGTAAATGCTTAATAAAGAAAAAATAAGCAAACTTACATTATGCAATGACACCCTTTTGAAAAAAAGTGTGTGCTCTGCACAATTCCCTTCATCGTATGCCATCAAGTTAAAATTCACATGAGTGAGTAGTTGGCTTGAAGCTGCCACTTGTGGCTCTGGGATAGCATGGCTGGCTGGGCTGGGATTTCCCGCTAGGATAGCAGAGCTCACAGCAGACTGGATTTCATCAGTAAAGTAATTAAGTCCTTGCCTGTCCGTAAGATTTGTGGTGCTATCTGAAACACTGAAAACTAGGTGGTGCTATTTAAAGGGTGGAGAAAATTCAACTTATTCTTTAAGATTTGATTCCTATGTTTCCAAATACATTTATAATAGAAACATTAATCTTTTTAAATTAATCTTTTGCTTTGTTTTGGTTTGGTGCTGATACTAGGCCTTGAAGTCAGGGGTGCAGTGCTGTCTTTTAGCTGTTCCACTCGAGGCTGGCGCTCTACCCCTTGAGCATTTTTTTTTCTGGTTAATAGAGATTAGAGTTCTCTGGTTTATCTTTCCAGGCCAGCGCTGCTCCTCAGGCCTCAGCTTCTTTTGTGGCTAACATGGCAAGCGTAAGCCACAATGTCAGGGCAACTTTCTAATGGCTAGCAAACATTAAGAAGGGGTTGAGTTTAAAGAATGTGTAGAAACTGTCTGTAGTACAGCTAGAATTTCTGACGTTGGAAATAACTTGTAAGTCAAACCCCTACACTGTCATGTGGTCTGCAGGCACAGCTGAACTGGTTTGCAGTGGTGCAGAGGGTCGGGAGACATGGAATCCCAGGCTGTTGTTTGTTGGGCTCATTAACCAGCCCAGGAGGGGCTCATCAATCTATGAATGCAGTATAAATGACAAGCATCTCTTAGAAGATTAAAAGCTGAAACACTAATTAAATGTCATGTATCTAGATCTATATATATGCTGTTATCCCTAGATAAATTTCCAATTACCTTGGCATGGATTTATGAAACCTGAAATATCCTGTTTGTTCTGGGAGGTTTTACCGAAAAAGACTCATACAACTTCATTAGATATCTAGAGGTAAACTGATCATCTGAAACATGATATATTTGCATCTACTATAGTTCTCATGAGCAAATAATGCGAATGTAGCTGGTAAAGTTTCTTCGAGCTTACAGTTGAAGAGAGTTCAGCTAAATGCTGAGTAAGAAGACAGTTATGAAATTTTAGTCTTGTTAGGTTGAAATGGAAACACAAGCCCCCTGGTTTTATGTCACTAACCAGAACCTAGAATTCTGAAAACCTTTACACAAATATATAAGCTTTAAATAAATGGATAAGCTTCATGTACGTGAACCCCCACTGGGATGGGCTAACTTCATTTGAGCAATCTTATCCATCATAGCTCCCTGCCAGCCTGTAAGACACAGAATGGCAGGACCCCTGTGAACACACTGTGAGCTTTGGTTTTGATTGTTGGCTTATTTGTTTTGTTAGTTTGTGTTTTTATTTTTTGTTTTATTTCTGTGGATGGTACTGGGTCTTGAACTCAAGGCCTAGGTGCTGTGTCTGCTCCAGGCTGGTGCTCTAGTGACTGAGTCACCTCTCTGCTTCCTGCCTTTGATGGTTAACAGGCCACAAGAACACCCTGGGCCTTTCCCGCCTGGGGTTGGCTTTGAACCACGATCCTCAGAAAGTTACAGGAGTAAACCACAGGCAACTGGCATGAATAAATTTTATGAATTATGATGTGCGCTCCATGGGTTTGGGAGGTGCTTGTGTGTGTGTGTGTGTGTGTGTGTGTGTGTGTGTGTGGTGTGTGTGTGTGTGTGTGTGTGTGTGTGTGTGTGTGCGTGCGTGCGCACTGCCGCTGGGGCTTGAGTCCGACCTCGAGCTCTTGCTTGGCATTTTCACTCAAGGCTGGTGCTCCACCCCTGAACCATACATCTTTTGCCTTTTGGTGATTAACTGGAGATGAGCACCTCAGGAACTTTTCTGCTTGAACTGGCTTTCAAACAGGACTGTCAGAATAGGCTACATTTCTTTCCTTAATCTGGTAGTTGCTAAAATGTTGTTTTGAAGCAAATGGAGGTCCTGTGTAAGCTGAGACTAGAACCATGTTTCCCAGCTACCACAGCGATCATCTGATGCTAATGAGCAG
Organism: Megascapheus bottae; assembly: GCF_031878675.1. Classification (NCBI taxonomy): domain Eukaryota; kingdom Metazoa; phylum Chordata; class Mammalia; order Rodentia; family Geomyidae; genus Megascapheus; species Megascapheus bottae. Next base: position 58,934,678 of record NC_143516.1, read on the forward strand.
TGTCATCAAGTGGATTCATGTTACAGTAACCACTTCTGTGCCAGGAGGCCAAGGGTCCCCTTTCCCTTCCTGCTGATCTTCGGGCAAACCATGATTAGTTACCAAAGCATTGCAGGGCTATAATCAGGCAACAAAATGGTCTTTTCTAATTGTTTCAAAATGCGTAGTACACGAAAAACTTGTGCATTAGATTGGTATTTTCTATTTCATGAAGAATAAGCCCACTGTAGTACCAAAGCTTGCTCAACTGCTTTCACAGAATAACTACAATAAACATCTCAAATAATAGACAAAGATTATTCCTTTGTAGCTTACCTCAAAGTAGGTAAAATTAGATCTAAGTTTTTGTATAGGACAGCTCCAAGAACAAACACAGATGATTCATCTAATTCTGAAAGACAAAATATAAGGCATTTCTTAAACATCAAGAAAAATACTGCCTTACGAACTTTATTTGTACATGCCAAGATGAGGGCATGGAGCAGACCTGGCCAGACCCAGGCGACTCAGGAAGAAGACCTGGGCTCCCCAGGGACCCCTATCAATGCCCTCACCAGAGAGCAGATCTCACCCCTCTCCCAGCAGACAGAGCAGCCAGGACCTCCGCTCACTCATGGCAGCAGTGAGAAGGAGGCCGGTGATGCCCACTGGGACCCAATGGGATGAGAAGTTTCTCCACTTGCACTGAGAGGATTTAATTTCCCCATGATAACAGGGTAAAGCACCAAGTGTGTTCTGTAGCATTAAATTCTAAGGTCGGAAATCCCCAAAATGAGGATATAAGATCATCAATTCACTCCTGGAAAAAGCCACTGATACTAGAGGCTGCTTAAGACCAAAGAGGGTAATAAAACTTATTTCTATTAAAGGCATTGTAATGTGATAAAATCATGTCTGCAAACTAAAGAAAATTTTAGTGTGAGACAGAAAGAAAACTGACCTTGTGTGAAAACAAAACATGCTTCAATATCTCAAGTTTATATACAAGTATATATATATATATATGTGATATGTGTATGTATGGATGAATATACTTATATAGTGTGTATATACATGTATATGCATGGGTATGCATGTATATATGTAGGCACGTGTGTGTGTGTGTGTGTGTGTGTGTGTGTGTGTGTGTGTGTGTGTGTGATTACTGGTCTTGTGCTTGAACTCAGGATGTGGGCACAATCCCTTACTTTCTTTGGCTCAAGGCTGGTGCTCTACCACTTGAGCTACATCTCCAATTCAGATTTTTTATGGTTTATTGGAGATAAAAGTCTTTCAGATTTATCTGCCCAGGTTGGCCTTCAACCATAATCCTCAGAATCTCAGCCTCTGAGCATCCAGGATTACAGGTATGAGCCACCGCCAATGGATAAAGTCCTATTTTTTATCCTGGGTTACAAATGTCAGTTTTGAAGTTGACCAGGTGAAGCTCTCTCTGGTCAACGCTTTGCATTTTTGTCACAGTTCTCTTACTTTAATGGTGGCTTTCTTTCCCTCCATAAGTGTGGATGTTTACGAGCCCAGTGTGAGCGGGGATCACGACTGCAGGCACAAGGGTTACTGTGTATAGGTTTCTGCTGACTGACTGCCAGGAATCACACTCAGAATTGCTCTGTCCAAAGCCCAGTCTCCCAGGTTCACCTTTTGAAGACACAGGGCTGAAAATGCTCTTGGGAATCACAACCCTGTCTTCGGAGTTCCGGGCCCAATCCACCATCCCTTTCCGTCCCTTCATGGGGAAGTTGATGTCTGTCAGCACGGAGGCCGCCGGGAGCTTCTGGATGCTGGCCACTGGAGAGAAAGGAAGAGCTGTCAGCCCCGGTCAGCCGCTTCAGCAGCCAGTGTGATCTAACAAGGCCTGAGCGTAGTCCAACTAGAATTACAATGTCCAGAGGAACAAAGCAAGCAGTCCTTATTTTTAGGGGTTACTTCTCATTGTTTACCCATTCTGGGTTTGGTGGACTTTACCAGGCAGCTGACCAGGTGGCTGCCATGTCCCTAGCACAGACAGCCCCCACATACTGCTGGGATGAACACACCGCAGCTTCTGCTGGTTTGACACACTGACTGGTAAACGGAAATTCCCATTTAGTCTGTATTTTGTCTAGAGAACAACAGGCATAGGAACAGGCATGTCAGGGACTGCACGGCTGCTTCAGTGCATTGCTGCGACTCCAGCCACAGAGCGGCTAGCTGACACTGTCCAGACGCACCACACTCGTGGTAAACACACAGGGAAGTGGAAGCCCTCTGTACAACTACTCAAAAACAACATCAGTGAAGAGATAAATAAGGGAAGAGAAACAGAATTGCCATGACCCAGCATAGCACCTACTACAATAATGTGCCACAAAGCCAAGTTCTGTCTACAGAAGCATTCACCATCAGCATCAAGAACAACATCTCTGCGACTTGTCTGTGAAACTGAGAGCAAAAAATAGACACGGGAGTGGAAAATTATATCCTTATCTGGAATGACTATTTCAATACATATTGGGAAACACATGGATGTCATGTTTAGTGATATTTGAATATACTCTTTATATGAAATAGTTGTTTATATGTGTAGTAAATGTATACATACACTCACTACAAATTGTAAAAATGAAGATGATAAACAGTTCATGCTTTTAGCTGATATACATTGTAAATGAGGTTGTGTAATGTGTAAAATTTCCCACAGAGCCACGTGTGTGAGATACTGCTGTCTGTGTACCTGTGCTAGGTGGCCAGGAAGCCTGGGGACCCGGGGTAGGGATGGGGGGGGGGCACACGGGGAATGGATTATCAGTACAGGAAAGCCAGAGTGAAAAAACAAACAAACCACTATAAGCGCTCCATGAGTGGAGTTCCTTTTAGAGAATCTTGTACATTAAATCAAGAGGATGAAAATTAAGAATTTAACAATATTAGTTGTATAAGTACATTCCCACGCTATGAATTGGTTTCAAATGAGATTGGTTATGTATAACTGTATTACACTGGTGAAACTGCACTTTTTTCAGGCTATTATCACAACCTTTATCAGCACAAAATGGGATTTCATTTGGCCTGTAATTTGACATATTAATCTTAAAATATAAAAAAAAGGAGGGTTTGCCAATGAAGGAAAAGAGGTGCCTTGTAACACATGCATTATTTGGAATGTTAGATGCTATGTTCAGATAGTAGCTGTAATTTCTCTGGGTTTTCTTTGCATTTTTTATTGTAATTAGTAAAAGGGTTACATGATATTTGCCAGATAGAAGGTGCATTAATTCACATACATTGATACCCTTTCACATGTCTTGGTACCCATTTCCCTCCCCCCCCCACACCCCCCACCCGTCTTGGTTTTCCCCCCTTCCCTATCAAATTTCAAATAACCAAATACAAATAAATTCAATATATCAGATAACAAAGTGAGATACTATAACAATATGAGATAACCAAGGGACAGCAAAGGAGATTTTAACTTTTTTCTTTTTGGTCAGTCATGGGACTTGAACTTTGGGCCTGGGCACTGACTCTGAGCTCTTCAAGGGTAGTGCTTCACCACTTGAGCCATGGCGCCATTTCTGGTTTTCTGGTGGTTAATTGGATATAAGAGTCTCACGGACTTTTGTGCATGGGCTGGCTTTGAACCATGATCCTCAGATCTCAGCCTCCTGAGTAGCTAGGATTACAGCGTGAGCCACCAGTGCCTGGCTGACATTTTTTTTAAAAAAATAGATGCTACTCTTGTCTGGAAACAACCCCAGACAATGTGCAGAACCCCCTCCTCAGCACACGGCCCTGCCTTTCTTCCCTCACCTTCACTGCTTCCTGCAACACTGATGATCTCTCTTTTAATTGCTCCAGTCTAACTTTAAGTCTCATGGTGTTTAGAAAATATCTGCTTCTTCATTCTGTCCCCAAAATTGACAACGGAATGGAATGGCACAAGAGAAAAGGCACAAGTAAAACCATTGGGCACTGAAAGCTCATGCTGTTAATTGAGATTTTTGTCTAGATGACAGCACAGAGACTGGAATGTGTTTCATGAGTGTTTTGTCTTTGTTTTATTTTTCATTAGGATGTGTCCTGCGCACGTTCTAGGGTTTGTGTGCATTGTGAAAGCGGTCAAGAGCATGGGTACTTTACTTTTGCTGTGAAGACACGTGTCCCCTGTTCTTCCATGTGTCCTTATTTCTGGAATGCACTGGGCCCCTTGCTTTTGTTTGCCCTTTTGATGCTCCTAGCTGAAAAAAAAATAAGCCACATCTTTGGAGCCAAACCTCCACTTTTGTTTTTGCTAGTTAACTGGAGGTAAGAATCTCTCAGGTTTGTTTTCCTGGAGATCTCAGCTCAGCAAAGGGCTGTTTAAATGAAGATGTTACTTCCCTAATGCCATTATGAAAAGGGATTTGACTTGACAGACTTACAGATCTCCAATGTCAGCCTTCAAATGACCAACATACATGTTCTTCAAAACCTGAAGTGTAAAAGTGTTATACATAAGTTGACTTGGAAGACTGTAGTTCTATGACCCTTGAATGATTAGAAATTTTATTGCCAGATAGCAAAAATGATTTAAATGACTGATTCTCTCTTCTCAGTTCCCACACCAGGCACTTGAAGAGGCAGTCTCCAATCCCTTGCCTCCTCATTGGGAGGAACAAACCCTGGGAGGGGCTGGGGGTGTAAAGCAATGTGGCTATGATGGAGATCACCTGGAACACCTTCCAAACCCTGGGGCAAGACTCGTCACAGTCCTGCTGTAGCTCTTCACAGCAACCAGAGTATGGAACAAGCGGAAGGGTCCATCGATGGATGAACAAGCACAGAAAATATGGTTTACATGCACAGCCAATTTTAATCAGCATCAAGGACAATGAGATTGTTCCCCTTCTCACTCAAGTGGGGAGACCTTGATCACAATGCTGTGCACTTGCAAATGAGCACAGTGAATTGCAACCCCTCTGTACAAGTACTTAAAGATCCTAAAACTAAATAAGTGAATAAATAAACAGGAAGGGAATTATTCCATCTGATGAAAAACAGGTGAAATCATGATGCTATGTGAGCATAAACCAAGTCTCATAAACCAAGTACTTCATGTTTGCCCTATTTTGAAGAAGCTAGCTAGAGGGACATAAATAAAATGAAACAAGTAAAGTTGTGGAGATACAAGGAGGGTGGATAGGAGAGAAAGGGAAAAAGAGGACAGCAGAGGAAAACAGGGCTCAAAGTGGGTTCTCTGCATAGAGAGAAGTGTCACAATGAACCTTTTACAAAGCATAATTAATACATACCAAAAAACAATGTGTGAAGCCCTTAGGCAAACTTAGATGTTATTTAGCCTTCAAGGAAATGGAAGCTACTATATCCAATGGGTACTAAACAGGCAACACTGGAATGTTAAACTACAAATAAAGATGTGTGTGGTCTGACAGTAGGCCACAAGTACAAAGCACAGATTTACAGTTACAAACTCTGTTTTCATAGCTTCTTTAAAACTTGCTGGACTAAATCCAGGTATTATAGGTGTTTCAGTGAAATTTGAATAAAAGCCTTCCTCACAGAATAATATATTGCTTAGAGGACACTTCAAGGTTATGGTTTGTTAAATGAACAGGCAATATGGGATGCTCTAAATTTCATGTTTTCATTGAAACTCTGGTTTTGGTTCCTCATGCAATACAAGCGGGTGGCACATGACTGAGAACTTACAGACCCATCAGGGAATTTTCACTCCACAACTTCAGTATTTGGGGAGGTGGCACATAATTCCTTTGGGGTCACCTTGTCTTTCCCATTAAAGCTTACTTAGTTACTATTAATTTTCTTCAGATAAATACATCACTAATTTTTATTTATTATAAATAAATACATATTTAAATACAAGGTAAATGTGTCATTGAGTAAGTTCTAAATAAATATCAAACAGTTTAGAGTCCCAGCCTGGGTATGTTTCCTCAGCTGGCCTCATGCTCAGGTCTCTGAGATCTTCCCCCCGGGGCTGGGATTACAGGGGGACCCCACAGGAGTACAAGCTTTCACAGGGCTCCACTTCAGTATGGGCCTGTCCAGCAGAGCACAGGAGAGCTGTCATGGCATGTGGAAGGGCAGGGAGCAGCTCTCATACCCACCTATCTTGTCTTGGGTTCAGCAGAGCAAGATGATGCTGTGCAGCTCTCTTCCCGAGGAAGTCATAGGAAGCAGTTCTGATTCCTAAAGTCAAAGGACTATCTCTCTCTCTTTTTTTTTTAAATTTGATAAAGATTCTTGTGTGTTTTCTAAGTACACTGACAAAACAGTTTGGAAGTTTACATACATGTCTCAGGACATGTAGGTATTAGGTAGGTAAATGACATTTTAAAAAATTGGTCTTCGTGAAAGATCTTCCCAGAGAGCTTTTACAAACAGCAGGCAGAAAAGTTTTGTTGTTGTTGTCATTGCTGTTGTTGTTGTTGTTCTTGTTTACAGTGTTTAAAACTCTGATTCTTCCATTTTATAATAGGCTCAACTACCCCTTCTCCTCAAGCCCCAATTTTGTTCTCCAAATTTAAGTACCCAATTGTCATAAAATTCAGGACTAGAAAACATCTGTTGAAGTGTGCTTCTCCCTAACACGTCTAGAGTTCTTCAATTCCACTTGAAAGCAGGGATACAGCAGAGGGGGAAAAGCCTTCCATTTTAAATTCTAAAGTGGCTCAAATACCTATTTGATAGTCCTACGTGTGTGTATTAGGTACCACAAGTTAAGATTAAGGGTCTGGGTGACTGAACGGCACACAAAGATAGCTAATGCTTCAGATTAAAAATCTTTTCCATAAAAATCAAAATGCTGCACCCCACAAATAACATCTGCTAAAATGAGGTCCTGTGGATTACTTAATAAATAAGTCAAAGTGACAAAACAATTGCTTTATCAAGCGAAAAGAGTAGTATGAATGTTTACTGGGGAAGAAAAAGAACATTCACAAAATTCCTAGTATAGTTTTCTAAGGGCAATATAAATCTCCATAGATGAGAGCTGTTAGAAGTTACATAAGGAGGCAGCAGTGGAGCCTCCTCTATGAGCTTCAGAGCGGATTAAGCCCCACCAGCTTTATTACAGTTAAATTAGGCAAGCTATGAATCTTTGAGCCATTTATCTATAAAATAGAGACAGTAGCACCTATCTTTAGGGATTATGTGAAATAATGATGACAACACAATGGCAACTATGGGCATTAAAAAAAATATTTGTATTTGGTTACTTGAAATTGGACAGGGAAGGGGGGAAAACCAAGAGGGGGTGGGGGAAGGGTAATGGGGACCAAGACATGTGGAAGGGTATCAACGTATGTGAATTAATGCACCTTCTATCTGGCAAATATCATGTAACCCTTTTATTAATTACAATAAAAATATTTTAAAAGAAGAACAGAGGGGGCCGGGAGTTTGGCCTAGTGGTTAAAGTGCTTGCCTAGCATGCATGAAGACCCGGGTTCGATTCCTCGGTACCACATACATAGAAAAAAGCCAGAAGTGGTGCTGAGGCTCAAGTGGTAGAGCTCTAGCCTTGAGAAAGTCCAAGGACAGTGCTCAGGCCCTGAGCTCAAGCCCAGGACTGGCAAAAAAAAAAAAGAACAGAAAAAAAGGTAGCTTTTGGAATCCCTCAGAAAAGTATATATCTAAACCTCTCATGCCATGTTCAGAAAATTCCCAAAGTTAAACTTCTTGAGGTTTTCAAAAAAATAAAAAACAACAACACTTTCACCACACTTTCCTCTATGATGTAATATCAGGCCAAGCAATTATCTTCATCATTGTATTTTACACCATCGTGTTTTCATGTCCAAATGCTTTCATGCTTCCTATATTTTCCCTTCTTTCCATATCTTTTTTATTTTTACTTTTGTATTATTAAACTACCAGGATGTACTAATGTGTCAAGCTCACTTATTTCCCCAACAAGAAGGCTCAATTTTAACACCAGTCACTGTTTCCCCCCTAAATTTCAAAATTAATCATATCTGTCCAATTTCCAGAGGACTCATCTCTTAGTCAACCTTTTGTGTCCCAAACCGGGGCTTTCCCCCAGGGCCTGAGAACTATCGCTTTGCCTTTTCCATTTAAATCTAGTGCTGTACCACTTAAGCCACAGCTATGTTTCTGGCTATTTTCTGGTGAATTGGAGTCTCTCAGATTTGTCTGCCTGGCTGGCTTTGAACTACTAGCCTCAGATCTCAGCCCCCAGAGTAGCTAGGGAGGGCTACAGGTATGAGCTACCTGTGCCCAGCTATCTCTTATTCACTTTTCAAGAATTCTTTTCAAGAATTCAATGTGCAAACAGTGTTGGTTAATCTCACACACAAGCTAAAGTATGGATAGGAAAGGAAAATGCTAGAAAGCAGGCATAGAGGTTGTGGAAACCAGACACAAAGGAGGAAGAAGCTGCCTGAGGGGCAGGAGGGAGGGCTGTCGCTGGGCCACCACTCCAGATCTTGGGTTTTTCCTAACATACAGGCCAGTGCCAGTCTCTGCTATCTGTTTTGTGAGATTATTAATAGAATCCCCTGTGGTCTCAAGTCTCTGCTGGGAAGATCAAGTACTCCTTACTCTCCTAAGTCACATGATTCCAAGCAGGGCCCAGCTCTGTTTGTGTCTGGCTGTCCCCTGCTGAAATGTGCAAATGACAGCTCTGGGCCTCTCTTTGCATGGACTCTGCTGCTCCACGGCCGGCTCCACGGAGGGCAGAGAGCACGGAGTCCTGCAGATGTAGCCGCAGCTCCCAGTGGAGCAATTTTCCATAATGAAGTCCACACGAATGACCTCCAGTGGACTGTACATTGTATATTATGATAAAGCATTTGACTTGTGCAGCAAACAGCATTTTCTGGTTGTCCTTCAGTGACCTGAAACGTGGGAGTGCATATTCAAAACCTGATGTTGAATATATCAGAATCCAAAGGCAGACACTGCACTGGAAATAAACAGAGCTCTTCCTTGGCACTTAAATGGACTGCCTAGAGGATTGGCCGCAGGTTTCTTTTGTCTCTATCTTGTTCTTTTTTTCCTTCATCTTTTCTTTCTTTTTTCTTTACCCACCCAACCCTCTGCTCCAGTGAGTTTCCGGAGTCTCCTTATATCCAGGCTTCTCGTCCATCTGGAGTTTGCCTTATTGTGTTCATTTACTGAATGATCTATCATTCTTATACAAGTATTTCCATCATCAAAAAGCAAATCATCAGATGCCAGTGGCTCGCACATGTAATCCCAGCAACTTGGGAGGCTGAGATGGCAGGACTGCAGGGTGCAACCCCTCTGAGCCTCCCCATACCAGAACCATTCATTCCTGAAGGGCAGTAGTCAGAGCCCAGGGAACATGCAGGCCCAGGGCCAAAAAGCTGACACCACCAATGAACAGAGCTGACTCGAGAATGCACAAATCCAGAACATGGAATCAGATGGTGCTTCATTGAATTGGTACTGGACAGCTGGGGACCTGCATATCTCATGCCTGTAGCTGTCCTGAAGCAGGGGGCTGAGATCCCCAGAGGACCATAGTGCAAAGTCACCCCAGGCAGAAGAGCTTATGAGATTCCATTTCCAATTAACCAGCAAAAACCTCATCCAGAGGTATGGCTCAAGTGGTAGAGTTGAGTTAGCAAGCAAGCCAAGAAAGGAGGATGGGCAGAGTTCAAACTTGGGCACCAGCAAAACAATCAAATATAAAGTAAAATAAAATAACTTTAAAAATAAACAAATCAAATCTAATAAAACAAACAATAGTGGATAATCTAGACCTGGCTAATTTTTTTGGAGAGACTGTGGTGCCCTGATGAGTTCAGTGTGAAAGCAGCCACTACCCATGGTTCTGCTTCAAATATGCTGGGAGCTGCTGGGCCTCGGGACAAAATGGTGGAGTCACTCCTGCAGCTGGAAGAGGCAGACAAGAAGAAGCAAACTGGGCTGGACAGGATGCCAGCAGTGATAAGAGGTGCAGGAGGAAAAGATAATTTGGCTAGCAAGTCACACTGGCCAGGGAGGGTCTGCAGGCCATTGTGTGTGGGCCCTGCACCGTAGAGGGCTCTGAGAGCAGGGCAGCCACGCTGCAGAGGGGACGCAGGAGATCTGGAACTGCCATGAAGGAGCACCCACTTTCAGGGCGAAGAGAAGCAAGTGAATAAAAATCCCCAGCGCAAAGGCGGGTGGGCACAATGACACAACCAGGAGAGGGACACTCCAAGAGAGGCCAAAGGCCTCAGGATGATTACGTGGAAGGAAGACAGCCATTCCATTAAAAATGAACATCAGTTGAAGGCAGGAAGGATGCTAAAAGCTAGGAGCTTATTTCTTTAAAAGGTTGAAAAGTCAACACAGCCTAGTCTCCCTTCCTTTGCAGCTGCGTAATTCTGCACTTGTAATTTAAAAGCAGCCATTAACATTCATAAGCAAACAGTCGTGCAGAAAAGCGTCTTTAATCATAAAATATTATATGATCACTGTAGTGAATATTTTATTCAACAAATGTTTCTTGAACAGAATCCTTGATCTACTACCAAAGAATTTATTCCTTCTCACTCCCATCTATTCAGTGTTGAAAACCGACAGCTCAGGGTTATTCCTGACATTAGATTTCCTCCAGCTCCCACAAGCTAGCCATCAACACAGCCTGCTACTTACATATCTGGGACACGGATACAACCCATGCACTTCCCTCTATCTTCCAGAACTTTCTAGAAGATGTCAGGCTCTCTTTCTTGAACTATCAAAAGCTGTTTGAAGCCAGGTGCCAGTAGCTCATGCCTATAATCCCGGCTCCAGAGGCAGGGATCTGGAAGATCACAGTTCAAAGTCAGCCTGGGGAGGATATTCTGCAATGCTCCCATTAACCAGCCAAACACCAGATCGGAGGCATTGCTCAAGTATTAGAGTGCCAGATGTGGGGGTTCACAAGGGCCCATAGCCCCGAGTTCAAGCGTAGCTACTGGCACACAAACACAAGGAGACATTTGACTGAACTTTTGAATTCTACACTTGTCCCCATTATTTCCTCTTTGAGAGCTTTCTTTAAAACACAGATCAAATCATATTTTGACCTCTTTAGAAACAGTTCAGTGGCTGACCAGTGCCGTGGGGATAATGTCTCAATCTCACACTCAGACCTGTCAAGCTGGCTCAGCTGCCCACACCTCAGCTGCCTGCACCTGGCTGGCTGCAGGCTGCCATGCTGACAGGTGCGTCTGCCACCTGGGGTTCCAACCCAACCAGAAAACACTTCCTATTTCCTACTTGTGGGCACTGGCTAAAATAACTTTTCCTTAGCCTCGTCTCTCCTAATGACCCCAAGTACAGAAATAAGCTGCCATCTCTGTCTTTGACACCATCTTATAAAGACTTTCTGTGTGTGTATGTGTGTGTGCTTGCATGTGTGTGCATATGTGTGTATGTGCACACACCAGCCCTGGGGTTTGCAGTCAAGGACTATGCACTGTTCCTTGGCTTTTGTGCTTGAAGCTAGCCCTGTAACCCTCAAACCACAGCTCAATATGCTGCCTTTTGCCAGTTAATTGTAGATTTGTGTCTCTTTGACTTGCCTGGACTGGCTTTGAACTGTGACCCTTACCTGTCTCAGGCTGCATTACAGGTGTGACCTGGCTGACTTTTACCTTCTAGTTTTTGTTTAAGGTACAGAATGTGTTCTAGGTCTCTGGGTGAGGCATGCAACACCCTCCTCCCCATCGGCTCAGGGCACTCTCCACTAACCATCACACACCTTCTCCAGCACTCCCTACTAACCATTACACACCTCCTCCAGCACTCCCTACTAACCATTACACACCTTCTCCAGCACTCTCCACTAACCATCACACCCTTCTCCAGTTCCTCACCTGAAAGTCCTTCCTCACTGCCAGGCCTTGTTTGGTGTTTAGTGTGGCCACTTTGCTGCCTTTTTCCCACAAGGGAGACCTGAGGCTGGGCATAAGAGTCTCGCTAGGGAGGAGTCTTTACATAAAGGGCAGAGACACCAGTGTCCTGTGTAGCCTTGTGTGACCTTGCAATGCACAGCCCAAGCACAGTCAGCCCTTTTGTAGACTAGCTTGGAAGTGTTCTAAAGTACACAGGATGAAGTGATGGATTTACAGTCTGAGTCATAACCAAAGGGACTGAGGCTAAAAAAAAAAATCAAACACATACTACATTTGCAAACATTTCTTTCCCAATCTTAGGACATAAACTGCGAAGGCAGCTGAAGTAAAAAAAAAAGTTTTTCTCTTTGGATCACCCAATAATTAAAAGAAGATCTCCAAACAATTTTGTATTTCTGGCCCCACACAAGGACACGACCTTAAGATCACATTGGAAGTTGTAAACTTAATGTAGCTAAAAAATGCAGACCAAACGTTTAACAGGTTGCTGTCTCTTTGTAGGCAAATTTATATTGCAAAATAATACAAAAGAGGCCAGACTGCAGAAGAGGCCTTGTGTGAAGGTGCAGCTAGCGGGACAGGGAGGAGAGAGGAAGGAGGTAATGAGATGAATGTCATCAAAGCAAATCACATATACATGTGAAACTGATGAATGAAACCCAAAACTGTTTAAAAGGTGGATGGGGGAAAGAATGCACGATCGAGATTCATTTGATCAATGCTCTTACATGCATGTATGGAAATCCCTTTATGTAATTTGCATACACTAAATAGTTTACTAATAAGACATTGCTTTTTAGAAAATAAATATTCCAGTAAACATGGCTGTGCTGGTGGCTTCACTGTATCCTTCTTTGTGATTGTGTAAGTACCCAGGAGTGGGACTGCTAGGTCATAGGGAAGCGCTGTGCTTAATTTTTCTAAGAAACTCCACACTGCTTTCAAGAGTAGTTGAAGAGTTGACATTCCCACCAGCAGTATAGTAGTGTTCCTTTTGACCACATCTCCATCAGCATCTGTTATTATCTGTTTTCTTGATACTTGCCATTCTAACTGGGGTGGGGTAGAATCTCAACATCGTTTTGACTTGAATTCCTTTACAGCCAAGATGTTGAATATTTCTTCATGTGTCTACTGGCCATTTTTACTTCTTCTTCTGAGAAGTCTCTATGTAGCTTGTTAGCCATTATTGCAACACTATTTACCACAGCAAAGGTGTGGAATCGGCCCAGATGCCCCTTAATGGATGAATGGATCAAAAAAATGTGGTATAAGTCGGGCCCTGTGGGTCATGCCTGTAATCCTAGCTACTCAGGAGGCTGAGATCTAACAATTAAGGTTCAAAGCCAGCCTGGGCACAAAAGGACCCGAGACTCTTATCTCCAATCAATCTCTAGAAAACGGGAAGTGGGGATTGGCTCAAGAATAGGTCAGTAGCCTTGAGCTGAAGAGCTCAGGGACAGCACTCAGGCTGAGTTCAAGCCCCATGACCCACAAAAACAAAAACAACAAAAAAATGTGATATGTGTATGTGTGTGTGTGTGTGTGTGTGTGTGTGTGTGTGTGTGTGTGTGTGTATGTAATGGAATTTTACTCATCCATCAGAAAGAATTATGTTGTTCTGTTTGTAAGGAAATGGAAAGATCTGGAAAAATTATATTAAATGAAGTAAGTCAGACCCGGTGAGATAAAGGATGCATGTTTTCCTGTATATGTGAAAGCTATATTTAGCTTACAAACTCATAAATAAATACATTGGGCGATATGCAAGCAGATACAAATGTATTAACTGAAATATGGTAGATTCAAGGGAAAACTCAAATAGCATAAGTCCTTAGAAAGGCAAAGGCAAAGTTCATTAAAATAAACATAGGAATCAGGAAACCGGAAAGGGGTGGGGTGGGGGCAAGGGGAGAGGGATGGACAAATGAAGAGGAGAAGAGGGGAAAGTGCAGGAGAGTCCAATGTACACCCTACAAAATAGTGAGGGAAGGGGCAGGTTGGAACCAGTGGTTGATAACATTGAAAACGATGACGGTGATCAAGATACATTCTTTTAATCCTGAACTGCTTTGTCAACTGGCATCTCCTTTGTACAACTGAATGGTAATAAAAAATGAAGTAAATGTTCCATATTGTTGCAGTTCTATGATATTTCTGAAGTATTCTTATGTTTTCAGGATATATTTTGTAGACAACCATTGTTGTTATTCCACTTCAAGAACAATGATAAAATATTTGAAGAAATTAGGAAAAATTTAAATTAAATTACAACTACTTAGGCAATTTGTTTGGAGAAAGCAGAGGCTGCACAGGAAAAAAGGAGAGGTGGTAACTCTCTTCTGCAATATATATAAACTTCTCAAGAAGGAAGTTTTAGATCTCAAAGTTATACTGTAGCATAAGTAGATATTGAAGATGATTATTAAAACATTTCTATGACAAATAAAATGCTCCAGTATGTTGCTCTCAATTATAGTTCCATACACCATTTAGAATCCCATTAATCTAGTACAAATCATTTCTTTATGGACTGTTCAGACTCTATGACTATCATATCTTAAAGTAATTTGCTATATCTTAGGCATATTGCTATATATTATTAAATTATATACTCTCTAGAGTTTTTAATTGTTGGAGTCTCAACTCAACTATTTTTACTCAAATATGCTGTTATTCTTTGGGGGCAAAAAGCCTGATTTCTCCCTAAACTCAAAGCATGAAATTTAATGTTATCTAAAACAACCATGTTTCTAATTCAAATACTGTACATATTTCAAAAATGCACATGCAAATACACTCTGACACCTGATTGTATATGTATATGCCAGATAAGTATGTATATGCATATGCCAGATATTGAGATGGAAGACCAAATAAAAAGGAAGAGAGTAAACTAGCATTGTGAGAATTTATTTGTATTTCTGAAGCTGAAGTTCTTTATGTAGAAATTTTAAGTAAGTGACAAAGCCTGAAAATGTCTGACTATTCAAGACATTTTAATTAAGGACTGAGTGAACCGATTGTTTTATAAATCCCCCCAAACATAATAATACTACAGGATTATGATGCACCAATAAAATAATTGGTAAATATATCAGTAGGATTGAGGTATTATACAGCCAAATTAGATTAGCATTCTTCAAGGAAACAGACTTCGTGGCTGGTAGTCATATAGTAAGTAGGACTGGCTTTTTAACTAGTAAAATGTCAACTCTCACTGCAGTCTCTGCGTGCATTTGCTATCCATAGGGCCGTCACCTGCTCCTTGACCAATCACTTGGCAGTGGGCTCTTCCTGCTTGGAAATGCTTTTCTAGATTGGCCTAGGTTGGCCCTTTCTGGACTGGCTTTTCTAGATTTCTTAGATGTGTCTCTTCCATTCTGGAGGTGGGGTGTTTTCCTAGGTTAGCCTCTTCCTGCCTGGAGGGCGGGTGTTTTTCTAGGTTAGCCTGTTCCAGTCTGGAGGTGGGGTGTGTGTAGTGGATCTGCTCTGCCAGCTACTCCAGAGTTAAAGGACGGTGGATTAGCAAATGCGACCTCCTGCGTGGTGCCACCTTGGGCGGGGACAGAAAGACTGGGAGAGCCAAGGAAGGGATGGTGCTGTCCCTGAAGAAATGTGCTGGCGATCTGACTGTGGGAATTGTGACGAGGACCTGGCACCCCTGGCCGGCAGGGTGGGGAGGTCTGGGGAGGAGGACCCAAGTCCCTCGGTCGCCTCTAGAGCCCGGAGCCCGT